>NC_141687.1:1626299726-1627048059 GCF_964263255.1 Lissotriton vulgaris | reverse complement strand
AGGCAAAAGCAGCCAGCAGAGATCTTCGTGTGCGCAGAATATTTCAGGGGAAAAATATAAAGGTAAAAACCTCTCGCAAATCATATACTTGATAGAGTAATCTGTGTTTTGTCCAGTCACAGTGTTTACTTATCATGAAGTAGCACTGACGGTTAATGTGCCTGTTGCTAAGCACAACCTGTAAGAAGAAGATCAAAAATGTGCATTTTATTTAGCTATCTGAGTTGGTACCTGGTTTAGTCACAGAGGTTATTTTGTTACTTGCAGTTCATAAATTACAATTCTTGCAGTGTAGCACAGTGAGCCATCAACCGTCATCAAAGAGCTGCATACAAATTGCAAGGCATATGTTAAGAACCTTCTTTATTTTTTTCTCAATCTTTTGTTATTCGCTGCGTAGTGAAACACTCTTATTAGTATAGACAACCCCAGACACTGTGCTACGTTTTAAATTCTGAGTTTGTGTTTTTTCAGACGAAGCACTCTAAGGGGCATAATTATGAGGGCTTTGCGTCATGTTTGCACCACGCATGGTACATGCACCATGCAAATCTTTAAGTCATATTTATGAAGTCACTCAAAGCCACTTTGTGTGGCTTTGAATGGATTAAAAATATGTAGTTATGCAAAGCGGTGCAAATCGCTGCATTTCATTACTCTGAGAAAGGGAGGCGTTCCATGAACTTTGCTGTGCGTGTTCCCACACAAATCCCATCTCCAGATTTACCAAACCTAGGAATGCGCCAAAATGAAATGCCTCCCCAGGTGAGGCATAACGAGGCAAAATATTTTTATTTCTGCTCATTTCTTCCTCTTTTATGTGTGCTGCATTCTGCGGCACACATTGAAATATGAAGACGCCTCTATGAATTGTTTTTGTGTAGAAATGTCCCCCTTCCTGCCCAAAAACAATCCTACCTACAACAAAGTACCATTGATCCATGGTGCAAGGGTGCCTGTATTTGTGCTAGGCTGCTGAAATTGTGCCCGTACAGGGCAAAGGACAGGAATGTACTGTATTGGATAATCCCTTTCCTGTGACACAGGACAGCACAGCAAGGTTGCTTGCTGTGCTGCCCTGCACCAAAATTCTCGCACATATGTCCCTTAATATTTAATGACTACCAGTATGGATGACAAGTGACTCCTACACCTTGTACCCTTCATTGTCTTTACTACGCATTTTCTATACATTGATTTACACACTTGTATGATTCATTGCCTCTGTTTAATGTGTGTGTGATGTAAAGCCTTCTGACCCACTACACTGGGATAAGATGAGCAGTGCTAGAAAACAAATTATATAAATGTGAGAGACTGGGTATTGAGAGATGAGGGGCACCAATAGACAGAGGTACTGAGGGAGTCTGTTAAGAAGGAGGCCACAATGGAGAAGCAACAAAGATATTTGCACTGTGCACCACTAAATACAAAATCAGAATGGGGAGTTTGTGTAACCAGACCACGACCCCACCCCCTGCCCCTCAGACTCAGAAAGCGAGACAGAGTGCCAGTGACCCGTCCACAGTTTCCTGGCTGCACAACTCAAATGCACATGAAGGCACACTGAGATTGTATAGTTCATCATATTTTAGGATTTGCTTTGACACTTTTGACAGAGTGGTAAATTCATTTTCACACACACCCACCCCTACCCAACATCATACAAGAAACCTCCAGAGAGTTCTAGCTTTTTAACCAAACATCCTGTCATTCTGGTACTTGTCTTTTGTGTTTAGTGTTTTTAGGTCTCACCTAGGCAGCCCTTGTACTGTCTCTTTAAGACTATGGAGGATATTCTCAAGAATGTGAGATAATTACTGCAAAATTAGTTGAACGCAACTCTTCATATCGCAGTCTATCATGGGAAAATTACGCTGTATTAACTCAGTATTCACAACATGGAGGTACCATGAGATAGGCCCACAATAACAAGTCAAATTTTTGCGATAAAGATAACGCAATGCTGAAAAAATGCAAAACACCAATGCAAAAAAGTTGCGATGAGGCCAATCGCAATATAAAAAGCCGCGAAAACCAGCGACAGGCCTGCAAATTCCATGCGTCAGGCGGGAAAATGCACTATAAAAGCAACAAAAAGAACACACCAAAAACAATTCAAAGTGCATAGCACCATGGATGCACCCGGACCTAGTGCAGAGGCCAATACGAACCCCACAAGACCCACAGACCACCAGCAAGGAACCTCGGGGTCGGGGAAGGCCAAGCAGAAGAGGAAGGCGGGCTGCAGTTCGCAGCAAAACTAGATCAGCGTCACAGAGGTGACAGTACACTACCATCAACTGACCCACAATTAGACTAACGTGAATGCAGTCGGAGTGTCGAGGAGGTCAATGGAGGAGGCCAAGAGGCGCTGGCATGATGTGAACAGCCAAACCAAGCACAAACCCGCTGTCAACAGGAAGGCAGCAACAGCGAAAGGAGGTGGGAGTCCTGGGCCACAGGAAGAGCTGGAGGAAATGGAGGCCACAGTCATCAGTGTGGAGGCGGTGCAAGGAGTTGGGAGTGTAGACACAGCTCGATAGGACCTGACACAACATCGAGAGGGTGAGTAACGACCAAGGACTGAAGGCACGGGGGAAGATTGGCACAATGACACACATGCACAATGACGTGTATCACACTGCACACCCACAATGACCCAGGATCATGTCTCTGATCCTCGTGGCAAACTGCAGCACACACACATAGCAATCACAGCACATCCCACAACAACCTAGTAAAAAGTGCAACACCGACACTGCAGAACAGGGGACACAACTGGGTCTGCTCATGCACAGAAACAGGCCAATCACATCTAACAGAGAAGGAAACTGTGAGATTGAAATGTATGTGTACAACCTTACATCCGTCATGTAGTTCAAATGTCCACTATCCTGCATCAAATGCCATCACCTCCCAAACAGTCACAATGTACATTGTCATACAGTCTGAATGTCTACAAGAACACTGCGCCAACATACATGTCAACAGAATGTAAACATCCATCTCCCCTTCAAATTGCAGAGGGACAAACAACACCTCCAGCAGAGCAGACCAGACAACTCATCAGTGATGCTGGAGATGACGACAACACCTTCAACACCGATGCACTACAAAGCTCATGGGCATCTTAGGCAACCCACCCCCAGGAGCAGGGCAGCCAAGCTACAAAGAGGAGACCCCAGCCACACAGCAGGAAGCACCTGCCACCACTGCTGGCTCCTAACACTCCACCGAGCCACACATCGAATTCAGAAGCCAGGTGTCAGAATGCCAAAAGGAGGTGGCCAAACAGGTGTGGGTGGGTCAGAGCTCATGGAAGCCGAACGACATCACATATGGGGTGTCTAAGTCGTATTGTGTGTTGCTACTTGTTAGGTCTCTGGCGGACAGAGACTGGAGGGGGGGAAACGAAGAGCAATGGGTCGCCTAGAGTAAGGAGACAAAAACAACAACAAACAAGCATTAAACACGGACAGCGGGAGGGGGGGCGGGAACGGGCAAACGGAGAGCGGGGGGGGGGGCGGGAACAGGCACTCACGTGTACTTCTTCCGGAAGCGGTCGGCCGTGGAATGGGAAGAAAACAAACGGAGGACAAAAAAATAAACCCCGCCGACGGCCGTGATGACGATCGGAGAGGGTAGAAATCGCGGGAACGCCCACGAATCTGGTCCGGCCATGACGGACAGATCTCTGTTCCAATGGCTAGCCTCCATTTATGGAGCTAGCCAATGGAACAGAGGGCGTATTCCAAAGCCACATATTATTCTCATTAGTTTTCAACTGCGTGAAAAGCCTGCGCAGTGCGCAGGTTTTCACTTAGGCAAAACCTAAAAAGGACAATGAAACCCATCTACATGATGCAAGACAAGCATTGGCAATGCCAATAATTTCAGCTCTTGTTTGCGCAGATAACGCATGGCCAGGAGCAGTGCAAGCTTCCCTAATACAGATCACAGGCACAGGAAAGATGTCAGTAGCAGCAGGTGTCAGTAGCAGCAGGGGAAGGTTCCTGTATACACACAGAATTGGTAAAACACGGGGAGCAGCTGTGTAGAGGGGGCCTCCGCAGAGTGGGGAGGTCCCACATCTTACATGCCAGTGGAAGTCCCGAAGTCCAGCAGATCAGCTGCAAAGAGTTTGAATCATTTAAAACAAGGAACTTTAAAAAGTTGCATAGAGGTAGAGAGAACGGCAAAGACCTATCATCTGTGGTGACTAAAAAAACACAATACACCAAAGGTGCTTCTATTTAACTCTTAGTTCCAGGTGGGGTGGGCATGGTCCAAAAAGCCCACCTGCACAGGAGCATGTGCACTGCTTACTAAAAGCTAGTTTTACTTTCTTTCTGCTGCTTCTCCCACTGGCACAAGAACGGCATGAAAGCCCAGCACTGGAGAGGAACTATTAAACAGAAGACACAGGAGGAGTTTGCAGTGCTGGTGGCCAGGGTTGATTTGGGATTAAAAATCGGCCCGGGCACGCATAAAAAAATCGGCCCACATTTACATAATGCCTTCCCTCAAATCACTGCTTCAGCTTGATTTTACATAAAAAAGGGGGAGGGGATATGCATGCATCAGTTTTACACTAGTGAAACACCCCTGAAAACAAGTGAGGCCACTTCTGCTCAGGCCCCCTGCCCCGCTCAGTATGCCTACATTAATGGGAGGCCCAGCGAGAGAAAAGGGGTGACACCTCTACCTGTTCCTGCTATACGGAGGCAATGAGCGCCCATCTCCCTCCAGAAAGGCCACTTAGACACCCACTGGGACGCTGGAGTTATAGTCGAACAACAGAGACGCCGCCCAAATTGGCCCCCAGGCTGCTCAAAAGCAGCCCTCAGGTAGAACTCGGATCCCGGCCCCTCGGGCATTGCCCGAATGCCCCCGTTATCAATCCGACGCTGCTGGTGGCTGTAAGCTAGGAGGTCATGCGAAACAGTGGGAGGCAAAAGCAGCCAGCAGAGATCTTCGTGTGCGCAGAATATTTCAGGGGAAAAATATAAAGGTAAAAACCTCTCGCAAATCATATACTTGATAGAGTAATCTGTGTTTTGTCCAGTCACAGTGTTTACTTATCATGAAGTAGCACTGACGGTTAATGTGCCTGTTGCTAAGCACAACCTGTAAGAAGAAGATCAAAAATGTGCATTTTATTTAGCTATCTGAGTTGGTACCTGGTTTAGTCACAGAGGTTATTTTGTTACTTGCAGTTCATAAATTACAATTCTTGCAGTGTAGCACAGTGAGCCATCAACCGTCATCAGAGAGCTGCATACAAATTGCAAGGCATATGTTAAGAACCTTCTTTATTTTTTTCTCAATCTTTTGTTATTCGCTGCGTAGTGAAACACTCTTATTAGTATAGACAACCCCAGACACTGTGCTACGTTTTAAATTCTGAGTTTGTGTTTTTTCAGACGAAGCACTCTAAGGGGCATAATTATGAGGGCTTTGCGTCATGTTTGCACCACGCATGGTACATGCACCATGCAAATCTTTAAGTCATATTTATGAAGTCACTCAAAGCCACTTTGTGTGGCTTTGAATGGATTAAAAATATGTAGTTATGCAAAGCGGTGCAAATCGCTGCATTTCATTACTCTGAGAAAGGGAGGCGTTCCATGAACTTTGCTGTGCGTGTTCCCACACAAATCCCATCTCCAGATTTACCAAACCTAGGAATGCGCCAAAATGAAATGCCTCCCCAGGTGAGGCATAACGAGGCAAAATATTTTTATTTCTGCTCATTTCTTCCTCTTTTATGTGTGCTGCATTCTGCGGCACACATTGAAATATGAAGACGCCTCTATGAATTGTTTTTGTGTAGGAATGTCCCCCTTCCTGCCCAAAAACAATCCTACCTACAACAAAGTACCATTGATCCATGGTGCAAGGGTGCCTGTATTTGTGCTAGGCTGCTGAAATTGTGCCCGTACAGGGCAAAGGACAGGAATGTACTGTATTGGATAAATACAGCACGTTCCTGCCCCTTTCCTGTGACACAGGACAGCACAGCAAGGTTGCTTGCTGTGCTGCCCTGCACCAAAATTCTCGCACATATGTCCCTTAATATTTAATGACTACCAGTATGGATGACAAGTGACTCCTACACCTTGTACCCTTCATTGTCTTTACTACGCATTTTCTATACATTGATTTACACACTTGTATGATTTATTGCCTCTGTTTAATGTGTGTGTGATGTAAAGCCTTCTGACCCACTACACTGGGATAAGATGAGCAGTGCTAGAAAACAAATTATATAAATGTGAGAGACTGGGTATTGAGAGATGAGGGGCACCAATAGACAGAGGTACTAAGGGAGTCTGTTAAGAAGGAGGTCACAATGGAGAAGCAACAAAGATATTTGCACTGTGCACCACTAAATACAAAATCAGAATGGGGAGTTTGTGTAACCAGACCATGACCCCACCCCCTGCCCCTCAGACTCAGAAAGCGAGACAGAGTGCCAGTGACCCGTCCACAGTTTCCTGGCTGCACAACTCAAATGCACATGAAGGCACACTGAGATTGTATAGTTCATCATATTTTAGGATTTGCTTTGACACTTTTGACAGAGTGGTAAATTCATTTTCACACACACCCACCCTTACCCAACATCATACAAGAAACCTCCAGAGAGTTCTAGCTTTTTAACCAAACATCCTGTCATTCTGGTACTTGTCTTTTGTGTTTAGTGTTTTTAGGTCTCACCTAGGCAGCCCTTGTACTGTCTCTTTAAGACTATGGAGGATATTCTCAAGAATGTGAGATAATTACTGCAAAATTAGTTGAACGCAATTCTTCATATCGCAGTCTATCATGGGAAAATGACGCTGTATTAACTCAGTATTCACAACATGGAGGTACCATGAGATAGGCCCACAATAACAAGTCAAATTTTTGCGATAAAGATAACGCAATGCTGAAAAAATGCAAAACACCAATGCAAAAAAGTTGCGATGAGGCCAATCGCGATATAAAAAGCCGCGAAAACCAGCGACAGGCCTGCAAATTCCATGCGTCAGGCGGGAAAATGCACTATAAAAGCAACAAAAAGAACACACCAAAAACAATTCAAAGTGCGTAGCACCATGGATGCACCCGGACCTAGTGCAGAGGCCAACACGAACCCCACAAGACCCACAGACCACCAGCAAGGAACCTCGGGGTCGGGAAAGGCCAAGCAGAAGAGGAAGGCGGGCTGCAGTTCGCAGCAAAACTAGATCAGCGTCACAGAGGTGACAGTACACTACCATCAACTGACCCACAATTAGACTAACGTGAATGCAGTCGGAGTGTCGAGGAGGTCAATGGAGGAGGCCAAGAGGCGCTGGCATGATGTGAACAGCCAAACCAAGCACAAACCCACTGTCAACAGGAAGGCAGCAACAGCGAAAGGAGGTGGGAGCCCTGGGCCACAGGAAGAGCTGGAGGAAATGGAGGCCACAGTCATCAGTGTGGAGGCGGTGCAAGGATTTGGGAGTGTAGACACAGCTCGATAGGACCTGACACAACATCGAGAGGGTGAGTAACGACCAAGGACTGAAGGCACGGGGGAAGATTGGCACAATGACACACATGCACAATGACGTGTATCACACTGCACACCCACAATGACCCAGGATCATGTCTCTGATCCTCGTGGCAAACTGAAGCACACACACATAGCAATCACAGCACATACCACAACAACCTAGTAAAAAGTGCAACACCGACACTGCAGAACAGGGGACACAACTGGGTCTGCTCATGCACAGAAACAGGCCAATCACATCTAACAGAGAAGGAAACTGTGAGATTGAAATGTATGTGTACAACCTTACATCCGTCATGTAGTTCAAATGTCCACTATCCTGCATCAAATGCCATCTCCTCCCAAACAGTCACAATGTACATTGTCATACAGTCTGAATGTCTACAAGAACACTGCGCCAACATACATGTCAACAGAATGTAAACATCCATCTCCCCTTCAAATTGCAGAGGGACAAACAACACCTCCAGCAGAGCAGACCAGACAACTCATCAGTGATGCTGGAGATGACGACAACACCTTCAACACCGATGCACTACAAAGCTCATGGGCATCTTAGGCAACCCACCCCCAGGAGCAGGGCAGCCAAGCTACAAAGAGGAGACCCCAGCCACACAGCAGGAAGCACCTGCCACCACTGCTGGCTCCTAACACTCCACCGAGCCACACATCGAATTCAGAAGCCAGGTGTCAGAATGCCAAAAGGAGGTGGCCAAACAGGTGTGGGTGGGTCAGAGCTCATGGAAGCCGAACGACATCACATATGGGGTGTCTAAGTCCCATCAGGGACCACCTCCATCCCACAAAGGAGACCCACACTGCGACAAAGACACATGCATTTGCACATTTCCTGTACTGAACCACGCCCAGAGCCCCGGAATACCATTCACACACCCACGATGGACCTCTGCACGACGGCCCAGTCCACTCCTCTTAAGTATTGAGTGGCTAATGACAAAGCTATATCTTCAAGGTCGTAACTGCTGCCAATGGGGGCACGGTTGTGTCTGCTGTACACAGCACAATGTAATGTTGTAGGGCCGGAGCCCTCCTGCATACATTATGACCACACAGACAAACTTATATCGTTGGTGGGACTGGCTGGTGCAGAGTAGAAATATCGCCGCAAAAATATTGTGGAACAGAAATATTGCTGCAAAAATATTGTGGAGAAGAAATATCGAGAACAAAAATATAGTTGACAAGAATATCCACTGACAGGTAAGTAATATTGATTACATAAATATCTTTGTAATAAATATCGTTTGCAAAAATATAGTTTACAAAAAATATCAATTCATTATTAATTTTATGTATTTTAGTGTTTGTAATGTGAATTGTCTGTTATTTTATTATATGTTTAGGAGTTTTACTAGTTATTAATTTATTTTAAGTTTAATTCTGCGTTTTTAGTTCCGTAGCGGGTTGTGGGTTTATAGGGAAATTTGTGTGGGAAGTAATTTATTTTATAAAATGTATTGAATAATTAATGTATTAATTGATTAATTAATAGTTTAATGATTACTTGTTAATTAATTTCAATTACTCAATTAATAAATAATTAGGTTAATTGCTTAATTATTTTAGGTGTGTGTTGTGGTATTTATATGTGTAAATTGTGTGAAGGGTGGTAATTAATAAAAAAACTTTATTGATTAATTATAAAATACTTTTAAGTTAATTAACATCAAGTAATTAGTCATTAATTGTAATTGTGTAATTAATTACATTTTAGGTTTGTGTTTTGGTGTTAATATGTGTAAATGGTGTGAAAGGTGGTAAGTAAATATTTTGTTATTGATTAATTATTAAATAATAAATACAATTTAATTAATTAATAAATTTAATTGTGTAATTAATTGTAGGTGTGTGTTGTGGATTTCATGGTGTTAAATAATGGGTAATAATTGATTTTATCATCTTTGTTAATACTGATATATTTAAATGTATATATTAATTATGTTAATATTGGAAATTACATTTAATAAAAATATTGATGGTTTTATTTTTCATTGTTTTGACATCCAGCGTTTTCCCTACTGTTGCACTCACTGGAGTGGGAATACTAATTTTTACCCCTCCGCTATCCAGCGCTTTCTCTACTGTTGCACTCACTGGTGTGGGAATAGTAATTTTTACCCCTCCGCTATCCAGCGTTTTCCCTACTGCTGCACTCACTGGAGTGGGAATAGTAATTTTTACTTCTACGCAATTCAGCGCCTTCCCCACTGTTGCACTCACTGGAGTGGGAATAGTCATTTTTACCCGTACGCTATCCAGCGCTTTCCTTACTGTTGCACTCACTGGAGTGGGAATAGTAATTTTTATCCCTTCTCTATTCAGCGCTTTCCCTACTGTTGCACTCACTGGAGTGGAAATAGTCATTTTTACCCCTACGTTATCATGCGCTTTCTCTACTGTTGCACTAACTGGAGTGGGAATAGTATTTTTTACCCCTCCGCTATCCAGCGCTTTCCCTACTGTTGCACTCGTTGGAGTGGAAATAGTAATTTTTACCCCTATGCTATCCAGTGCTTTTTCTACTGTTGCAGTCACTGGAGTGGGAATAGTAATTTTTACCCCTTTGCTATCCAACCTTTTAACTGCTAATGTTTTTATTTTGTTATTAAATGAATGTATTTTTTTAATAGTTTAATGTGTTAATTAAATATAGAATATTTCATTTTAAATTATTTATATATGTTTATATTATTTTTATATAATTAAAAAAGTTTAGAAATTAAATAAAGATAATAGGTAATAAAATGTATTTAAGTAACTATATGCATATGTAAATATTTCTTGTGTGTTTATATTTAATAAATTAATTTTATTTTTTATAATTAGTTTAAATCTATATTAAATTCATTTTATTTTGTTAATACTATTAATATGTTTTAATTAATTTATTTAATTTATATTATTTTTAAAGTCGATATTTTTTACATCGATATTTTTGAGTTGTTTTTATTGTACTTACCTGTTTAAGTATAGGAAGTCAATATTTTTGTAATCAATATTTTTACATCAATATTTTTTTCAACTATATTTTTACCATCAATATTTTAACATGGAACCCGACTGGCTATGGGCACGTGCACCGGGCCCCTTTATTGGGAGGGTCACTAAGCATGAGCAAATTTTGCGGATCTCGCGTTCGCGAATTTTGCGGATTTGCGGATTCGCAATCCGCAAAATCCGCGAATTCCCGTGAATTTGCGGATTTTTTTTTTTTTGTGTTCGCCCGTGTTTCTGCCAGTTCGCGAGGGTTTTTACAATTTCGCAATTATCGAACTTACCTGTCGGGTCGCAAGTTTTGCGAACTTGTTGTTTCTACGTGTCCAGCCTGTTTGGGACACTCTTCTTCATCACTGCCACTCTCTATCACCACTGCCACTCTCTGACTACTCATGCCACCCTCTGGCCCACCCATGCCACCCTCTGTTTCATCACCACACCCTCTGGTTGTCCAGTGTACATTATTTTCGGCAAAGCAAAGCACACCTTCCCTGCCTCAAGTGACCTGAATTAATTTGGGGCTGATTAATGTGTCACAGAATATTTTTTTAGCTGGCACCTGCTTCCTTAGTGCGCCCTGATTAGTGATCTTTTGCACTTGCTAAGTGCTTTCATTGTTGCAAAATTAGTTACAACACCTGCCCTGCCCCAACTGACAATAATGAATTGGGATGGATTTTAACTTCCAGCCTGGCTCCTGCTTGTCTCCCTTAGCTGTAATTCAGGACCTTTGTGGCATATGTGTAACTATTCTGAGGTTCAGAGCAGGGTCACATAATAGTTTCAACTGGCAACTGAACTCTGGAGGGGCCCCTCAGGAAGCACTACAGGAAATGGCTACTAATGATGAGCCTGAACTTTTGAACCTGGTAAGTAGTTACTTTCAGTTTTGCTAAGATCGTATTTCTGCAATTTTGCACTTATTCGCGGGGCGCGAACTCACGCGAACAGTGCGAGCAGTGCGAGCAAAATCCGCTGCTCGCGGATTTGCGGATTTTGCGGGAGATTCGCAAATCTCGCGGATTGCGGATTTCCCGAAAATCCGCAAAATCCGCGAGCGGAACGGATTTTCCGCCCATGCCTAAGGGTCACATGTACAGTGACGCGTGTGCTGGATGTGTGTGGAGTGTGTGTAAGCCAGCCCTCACGGAGTTGTTGGTAATGGAAACAACTACAACAGTGAACACTATTAAAACGAAAACAGAAAACATGACTATTACAGAGACAACAGCGGAGCATCTAGGTGGTAGCCGGAGTAAGTAGAGAGGTCACCCAATGAGCAAATAGAAGTGTCCGTGAGTTGCAGTGCATTGAAGGTTGGGGCACTAGAGCTGAGCACGCTCATGTGAAGAAAATGTCAAGGATTGTGTCTCTTCTGGATATTCCTGATGCAGCTGCAGTGGGGGGTGTCCCACCTGCATCAACTTCCTCATCATCGCCTCCCACACTGCCTGAGGTGGCATTGTGCGTGATCTCGCCACAGCACATAACTAAAACAGAAATGGATGATGGCACGTGGTGCACTGAGTTAGTGGCACCTGGAGTGCTGAGCAGGGTATCAGGCAGATGATGGCATGCATGACAGGTGTGAGCAACTCCGTTAGTCTGCCAGTGTGGCTGTTTCGACTCTGGCAGTTGGCGTTTGGAAGTGGTTCTGGCAGTGGTGGCATGTGCCTCCTGGGGTGATGCGACGTTGGTATCGTTCAGGACTCGATTTGATGTGTGAGTCCTGGTGGACTGCAGTGTAGGCCGGAGGCAGCGGACAGCGCCAGGCCACAAACACATGGCGTTTAAGACCCATGGCCATCGTCTCAGAGGCCATCCAATATCTCACAAGACTTGAGCTGCACAAAGTTAGTGGCCCCGGATGCACTGTGGCCGGCACAGGCACACGTGTGCAGTCAATTACCCCCAACTCGTGCAGGAAGCCAGCTATGGCGTAGATGCCTTGCTTGGTCTCCAGCTGTTCCTGCGCAGTGTCGGGGAAGTATAGAAAGTGAGGTTCCCCAGCTCATGATGTCATCCACGACCGTTGTGAGGAACTTGGAGTGGGCTGGCTGTGAGACTCCTCCGACTCTGACAGTTGGTGGTTGGAAGGTACCAGAGGCTAACAGGTGCAGCACGGCCAGCAGCTTTGTCTGAGGTGGGATTTTGGTTGTCCTCTGTGTTGGGACCATCCACCTGTGGGCAATGGTGGACAGGATGAGGAGAATAGTTGTCCCTTTGAGCCTGTGGTGGGCAATGACGTTCTCTGGTGTTAGGTCTGTGAGGTTGGTGTGTTTTTTCTGAAGGTCACTGTCTTTGTCTGCGCTGCCTCAGTGTTGGCCGGGGGGGGCTGTGAGGGTTCGGGGGATCCTGAGGGTGGTGGCGGTGTGTGCTGTGGCCCTCTTTAGTGTCCGGGCTGCATGATCTGTGGCTCCATGGCATCTGTTGTTCTTTAGGTGTGGCTCTGGGCTGGGCTCCCTTTTCTGGTGCAAGCTGTCGTCCGACTTTACACCAGGTAAGAGCAGGTGTTGAATTCCTGCTGCTAACGCACCTTATCGCCTGTTTTGGGATCTTATCGACAATATGGCTGGTCGTTGAGAATGTTGTGGAGTTGTGTTGTCGCGACTTTTGGCACAGGCACGCCTACTCTGCATCTCATTAGCGATAGTTGCCGGTGTCATCTGTGGCAATGTTTTTTGCGGCTGCTATCGCAGATAAACTGGTGATATGGGCTGGTATCACCAGCTTGTGAATGGGGCGTTAGTTTTATTGCAACTTTGGCTGCGATAACGTGCCGATAACATGGCAATAGTTCCTTGAGAATATGCCCCATGCTATATTCAGTTATGGTCTTGAAGCTCCGCCCCCTCTATGACCATCTTTTTAATTGGCTGCTCTCACTGTCCTTTGTAAATGTTGGCTTTTCATATGTTAATAGGCTTATTAGTCCCTCCTTAGTAACTCCCTCTCTTTGATTGTTACCTCCCATGAGGACTGGCCCTTTTACATGTTTTGCAACTCGGTATGCTTTATTTACAGTCTGTCAACACTATTTTCTTACATGACTTTTGCCTGCCTGCTACTGCAGGCAGTACACCTCTCCCGCACCTTAATGTTTTTTGCAACAAAGCATTGTTGGACTTTAGCAATGGCAGCGCAGCATGCTTTGACAATAGCAGCAGCGTGCCTTTCTTTTTGTTGTCATAAACAGCCAATGTCAGCTGCATGCTTTTATTTTCTAGGTACGCACCTCGCCCCACTCCAGCTGAAGGCGCGACTCGCCAAACTCTATTTTTTTAAAATTGTATGCTTTTAGTAAGCTGTGCTACACGGCGTATCTGGTGTCACCATGAATTTTACAAAGGTTAAAATGGAAATCATGGAATTATTCCATAAAATCCGTTTGAGGGCATTCTTCAAGGATAGAGAGAAAAACATGCAAACTGAAGCGTCAGGACTACGCAACAAATCCACTTTTTGCCCCCTTCCCCATAGTATTCCTAGGTCCATTGTTTCCTTTGAACACACTCAGCTGTCATCCCTTAATGCTCTCGAAAGGAAAAGAGTATATGTAAAACAGAACATTTTACTGGCCCAAAAAGAAGCCATGAAGACACTAAGAAACCAACAAGTGGCGGTCATTAAGCCAGCGGACAAGGGCAGAGCTGTCATCCTATGGTCAAAAGAAGCCTACCCGACAGAGGGCAAAAGCCATGTGTACAATCAAAAGTGGTACTGCTGAGTCTCACAGGACCCCTCTAAAGAGATCATGTGCGAAGTCCTGATGGCAGTCACAGAAGCAACTGAACAAGGGATTCTTGGACCAAAAGAATCTTATTATTTTATCAAAAAACATCCTTGAATAACTCAATTATACTTCCTTCTCAAAGTTCACAAAGACTCAGTGAACCCACCCGGCCGTCCTATTGTATCCGGGTGTGATTTCATATTGGAACAGTGTCCAAGTTTGTAGATGTGTTTCTAAAACCATTCTTGCCAAAAGTCCCCTCCTACCTATGTGACACCATGGATTTTATCAACAAAATCAACGGTTTTCCCTTTGATCCTGACATTCATATTCTTGTAACAATGGACGTAGCATCGTTATATACCCAAATTCCCCAACAAGGTGGGCAAGATGCCATTGAAGTCTATCTAGAATCAAGGCCAAGACCACATTGGGTCCCTAAGGAATTCTTCTTGTAACTGTCCTCTTTAGCATTACGCCGCAATTTCTTTAAATTTGATGATGAATTCTTCGTACAAATCAAAAGGACTGCCATGGGTTGTCCCTTTGCTCTGGAAATAGCTGTGCTGTACATGGCCCAATGTGAGCAACGCTTCATGTATCAAAACAATCCATTCAGTGCCCATATAAAGCAATGGTACAGGTATATTGATGACGTGTGGTGCATTTGGGAAGGTCCAGTAACAGTGTTGAAAGAGTTCATTCAATGGCTCAACAACCGTAGCCCTGACATCAAACTTAGTTTGATGTACAGCACAAAATGCCCAGAATTCCTGGATGTAGAGGTCAAATCAACAATGGATGGTTAAATAACCACCCTACATACAAAACCTACGGATAAGAACAATGCCTTTCACTTCCGGAGCTACCACACAAGGAATCTGAAAACACCAGACGGCTACGCAGCCCACAAGAACGCCATCCGTAGACACCATCACCTCATCAGATCCACCAAAAGTACCTCCTTCAAGGATCACCTAGACAACAACGCACACAACAACAAAGAGCTCTTCAACATCGTGAAGGAACTCTCCAACCCCAGCTCCTACACCAACGACATCACACCATCGCAAGACCTGTGCAACTCCCTTGCCACCTTCTTCCATCGCAAGATCGCAGACATCCATGACAGCTTCAACAACCTGACCACCCGACAGCCACTGAGACCCCTGACCTCACGGCCACCACCCACATCGACCCACTGCTCACCTGGATCAGCATAAACGACGACGACACCATCAAAATCATGAACACCATCCACTCCGGCTCTCTCCGTCAGACCCATGCCCACACCAATCAATCAATCAATCAATCATTACACTTGTATAGCGCACTACTCACCCGAACGGGTCTCAAGGCGCTTGGGGGAAGGGGTCCGCTACTGCTCGAACAGCCAGGTCTTGAGTTGTCTCCTGAAGGCGAGGTGGTCCTGGGTCAGCCGAAGGTGGATGGGGAGGGAGTTCCATGTCTTGGCCGCCAGGTAGGAGAAGGATCTGCCTCCGGCGGTGGCTCTTCGGATGCGTGGTATGGCGGCGAGGGCGAGGCTAGTAGACCGTAGCTGGCGGGTGGGCGTGTAGAAGGTCAGGCGGTCATTGAGAAGCTTGGGGCCCAGGTCGTGGAGAGACTTGTGTGCGTGAGTGAGGAGCCTGAACGTGATCCTCTTGTTGACGGGGAGCCAGTGCAGGTCCCTCAGGTGGCCGGAGATGTGGCTGCGTCGGGGATGTCCAGGATGAGTCGGGCAGAGGCGTTCTGGATGCGTTGGAGTCTTTTCTGTAGCTTGGCTGAGGTTACGGCGTAGAGTGTCTTTCCGTAGTCCAGTTGGCTGGTGACGAGGGCCTGGGTGACCGTCTTCCTGGTTTCGGTCGGGATCCATCGGAAGATCTTGCGAAGCATGCGAAGGGTGTGAAAGAATGATGAGGAGATGGCGTTGACTTGTCTGGTCATCGAGAGGAGTCCAGGATGAAGCCCAGGTTGTGTGCGTGGTCTGTTGGCTTGGGAGCAGTGCCCAGGGCTGGGGGCCACCAGGAGTCGTCCCAGGCGGAGGGTGATGGTCCCAGGATGAGGACTTCCGTCTTGTCTGAGTTCAGTTTCAGGCGGCTGTTCTTCATCCACTCGGCGACGTCTTTTATCCCTTCGTGTAGGCTGGTTCTGGCGGTGTCGGGGTCTCTGGTGAGGGAGAGGATCAGCTGGGTGTCGTCGGCGTAGGAGATGATGTTGAGGTTGTGTTGGCGTTCGATGGCAGCAAGAGGTCTCATGTAGACGTTGAAGAGGGTGGGGCTGAGTGATGATCCTTGGGGGACGCCGCAGATGACTTCGGTGGCCTCGGATCGAAACGGGGGGAGGCGGACTCTCTGTGTTCTTCCGGCAGGGAACGAGATGATCCACTCCAGTGCCTTCTCTTGGATGCCGGTGTTGCTGAGGCGTTGGACTAGGGTGCGGTGGCAGACAGTGCCGAACGCTGCAGAGAGGTCCAGGAGGATGAGTGCCGCTGTTTCCCCGTTGTCGAGCAGGGCTCGGATGTCGTCGGTGGCTGCGATGAGGGCGGTCTCAGTACTGTGGTTGGCTCTGAAACCGGACTGCGAGGGGTCGAGGGATCCGTTCGTCTCGAGGAAGGCGGCAAGCTGTCTGTTGACGATCTTCTCGATGACTTTGGCAGGAAAAGGGAGGAGCGAGATGGGGCGGAAGTTTTTGAGGTCAGTGGGGTCCGCTGTTGGTTTCTTCAGTAGGGCGCTGAACTCGGCATGCTTCCAGCTCTCCGGGAAGGTGGCAGTGTTGAAGGAGGTGTTGATGACGTCCCGGAGATGGGGTGCGATGGTGGAGTCAGCCTTGTTGAAGACGTGGTGGGGGCAGGGGTCGGTTGGAGATCCGGAGTGGATGGTGTTCATCGCGCGGGCTGTGTCTTCGGTGGTCACCGTGGTCCAGGTGCGGAGGGTGGCAGTGGGGTGCGTTGGTTCGACGGTTGGGTGCGTGGATGGTGCGCCGAAACTGTTGTGGATGTCGGCAATCTTGCGGTGGAAGAACGAGGCGAGGGAGTCGCAGAGATCTTGTGAAGGAGTGATGCCGTTGTTGCCGGTGCTGGGGTTGGAGAACTCCTTGACGATGCTGAAGAGTTCCTTGCTGTCGTGGGCGTTGTTGTCCAGTCGCTCCTTCAGTGATTTCTTCTTGGTGGTGCGGATGAGCTGGTGGTGCTTGCAGGTGGCGTGTTTGAGGGCGGTCATGTTGTCAGTGGTCTGGTCGAGGAGCCAGGCTTTCTCGAGGGTGCGGCAGGTCTTCTTGGAGTCCTTGAGTTTGTCGGTGAACCAGGGGGCCTTCTTGCTTCTGGGTCTGCTGGGAGGGTTCTTTAGTGGTGCGAGGTCGTCGGCGCAGGCAGTCAGCCACTGCGTGAAGTTGCGGGCTGCTTCGTTGGGGTCCGTTGTGCTGGCAGGTGGGTTCTGGCTGGGGGAGGTGGTGAGCTGGTCGGCGGTGATCTTGCTCCAGCTCCTGTGAGGAACCTGTTGCGGGTGGTGGTGGGTTGTGGTTTTTCTAAAGCTGAAGTGGACGCAGCTGTGGTCGGTCCAGTGGAGTCCGGGGGAGTGGCTGAAGGTGATGTGCTTGCTGGATGAGATGACGGGATCAAGCGTGTGGCCGGCGTAGTGGGTGGGGGTGTTGACCAGTTGCTTGAGTCCAAGGTTGGCGAGGTTGTCCAGCAGAGCGACGGTGTTGCGGTCCTTGTTGTTCTCCAGGTGGAAGTTGAGGTTCCCTAGGAGGATGTAGTCGGCGGAGGGGAGGGCGTGTGGGCTGATGAAGTCCGTGATGTCTTCGCTGAATTGTGTGCATGGTCCCGGGGGTCTGTAGATGAGGGTGCCTCTGTGGATCGTCTTAGGGTCGGTGTGAATCTGGAAGTGGAGGTGCTCGGCGGTGGCGAAGGTGTTGTTGGAGTCGGTCGTGATGCGGATGGTGTTCTTGTGGACGATGGCAATGCCTCCTCCGGTCTGGTTGACGCGGTCCCTCCTGATGATCTTGTACCCGTCCGGGATGGCGATGGCGATGTTGGGGGCTGAGGAGGCGTTCATCCAGGTTTCCGTGAGGAAGGCGATGTCTGGTGATGTTGTGTCGAGGAGGTTCCAGAGTTCCACGGCGTGTCTGTGGATGGAGCGGGTGTTGAGCAGGATGCACTTGAGGTTGCTGCTGGAGCTTGGCTTGGCGGGCGCGGTGCAGGTTCGGAGGCAGGTGAACTTGCAGGTTCTGCAGGTGAAGGGTCCGTGAATGCGTTTCGGGCGGCACGGCAGCAGGTGGGGTTCCGGCCGGCATTGAGTGCGTTGAGGGCAGCGGCATCGTAGGCCTGTCGGGTCGTCTTGCATCGGTGGGGGCCAGGGTCCTGGCACTGGGCGCGGTCCAGGCACGGACGGGCGCAGACGGGCTTACCTTTGGCGCGCCTTTGGCGTGCTCTCTGTGCGTGAACGCTGCGCGTACGCGTGCACTCTGCCATAAATGGAGAGTGGGGGGAGGGACGAGGGAGGAGCAGCTGGGAGGCGAGAGCGGGGTGGCGAGTGGGGGGGAGCGTGCGGGGATGCTGGAGGGAGCGGGGGTGGGGCCGGGAACAACGAAGGACAAGGGACAAACTTAAGGGCAATACGAGAAAACGAGAACGGCAGCAAAAAAGTACAATTTACAAAAACGGAAAAACAGCAGCAACGTAAAACAACTTACAACAGGCAGGCACAGGGACAGTCAGGGACAGGGGCCAAACCAAGACAGGGGCAGTCTTGACCCAGCAGCGGCGGCAGCAGCGGGAGGAGAACGGGCACACTCGGGGTGGCCACGCGGCAGGAGGAGCGACCGGACCGACCAGGTCAGGTCAGGTCACATCTCCTAGCCCTGTGAGCCTCTCCTAATGTACTGTAGTGGGAGGGAGGAGCAGCTGGGAGGCAGGAGTGGGGTGGTGAGTGGGGGGAGCGTGCGGGGATGCTGGAGGGAGCGGGGGTGAGGCCTGGAACAACGAAGGACAAGGGACAAACTTAAGGGCAACACGAGAAAACGAGAACGGCAGCAAAAAAGTACAATTTACAAAAACGAAAAAACGGCAGCAACGTAAAACAACTTACAACAGGCAGGCACAGGGACAGTCAGGGACAGGGGCCAAACCAAGACAGGGGCAGTCTTGACCCAGCAGCGGCAGCGGGAGGAGAATGGGCACACTCGGGGTGGCCACGCGGCAGGAGGAGCGACCGGACCGAAAATCTTCAACAAAGCCAGCGCCACCATTGCACCCCATCTCTGCAAGGCCATCAACATCTCCTTCGAGACCACGACCTTTCCGGAGAGTGGAAGCACGGCAAGATCAACTCCCTACTCAAAAAAACCCAAGGCTGACCCGAAGGACCTCAAGAACTTCCGCCCCATCTCCCTGCTCCCATTCCCGGCAAAGGTCATCGAAAACAATGCCAACAGACAACTGACCCGTTAGCTCGAGGAGAATAGCATCCTAGACCCATCCCAGTCCGGGTTCTGCAGCAACCACAGTACTGAAACGGCCCTCATTGCAGCCAGCAACGACATCAGGGCCCTGCTGGACAATGGCAAAACCGCGGCCCTCATCCTCCTGGACCTATCAGCTGCCTTCGAAACTGCCTTCCACTGCACCCTGCACACACGCCTCCACAACGCAGGGATCAGAGACAAGGCTCTGGAATGGACCACCTCTTTCCTCTCCGGCAGAACCCAGAGCGTCCGCCTCCCCCCTTTCCGATCCGAAGCCATTGAGATCATCTGCGGCGTACCCCAAGGATCATCCCTCAGCCTGACGTTGTTCAACGTCTACATGGCACCGCTCGCTCATGTTGCCCGACTGCACAACCTCAACATCATCTCTTATGCCGATGACACCCAGTTGATCCTCTCCCTCACCAAGGACCCCCTCACTGCCAAAACCAACCTCCACAAAGGAATGAAAGCCGTCACCGAGTGGATGAAGAACAGCTGTCTGAAGCTGAACTCGGACAAGGCGGAGGTCCTCATCCTCGGCTCCACCTCATCGGCCTAGGACGACTCCTGGTGGCCGACCACACTGGGAGCAACACCGACCTTCACCAACCTCGCACGCAACCTGGGGTTTATCCTTGACTCAACATTCTCCATAACCAAGCAAGTCGACGCCGTCTCGTCCTCCTGCTTCAACACCTTCCACATGCTCCGCAAGATATACAGGTGGACGCCACCGAAACAAGAAGAACGGTCTCCCAGGCCCTCATCAGCAGCAGGCTGGACTACGGTAACGCCCTCTACGCAGGAGCCTCGGCCAGACTCCTGAAACAACTACAGTGCATACAGAACGCCTCTGCATGCTTGATCCTCGACATCCATTGCCACAGCCACATCACACCCCACCTCAGAGCCCTGCACTGGCTTCCCGTCAACAAGAGTATCACCTTCAAGCTTCTCACTCACACACACAAGGCACTCCACAACATCGGACAGGCATACCTCAACAGACGACTCACCTTCTACTCCTCGAACCTCCAGCTCCGCTCTGCCAACCTCTGCCTCGCCACCGGCCCCCGCATCCAAAGAGCGACCACCGGCAGCAGATCGCTCTCCCACCTTGTCGCCAAAACCTGGAATTCCATCCCCATCCTCCTATGGCAGACCCAGGACCTACTAACCTTTAAGAGTTTACTCAAGACCTGGCTATTTGAACAGTAACAGCACCCCTCCCCAGCGCCTTGAGACCCTCACGGGGGAGTAGTGCGCTTTACAAATAATTGATTGATTGATTGAAAAAACGATTTGCCATATGGACAGTTTTTAAGGATTAGGCACAACTGTTCTAAGAAGGAGGATTTCGAACTTCACTCAGAAATCCTGGCCTACAAACTTAAGGAGAGAGGGTATCCACTCAAAATTTTGAGACGTTCTCTAAAAAGAGCATGGTGGACACCAAGAGAACATCTTTTGATGAAGCGGTGTAAACCATCTACGCAACGCATTGTCTGTGTGTCTACATTTGGACCTCACACTCAACCCATGAAAAAGATCATTCACAATAATTGGCATTTGGTTGAAGGCACTATCCCAGACAATGGCCCACCACTGTTTGCTCTCAAAAAGAATCGCAGTATTGGCCAGCAAATCATCAGCTCTGACCTACCTGCTCCTAAAAAAGAGAATTTGTGCTTTATGCTTAACTTTTAACCAATACAGGATCACCGTAAATGTGGCACATGTTCGGTGTGCAGCTCTACTTTGGAGGCAGCGCTATTTTCTGATAGACAAAAATACTGGCGCCACAATGATTTTACAAATTGTAAATCAAAAAATGTTGTTTATGCAATTATTTGCCCCTATAAAAAGGTATACATTGGTAAAACTTGCCAAGAGGTGCGGCAACGCATAGTGCAACATCGCTTCAGGTTAAAAAACAAGACAGCCTTTGCTCCATTGGTGGACCACTTTGTTGCGCTGAATCATACACAGCATGATTTTCAGTGGACAGTACTGGTGACCATAAAAACTTCTTCCAGGGGTGGTGACCCGGCTACTCTGTTAGCACAAAAGGAGGCATTTTTGATAATGAAATTCGATACTGCCATCCGGGTGGTTAATGGACTTTATGAACTCACTCATTTACAAGTGTAAAACGGTACACAGTCAAAATATCGAGTTGGAAATATCGACCTACCATAATATCGAGTCTGAAATATCGAAGGAGCATAATATCGAAGTTAAGAATATTGTAGGACAGAATATCGACCCAAGGTAAGTAATATCGAAATTCTTAATATCGATGTAAGTAATATCGAAGTTAGTAATATCGATAGCATATATATCGATGTTACTAATTTCGATGACACTAATATCGATATTTGTATTATTTTATAGTTTTTTATTATGTATGTGTTATATGTTTAACTTAAGTATTTAAAATAATTACTATTATATGTGTATTAATTTTATATAATAATAAATTAATTTATAAGAAAATTGTATGTTTTAGTACCGGAGCGGGTTGTGGGTTTATAGGGGAATAGGGTGGGAAGTAATTTAATTATGGTAAATTGATTATTAATTAGTAGGATTTATTCATAAATAATAAATAATTGGTAATTATTTGAAAATAATAGGAAAATAATTTTACTTAATTTATTAATTGATATATATGTTCTGTAGCGGGTTGTGGGTTTATAGGGGAATAGGGTGGGAAGTAATTTAATTATGGTAAGTTGATTAATAATTAGTAGGATTAATTAATTAATTATAATTAATTGCTAATTATTAATAATTAATTGGAGAAAAAAAATTAATTGAATAATTGATATATATTTTCTGTAGCGGGATGTGGGTTTATAGGGGAATAGGGTCGGGAGTAATTTAATTATGGTTAATTATTTAATAATTAGTAGGAATTATAAAATAAATGTAATTAATTGGTAATTAATTTTAATTAATAGTTAAATAATTTTAATTATTTGCTAATTATTTTTCATTAATTCATAAATGGATAAATGTGTTATGTTGTGGGTAGTGGTTTTATAGGGAAATATGGTGGGAAGTAAAGTAAATTTAAATAATTAATAATGTATTACAACTAATTGTATTGTTAATAATATAATTGTTAATTAATTATTAATTTGTAATTAAATATAATTAAATGGTATTATTTTAAATTTATTTTATGTAAAATATATTTTGCTAAGCATGTGTTTTATAATTAAGTATAGGTATTGTATATGGTTTATATTTATTTCATAGTTTATTTTTTTATAATTACAAAAATCGTTTATTTACAAGTATGTTATTTTAACCCTTATACTATCCAACACTTTCCCTACTGTTGCACTCTCTGGAATTGGAATAGTATTTTTTACCCCTACGCTATCCAACGCTTTCCCTACTGTTGCACTCTCTGGAGTGGGAATAGTAATTTTTACCCCTACGCTATCCAATGCTTTCCCTACTGTTGCACTCTCTGGAGTGGGAATAGTAATTTTTACCCCTACGCTATCCAACGCCTTCCCTACTGTTTCACTCTCTGGAGTGGGAATAGTAATTTTTACCCCTACGCCATCCAATGGTTTCCCTACTGTTGCACTCTCTGGAGTGGGAATAGTAATTTTTACCCCTACGCTATCCAATGCTTTCCCTACTGTTGCACTCTCTGGAGTGGGAATAGTAATTTTTACCCCTACGCTATCCAATGCTTTCCCTACTGTTGCACTCTCTGGAGTGGGAATAGTAATTTTTACCCCTACGCTATCCAACATTTTCCCTACTGTTGCACTCTCTGGAGTGGGAATAGTAATTTTTACCCCTACGCTATCCAATGCTTTCCCTACTGTTGCACTCTCTGGAGTGGGAATAGTAATTTTTACTCCTACGCTATCCAACGCTTTCCCTACTGTTGCACTCTCTGGAGTGGGAATAGTAATTTTTACCCCTACGCTATCCAATGCTTTCCCTACTGTTGCACTCTCTGGAGTGGGAATAGTAATTTTTACTCCTACGCTATCCAACGCTTTCCCTACTGTTGCACTCTCTGGAGTGGGAATAGTAATTTTTACCCCTACGCTATCCAACGCTTTCCCTACTGTTGCACTCTCTGGAGTGGAAATAGTAATTTTTACCCCTACGCTATCCAACGCTTTCCCTACTGTTGCACTCTCTGGAGTGGGAATAGTAATTTTTACCCGTACGCTATCCAACGCTTTCCCTACTGTTGCACTCTCTGGAGTGGGAATAGTAATTTTGACTTCTACGCTATCCAACGCTTTCCCTACTGTTGCACTCTCTGGAGTAGGAATAGTAATTTTTCCCCTTACGCTGTACAACGTTTTATATAATTAATTGTAAAAAAATTAAATGTTTATTTTAGTTTTTATATTACTTACATTTTATTTATGTTATTGTTTTATGTTTGTAAATGTATTAGTAATTTAGAATATATTTTAATAATTTATAAATTAGTAAAATAATTATTAATACTTATTGTTCAGTAGATTTATAGTATATATTTACTGTATATATTTAATTAATGTATCATTTATATATATGTATTATTTATTAACTTTAAACATTATTAGATACTTTTAAATATGTATATTTTATTTATTAGTGTTATATACTTAATTTTACATTTATATATTACAAGAAAAAAAATCGATATTTTTAACATCGATATTTTTTAAATCTATATTATTTTTTCGATATTTTTGTAATTACCATGTTGTAGATAGGATGTCAATATTTTTGCCCTCGATATTGTTGACTCGATATTCTTGTAGGTCGATATTTATGAGGTCGAAATTCTGTCAGTGATCCCCACAGTTTATGTGACAACACGAATCGTTCTTAGCACGACATATGATTGTCTGGGCATCCACCGCAACAGGTATTTTTTGTAACTACAATAGTCTATACTCATGTACCTGTATATCAGGGGTCCCCAATTTCATTGACGCTAACTTTGTCATTTTTTTGTCTTATAGTCCTTGATCGCCAGTCCGAGTCCTGAGGAGAACCCTAGAATCACTCCAGATTCGAAACAAGTTGACACCTGACACCTTGGCAAAGGCGAATAAAACCTGGGGGTGTAATTTGGGAATTGGTTAAAAGAAATGTGTTTCTCAGACAGTATACAACCCTAATGATAACTGTGTGACCCTTTGCCCACATATAGGCAGGACCTTAGGAATTGAGAATGGTTTGCCTGTTTTCTGTGTGTTAAATATGGACTGGCTGCCTTTAAAATATGTGCAGGACACTATTTTTTTTGCATTTGGTGTTCATGTCCGAATTCATGTTTTCAAGACTGTGCTTTTGTTTTAGTGTTAACTGTTTTTCATAATGTCATAAGCATGATATATTGAATGTTGTGCTGTCTATCTTGTGACATCAATGAATATTTTAAACTAACATGTGCATAAAATAAGTCACAAATGTTGTGAAATAAATCACATGAACTGCAGGGCAGATTTACAATTACTGGCACATCCCTGCAAATTAGCAGGGATGCGCCAGTAATTGTGCGCCGCAGCTCCGCCACCCATGATGCGCTGCATTTACAATGCGGCGCACCATGGGGGAAAAACGGCACAGATGCGTCAAGCATCTGTGCCGTAAAAGTGGCGAATTGCTGGAGTTGCATCGCAAGCGCGACGCAGTTCCAGCAATGCTTTCGGGGACCCTTTCTGGACAATGCTGCGTCAAGCCTTACACCTGCTTAAAGCAGGCGCAGGGTTTTGACGCAGCATTGGTCTAAAAGTGACTGAGTGAAATCTTGTAGATTTGCGTTGGTACGCCCCTCCTGCGCCGGAACGCCTCCTTATGGCGCAGGGCTTTACAACGGTGCGCATATCCCAGATGCGTCATGTTATTAATACCCCGCACCATAGTGCATCTTTTGCGCCGCCGCTGCGTCACAAAAGTGACTCAACGGCGGCACAAAAGAGGCGCAAGGGGCTTGTAAATCTGCTCCTTAGTATTTTTAGGCTAAGTTAATTCAAAAAGTAATTGGTTAAACTAATTATCTCGTCATTGTTTTATTGGAGAGATTTTGACTGGTCCAGGCCTGATAGTGATAGGGTCCAAGCCTTTTCTGTTTTCCTTGGACTTTACCAAAAGCATAAAATATTGAAAAAACTGAGTTTGACGAGCCCTGCCTTTCTTTTCTTCGGCGCCACTGAACAAACTCTGTTGAGCTCTCATTTTCCAAGCAGCGCGGCACCCCTGTGCTTTTGCGGTGGCACCGGCTGATTCCTGGTTTTTAGGTTTCGCCTGACGTCGGAGCTCCTAGCTCCGCCCAGGAGAAATCTTATGTCCCTACAGTGTAGGGCTTAGTCCCTCCCTCTGTTCCATTGGCTAGCTCCATAAATGGAGGCTAGCCATTGGAACAGAGATCTGTCCGTCATGGCCGGACCAGATTCGTGGGCGCTCCCGAGATTTTTTCGCTCTCCGCCTCTGCGATGTCGTCATCGCGGCCGTGGGCGGGATTTTTTTTTTTTGTCGGCCGTTTGTTTTCTTCCCATTCCACGGCCGACCACCGCCGGAAGAAGTCCAGGTAAGTGCCTGTTCCCGCCCCCCCCTCCTCCCACTGTCTGTGCGCCGTTCCCGCCCCCCCCCCCACCGCTGTCTGTGCGCCGTTCCCGCCCCCCCTCCCGCTGCGGGGATTTGGTCTGACACATAGGGACCCTGTGTACGTGAAACAAGAAGTGCTCCGTGGCTATTTCTGCAACATCAGGAGTGGGAAAAGTGCGGAAAGCAGACGGACACGAAAAAGCAGAGGACGCAGCAGCAGCTCGCATTTCCAGTAAGTAATGGAGGAGAAAATAAAGATGTGTCCTGTGTAAATAAATAAATAAGACCAAACTGCAAGGAGGGCGTTTTCATGTTTCAACATGGGCAAATAGTTGATTTAATGTAGGATATTTTACCAGAAGCTTCCCAATCAGTTATTGCAATATGTGTGTGCAGGTCATACAGGCAGGCGCCCCGGAGTGGGAGCTACACGGTTTGTTTTGAACAGTCACGGTGCACCGACAGGCGTGTGTTTCTAGTAGTCGAGATAACCTAGCCTGCCCAGCGTCTTTGTTGGCGAATAGGCGAGTTTAAAGGCATAGCAGCAGCAGCCACTTTGGTGGCGTGGTGTGCTCACTGTAGCTGCAACCGTACAGCAGTGGTGCCATTGTGCACAACGACTCCTTCCCAGGGAAGCTCTCGGCTCTCTTTTGTTTCCTGTTCAGAGTAATTGTTGCATTCCGAGGCCTTGACCTGCAACATAATATTCCCAAATTCACCAAGTTCATTGTCGGGAGATCCGAAATGGTTGATGTTTTTTGGCCACTAGAACGGTCGGAACAAATAATAATTTAAATACATTTAGGCACCATTGCGTGGCGTCTGGGCGAAGCCGACAATAAACGTATGTGGTATCTTGTAAACTATTTATTTCTTCTTTTTTTGCTACTTTCGGGCTCCCGAAAGAAACCTCACTACTACAGCGCAAGTATATAGTGCAGTTCTCGCGCATTCTTCCTCTTTGGGTGTTCCCGGATGCTGGCATGGAAAACCCTGTGACGATAAGAGGTGCCCAGATAGGGGTTACACCACAGTAGGAAGCATAGCAGGGGCTCGCGCCATCCCCGCGCGCGAGGCTGCTGGGACTGTCTGTGATTTAACCCCGTGAGCACTGATACTTTGTATCCGAGATCAAAGCATGGGGCACGGATTTACGAATGAAAGTTTATGCTAATATCCGTGAAACTAAATTTCGCAGCCATACACTCGATATGTAGTTTTGTATTATTTTTTGCATGTGTGTTTTTACAGATATGTCTCTGAAAGAGAGGGCGTTTAACAAAGCTATTTTTACTGCTGTGTTGGGCTGTGCTGCCTTGTAACCTCCTGCCATCTTAGGCTGTGTGTGGTGGGGAGGGGGCTCAGTGTTATGCAGCCGCTTCATGCACTATCAAAGAGAAAGAGAGGTTTACAACACACACTGGGACTGCCACACTCCAGATCAGGGCCAGTCATTTACAAAAGCCTACGTAGGACATATACACGGAAAATTACAGGATATAACAGCCTCTGGGAGCGATTACTGGAGCAAATGAGTTCAGCTGAATAGGCGCGGGGGGGAGGGGAACAGATTTGTGTTTGAGCTTAAAGGAACAGTACTAAGGAAACATCTTTCATGCTGGGCTAACTCCATTGGAGAGCACGTGCTCTTCTGGTTTAATATGCACGTGGTTTACCATTTTAAGAACACATGATTCTTAACCCCCCACGAACAAATTGTGTTTTTCTTTATTTTTCAGCCATACTACGTAATATAGAAAAATCTCTGCTCTGGGAAGGAATCCAGTTGTTTGAGTATTTCTACTATCCTTTTCTTTTGGTTAGGAATGCTCCAGACTACCCAATCGCGAATCTGATATCTGAACTGTGACAATCAAGTATGCCTCACACAAAACTCCAATCAATAGACAAATGTTGTGAACATTCAACTTTTAGCAAAAAGGATACGTGTTTACCTAGAAGAAATTCTGCAAGGTTTTACGTAAATGAACAGTCACCCAAATGCAATTGTGTTGAGGTTTCACAAAATTGAGCAGTTGCACGTGTGTTTCTATGAGTTCAAGCAGTTCCCTGTCACCCAGGTGTAGGCGTCCGGCATTTCCGGGAAGTAACTAAACCTTTAGAAACAGAAATGCAGGTTCACAGGTAAGGTGGGAAGCTTGCTCAGACAACACGGATGTAATACAAGGAGCCTTGTTGTGGGTCTCAAGGCTGTACATTTGTGAATGACCTATAAACTTACCAATGTCCAGGTACAAAGGATCTTCTAGTCTTTCTAAACTAGCTGCTGGGGAAGAAGTTGGAAATCAGATATGTGTTCAAGATAAACGACTAGTACTAATGAAAAACTTCACTACATACCACATTTTTTACCTTGGCTAGCAATAACAATGCCATTTATTTATAAGTAAAAAAAAAAAAAAAGAAATGTCATGAGCAATGCCAATAGATCTAACTTTTTCAAAGGCGAAACCATTGCATTGTAAATGCTTGTTTTATTTTCAATACACCAAGCGCTCTGTCACTCTCACACTGGCGGCCGCACACACCACTCGTGAGACCCTGCCCTTGAGGAATGACGGCCTCTTATACAGTGACAGTTCTGGTAGCATTTGTCTAGGTTTATCCTTTAGAGACCAAGGTGTTTCTCATCAGAGCGAACCATGACTTGGTGGTTTGCGCACACAGCTTGGGGTGATACTTCACTTTCCTGTTCATCTGTTCTTCAGCCATTGACTCCTCTCGGGATTCACATGAGTGTGTGTGTGTTTTTTTTCTTCCAGTCGTGGACTTGTCCCGTTTATCCCTTTATAAAGTCCCAGATGGAAATGGTAAAAACTTCCCGAACTGTATAAGGTACAACTTAATCTAAATGGAATACATGGAGCTCTAAGTCCTGTGTCCCTTTCAATATAGTCAGCTCTTGGAAGCTCCCACACTGGTTTTATTGATCTGTTACATAACTGGGACTCTTAGTAATTTAACAGTCATTCAACAGATTGATAACAAGTAATGCAAATGCAATAGGTCTTGCATTTGTTACAGTTGATGTTATTGGCATTATAAATTCCAATGTTTTTTACCTAGCCGTGTTGCAGGGTGCAGTACCAAAATGTGGCCAAAAGAGGCTGTTGGCATTGAAAATGACAATGTTTTTTATGTTTGCTTTTCTATACAAATGGCAATAGCACAATGGAAATTTACAAAAAAAAGAAAAAAACCATCATTTTCAATGCCAAAGCTCTAACTTTAACAAATGAAAGACCTATTGCATTGCAAATGCTTGTTTGAATGGAGCGGCAGGAGGGGGGTGGGGCCGCTGCTGAATGATAGCAGCAGGGAGGAGGGTGGGCTGTTTGTGAACTTGTCAAAGTGCCCGTATCCCTTTGGCCGGCCGTCTTGCGAAGGCCAGCCACACACACACACTTTGAAACCTCTAACCCAGCAGCCTTAAGACTAACCCAGCTGTCTTAAGACAGCTGGGTTAGAGGAAGTGCAGGGCTCCAGTGTCCTCGGAAGCAGTGAGTGAGGCTGCTCCCTCCAATCAGGGCGCTGCTCTCATAGCATGAGAGCAGTGCAAGGATTGGTGTATGCAGTTCCTGGGAAGAGTTCTGGAGCGGAGGATGGAGGACTTCGGTACAAGTAAGTTGTTTTAATATTAATATTTTTACATGTGCTGCTAGCCGCCACTGGGTATATTGCTCTTGTGAGGGTTTTAGCAATACTAGTGTTTCTGGTGCTGTATCTGTTTCATGAGGGAGACCTCTACAGCTGCTTGTGGTGTCCCTGTTCTTTCTGAGAAGGAAACTTGGACAGTAGCTGCCTCTGCTATGCCTGCTTTGCATCATAGAAGCTTGCAGTTCAGCTCTGTGGACTGTTCTTTCTCCTTTATGAAGGACTCTTACACTGATGCTACCTGTGCATAATCTGCATGAGGAAATCGTGCTCTCCTTTGCAATCCTAGTAGCTGCGGAGTACCTGTTGTGAGTGTGAGTGAATGGACTCTGTAAAGAGAAACAGCATACAGTGGAGTAGCGTAGAGTGGAATGGAGTCGAATGGACTAGTGTAGAATGGATTGGCATAGAATGGAGTGGTGTACAGGGGAGTAGCATATAGTGGAGTGGCATACTGTGCAATAACATAGAGTGGAATGGTGCACAGTGGAGTGGTGTAGAGTGGAATAGCACATAGTGGAGTAGTTTGAGCATCTGGGTGTACTATATGATATGGGTGTGAGGTCTTATCATGGAGTACACTCATGGATACCACCTTGAGTCCAGTTAGGATCATTTACTTTACCTTCAGCTCGATCCTTTGGTAGCTATGGCACAGAGCAGCAAGGCTTAGCAACTGAACAATTTGTGTAACATTTAACATCAAACAACATAATAAGAAAATCACCAAACAGTCAGTCAGTCAAGCTTTATTTTGATATAAATATCATAAGAGCAATACAAATAGGTTTCAAGGTAAAATATAGTTCATCAGGTCATAATGGATAAAACATGCAACACAATTCTCCTTCGTTCAATACAAATTACAGCTTTTGGCAATGTTATAAAAAATCATTTTGATTAAGCACAGTTTAAGACAATAAAAGGCAATTAGATTTAGGATGAAAAATATTCATTATCTAGATCAAAGTGTAGCAATACGAACTTCAACAGTGCAATGTTCATACTCATAAACACTATGTCAGTTTTGGGAGGCCCTTCGTAGAGCCCTAAGCCTGATTAACTAGGCTCGTCCCAAAAACTTGGCAACAACGAAAACTTATAAAGTTCTCGGGTCTGTTCTGAGTATATGTAGGGCAACTCAATGGTTGGTAGTGCCTAGTTGCTTACAAATTGGTGCAAGCCAGTAAGACCTAGCACTAGCATAAGCAGGGCAGGTAAACCTAAAGTGTGCAATGCTCTCTTTAGCGTTTCCCACAAGACGGACATTCTGTGGCGGTCTGATTGAGGGGGCGCCACAGTGAATTCGGCAACTGGGATTGTGCCAAATTGGAATTGAGTATATAGAGCCCTATCCCTTTTGGGTCTAGATCACATCCAGATATGGTTTGAGGGCTCTAGCTGGTTTAAGTTGAAAGAACTCCTCTGTGAGCCTTCCTGAATTTGGGTTGCTGATATCTCTGGCATCTATCCAATCCCAATAAGTACGTTTCAGCTCTACTTTGCTCAGAGGGTTTTGGGAATCCCCTGACTCTTTGAGTCCCAGGGTTATCAGCAGTATCTTGACATTTGCGATCCATTTTATGTTTTTGCCAGTGTCCAATCCCATTACTTCAGTGAAGGCTTCAGCATAGTTGGTAAGTTCTGGAGTACGCCTAAGGTATGCCCAATACAACAGGGGGTGAAGTTTTGCCAAATCTTTAATATGGCGCCTACCCAGATCGTATAACAAGGGGGTTAAGGGTGTTCCATGTAGCAACATAATGAGGTCCCTAAAGAACTTGTTTTCTGATCTACCAAGGTCATCGAGATTATCAAAGCCCCATAATTCAGCACCATGAAAAGCCGAACTTACTGGCTTAGCTCTGTACACAATGAGTGCTGGGGCAATAGGTCTGCTATATGACAAACGCTGTTCTTTGCTCAACGCCCCAGCCGCATGTTTTGGTTCAAAAGCATTTTATCCAGATGAAATTTCCATTGAACTTTGTCAGAAAGGCGTATCCCAAGGTAGTCAAAGGTCTTGACTCTCTCGAGACAGGTTCCATCTAGAGTGATGTTATTCATAAAAGATTTGTGGGGGTTGAGAGTCATGAACTTTGTTTTAGATGTATTTATGACTAGTCCCCAAGTATTGCAAAAAAGGTGGAACCTATTCAAAAGCTTCTGGAGGCCTATCGGGGTCTTCGAGATCAGCAGCGTGTCGTCAGCAAACAGGAGAGTTGGCACCTTATTACCTGCCAGGGTCGGGGCATCTGCTGATACTTCTTGTAGAAATTTAACCACCCCGTTCACATATAACGAGAACAGGGTGGGTGCCATCACACAACCCTGGCGTACTCCCCTGTTTACTGGGATCTTGTCAGTAAGCTGTCCCTGGCACCCCCACCTAGTCTGCACGTAGTTGCCCTTGTGTAGCCTTATAAGAAGGTTACGGATCATTGGAGGGATGCCCATGCCTTTCAATGTATGCCATAGCTTATCCCTGGGGAACAGGTCGAAGGCAGTCTTCAGATCGATAAAGGCGACATAAAGACTGCCCTTACCAAGTACCACCACCTTCCAATGGATCATATGAAGCCTAAAGACCTGGTCCACCGTTCCTGTATTGGTCCGAAAGCCCGCCTGGTATTCAATCAAACAATCAATCATAACACTTGTATAGCGCGCTACTCACCCGGAAGGGTCTCAAGGCGCTTGGGGGAAGGGGGCCGCTACTGCTCAAACAGCCAGGTCTTGAGTTTGTCATCTGAAGGCAAGGTGGTCCTAGGTCAGCCGAAGGTGGATGGGGAGGGAGTTCCATGTCTTGGCCGACAGGTAGGAGAAGGATCTGCCTCCGGCGGTGGCTCTTCAGATGCGTGGTACGGCGGTGAAGGCGAGGCTAGCAGACCGTAGCTGGCGGGTGGGCATGTGGAAGGTCAGGCGGTCGTTGAGGTACTTGGGGCCCAGGTTGTGGAGAGACTTGTGTGCGTGGGTGAGGAGCCTGAACGTGATCCTCTTGTTGATGGGGAGCCAGTGCAGGTTCCTCAGGTGGCCGGAGATGTGGCTGCGTCGAGGGATGTCCAGAATGAGTCGGGCGGAGGTGTTCTAGATGCATTGGAGTCTTTTCTGTAGCTTGTCTGTGGTTCCGGCGTAGAGGGTGTTTCCGTAGTCCAGACGGCTGGTGACGAGGGCCTGGGTGACCGTCTTCCTGGTTTTGATCGGGATCCATCGGAAGATTTTGCGGAGCATGCGGAGGGTGTGAAAGCATGAAGAGAAGACGGCGTTGACTTGTCTGGTCATCGAGAGGGAGGAGTCCAGGTTGAAGCCCAGGTTGCATGCGTGGTCTGTTGGCTTGGGGGCGGTGCCCAGGGCTGGGGGCCTCCAGGAGTCATCCCAGGCGGAGGGTGATGGTCCTAGGATGAGGACTTCCATCTTGTCTGAGTTCAGTTTCAGGCGACTGTTCTTCATCCACTCGGCGACGTCTTTCATCCCTTTGTGTAGGCTGGTTCTGGCGGTGTCGGGGTCTCTGGTGAGGGAGAGGATCAGCTGGGTGTCGTCAGCGTAGGAGATGATGTTGAGGTTGTGTTGGCGTGCGATGGCTGCAAGAGGTCTCATGTAGACGTTGAAGAGGGTGGGGCTGAGTGATGATCCTTGCGGGACGCCGCAGATGACTTCGGTGGCCTCGGAACAAAACGGGGGGAGACGGACTCTCTGGGTTCTTCCCGCGAGGAACGAGATGATCCACTTTAATGCCTTCTCTTGGATGCCGGTGTTGCTGAGGCTTTGGACTAAGGTGCGGTGGCAGACAGTGTCGAACGCAGCAGAGAGGCCCAGGAGGATGAGTGCCGCTGTTTCCCCGTTGTCGAGAAGGGCTCGGATGTCGTCGGTGGCTGCGATGAGGGCGGTCTCGGTGCTGTGGTTTGCTCTGAAACCGGACTGCGAGGGGTCGAGGGATCCATTCGTCTCGAGGAAGGCGGCAAGCTGTCTGTTTGCGATCTTCTCGATGGCTTTGGCAGGAAAAGGGAGGAGCAAGATGGGGCGGAAGTTTTTGAGGTCGGTGGGGTCCGCTGTTGGTTTCTTCAGTAGGGCGCTGAGCTCGGCATGCTTCCAGCTCTCCGGGAAGGTGGCGGTGTCGAAGGAGGTGTTGATGACGTCTCGGAGTTGGGGTGCGATGGTAGAGTCGGCCTTGTTGAAGACGTGGTGGGGCAGGGGTCAGTCGGAGATCCGGAGTGGATGGTGTTCATCGTGCGGGCTGTGTCTTTGGTGGTCACTGCGGTCCAGGTGAGGAGGGTGGCGGTGGGGTGCGTTGGTTCGACGGTTGGGTGCGAGGATGGTGCGCCGAAGCTGTTGTGGATGTCGGCAATCTTGCAGTGGAAGAACGAGGCAAGGGAGTCGCAGAGATCTTGTGATGGGGTGATGTCGTTGTTGCCGGTGCTGGGGTTGGAGAACTCCTTGACGATGCTGAAGAGTTCCTTGCTGTCGCGGGCGTTGTGAAAGAATGTCCTCCTCCTCAGCCCACAGTTAAATCCTCTGCAATATGACCCTGCCAACTAACTTCTGCATTGCATCTGTAAGGCTGATAGGCCTGTAGTTGGAAGGGTCCTCTCTAGCCCCCTCTTCTTTATAGATAGGGACTACTTCAGCTCCCTTCCATGAGTCTGGGACTGGGCATCCTCCCGAGATGGAATTGATAAGTAGGAGAACGTAATAAGCCCAATTGTCCCGGTCAGTGAAGAACAGATCACCTGGTAGGCCATCAGGTCCTGGGACTTTGGCAGGCACTATCTTTCTTATGGCTGACTCGACTTCTTTTAGTGTAAACAGGTCGCAGTCGCCTTCTTCGAGAGTTAATGTGGGTTGAGTGGGTTGGGCTTGTGTATGCATTTTCAGAAACCTTAATCATTAGAATCCACAAAAGGGTTTAAGGGATACAGATTTTAGAACTTTTTATCACTTTTGAATTCAACCACAAAAAAGCATTGGCAAATGTAATGTTTGAAAACTTTTGCAAGTGTTCTGGCCCGACTAGGGTGACCAAACCCAGCAGGAACAAGCTGTAGGGTGCCAGAAAGGATACTTTGGACAGCTACCTGGCCACCAAAGCATTTTTAAACAGGTTCCAAACTTTACAGTAGTCAATCAATTGAAGCCTCACCTATACGAAAACACATCCATATATAAGGCCAAGAGACAGGGTCTGATATCTTATTATCAATATAAATCCCCTAGATGTGTCAAGTAACACTAATCCTCTGGTCAAGATGCGTAATAATTCAGTATAAAATCACACAGGTCCACATACAACACAGCCAAAAAAGGTGTGGAAAATAGAGAGAGTACCTCACGGTAGCACCACCGAGGGGGTTCCCGGCTAACAATTACCGGTATACCCACTTCTCATCATTGGCCACTCTCTCTATGTGAAAAGACAGAAGTGCACAAGAGCAAATAATCGTGCATACGTGAGAATAGTGGTGAAAAAAGAACAGTGACAAACATATAAACACTGATGTGAAAGGTTGTGTACATAAACAAACAAACCTCTAACCAGACAGAAAAAAAAATGTAGCAGGGTTTTGCTTGCTTTTCGTTTTTATTCTGTTGCAGCAAAACCTGCCAGTTAAAAATGGTTACTTGTATACCATAATGATTATATCCTCAAGCTGACATGTTTCATCGCTCCGAATTTCAGCGATTTCATCAGGGCATTCGAGGGGTTATCTTTTCTCAGTCTTTTCAATGGAAACAGGACCTGTGTGAAATAAAAACCCAGAGCACTAAGGAGGCAGTACATGCCCCTCCAAATGAGGGCAATACCAGTGCACCACATATCAGCATACAAATGAAGCGTATTTACCTGGAGGGTGCTAAGTCTGCACGTACTGGCACCCCTCTGTGGAACACCGTGTCAATTAGTCACGTGTCCAAGAATGGCTGGGAGTTGTCACACCCACCTACAAGTACAAATAGATAAAACATGAAGTGGAGAGTGACTTGATTGAGGCGTTGTCGATGAGAGCTATAGTTCACATTCACTCTGCAACACTTCGAACCCCCTGGGCCAACTAGTGAATCAAGTTGCCGAAGTCTGACAAACTACCATCATGTATACTCTTGACAAGTATAAAATGCTCAAAACCACCTCTCGTAGCATACACATCTACGAACGCGCTGTTGCCTGTAACCCCACGTGAAGACAGAGTGCAGCATCCTGCTATCAATCTTGTAAATGAAAGGGTCAAGTGGACCGTGGTACAACCATAACCCATATTGCTTGTGGGGCGGAGATCCAATGTCCATTCACACAAACTTCCATTCTCTTGTGCATAAGTGGAAGGAATCTATGTGCAGTTGTGGTCTGTAATACATCGGCCTTACTACCCGCAAAGTGAAGATACGTGTGCAGGAACATCTAAGTACTATCAGAGCCAAAAAACTCACCACACGATTGGTGCAACATTTCAATGTTCCTGGACATGATCTGAAGGATCTCAAATGGACTGTTCTAAAAAAAGTGGTTGGCGACACACTCAATCTGGATAACATCTTGGCGAGAAAGGAAGCCAAATGGATATTTTTGGAGAAAGCGGACCAGGAGGGGCTGAATGAAAATATCGAGTGGAATAAAGTGAGCAAGCGATAAATTGGTACTGTCATGGAACAATCTGTCAACAGAAGGGCCTGTAAATACTCTTGCGATAGCTGCTCTGATACTGTAGCATGTGATATCACGTGCAGTGATAGGCACTGACCATTATTTTGGCAACTCCCCTGATTTACATCCAGGGTGTCTGTTTCTTGATGGGGCATATATGCATAATCCAAATACACGACGAGGATAGTTTTACATCTAATTTTAAGCTCTGTTGCACTCTCTAAGTATACAGTTTGTGTTTATATACAAAAATCTTTCTTATAGTAAATAAACACATTCTGTTCTCCAACGTGGAATTTGCGTGTATAAAATCCTGGGGAGCTGGGCGCAGGCGGCAGCCGCGATTTAGAATGATTAATATGGGTCCATTCCTGAATATAAATGATTCAATATTGTGAGAGGCGCAGTTAAGCAGTTATAGTACACATGAGAAACAGCAACAATAGCCCATTTCAAGATGGCCGCGCCGCGTTACGCGGTAGGCGGAGTCACGCTCCCCTCCGGCTACTTCCAGTTCCTCAGAGCGATCCAGCGTGAGGACTGTCGGAAGCGCCGGAGGGACTCGACAACAGTAAGAGTATGAATCGGAATGAATGTCTGAGTGTACGAGGGATTCCTTCCACTTATGCACAAGAGAATGGAAGTTTTTGTGAATGGACATTGGATATTCCCCCCACAAGCGATATGGAATATGGTTGTACCACGGTCCACTTGACCCTTTCATTTACAAGATTGATAGCAGGAAGCACTCTGTCTTCACGTGGCGGTACAGGCAACAGCGCGTTCGTAGATGTGGATGGAACGAGAGGTGGTTTTGAGAATTTGATACTCATCAAGAGTATACATGATGGCAGTTTGTCAGACTTCGGCAACTTGATTCACTAGTTGGCGTAGGGGGTTCGAAATGTTGCCGAGTGAATGTGAACTATAGCTCTCATCGCCAACGCCTCAATCAAGTCACTCTCCACTTAATGTTTTATCTATTTGCACTTGTAGGTGGCTGTGACAACTCCCAGCCATTCTTGGACACTTGACTAATTGACACGGTGTTCCACAGAGGGGTGCCGGTACGTGCAGACTTAGCACCCTCAAGGCAAATACGCTTCATTTGTATGCTGATATGTGGTGCACTGGTATTGCCCTCATTAAGAGGGGCATGCATTGCCTTCTTAGTGCTCTGGGTTTTTATTTCACACAGGTCCTGTTTCCATTGAAAAGACTGAGATTTGATAACCCCTCGAATGCCCTGATGAAATCGCTGAAATTCGGAGCGATGAAACATGTCAGCTTGAGGATATAATCATTATGGTATGCAAGTAACCATTTTTAACTGGCAGGTTTTGCTGCAACAGAATAAAAACGAAATGCAAGCAAAACCCTGCTACAATTTTTTCTGTCTGGTTAGGGGTTTGTTTGGTTATGTACACAACATTTCACATCATTGCTTATATGTTTGTCACTGTTCTTTTTTCACCACTATTCTCACGTATGCAAGATTATTTGCTCTTGTGCACTTCTGTCTTTTCACATAGAGAGAGTGGCCAATGATGAGAAGTGGGTATACCGGTAATTGTTAGCCGGGAACCCCCATGGGTAGTGCTACCATGAGGTACTCTCTCTATTTTCCACACCTTTTTTGGCTGTGTTGTATGTGGACCTGTGTGATTTTATACTGAATTATTACGCATCTTGACCAGAGGATTAGTGTTACTTGACACATCTAGGGGATTTATATTGATAATAAGATATCAGACCCTGTCTCTTGGCCTTATATATGGATGCATTTTCATATAGGTGAGGCTTCAATTGATTGACTACTGTGTGAGTGGGGGGCAGCCTCACCTATCACCCTCCCCCTTAACCCCTTTAGATTGTTCCAAACTTTACAGGACAACTGCCATTGAAGTCAATGGAGTGGTCCTGATGCTGAGAAATGCAGTCTTAAAAATGATCAAGAATGCTCCTGATGCTGTGCGGTCCACGGGGGTTGTGTCCTTGGTCCACAGGTGAGTGGGGGTGACTCTGTCCATGGATCTCGGGGTCCCATAAAGTCCTCTATGCAGGGTTCCAAGCCAGTTGATGCAGACCATGTGCTTTTGCAACACAACGGTCATGATTCAAATCTTCGGTGGGGGCTGGTGTCTGCCTTCGGTGGCTAATCTGGTCAGAACCAACTCTCACCGGTAAAGCAAACACAGGTGCACCTTTTTGCTATTTCTGAATTGTCCTTTGGAGCGCCCGGTGCCCGGCAGAAGCAAAATGTCTGTGGTGGCTACCAGAAATTCAACTTGAGCTCCTTCAGCTTTAATGTCCTCTGTGCCGGTCTGAAAGGTCAGCCTACTAACCCTTGGAGTCTCTGCTTCCAACTGGGGCTCTGAATCAAGTTTTCTTCAATCCAGGCATGCAGAACAGGGTCCATACTCCGCTAGCCCAAAGTGCAGCAGCTGCAATTGCTCCGACGTTTCAGCCTTTCTTTGTGCATTTCCAACTGGTGCAAAGTGGTCTTCTTCTCGTATTTTTTCCAAGTCCATCAAGTACTGAAGTCTCTGTACCCATTATATACCAGTAAAGTCCCTCAAGGAAACAACCTGCTGACCAGCCCCTCCTATCTGGTGACCCAGTTCTGGTAATGTGTGGCATCTGACTATCATAGAGTGCATCTTCCTGGAGTAGAAGGACTTTGGCAGCCCACTCCCAGGGTTGTGGTTACCATGGGCTTCAAACCCATGGAAAACTGGTTCTGAAATGGGCCTCAGTAGCCCTTCAAAGGCAGCATCCCCTTTGATGCATGCCTTTTGGACTAGCACCCTGTGCAGCACATACTGTGGGGAGGGGGTCACAGCTACCGCATGGCAACAGCCTTTGTTCCCCGCCTGGGAATCATTCACCCAACGCTCCAGGTGGGCAGGTCCCTGCCACAGTCCAAGTGCCTCTGCAAAGTCATTGGACCAGCTGTGTCAAAGATTGGAACTTTTGCACAAGTGGCCAGCATCAGTTTTGCCATAAATGTAGTTTGCACAACGGAGTTGCATAGAATGTCCCCTTTAGTTTGATATCTGATAAGACACAGTTAGGTAGCCTCTGTCATGAGTTAGACACAGTGCAATGCCAACCGTTAACCTTGTAATTACCTTATAAGACTACCTAACTGTTCTTAGTGAACACCAACACTTTAGGGTTTTGCTGTACAGACATATCCAAAAATGTGTCTATTTTAACAATACAAACCTCCTAGTTTCATAGGCTTCATAGGCCTGCCTGAGAGGAGGTTTATATATATAGATAAGGGACTTGTGCACTTTCACACTAGTGGTAGTGGCAAAGTCCTGTGTAGTCAGTGCATGCACAGCCTCTTCGGTCTGCAATGGTAGCTGAAAGAAGTGTTTTTACTCTGAGATGCACCGAGTGGTACTACCAGTGCTGCAGCTCTTGAGCTCTTGTATAGAGCCAACTTTACATGCCCTGGGTACTTGGATGCCATTTACGAGAGAGATAAAATGAAGTCAGCACATGCCAACTGGGGGCACCCAATTAAGCATACTATTTTGGAATGGAAAGAAACTGTCACTGAGGTCTGGTAAGCAGGCCTTCGTGCACTCTCAAAGTCGGAAACCAGCAGATAGTATTCCAAAATGGGGCAACAAGTTTGGCGAAACATGGAAAAGGCCTTATTTCTTCCGAGTAGCGTACAGTGCAATGGCATATAGTGAAGTGGTGTAGACTGGAGTGTGGTATAGTGTCATAGCATACACTGGATTGGCATACACTGGCGGGGGGTCCAGTGGAGTAGGATAGAATGAAATGGTGTAGAGTGGAGTGGCATACAGTGTAATAGTGCAAAGTGGAGTGGTGTAGAGTGGGGTGTTTTACAGTGGAGTGGCATAGACTGTAATAATGTATAGTGGAGTGGTGTACAGTGGAATGGCATCGAGTGGAGGAGCAGCATGTAGCGGGGAGGCATACAGTGGAGTGGCGTACATTGAAGTGGTGTAAAGTGGAGTTACATACAGTGTAATAGAGTAGAAAGTGGAGTGTTTTACAGTGGAGTGGCATAGACTGTAATAATGTATAGTGGAGTGGTGTACAGTGGAATGGCATCGAGTGGAGGAGCAGCATGTAGCGGGGAGGCATACAGTGGAGTGGCGTACATTGAAGTGGTGTAAAGTGGAGTTACATACAGTGTAATAGAGTAAAGTGGAGTGGTGTAGAGTGGGGGGTTTTACAGTGGAGTGGCATAGAGTCTAATAGTGTAAATTGGAGTGGCGTACAGTAGAGTGGCATACACTGGAGTGGTGCACAGTTGAGTGGTGTAGAGGGTAATAGCATACAATGGAGTGGCCTACATTGGAGTTGCTTCCAATGGAATAGCATTGAATGAAATGGCATAGAGCAGCTTGCCATACACTGTAATGGCATAGCGTGGAGTAGCTATCAGCCACAGGCATCAAAGGAAATTGCATTTACAAATGGTGCGAATCGCAAAATTCGGCCGTTTGCAAATGCAATTTCCATTTTTGGGATGCATTAACATTTTTGTAATTTTTGCAATTTAAGAAATCGCAAAATTGTGCTTTCTTAAATTGCGATTGCATTTAAGGAATCACAACTTGAGATTCCTTAAATGCAATGGATCAAACTCTGAAAATTTGCGAATTTGCAAATAAGAGGAATAAATTACCATGAAGTTGACCTTCATGGTAATTTGCAATACTTTGAAAAATGCACTAAAGTGCATTTTTCAAAGTTCCATTTTACACACACACATGCCCTTGGGGCATGTGAGTGTGCAAAATGTACTTTTAAGCAGATTTCAGGGGTGCAACAGGGTGTCCTTTGGACACCCGTGCACCCTTGAAATTGCATTCTTAATTTGCAAATTTCTAATGGTGAATTGCAAATTAAGAATGTTTTTCCATTCATTCCTATGGGCCTTTAGGCCCATAGGAATGGTTGGGGAAGTATTCCTTAATTGCGATTCTCAATTAGAGAATCGCAATTAAGGAATTTTAAGAAATCGATATTTTTATAGCGATTTCTTGATGCATTGCAGTTTGCAATTCCTTAATTGCGATTCCTTATTTTTCCCAATTAAGGAATCGCAAAATGCAATATTGATGCATGTGCCTGATAGAGTGGACTGGCATACAGTGGAATAGCATATAGTGGAGTGTTGTAGAGGGAAGTGGCATACAGTGGAATAGCGTAGATTGGAGTGGCGTACAGTGGAATGGTGTAGGATGGAATATAGTATAGTGGTTTAACATCCAGTGGAGTGGCTTATAGTGGAGTGACGTAGACTGGGATGGCTTAGAGTGGAAGTGTGTACAGTATACAGCGTAGTGTGTAGTGAGGTACAGTGACAGTGAGTGCAGTGGCGTAGAGAGGAATCTTGTACAGTGGAGAGGTGTAGAATGAAGTGGTGTAAAGTAGAATAGTGTATAGTGGAGTACAATGATTTGGCGTATGAATGTGTGTGAAATTTAGCAGCAATGTAGATAATGTTGTGGAGAGTAAGGCAAATAAGAGAATTTTACTGCCATGCATTTCCCCAGATTTACCAATCAACACAGGACCAACCATGGTGGACTTACATTGCTTTGTAAATCTGGCATAAGTTTTACTTTGCCAATGAGACACCACTCATGACACAAGAGTACTGCAATCAAATAATACAGCAAGGCTGTAGCTTTGCAGTGTACTGTAGTACATGGAGATGACAAGCTATTATATAATTCACTAATGGCAGATCTTTAGAGAATGAAAAGGCAGCCATATTGTTTTTACTAACTTTGACTGTGTTCAGAGTTAGACCTTAGATGTAGGTGAGTAGTTGGTCCCTACATATTACCACTTTAATAAAGTGGTAGCAAGTAGGGAAATATATTTATATATTTTTTTAATATGTGTACGGCCATGTACTGTGGTAGTTTTATGTTTTTTTTTTTATTCCACTAAAGTACAGCAGTGACAAATATCACTAATTTTAAATGGCTTATAACTTAAAAAATACTTACAGCACTTAACTTTAATACCCAAAAAACTATCAACTGTGAACCATAATGTATTATGACATGACAAATTTCATAAAAACGGATAGGAGGAAAAATTATGTAAAATTCAGAAAATGCTATAGGTCTGGAAAGTTTTGTGGTGATTCGTCAAATGGGTGGAACGTTTTTGGGAGGTAAAATCCGAGGAATTCCTATCTCTGGGAATACTAACTATAATTACAGAGTGGCAATCTATATCTATACTACTATTATAAAGAGAGAGCTGAAACCTTTGGGGTGGGTAAGTTCAAGAAGTACAGCACCAATCACAACACCCAATACAGCATTGTAAAGGGAAGTTGCAGCAGATGGACATAGGCTATACAACTGCCCACCATATACATTACAAAGGTCAAAGAACCTTAGGGGTAAAGTAGTCCCTTGTGGGCGTTGGCGTGGGCGTGCCAAAGTACACTTCACATTATTCCTTTGTGGGCGTGCAGCATTGTCAGAGGGGTGTGGCACAAATAAAAAGTTGGTGTGGGCGTGTCAAAGTACACTTCACATTAGTCCTTTGTGGGCGTGCAGCGTTGTCAGAGGGGCGTGGCACAAATAAAATAAAAACTGGCCGCGGAGTTCAGTAGCGCGGCTTTCACAAGCAATGTGCGCGCTCATTCACGCTCCACCTAGGCGTTGTGCTCAGTTCTCACACATCCGTCTTCAAACACCAAGCTGCGCCGCATTCACGCCCATTGCCATTTACGCGGCATTACTAATATATAGTGCAGCGCAACCTTTGTGGGCGTCAGCGTTGTTAGAGGGGGCTGCACCAACATTTTTTTTAAAAGGGCCGCGGCTTTCACAAGCAATATGCGCACACATTCACGCTCCACCTTGGCGTTCTGATGACTTCTCACACGGCCGTCTCCAAACACCAATGTGCGCCGCATTCACAGACCTTGCCATAGTGCGTAGAAAATTTTAAACAAAAACGAACCTTTACTCCTTTGTCCACGTCACATTTGACAGAAGTGGCTGCACAAAAAATAAAAATAAAGGGCCGCACGCCATTCACGCTCCAACGGCTCCGGTGGAGACTCAAACGAGGCAGCGTACCACACGATAAAACCCACTTCACAATTGAAATTTACTCCGGGGCTCAGGCGGGACCTCAAAGCACTCAAACTAACAGCGTGAATCACACACACGCAGCCCTCGCAAGCACGGTGTCACGCCGGCCACTGTCAGCGTACACACATTAACGTCAAACACAACACGCTTGGAGATTATATAACCAAGCCACTCCACAACACACACAAACTGCAAACCTTAAGGCTGAGGACACACAGATAACAAAGGAGCTTCAAATACGGGAGAGCTAAGGAGCCACATATCAAGAACGCTCTTACTAACAGTGCATGCAGAACCGGACAAAGATGTTCCAAAAACATTACAAACTGACGTTAGCCTATATGAACAGGCAAAAGACGATGTGCAATATCAAAGTTCAAATACGCATAAACATCGTCTTGCATTTTTTCATACTTACGTAATGCTGCATATCTCACACTTTGCCTTTCTTGAATTACTACAAAGAAATTCAATTTAAACACACACTTGCTCAGACGCTCATTGTGAATTACGTATAGCACAGGGATTGCTTTCTACCAAAAATGTTGTATACCGTGAAATCTTACAATAAATTGAGATTCACTATTACAAACATTACACACATTACATTTCATCCCCGGACAACGTCGGGACAGGCTGCTAGTTAGATATAAAGGGCCTGATTCACACAGGTACAGTTAGATGAAAGTCTAACTTTACGACTTTTGGTATTCCCAAGGGCATTTACTACTCGTAAATGCCCTTTGTGAATAGCGAACGACGAACTTTACGACTTTCAGTATTCACAAAGGTCATTTACGAGTAGTAAAGGCCCCTTGTGAATACTGAAAGTCGTAAAGTTAGACTTTCTGCTCACTTTTCCTTTGTGAATTGGCCCATTGGGATTTCTTTCTTTTTATATATTGTATTTGTTAGGTATTTGTTTAATGGTTGACATAATCATGTCTCTTTTAGTCGTTCATGGAGTAATTCTTGAATTTTTTCATTTGCAGTTTAGTTTATTTTCTGAGTTTCCTTGCTACATTTAGTAGAATTGTGCCATGCACAAACCCCAGAGTGGTTGAAAGGAAATCATTATTGTCATAAAAATTGAGATTACTATTTGTTCCCTAGTGGCCAATTATTATGTCCTCTAAGTAGTAGCTTGTGTAGCTCACTGCTAGGTCGTTTTTTTCATTTTGTTGCATGGGAGTGCATAAGGAAGATGGTTTTTGTTTGGCTTGCTCTACACAGCTTTATTTGTGAGCCTGAGAGCATGCAAAAAATGTAGATTAGGATGTATTCTATTTGGTATGTATTTGTTTATAGGTTTCTATTAACCTGTGACCATAAATGAATATTTCAGCCGTTCAAGTAGAAATTCTGAAACTTTGCATATGAATTCTAGTTTATTTTTGGGGTTCCCTTGCTACTTTAGTTGGATTGGGCTACACAGGTATCACTAAGTTGTTGACCATTATAACTTTATAGCCACTTCACAGCATTACTTGCAATAGCAAACACAATCATCTACATAGTCCAATGTATGTCGTTGTGAAATTCCATTATAAATCATTGAGCTGTTTTCCTGCTATGTGAAATACAAAAGTTTATGCAAAATGCATCGAAGTGCAAGCGTGTTTTGGAACCCACCATCCCCGTCTTTCTTCAAGGCCATCGCACACAGCCAAACTTATAGTCCTCTATCAATGTTACAGATGCAATAGGGTGCACATGTTTGTGAAAATTATATATATATATATATATATGGTCCCCCAAAAAATATAGATTCAGGGCCTGGTTTAGATCTTGGTGGACAGGTTACTCTGTTCCAACAGTGACAGATATCCCGTCAGCCAAAATATGAATCCGATAAGACATAATGGAATTTATAGTTTTGTACAGGTTATCCTTCACCATTGTGAATGAGCAATCCGTCTGCCAAGACCTAAATTAGGCCTTAATGTATTTTAAATTGGATATACTTATCCTACATATTCTTACCATGCATTGTAAGGGAATTCCTGCTAAAGGTATGCAGTGTAAATGTATTTGTGTGGTAAAGGCTGTGTGGTAATGGTAGTTACATGCGTTGTAAAGACATACATTCCTACTAGGTCAGTAATTATGTAGAAACTGGCTGAAGGTTGGATAAATATAGCTTGTACACAGATATTTTTAAATGCCTACAAAGTATGGATGCCTGGATATCCTAGGTCTTCTCTCCAGGATGGGGATATATTTCAAGATGTGGTGTCAGCCAGCTTTAAGATTGCAGCAGACTGCTTTTTAAAATTACAAGTTAAAGTTTATCAATTACAAGTTAAAATTTCTCAGAGTCATCAATTCATAAAACACAGTAAACACCATTCATTTACATTGCAACACAGTCTCGGAACCACTTTATGTTAAGTAGTTGGACAGAGATTGAACAGTTTTCCAGTATCTCACTGGGAGAGGTTTCTGGCTCCATCCATCAGTTTGACACAATTCTATCATGGGCCCTCTCTGTCCAAAGATTCTGCTGTGGCTCCTTTGACGGTAAGAAATAAGATGTGGCAGAACCTGTCTCCACACCTGAAGAGATTTTATTTTCCAACCTTGTTTATTAAAGTTTTACATTGTTATAGCCTCAACAACAGGTTACATAGAGAAGCACATTTCACTGTTTATGATACATACAAGTCGTTTCTGACTATTAACCTGCAATCAAAATTATGTTTTAATATGTAACTGTAAGAACAAAAGAGAACTGTGAGCATGCTTTTCCAAAATCCATCAAGCAATTGCGGGTGTGGTGCAGTACCTCCTGCAGGTTGCTTGAAGTAGGGGGCAGAGAGTACTGTTTTAATCAAGAATGTGAATGCCGACAAGGGCAGTGCACAATAGCGAGTATCATGCCCTGTTCAGCCAGAGTGGGAGGGGGGAGATTGACCCTCAGATGAGGAGGGATAAAATGGCAGGGCGGCGCGTGTAGTGTTGACCTACGTTGACCTGGAACTGTCATGGCTCTCCCTGAAAGGCATCCCCCACCAAAAGAGATACTGTTTTCTTCAGGTTCTGGTTCCCAGTTCTGGAATGTGTTTTTGAACCTTAGGCTTCCTCGGCTCCATAGATCATGAATCCATCTTCAATTCTCTATAGGCTGAAGGTGGACTTCTATTCTTTGTGGAACAAGTGTGGCAGATTTGCTATCATTTTGTACCAGATTTGTGATTGCATTGTGAAAAATGTTTATTCTGAATTTAATTTTCAGCGCAAAACGCGTTTGTGTTGGAACTTCCCCTGAAAGTAACACAAAGCTGTCCTTTGCACTGCTTTGTATTACATTGCTTAAGGGGTCATTCCATCTGTGTCACATGTGTGTTCCCATTGAATTACCCATGATTTTTTACGCAAAACCTTCTCTACTAACAATAGCAAAAAGGGTTTTTCACCGAATAATAATACCACTTTGAGGCTTTGTGTGCTGCACTGTACAACACACAACTGAAGGACTGGGTTCTTTGGACCCAGCGGTGCCAGGGCACAACACCTGAAACCTTCGTGGGTAACCTGCTCCGGCGTACAAGTCACAGAGACACGGGACACTTCCTTCGGCGTCAAAGAGTCAAGGTTTATTTACTGCAGGGAACACAGAAGTCACAGGAAGTACATCGAGTGTAGTTCGGGGAGACTGCTTCAAATTGTATTTGTGGATCGCTCCTTTTATACAGTTTTTACCCATAGGATAACATGATACACAATAGTTTACAACCTGGTTCCCACAAGTCGCTCTCAGAGGGGTCGCTTAGATCACTTTGAAACACACAAGATCCGGAACATAAGTGCGGAAACATTTGGCGGTTCCCAACTGTAAAAACCCATCTTCCCACCATTAGCAAATTCCAATCAGCAGTAAAGTAGATCGAAATAGGAACGAAGACAGGTGCAGAGGAAGACGGAGACAGTAGGGAGATCGGAAAGGGTGTAAAAGGGGAGTGTCGAGAAGCACGAGATACAGGCATCAAAGGGACGTGCCTAATGAGATGCACGACTGAGACAATAAGCCCGTGCGGCAAGATGAGCCTCGAGCGGCGCCATCTGCCTTACAGTAGCATCCCCCTCGTCATAAAGACACTTACAAAGAACATGCGTCTTCCGCCATATCTTGGGAGTCCCAGGGTCGCGAAGCGGACAGCGTCCGTTCGCTGGCTACTTGAGGGCAAGAGACAAAATGGATGCCGTATCTAAGATGGAACCCGTGGGTACAGATGACAAACCCACATAACAAACGAACGGTTTAAGTTAGCACAGCGAAACTGCGCACACTTACAAAACTCGTCATTTGCGGTTCATAGATACTAGACTCGACCATATTCGTGCGAGTTAAAAACACCACTTACAATTGTCACGGAACCTCAGACGCTCCTTTTGCCCTCATGTAGGCAAGCACTAGTCGGAATCATACTCGATATTCATCAGACCATCAAGATGTCGTTGTAGCATAGCTCTGTCCAACCGAGTCCCCTTGGTAACAGATGGTTGTCTCATACACGTTGTAGCACAGAGGCCACATAAGGCAGGACCACACTGCACACAAAGGCAACACGTGAACAGGAACACTACCACAACCCCGATGATCGTCAGAATCTTCCAACCCCAAGTCGACACCAGGCCCCAAAACCAACCAAGTAGCGTCCAATCCCCTACATCCACGTGTATGGATTCGGAGATCTTGTGCAACTTCGAGATGGCTTGATAGACAGTAGGAGCATTATCTGGAATGAAAATGCAACAGCTCGAATGGATCACTTTACATACCCCACCGCGATCTGCTAAGACAACATCTAAAACCATACGGTTTTGTAATGTCATAAGTCTCTCCGCCTGAAGTTCTGTGGTGATATTACCAAGGGCACTGGCAGTAATGTTAGCTGTCGATTCTACCACTCGAGTCAAATGTCTCAGGTTCCTACTATTAACCATAGGTCCCCAAAACGGGAGGAAACCCTTGAAAAAGTCTCCTGCCTCTTGACCGGCAGTATCCTCTTCGCTAATTACGCCTCGTACAACTCTAGTCTTATGATAATCGGCATCTACAGTAAACGTCGGAGGCAACAGATTTGCAACAAAACATGAGCCCATGAAGTCTGCGGGCAACCATGTGTATGCACGATCATGACAGATAAAGTATGTACCCTTGGCAGCCAGAAACACAGGGGACGGGGACATTGGCAAAACGTAACTTTCAGTGCAAGCACTTACTCCAAGTGAGGCTTGCGAGCCACGACCCACAAGACAAAGATTACCAGTGTGGGGTACGACCCATATTGGAGACGAGCTTTTAAGCTGCTTTTCATTAATGAACATACTATATTCCCCTCTACTTAGGACCCTATAGGCTTGTACCTCTTCTTTAGGGATAAGAAAAGGATCATGGATCTCATCTTCCATCTCCTCTATTGCCATCGATAGCACCCACTGATACGAGGTAGGACCAGCGTTGGGGGAACGTTGTTCTGGAGTGGGGTGGAAACCCAGTGCGCTTCGAAGCATTGTTTGGAATGCTCGAGCTGACCCTTGGGAACTATACGGTAACACCAGATATGGAATTCCCTTACCCGTAGTATGTGGCATCAACCCACACACCCAACAATTAGTAGTGTTAACCACTAACTGATGCTGATGGAGGAGCTGGATAAAGGAATTGTTGCGGAACTCTACACGTCTAGCCTGTTCGTGTTCTGGTAACATATGAAAGGAATGAGGAGAAGCAGTAGAAGTAATGTTAGGGTAAGGAGTAGGAGTAGGGGTAGGAAGTAAGAAGTAAGACATAGTGTAATACACCCCACCCGCCAAAAATGCAGAAGCAGTTAAAAACAAAACAAACAACTGGGATACAAAACATTTCGTACGACTAAGTTTCTGCAGCTTGACTCTATATGCCTGAGCTCCTTCCAAATCATTCAGCTTCGAAAATGCCATTTCCCTACGACCGTCCGCAACGTTTCTTGACGCACTTCGTTCTGTGCAGCAATAGTCAATCCCCAGGAGTTCCTAGGAACCGACGGTCTTTAACCTAGTGTCAAGACCTACTGTCCAGAAGGAAGTACGCGCGCGGCCCTACGGCCCTCAATACACAATATGTATATATTAGCACAATATTTCTCAGCTGTGGAAGAAAAAGATACAAGGAAGAAGCTTGATATATATATATATACAAAACAATTTTCAATGATACGAATGTTCAAAGTTGATCATGGGAAACGAAGATATTGCAGTTATCAATTTCAGCAAAGCAAGCAAATTTTTATTTGTCCTTAGTGTGAGATCGCAAAGAATATCGATGTTTCCCGGGACGTGTCTGCACGTCGAACAAAGGATCTGTCGAAGAGACAGCGTCCTGCTGATCAGTTCGTTGGTCTGGTCTTGAGTCTCTTGCTGACAAATGTTCAACAGTGGCTTTCTGCTGCGCTGAGGGTTCTCCAACAAGCTGTGCGTCGCTAAAAGGTACAAACGCCGGCAATGTTTCTGTTTCTGTTGACGCAATGCCTTTCCTTACCCACGGGTCTGCCGACAAAGGAATAGGGACTCGCTTACAATGGGTAGCATGTACCCAATTTTTCCGCCCCTCAAGACGAACGGCAGTCCTCGTGGCCAGGAGCACCTGGTAAGGTCCGGTGAAGCGAGGGTCCAGATTGTTTTTTCGTGAAAAATTTCGGGTAACCACCCAATCTCCGGGCTGGAGCTGGTGGCCTGGACCCTCCGTCTGCGTCGGCAAGGCGTCGTAAACCTGTTGATGAATTAACCTCAGTTTAGCAGTCAAGTCATGTAAGTAATCAATCAACATCGGAAACTCAAGATCAGAGAATATTCCTGGCCTAGGAACCCCCCACACATTCGCAGGACGGCCGAACACTATTTCATAGGGACTGAGCCCTATTCGGGAGTGTACAGTCGCCCTAGTTGACAGTAATGCTAGAGGCAAAGCATCAGGCCACGAAAGTCCAGTCGTAGCTTGAATCTTCGCTAATTTTAGTTTAAGGGTGCCATTGTACCCTTCAACCAATCCAGCTGACTGGGGATGATTGGCGCTATGGAATTTCTGATTTATTCCAAGGCCCTTACACACACTCTTCATCACACTTCCAACAAACTCACTTCCGTTATCTGACCACACGACTCTAGGCATTCCATACCGAGGAAAGTATTCCTTCAGTAGGATTTTCGCAGTAGACAAAGCAGTATTGTCTTTGAGGGGATAGGCCTCGATCCATCGGGAGAATGCGCAAACCACAACCAAAACGTATTTCAGGTTATTGCATCGCTCCATATGGATGAAGTCCAATTGGATCACCTCAAAGGGATACAAAGGAGGAGCAAAACTGCCAGGGGGAGTTGGGGTTCCTTTGCCAGGATTGTACATTATACACACCATACAATTCTTCACCAAACGTTCAGCACACTTAGTAATTCCATCATTCTTCCACACATCAGCCAACAACTTGCAAATACCTTTCGCGCTAATATGTGCTAACCCATGTGCCATTTGCACAACGGCCAGTACATACGCATCAGGCAACATCCATCTTTTCTGATCTGACAAATCAATCCAGCAACCATTCACATCCAACCTTCCCGTACTTTCTTTCCACTTCATCTTTTCAGTGTCGGTGGCCTCATTCTGAATTGCTTTCACACTCTCTATAGTATTCTCACACATACTTGATTCTGTAGGCCACCTAACCGAATTCGTCACATACATTCGAGTGCTAAGGTTCCGGGCAGTCTCCTTAGCAATCTCATCTGCAAACGCATTACCACGACCAACATCATCCGTCACTTTACGATGCGCACTACATTTAACAATTGCAACTTGAGCAGGCAAAGTCAATGCATCCAAAAGATCGTTCACAAGCTGGCCATGCTGTATTTTCGTGCCATGTGACGTCAAGAAACCACGTTCTCGCCACAATCGTCCGAAACTATGCGCTACACCGAAAGCATACTGACTATCGGTGTACACATTCACACGTTTACCTTTTGCTAATACACATGCTCTAGTAAGAGCGATCAGCTCTGCAGCTTGGGCAGAATTCTGATTCAATCTCGCAGTCTCAACAACAGTATTCAATGTCACCACAGCATAAGCAGTAGTCACATCACCATTCGGCAATTTAAAACATGACCCATCCACATACAGGATGCCATCCGGGTCTTCCAATGGGGTGTTTTTAAGGTCCACACGACCTTTTGTTTCCTCCTCTGTCCGCAAGTAACAGTCATGTTCTGTTACTGCATCTGACTCTGCACTAATTGGTAACAAAGTTGCCGGATTTAGGACATTACAACGTTTTATCTGAATGTGGCTTGCCAAGAGCGTCAATTCGTACCCAGATAACCTCGCACTCGTCAAGTGCTGAGTTTTCGTACGGTTCAAAAGAGTATCGACTGCATGCGGAACCATCACCGTAAGCATATTATCCATGACCAATCCTGCTGATTGTCGGATGGAGACCGCAGCTGCCGCAGTTGCTCTCAAACAACTCGGCAATGCTCTAGCTACTGGGTCTAAGGTCGAGGAAAAATATGCACATGGACGTTGCTTACCACCAAAAGGTTGCGTTAAGACGCTTAAAGCACAACCTTCCCTCTCGTGAACATATAACGTGAACGGTTTACTGTAATCAGGGGTACCTAACACAGGAGCCGAACACAATGAATCACGTAATTCAGAAAAACTTTTCTGACATTCTTCCGTCCATGGTAAAGGAGTCGAAACATCCTTGCACGTAAGAGCCACCAATGGTTTCGCTAGCAATGAAAAATTAGGAATCCACTGCCTGCAGTACGATGTGATACCTAGAAAGGCACGCACATCTCTTTGGGTTTGTGGCACAGCCATGCGCGCAATCGCTGCAATTCTCTCTGGGGTCAATCTCCTTCCCTCCTTTGACAATAAGTGACCTAGGTAGGTTACTTCTGGACAACAATATTGGAGTTTAGAAGGTGACACCTTGTGATTTAACTCACAGAGATGTTGCAGCAACGACACTGTAGCAATTTTGCAAATGTCCTGAGTATCAGCAGCCACCAATAAGTCGTCGACGTATTGGATTAAAGCCGCACCAACCGGCAACCTAAACGCATCTAGTTGACCCTTCAAAGCTTGACTGTAAATCGATGGACTTTCACAGTAGCCCTGAGGAGCGCGTTTGAACCGGAAGCTACGTCCACCAAGAGAGAAACCGAAAAGGTCCCTGCTCTCTTCGGCAATCGGGATGCTGAAAAACGCATTTTTCAAATCAATCACCGAAAACCATGAAGCTGTAGCTGGAATCAGAGTCAGTAGCGCCGTAATGTCAGGCACAACAGGGAATTGAGGAACCACAATTTTATTCACCTCCCGTAAATCGATAACAAAACGATAAACAGGCGGTTTGGTAGGATCAGTACGTTTAAGAATGGGCAGTACAGGACTATTGCACACGTTTCCCCGAGTTTCTTCAATGACATCTTTCTCGATCAAATCATAGATGATCGCTAACAAAGCTCGTTCACCATCAAGGGAGATACGATATTGGGGAATACGTGGCAATCGCACATTCGATTTCAACTGAACAACATAAGGGGAGATATCAAGTAGGCCCACGTCATTTGGACCCGTCGCCCACAAAGATGCAGGAAGAGAACTCAATTCCGGTGGAAGCTTATCGAGGGACAAGTACATGGGAGAGACTACCCTCTCTCCGAACGTAAGCTTTACACCCGCAGGAGAACAATACAAAGTCGCATACAAGCGTTTAAGCAAATCCAGACCCAAAAGATTTTCGCCACAACCAGTAGACAAAATCAATGGAGCTTCGAGCTCACGTGGCCCAATTTTAAGGGGCAAAGGGCGCGAAACTGGATTGCTAACGGGGGCGCCAGAGAATCCAACGGAAACATTTGTTAAGCCAGACAAAGGTGCGCCAGGGAGTTTCGAATGCATGATAGAACTTTTCGCTGCACCAGTGTCCAACAGAAAAGGCTCAACGACGCCCGATGTAGCAACTGCGACGTAAGGCCCTCTCTGATCAACCGGAACTGATACCACTCCCTCTCCTTGTCTTTGGCTGTCCTAGTAATTACTATCGTCAGGTCCCTGATCGACGTAATAATCGTCTACATTGTACTGCGCAGATCGTCCTTGCGATGATCCACGTTGATCGAAACAGTTATTAGAATTTGATGAATGGTCAGAGCGATCATTCTGAGCACCACGACCTCTACCACGTGATGCGTGCTGTGCACCACCACGACCTCCTCTAGACGAATTACCACCACTACGGTCATTTAAAGCAGGACAATTGAATTTAATGTGTCCCTCCTGTCTACAATAAGCACATTGATTGTACCCTAATGAAGATCTCTGAAAAGATGAATCATTACGCGGCTGCGATCGATTCGATTGCGACTGCGATCTATTCTGCTGAGGCGCATTCTGATTAGAACGCGGCGGATATGCTTGTTGTAACAACACTTTAGTTTTCAGCTCTTTCGTCTTTTTATCGGCACGGTCATTTTCCTCTTTTTCTCTATTTTCGTAATATTGTGCCGTAGCCAATATCTGAGCTGAGGTAGAAACGGCCCATGAACTTTCTGAATTTTTCAATTTATGGCTCAAGTCGGGCAATAAGTTCGATACGAATTTATCCACAAACAACCTCTGTCCACCCTCAGTACCCATATCCTGCCCACTATGATCGACGAATGTTTCCTCGAACCTCGTAAAGAAGTCTGAAACACTCTCATCTTTCTTCTGCTTACAGGCTGACAACTTGTCCCAATTTACCCTCATAGCTGGCATAAGCGTTTTCATTAATGTAATGATTCGCTGGGGAAGAAGTTCAATCAACTGATCGGGTTTAGTAGCAGCCACTTGTCCAGCGTCTGCCGCTGTAATGGCAGCCCAATCACCACCTAATTCATTCGCGTGATCTTGGTGACGAATCTTGGCCCATACCGGTTGCGGTACGACATTGCCAAACAACATGTCGATATCGGCCAGATTCATTATCGTAGCGTCTACGAGCTGCGATAATTCTTTGTAATACCCCGCAGGATTTTTGCGAGGATCAGGCAAAGTTTGTTTCACCTGAAGCACTTCCGATCGTTTCCAAGGGAGGTGTATCCACACTCTCTGGAAATGTGCTGGTATTGGAGCATTAGCATTAGTATTATCAGCGGGTACCCAAACTGGCGGAACTTCACGCATAGGATATTGGCCAGACCCATCTCGTTGTTCAATGTCCTCAACGAACAATGCATGAGGAATAGGAGCGGGACGAAGAGATAGCAACCGCTCAATAGCACGTCGGACATTAGTGTCGACTATCAGTCCAGTTGCGAACTGAAGCCGGAGTTCAGACAGGGCGGTCAGCACCTCGTCAGGCGCATTGGCCGCTATCTGATCATGTAAGAACTTGCACATTTCATCAAACACATATCTCTGAGTAGGTATGTTGAATTGATCAAACGTTTCGAGGACAACACGAGGTGGATTTCTAACAGGGTTTATCATCCAACCCATCGCCATATTGTATAGCGCAACACGTTCTCTATTACCAGGAAGCTGGCTACGTCTCTGTGGACCATCAGAACCTGCAGACCCAAAAACAGGTCCGAGCGACTGAAAGAAGTTTGTCGCAAGGGGAGAATCACGATTACGAGTAGAGGGAGAAGAGTAAGACACAGGACTAACAAGAGAAGGAGTAGAGACGTTAGCAGCAACAGGGGTTAACAACACAGGAGCAGTAGCGTGAGCAGTAGCGGGAACAGGAGTATGTGGAAGCGGAGGAGCAGTAGGAATAGAAATAGGCAAAGGAGCAGGAACAGTCGGAAGAGCAGGTGCAGGTTGAGGAACTGGTGGAGGAATAACAGGTGGAAGAACAGGTACGGCAGGGACCACAGGAGCTGCGGTACCCTGTACGTACGGAGGTGGCGACTTCATAAGATAGGACAGTAAAGAATCCCCAACTGCCTCTTCCTTCTTATCCGACTCCGTAGGCAAAACAGGATAGCATTTGTCTATGGACATACGCTGTAATCTCTCAAACACTTCCTTATCCTTATCCTCCTTATCACGCTGAAACTGCTCAGCTTTCTTCACTATAGTAGCAACAGTATCTCGCTGACTACGTTTATTTTGTCTGATCTCTTTCTGTCGGGCTTCTTTGCGCCAGAACCGAAAGGCATCAAACATGGCCGGCCTTGATTTACGTTCGAACAACTTTATTTCCAAATTATCTAAGATCGACGCTTCGAAGCTACCGTGAGGTGGCCAACGAAGATCGCCGTCTTTCTTTGTATATTTTATCCAATAATCGTTAAAAGCAATCGGGCCTAGCCCATGTTTGCTATATAAGTCATATGTAGGAGTTCCAACCGGAGGTATCGGACACGAGTCCTCCAGCAGGGAATCCGCACCACAAGGTCTAAAGCAACTGAACAAAGTACTGCGACCAGGCATCTTGCACACTAGCCGAGTTTCACAAACTTCAAGGGTTACGGGATTTCGGGATTTACCAAGTCCCAGCAAAGAACTAAACCCTCGGTCTTTGGCGGCTGCAGTCGTCAAACAAATACAACAACAACAAAGTACGCTAGCAAAGTGTCACCGACAAAAACACTCACACAGCGTGTACAACAAAGACACCCGCTAAAGTGTCTACAACAAAAACACTCGCTAAAGTGTTTACAACAAAGACACTCGCTAAAGTGTCTACAACCAAGAACTCTGGGAGCGACCCACAAATACTTAACTCAAAGATCAATGGCGTCCTCAGGAAGGCCCGTCAATCGTCTCGCTATACCAAGGTCTACGCCAGGCGCCAAAACAGGTCTACAGTCAGGGCAGCAGTCCGTCGCAGCCGTTAGGAGGCGGGAATCTTCGCGGGAAAAGTCTTCGGGCCACTTATTTCGACAACAGGATCGATGAAGCGGGGTGCACCTTCCCTCGGAGATTTCACACGAAGTTCCTCACGATCGTCGGGCTTGGACCGGTACCACTGATGCAGCCCCACGTTGGGCGCCAACTGAAGGACTGGGTTCTTTGGACCCAGCGGTGCCAGGGCACAACACCTGAAACCTTCGTGGGTAACCTGCTCCGGCGTACAAGTCACAGAGACACGGGACACTTCCTTCGGCGTCAAAGAGTCAAGGTTTATTTACTGCAGGGAACACAGAAGTCACAGGAAGTACATCGAGTGTAGTTCGGGGAGACTGCTTCAAATTGTATTTGTGGATCGCTCCTTTTATACAGTTTTTACCCATAGGATAACATGATACACAATAGTTTACAACCTGGTTCCCACAAGTCGCTCTCAGAGGGGTCGCTTAGATCACTTTGAAACACACAAGATCCGGAACATAAGTGCGGAAACATTTGGCGGTTCCCAACTGTAAAAACCCATCTTCCCACCATTAGCAAATTCCAATCAGCAGTAAAGTAGATCGAAATAGGAACGAAGACAGGTGCAGAGGAAGACGGAGACAGTAGGGAGATCGGAAAGGGTGTAAAAGGGGAGTGTCGAGAAGCACGAGATACAGGCATCAAAGGGACGTGCCTAATGAGATGCACGACTGAGACAATAAGCCCGTGCGGCAAGATGAGCCTCGAGCGGCGCCATCTGCCTTACAGTAGCATCCCCCTCGTCATAAAGACACTTACAAAGAACATGCGTCTTCCGCCATATCTTGGGAGTCCCAGGGTCGCGAAGCGGACAGCGTCCGTTCGCTGGCTACTTGAGGGCAAGAGACAAAATGGATGCCGTATCTAAGATGGAACCCGTGGGTACAGATGACAAACCCACATAACAAACGAACGGTTTAAGTTAGCACAGCGAAACTGCGCACACTTACAAAACTCGTCATTTGCGGTTCATAGATACTAGACTCGACCATATTCGTGCGAGTTAAAAACACCACTTACAATTGTCACGGAACCTCACAACCAAAGTAGGAAACTTTTTAAAGTCTGTTTAGGCGTAGTATTTTGTACTGGAAAGGTACAGTTTCAGTGCAAAACATATGGTAGACATGACACAGACGTTGCACTATGCAAAGGTGTGTGTATAGGTTGATTAATTGTGCACCGGCGCTAGAGATCTTAGCTTTCCTGCTCCCTCTCTCTTGTGCAAGCAGCTTTGGAGGTGCGCCATATTGGCTCACAGCTTTGTAAATCTAGGTCCAATCTAGGTCCAAGTGCCTTTGCCCTAATACTCACCTAGGAAATTTTATATGCCACCCAGGCACTCTATGAAGTGTCTGAGCATCTGACATTGTCAGCTCTCTGTAATCTGCTGTCCAGGAGAGGTAACCAGTATCACCATCCATAGGATTTCCACATTTCCACTCACCTACCATCCGCTTATTTTTAAAATCATGTTTGGGAAAATTATATTTTCCTCTTCCTCTTCCTTCATACGGAGGGACACTACAAGTTGTTAAAGATTGAATCACATTGAAGCCTGTGTGTAGTAGAGGCTTCGTAGGAAACCAACAGTAATCTGTGGAACAAAATCCCTACTGTTAAAGTAATTGCTGGAACTAGACAAGTTTTAAAAACCTATGCAATGAAAGTTCCTAAGACTAATAAAGCATCAGTGGTCACCACATAAAAAGTATATGCAAGCTCATTTCAGGACCGTTTCAATTTCACACTTGGTGGTACCATTGGTGCGTTTTATTGTTTTTAATGAGAATGGTTAAGCTTTATCTAAAGGCATTGATGCCTATCTCTCGTGCACCACTAGGAAAGGATCTACTAAACCGAAAGAAACTTCATGGTATTTCTGACTTTCACATATATTAATATGTGATGAGAAATAAGGAAAATTCTGAGCAAGGTACAGATAAATAATAGAATCCTGCTAGATTACAAACTCTGGGGCATATTACCAAGGGCCTTATCGCCGCCTTAGCGGCAATTTTTCCCGCTAAAGCGGCGATAATTTTATCGCCCTATTACCTAGCTGTCGCTAACACCAGTTAGCGACAGCTAGTAGGAGATAGCAATCCTCTTGGGGCCCGCTTTGCATGTCAGCGATATTTATCGCTAATGACATGCAAAGTGGGCCTGCCAAGATGTTAGCAACTGTAAACAGTCGCTAACATCGCTATCTCCTATTACCTACAAAGGCGTACTTTTGGAAATATTCGCGCTAAGCGCGAATATCTCCAAAAGCTAACGCCTGCCCAGAGCAGTTCTTAGCCATGTTATCCAATGGTAGGTGGATAACATGGCTAAGAGCATTAGCTCGGTAATGCATGAATATCGCTGACTTTTCAGCGAAATTCATGCATTTCGGACGATTTTCATTGCTTTTGAGATAAACCTTGATAATAGCAAGGTTTATCTGCGATGAAAATCGGCGGTGCTCGGCGATAATAATATTGCCGCTAATCTTGTTAAGCGATAATTATTGCTTAATCTTGGTAATATGCCCATCTATTCTTTGGCTCCAAAGGGTGATGAACAGAAGACTTGTGCAGCTGTGGGATAGAAGATGGTGCAGATATGTATGTCTTTTCTGGTAATTTTCAAGAGGTAGATAATAAATGTTGCAAATAGAATTATATTCTCTGTGTCTTGTAGGAAAATTGATCTTTTTGCATGTTCACCCGACGTTTTGGACTGATGCTGCTTATTTTTTGACTCTGAGAGTCACAGAGGCCTGCTATCCAGACGTCAGTGCCAGTCATCTAACTAAGTACAAGGTCATTTTAAATTAAATACACCCATTTGGAAAGTACTGACTTATTTATAAGCCTCTATTATATGGTACCCAGGGCATGAATGACAGAGTGTTCACACAATACTGCAGCACTGGTTAAACCATCCTGAGTGTGACAGAAATAAAATTGACCCTAGCCTGCCACTGCAGACTGGCAGGACTAACTCAACTCTGCCATTACACCTAATAGAAAAGGGATCTATAAATGATTAAGTAAGACATACATTTGATATGGTTTACCAGCAACACTTCCAAATTGTTGTTTTGCTGGGGAAGGTTATGAGCCCCATTGGCTAACACAAGGTTAAATGGCTGGCACTCTAACCCTTCTAATGCCTGAATGGGACCACCTAACAGAGTCAAGCAAGGTATCAAATTAATTGGGACAATATATTCGCCCTGATGGTGAGGTCAGATTTAAAGTCACAATTAAAGTTAGGCAACTTTTAGAAAGTTGCTACTCTGTACTTAAGCTAGTGCAGTGCCCTCACAAAGGTCATGACACATAGACAAATGTCTGACTGCCTGGTGAGACAAGTGATGACCTCCCAGGCCCAGGAACAACTGCAGTTGCTGCAGAGAGAGATGTTACGTACTCTTCCAGGATGGCCACACAGGGTGTTAGCCCACAAGGCAGGAGTCTGCCTTTTGTTCCTGCAGACAATTAGGAGACAAGGCCAGGAGAGTGAAACCAGTGCCTGAACCGGTTTTCCCATGGGCATTGAGTCCATTGGTAACCGCACGCCTAGGGTTGGCTACACTGCTCCTCATGATCAAGGAAGAGCTGTGCCGTCTTGAAAGTGGTAAGAATGGGGTAATCTGGGATAGCCACGTGCCACACAAAACAAGAGTTTCTTTACTAGAGAGATGACCCAGTAGCCCATTGACTGGTGACCACATGGTTACCTCAGGGCTTGTTTCTAGGATAAATATGGCACCCCTGGCACTCTACTCCTTAGTTCACTTTGGAGAAGAAGAGAGTACCAAAGAAAGATTGCCCTGCTGCCCCTGAACTAGGCAAAGAGAGGCTGCCCCCTAGAGAGGACTTCAACTTCTGCATGTTTGGTCTAGCGAGAAAGGGACTGTGCCTGGACTCCTGACCTGGGAAGAGTTGATTTCCCATCTTCGCCAAGACCAGTGACTCCAAAGATCAGTTGGCTAATCCCCTGGAACCAGCTCCAGGAACACAGGAGCTGAAAGGTCCCAAACAGACAGTGTGGAAGCCCTCACAAAAGATTTGCCACTACCAGTGAGGACCTGGCTTGTATTCCGTCCATCATCTGTGTGTCTTTTGCTTTCTCGCTCTAAGTGCTCCAGGTATGCCCAGACATCGAGCCCGGGCTCACTGTGTCACTGGATTCAAGCTAGCCTGGCGGATGAGGGGTGATGCCCTGAAACCGGTCCCAAGATACTTGTTTCCAGTCCAGTTAGGACCTGGCTTGTCAGTTCGGGCTGGCTTGTTCCCATGAGGCACAGGTCAAGACTGATTTGAATATGGCTGGGATGGCATGGTGAGCAAAAGAACGATTAATTTAAGTCAAATCTATTCACTGGGGGTGAATCTTTGATTTTCTCTGCATTCCTTCCTTCATCTGTGTGTCTTTTGCTACTAGTTGCCGGGTATGACAAATAGAGAATCTGGAACAACCAAAACCTGCACCGGAGTCTAGCAGACCCAGGAGTGATGTTCAAAGTCAGATTCATTGTACTCGAAGGACACCGACTCTCACTAAAGGTTTTGCATCCAACCACAAAATCAAAGAGAACAATAGTCCAGCATTGGCTGTCCAACTGCTGCAACATAGAGAACTTCAAGGGCTAGATCTCCATGACCAAAGTCACCCCACATCACCCCTAGTCCAAGGAACCACCACAGAAACACTCCCATAGGCTGCATCACTACTGAAACAGTCTTTTGGGCATCTTGCCTGCATCCCTGAGTATCAGGACCACTCCATTGATTTCTATGACAGTTTTTCTCTAAAGTTGGGATCTTACTTTTAAAACGCTCTGGTGGCTAGATAACTACCTGAAGTATTCTTTATGGCCCCTTAGACCTCATAGCTGCCAGATTTGATAGCCCTAGCCGGGTCGGAACACTTTCACTAGCTTTTCCAAACATTTCAAACGTTTTCAAGCTTTAAATTTGCAAATGCTTATTTGTGGTTGCATTTAAAAGCGAGAAAAAGTTCTCCAATCTGTATTTCCGCCCCCCCTCCCCCAGTGGATTTTAATGATCAAGGTCTCTAAAAATTGAAAAAAATATGCTCTATTTGGATAAATTGGTGTTGTGTCTTTTTATTGGTGTGTGATTTTCTTAGTCTGTTGTATGGTGCTGTTAAATGCTTTACACTAAGATCCTTTAGCCAAGCTTTACTGCTCACAGCCACAGCTACCCAGGGTTGAGCTAAGGTTGAGTAAACAAAACTTGACTGAACCCAGGAAGGTATCTGTGAGTGTACTGCAAGATAAGGCCCCATACCAATATCATATAGTATACCCAGATCCTGACACATCTCTATTGGGATGCAAAACTAAATGTGTACCAAACATCAATGAGAGACAGTCACCACTGAACTGTTCGCTTAATTTTATTACTGAACACAAATCAGACAGGTTACTGTATTGCATGTCATGTCCTATGTCCAATGTCTATGTTGCTGTGTATAGTTCTAACTCAAGGCAGAGGGCCTATTTCACAAATGTTAACATAGACCTGAAGGCTAACTTTAGACCAAAGTCTAGGTTTGGACCTAAACTCCAGGTTTAGACCTAAAGTCTAAATTTTGATGTGAAGTCTAAGTTTAGATCTTACTTATAAAGTTAGACTTCAGGTGTAAAGGTAAACTTCAAGTCTAAACATAGGGCCCTATTCGCACAAGTTAAACTTAGACCTGAAGTCTCTCTTTAGACCTGAAGTCTAATTTTTGACCTAAAGTCTGACTTTACACCTGAAGTCTAACTTTACACCTTTACTAGTAGTAAGGTTACTAGTAGTAAAGTTACTACTGGTAATATTACTAAAGTTACTAGCAATAAACTACCTTTGTGAATAAAGAATAGTAGTAAAGTTAGACTTTTGGTCTGACTCTAACTTTGAGAATCAGGCCCTTAGAATTTAGGTGTAAACTTTGACTTTAAGTCTAAACTTACACTTCAGGTCTATGTTTACCTTTGTGAATTGGGCCCAGAATGTTTAGGAAAGAATTGTGTCAGATGGAGAAAGGCAGAAGGATCATTTGGGTGTTGTGTCCTCCAGGGCTGTTATTTAAGGGATTGGACATACTAACTTCATCTATATTACTTTACAATTTTGGCAACCACAATTGAATCTTTTTCCACACGTGTAAATCACAACATACAACCAAGTGCTAAGGACCTCATTCCTTACTGACGCATATGGAGCACGATGGTCAGGGCAGAGCAAAAGGATTTTTCATTCTTTATCCAGTATAGTGGAATATTGCTCGGTAACGGACAGGGCAATGCTAGCTTGCATATTAGAATTAGAACATTTTAAACACTTTGTTTGGGGAACTGAACTTTTGTTCAGATGCAACCAGAAATCCCTGACCAAGGTTCCACCCACAAGCAGGCTGACAACTGCTTTGCCAAGAATAGGCTCTCTATCAATGAGTTTGCAAGACAACATTTATAAAGTACAGTGTGTGAGAGTGAAAAACAGGGTGGCAGATTGTTTATTTGGGTTATCTCTCCCTGGAAAAAGTGTGCTTCAGAGGAATGTGTGGAACACCAAGGGTCGTCTTTGGGTGACAAGAAGGTTTAAGCTGTTAGAAAACAAGCACTGGCAAAGCGCCTTTGATACCTTTTGGCATTGGCAATGCCTTTTGTTAATTATCTACAGCATCTTCTTTTCTGATGTTATATTGTATGAACTCTGAAAAGAAAAATAGGATGACGTGGTCATGTCGTTTAGTACGTGCATGATGCTAGCATCAATGTTTTATTTACTGATCCAAGATGGATCTAAAAAAGTGCAAAAGCGCTTTTATTTCCAAAGGCAAAGGGCCAGCAGCAATTTGCTGCCTGGCCTTAAAAAAAAAAAAAGAATTGAATAGTGAAAAAATGGACCGGGATGCAGCAGAGAAGCACATCAGGATATCAGTTGTGGGGCATGAGGGAAAATAGTGCATGAGGGAGTGAGCAACAAGTAGGTTGGGAGAAATGTACACGAGAGAGAGAGTAACACAGGGGCAAGAGGAGAAGCACAAAGGGAAGAGCAATACTGAGGGCAGGGAGAGAAGTACATGGGTGAGAGAGAGCAACGTGGAGCCCAGTGGAGAGAAGCACACCGACAAGAGTGATTCACACAGAATGCAGAGGGGAGAAGCACATGAGGGAGATAGCGCAAAAATACATGCACTCTCATGGAGTGCTTATTCATAAAGAAAAAATATTTCCCTAAAATGGAGCAGTGGAATGACACAAATAAAGAGGCTATACTCCAAAAAGAAGAGAGGGGCAATGGAGGAGCTCAAATGTGTAGCAGGTGGGAGAGTAAGGGAAAGAAGCGACAAAGGAAAGGAGCAACACAGGCACAGGGAGAAGCACATGGACGAGAGCAACACCCAGGACAGGGGGAGAAACACACAGGTGAGAGAGATTAACTCAGTGCAGAGGAGAGAAGCACATGGGGAAGACAGCTGGAAACACATGCACTCTCACACTCTCACTGACTTCTTAAGCAAAAAGAAAAAAGTGGCTTCCAAAAAGTGAGCAATGGAAGCACACAAATAAAAGGCTATCCTACAAAAGAGTGAAAAAACATAAAGAGCAGGAAGGCGGATGATCTGGTGAAGTCATCATCCCTCCATACAAATGTGAGGACCAGGGGCATATTTACAAGCCCCTTGTGCAGCCGTTTTTTTTATGCATTGACGGCCAGTGTTGTGCTCCGTATTTACAAGGCCACGTAAAGCCACCCTGCATGGCTTTTCATGGCCTTGTAAATATGGACCCTTTTCAGGCAGCTCTTTACGTGAAAGGGGCGTGCCATTGGTCTTGTTGTGGGTGTTCCCACGCAACACCCTTGGATTCTGCCGCATTCCCAGATATACAATGTTTCGTAAACTTGGGAATGCGTCAGAATCCTACACCTCCCCAGAGGAAGCATAAGGATGTGCAACAAGGAGAAATACTTTTATTTCTCCTCGTTTCTTCCCCTTTCTATGCATCCTGCATTCTGCAGCACACATAGAAAGAAGAAAACATCTCTCATGATTAATTTTGTGCAGGAAAGGTCATCTTCCTGCAGGAAAACAATCATTCCCACAGAGCAGGCACCCTTGTACCGTGGTGCAAGAGTGCCTGCATTGGTGCATGGCAGCCAATTGTGCGCCAGTGCTGGATTGAGCACAGGGATCCATCATATTTTTGTAAATATGATGCATCCCTGTGCTTTGAAAGTAAAGCAGCACAGCGTAGGCAAATGGCTTAAGGCACCGCTCTGCGTTATTTTCTTGTATATAAGGCCCCATATTTTTAATAGAGCCTCCTGTGCTTCTCCCCCTGCACTCTGTGTTAACCAAGTCTCCTGGGTATTCTTGGAGTGGGGGGTTTTGCCTTCTGCTCAATCTGTATTATACTAGGATTTCATATTTTGTCTTGTACAAATTGTACATTATGTGCATTGTTGCTTGAAATTTACCGTAGCTACCTTTGTTTTTCCTTAAATTTCTTGTAGTGATAAGATGGGTGCAGTGTTGTTTATATTTTACTTTCTATGTTCTATACTTAATGCTCTATGTTACAATATACAGTTGTAATTCCAATAAGAATGCTTAGAATTGAAGTGTGGCAGTTGTAGAGAGTATGACATAGCAGCTACTTGCTGTGTCCTACAGGGCTATTTTTAAAGTACTGGAACCTACAAACTTTGGCACAAATTTACAAATAGTTCACATTGGGTTTGCGTTACTTTTTTAATGCAACCCAATGCAAAGTCCTTTGCAGGGATTTACAGATCAATGTAGATCATGATTTGCGTTGGTTAGTTACCCAATGTAAAGTAATGCAGCGGAATCCACTGCATTGAGTTATTTTGCAACAAGAGGGTGTTCCATGAGTGGTAAATAGGCATTCCTATTCAACCACCCAAGGGTTTTGATGCAAATACAAAAAGAATTGTAGAAAGGGATTTGCTCCAACATCCTGCTCCTCCCCGAGGCAGGCATAACGAGGAGGAATGTTTTAATTTCTCCTAATTTTCTCCTCTTTCCATTTGCGCTATATTCTGCAGCACAAACACAAATTGGAAAATGCTTTAAAGCATAGTTTTTGTGCAGAAAGGGAGACTTACCTGCACAGAAGCTATGCTGAGTACAACGTGAACAGGATTGAATTGTGTCAAAAGGGTGCCTACATTGGCGCATTGCAGCCAGAAGTGTGCCGGTACAGAGAGAGAGCAAAACTGTGCCACTTATAAGTACATATGGAGCAGTTCTGCTTCCTTCCCCTCGTGTAATGCAGCACAATAAATTTACTTACTGCACTACATTGCGTGAATTCTTTGTAAATATGCTCCTTTGTCTTTAGTATTTTTGCAGCCACCCCAACCCCATTTAGGAATCCTTAACCTACTTTATGTTAGGTTGTGTTATGTAATTTTATATATCCAACAAACAATTGAGAAGGGTCTAAGGGCAGGTTTACCGACCGACCAGGTATGTGCCCCAAACACAATACACAACAACAATTGATACCTGGGGGTCTGAAAACAAGTAAGTGAGTCAGACAGAAAGGATCACAAAACCAAGGCTACGCAAAATAACACCAGTGAGAAAAGTTAGTAACTACAGGCCTAGTCGAGGCTCAAGAGTACATGGAGAAAAATAGTTCCCATCAGAAGCCGCACTGTACCGCCCTCATTGTCATCATTTGGGTTCTCCTTACCCAGGAGACAGAACGGCCAGTAAGTTGTTACCGTGACCGATAAATGTGATAAGTGGGAAGTACAGAAAAGAATGTAAGTGGCTAATGAAAAAGCAGTGTATGGTGGTTAGAGTGAAAAAGTGAGGGGTAATAGTAAAATTAGGTGAACTGGGTAGAAAAATGAAATGTATTAGTATCTCCCAATCCCTAAGATTAAAAGGCAGGTGTGAGTGCGGGTTTGAAATAATAACCACACTTTATAATGGTCATCGAACAGAGTTTCTAATGCATTCTTCAGGACCTAGTTGGAAATACACTACTGCTTTCGGTGTGTCCGGGCAGTCTTCAGTACTGAAGACTGCCCGGAGACACCGACGGAAAGAGCGGTGCTCCTTTTACCTGCGCTGCAGCCAGGTGGGGTGAAGCCTCTCAACCAACATACATGGTATACGGTTGAGCACGCCTGGGATCCCAAGGTGATATATTTTCTTTATTCACAAAGCAGTAGTGTATTTCCAACTAGGTCCTGAAGAATGCATTAGAAACTCTGTTCGATGACCATTATAAAGTGTGGTTATTATTTCAAACCCGCACTCACACCTGCCTTTTAATCTTAGGGATTGGGAGATACTAATAAATTTCATTTTTCTACCCAGTTCACCTAATTTTACTATTACCCCTCACTTTTTCACTCTAACCACCATACACTGCTTTTTCATAAGCCACTTACATTCTTTTCTGTACTTCCCACTTATCACATTTATCGGTCACGGTAACAACTTACTGGCCGTTCTGTCTCCTGGGTAAGGAGAACCCAAATGATGACAATGAGGGCGGTACAGTGTGGCTTCTGATGGGAACTATTTTTCTCCATGTACTCTTGAGCCTCGACTAGGCCTGTAGTTACTAACTTTTCTCACTGGTGTTATTTTGCGTAGCCTTGGTTTTGTGATCCTTTCTGTCTGACTCACTTACTTGTTTTCAGACCCCCAGGTATCAATTGTTGTTGTGTATTATGTAATTGTATGTCAGACTCTGCAGTAGAATGCCCTGCCATCATTCTCAGCTGAATTACAGCTTTCTGCTTGGTTCAGGGGTTACCATTGCAAGCCTGAATCAGACTGGGCTTATGAGTACATGCTACGGGTTACGCTTCCTAGCAGGGGGTAGCATTATATGCTCCTCTGTGCAGTTAGAGTATTTAGGCAGCGCCCGGGCTGCTCTTGTGGTCCAAGCATGAAGCAATTTCTAAAAATGGATTTCTAGTCTCAAAAAAAGGTTTGTGTTTCTGTACCCAGGAAATCCAGGGGCGGGAACACTTAGTGAGTTGTATTTGGGTGGAGTGGTATCTCATCGGGTATATGGATCTGCTCAATTATCTTAAGTAATCTACATTCAGTTATGTCTTCCTAGTATATGTTATGTTATGTTAGGCGTTCTTATATAGCGCTCGAATCACCCTGGGGCATCTTGGCACTGCTCAGATAAACGCAAAGAAAAACAGCTGGGAGAAGGGAGCTTTAGTACAAGAATGCTTTCAGATGTTTCCTAAAAACTCGGTAAGATGGAATATCCCGCAGAGTTTTAGGCAGGCTATTCCAATATTTGGGGGCCAGTCATGAGTAAGCCATACCCCCTGACCGTTTAAGTCTGATGCGGGGTATATGGAGCAGCTGCCAAGAACTTGACCTCAGCGGACGCCTGGGGATATGTTTTTTCAGTTTCTTTTGTAGATATTTTGGACCCTGACCCCATAGGGCGTTAAATGTCAGACAGCAGATCTTAAAAAAAGATAGTTTTTTATGGGTAACCAATGAAGGTTTCTCAGCAACGGTAACGAAGAGGAGCCAGCCGGCATGTTCAGAATCATCCTGGCGGCAGTATTTTGGATGACCTGCAATTTATTTAGAGAGGTCACCCTAACCTCTGCCAGTAGGGCGTTCCCGTAATCCAAACGACTGATCACCATGGCTTAGGTCATAGTTCTGCGGTCCTCGGTCGGGATAAATGGAGAAATTTTACGAAGTAGTCTTAATCTGTGGTAGCACGCCCCTGAGGTGGATGCTACGTGGTCTTGCATAGAAAGGGATTGATTTAACTTTATGCCTAAGTTGTTGACGCACTGTTTAGGAACAGGGGGGGTACCAAGCTGTGTTGGCCACCAGTCATTGGACCAGGCTGCTGCAGCCTTCCCAAGAAGCATGACTTCCGTCTTGCCCGGATTTAGCTGGAGACAGTTATTGGTCACCCAGTTAGAGATTTCAAGTATACCTGAGGCAAAGCGGAGTCTATCTGGTTCAATATTTGGGCCGATGGTAAATAGTAGCTGGGTGTCGTAAGCATACAAAATAGTTTTGAATCCCAGGGCTTCCACTACCTTAGCCAATGGTGCCATATAGATATTAAAAAGGGCGGGGCTAAGGCAGGAGCCCTGGGGGACACCTTTGTCCAGAGATGTTTTCTCTGACTGATAAGGGCCCAGGATGACAGTTTGAAATCTGTCCACCAGGAAGTTCTGCAGCCACTTAAGAGCAGTACCATGTATGCCAAAAGATCTTAACCTCTCTGCGAGCCTAGTATGCGAGATGGTATCAAAGGCCGCGGAGAGGTCAAGCAATATCAAAATCGCTGAACCTCCAGCATCGACAGTCATCCTCATGGAATTGGTAACCGCTAAGAGGGCCGTTTCCATACTGAAACCCAGACAGAAACCCGATTGCGAGGAGTCCAAGATACAATTAGTTTCAAGGTAGCTGCTCAGTTGCCGATTAATAATACTTTCGAGCATTTTTTGCTAGAAGTGGGAGCAAAGAGATTGGGCGATAATTGCCCAGGTCTTGAGGATTGGCCAAGGGTTTCTTTAGAATCGGGCGGACAAATGCCTCCTTCCAGGGGGCCGGAATTATGCCTTCATGGATTGAGAGGTTAAAGATATTTTGGACAGTAGGCGCTAGAATATGGGACAAAAGAGATATGATTTTTGGGGGGCAAGGGTCCACAGGAGAGCCTGATTTAGCCATCTCAAAGGCTTTTTGAGTCTCTACTAATGAGACGGGTGTAAAGCATTCCAGGGAGCATTCTGTCCGTCTCATAGAACTGCCCGAACAGGGTTCCGAGGGTAAGTTTGCCAGATCGGGTGATAAAAAATTAGGGTAGATTTTAGAAATTTTCTCCTGGAAAAAACTGGGCAGAGAATCACATAGTTCTTGGGACTCTATGGGTGATTGCTTACACCCTACCGGCGCCACAAAGTCCTTAATAATGTCAAATAGGGCCTTTGATGAGTTACTTGAGTTCTCAATTTGGTTAAAAATATACAAGCATCTAGCTGCTTTCAAATTCCGATGATAAGCTGCCAAGGCAGGTTAAAAAACTGTTTAGTCTGCAGAGATTTACTCTGTCGCCAATGCCTCTCCAATTGTTTGCAGGAAGCCTTTCCTGCCTTAGTTCAGCGGTGTACCATTGTGCCGAACGTCGGTTAGGGGTTGGTCTGGAGTTTTTCCTTATAGGAATGATTCCATCCAGAACTTTCCCCAGCATTTCATTAAAAGTAATCAGTGAGTTTGATACATCCTGATCCTCTATAAGCGGAACTGCCAAGAAGGCTTTCTTAAATGCCTGAGGAGTTAGCTTGTTCCATGATCTGTGAGCAGTTTGACACTTGACAGCTGTCAGTGCAATAGGTTTCTGCATAGGGATAGGCGTCATAAATTTGATCATACAAGAAAAAATCAATGTTTGTAAAGAGTAGGTTGAGTGTGTGTCCCCCATTATGCGTCGGTCCTTGTACTCTTTGAGAGAGCCACATCTGCTACATGTCAGTGAGGAGTTTATTTACCTCTGGTCAAGAATGCAATTCACAATGGAAATTAAAGTCACCCAACAACAGGAACTTATTAGAGGCAAGGGCGTGGATAGCTATCTGCTCCACTAATCTGTCTACAAAGTCTGTTTTGGGACCAGGAGGCCGATAAACTAGGGCTCCTGTCCAGCTTTCTGAAGGGGCTGAAATTACTTTGAAGATGCCTATTTCCAAGTCTTCATCCACTAGTGTATTTATCCAGGAGATACTAAGATGGTTTTTAAATGCGATGGCTATACCCACCTGCTTTTCCCCACCCTATCAAGATGGATACATTTGTAGTTGTCAGGAATAGCTACATTAATGAAAGGGTGGTTAGTAGAGTTCAGCCAAGCTTCGGTTAAAAAACAAATCTCAGGGGAGTGTGTTAATCAAATCCCATATTTCAAAAGGATGTCATAGTATAGGTGTTTGAACATCATTTTAACATCTCCTACTCATAAATGTTTCAGATAAGATTCAAGCTCAGCTAGAGTTATTCCTTCTACTGTGGTCTCACTTGGTGATTTGTTTTTATTACTTCATACACTGCGTGTTGTGTTATAGAGTCGAACTAAACATTTATGATGGTATTCAGCATCCTGTACGTGCCTATCACCCATAGCCAATTTTGCAATAAGTGCTGTATATTGAACTAACTCAGCACACTGCGGAAAAATTAACATCTACATCATCTGTTTTCACTTTACGCATTACATATCTGATTCCTTACAAAAGAAACATGCTTTTCTTTCAGGAAGTTAATTTGGAACTGCAATTTCTGAACGTGTTTTGACTGGGTTAACATATATAGATCTGCATCACTATGTTGTTATTTGAGGCCATTGCAGCTTTAAATTATTGCCCTTGTTAAAACATGATTTATGCCACACTAAACTCTTAGGGCCATATGTAGGTAATCTCAATTTACCTATTCTTAAATACCGAATTTTAGCGATTCGGTATTTAAGAATAGGTAAATGGGATGTAGATAATTATTCTGTACATTTTACCGAATCGGTAGGATTCAGTAATTAGGAATCGGTATTTACCGATTCGGTAATTCTCATTCATTCCTATGGGCCTGGAGGCCCATAGGAATGAATGGGAAGCCATTCAGTATTACTGATTCGGTAAATACCGAATCGGTAATAGGGGGAACATTTTCAAGGGTGGCAGGGTGTCGCATTGACACCCTGTTGCACCCCTGAATAGCGCCTGGGTGCACATGTGGCACACATACATGCCCTAAAGGCATGTATGTCTGCCACATCGCACTGTTGTAAAAGCAAAATAATTGCTTTTTCAAAGGTTTTCAATATTTACCACCAACTTGTAGTTGGTGGTAAATAACAAATCCTTAACTCAGGAATGCACTAACTTGAGTGCTCCCTACATTACAGATTCGGTAATTTACCAAATCGGTATGTTAAGAATTCAGTAATTTACTGATTCCTTAAGTTACCGATTCAGTAAAATACCGAATCCAGGAATCATGCCACCTACATCTCAAAAGCCAAATACCGGTCGGTAACGCCGAAATTCGGTAATTTTGACCGTTACCTACCGGTATTGGGCGACCTACATCTGGCCCATAGTCCTTAATGTCTGCTCAATATCAGAACAATCATTAAGTTGTTCTAGTTTCATATTCATAATTTCATAGGTACCCATTCCAGTTCTTTACATTTCTTCAGGTTATGGTCTAAAACCCTATATAAAGACACATAATATTTGTGTGCAGTATTTGCTGGTCTAATAAGTCTTTCTGAAATGCTTCCTGATAAAGAACACAGATGTACCAATTTGTTGCAACAACATCATCGTACTGGACAGCTTGGCTACTGGTTGAGGGTGTTGCAATAAGGTATTATTTTCACGTGCTACTCATTTTCAGACATTTTTTTAATTTCAAATTTGTTTTATTGGTTCCAGTAGCAACAATATACAAAACATTGCATGAAATACGTGTCAGACACATGCAGTAAGCAGGCAAGGATTACACAATGTGCAGCAGTCCCTTATGCGATTGCCTGTATTCAGTGAGTCCGATATGCTGTGTAGGGAGTTAAAACACTCCAATCGGCGTAAGAAGGAAACCATGGTAAGAAAAACCCCCAACGTTAACCCCCTCCCCTCCCGCCAACTCCCTTTCCCGCCCCCACCCCGCCCAGTGTGCTGAAACAAAGGGACGTACAATGTCATAGGCCTGTGTTGATCAGTGTCCTCAATCAGGTGAGTTTGCAGGAACCTTTGCAGTCTCAGTGAGTCGTAGAATGCGCAGGTACTTGGGGCACGTGATCTCGTTGGATTCCTTGGACAGAAGGGAGAGTAATGGAAGCCACACTTTCTGATATGCAGCAGTGGAGTGTGTGAGTGTGGCGTGAATGCGCTCCATGCCCAGGACAAACCAGATTATATGTAACCAACCTGTATGTGAGGGTTTGGTGGTGGAACCCCACAGGGACAGGACGTGTTGTGTAGCGGCTTGTATGGCGACCCCCATCTGACGGCCTCTTTGGGATTTTAGGGGAAAAGTGAGTGCGTTGGGTAGGCCCAAGAGGGTGTACGCTGGAACCTGGGGAGTTCTGTGTCGAATGTGGAGTCAATCTCGTCCAGGACAGATTTCCAGTAGTCTTGGACCTCGCGACAATCCCAGAGGAGGTGTGTCAGGGTGCCCTGTTCTCCGCACCCCCTCCAGCACAGCGTGCTTCGCGCGGGGTTACCCTTGTGGAGTCGGGCCGGCGTGAGATGCCAGTATATGGCCAGCTTTGTCGCTGCCTCCCTAGAGGCCGTGTTGCGTGTGGTGTGGGCAGCCCTATAGTATACAGATCGCCATTCCTGGGGTGATAAGGCCCTCCCCAGTTCTGCCTCCCATCTCTTTTTGCCCGCTGATTTGCCTTGGGGGAAGGACGGAGTGAGCATCTTGTAAGAGGTCCGTTATGAGGTGTTTGTCAGAGTCTTTTGTCACCAGCCACTTCTCAAAGGTAGTCATGGGCCTGCCGACCAAGGGTGCGATCTCCGCGTGAGTGAGCCAATGAAGGAGCTGAAAATATTGAAATAAGTGGGGGTAAGCGACATCATAGCCCTGGATAACGTCTGTGAGGTTGAGAAAGCCTTTCAGGTCGAAGAGATGACCGGTCGAGAAGTTACTGATATTGCGCCATTGTGAGAAGGCCCCGGGGGTATTGCCCGGTGGGAACTCCGGGCTCTCCAGGACAGGCGTAAGAGGGGATGGGAAGGTGGTGAGTCCTCTCCTGACCGCCACCGTATTCCAGACCTGCAGGACGGTACGGGTGATGGGAGACTTCAGAAGGTAGCGAGGCCGGTGTTGTATAAGAAGAAATGGGACTTTCCAAAGAGAGGTACCTGCCATGGCTCTGTCCTGGAACAACCAGCGCTTTTCGGATTCTGGCCTGAACCACTCCACCAGAAAGCGGGGCTGCGCTGCCTAAAAATATTGCAAGAGATTGGGGACGCCCAAACCTCCCTTGTCTGTACGCTAGGTGTTTGTGTATACGCGCTCGTTGGCCCACCCAGATGAAATGTTGGATATCGGACTGCAGAGCCCGGATGCTGCCTGCGGGGGGAAATACCGGGAGTGTCTAAAAAAGGTATAGGATTTTAGGCAAGGTCGTCATCTTAATCGCTGCGACGCAGCCCAGTAGGGATTGGGGTTGTTTGGCCCAACCTGCGAGGTCGGATCGAATCCGGGAGGATAAGGTCGTGTAGTTGAGTGCCAACGTTGAGGTCCTGGAGGCCGTGAGGATGACTCCTAGGTAGGGGAGCTGTGCCGTTGACTGAATTCCCCCACCGTACGCTGGCGGAGATGCGTGCGCTTGGGCATTCCTGCCTAATGGCAATATGAGGGATTTCCCTCTATTGATTTTGAAGCCAGAGACGGCTCCAAAGGCTTCCAGTTCCGCCAGAAAGGCAGGGACAGAGCGGTCCGGGCTCTCTAGAGCAGCAATGATGTTGTCTGCGTATAAACCTATTGTGTGGCACTCCCGACCAATGGTCATTCCGTGTATGTTGGGGTTGTCATGGATTTTTTGCGGTAGAGGTTCTACGTAGAGGGCAAACAGGAGGGGTGAAAGGGGGCACCCCTGCCTCGTGCCTCGTTGAATCTCAAAGGGGTCAGAGCATAGGCCTCCTATGTGGACACGGGCCTGTGGGCAGTGGTAACAACTCGCAATCCAGGCATGAAAGCGGTCTCCCACCCGGTAGCGCCGCAGGACTTGCTGTAGGTGAAACCAGTCTACGCGGTCAAACGCTTTCTCTGCGTCTACAGCCAATAATACGGAGCCTGAGTTCTGGTAGTGGGCTTTATCAATGAGGTGTAGAATGCATTTAGTATTGTCGCTGCATTGGCAATAAGGGGCGAAACGCGGAACAGCTCGGAGGTTTTTTGCCTGGTTTAGGCAGCACAACGATCTCAGCCGCTAGCATGTCTGATGGAATGGAGCTCAGTCCTTCGAAGGAATTGAAGAGTCGGGTGAGGATTGGGGCCAGTAAGTGGCTGAAGGCTTTATAGAACCCGGATGAGAAACCGTCCGGGCCCGGGGATTTAAGAGGTCGTAGGCGAGAGATGGGAGTTAGGACTTCATCTAAGTGGATGGGGGCATCCAGGCAGTCCACATTGAGTTGTGACAGCTCTGTGATCTTCGCAGTCTCAAGATATTTACCAACCTGGTCCGGCGAGACAGAGTCTGCCCCGTACAAAGTGGCATAGATTGTTCTAAATGATTCAGCAATTTGGGACTCGCCGGAGATGTCCTGACCGGAGTCATCTGTTAGAGTAGAGATCTGGGCACGCTGAGTTTTCGCTCTCAGGGCGCTGGCGAGCAAGAGACCCGTTTTATTCTCCCTACATAATAAGAGTGACGGAGGCGCAGGGCAGCGAATTCGGCCTGGTCGGTATCTAGGCTGGCCAGTAGGGCCCTGGCGGACTTCAATTGTCTCCAAACCCGTGGGGCGCCAGTACGGCTATGACCCCTCTCGAGTTCGGAGACACGAGCCGTGAGCTTGTTCCTCTTTTCTTTGCGGTCTTTGGCCTCCGCTGCCGCGATGGCTATGAGTTCGCCTCTGGCTACCGCTTTCAAAGCCCCCCACCGGGCAGTCATGTGGGTCCCAGGGATGTCATTAGTGGCTATATAGTCGGTGAGGCGTGCGTGCAACTGTGTGGTGACCTCCGGGCGGTGTAATAGGGTCTCGCGCAGCCGCCATGAGCTGGGCGGCCGGGTGGACCTAGGGACCTGTAGGGTTAGCTCCACAGCGTCGTGGTCGGAGAGTGCCGCTGGTGTGATGGTTATATCTTTAAGGATGGGGAGCAGCTCAGAGGAGCCCAAGAAGTAGTCCAATCTGGCGTAAGTGTGGTGAACGTGGGAGTAGAATGTGTAATGAGATGCTGTGGGATGAAAGGACCTCCATAGGTCCACCAAGCCCTCGTCGTGTAGCCAGCATTTGCCAGCGGACGTTATGGCACCTGTGTCCCCGTATCGGTGGCCTGATCTATCCATGTGGGAGTCCATCACCTGGTTAAGATCTCCCCCGATTAACAGAGACGAATTAGGGGGCTGAAGAGACTCGGAGGCTGCTTGTTTCAAGAAGGGTTCCTGACCGGAATTCGGTGCGTATAATGAGGCAATGGTGAAGCGCTGTCCCCCCACCAGGAAGGTGTGTGCCAGTAATCTGCCCTTAATCTCTCCCACCCTGTCTCCCACGCTACCGCGGAAGCCCCTAGAGACCAGAACAGCCACCCCTGCTTTCTTTGTCAGCAGCGAGGAAAAGAACTGTTGAGGGAAAGCGCGTGAGCGCATCCTATGCAAATCTTTAGGTAAGAGGTGGGTTTCTTGCAGTAAGCATATGTCGGCCCCGGAATTCTCTAGGTATGAGATCACGGCCCTGCGTTTGATCGGGTTGTTCAGGCCCTTGACATTAAGGGTTAGTACTTTCAAACTGGACTCCATGATGGGAGAACACAAAGAATTCGATGTATGCGAGGCCTTCTCCCCTGATGCGGCCCATGATGAAGCGAAGGGTAAAGTAGCCCCAAAGAGTTCCCTGGCACATTGGGTCCCACCCACCTCCCCAATCCTGATCCGAACCCCCTCAGAATGTACATCCCTCTCCTCCTCCCCGATCCCGCCCCTCCCCACCCATTCCCAACACCCCAAACTTTGGCTTTACATCCTCTGCTCCAGGCCCCAACATGTATGTCAGGATGGTAACCCCCCTCCCTTCCCTCCCTCCCCCACAACCCCTCAATCAGAACAAAGTATAGTCCCATTCCTGCCAGTCCTTGCAGGGCTGTGGTAAAATTACTAGATGGGGTTATCTCCAGTAGCGGCCAACGCGGCCCCCCGCCCGCCCCCCCCCTCCACCCTTCAAACAGAATGTGTGCCAAGAGCTGGCTCTCCAATGGCTGCCTTATTCATTCAGGAGAGGAAGTTTCTGGGACCACCTCGGCCACAGCCGTCGCTCTTTCCTGGGTGACAACTGAGGCGGCGGTTTTCAAATGATGTGACTGGGATCTCCTGCGACGTACTGTTTGCCACCCTCCCTTGGCCGGTCCCGTCGGCTCCCGCGCTACTGTCTCATCCATGTTTAGTTCTAGGCCAATAAGAGTGCAAGTGTCCCTCAGTGAGCGCATTTGGTGCAAGGTACCATTCCATTTAAAGATCAGCCTGAACAGGTGACCCCAGGAGTATGGGATTTCTTGTTGCCTTAGGAAATCCGTTGCTAGTTTGAACTCCTTCCTTTTTTGTAGAGTGATGGCCGACAGGTCTTGATACAGGGCGACAGGGTGGCCCTTAAAGTGAAGGGGCTGTGCACGCCGAGCTTCTCTGAGAATTCTTTCTTTGAGCGAGAAATCAGGGAGGAATGCCAAGATGTCAGGCGGTGGAGCTGACGCCCTCCGAGGGAGCCCTACTCTATGGGCGCGATCATTGTGGATGGTGAAGTCGGCAAGCTCACCCAGAATGTCGCAGAAAAGGTCCTGCAGGTAGCCTGTAATGTCCGACCCTTCCGTTTTCTGAATAACTCCCCGGACCTGTATGTTATTGCGACGGGAGCGGTTTTCAAGGTCCTCTGCGTGGGCCTGGAGATCTACCTGCTGATCTGTGAGTCGTATGATCTCTTGTTGAAGCTGCTCGATCTCAGCGCTTCTGGTTTGGTCGGCTTCCTCCATGGCCGCCACACGCTCTCCGAGGCCCTCCACCTCCGGCCGGACCTCTCGGACCTCCCCCGCCACCTCTTGCTTCAGAGATTTAAAATCTTCCCTGAGGGAGGTAAATAGTGATTCCAGAAAGGATCTGGTGATAGGCACTTGATCGTTGGCCGGTTCCGGCGGCGTCCCCACGTTTTCCGGAGATGGTGGGTCCTTGCCGGACCGGGGCTGGGGTTTGGCCAATATTTCCGGGATTGTCTGGGTCGTCTTCTTTCCCCGAAGGCTCGTCATGGTATGGTCAGCAAAGGGGCCTGGTTTTGGCTGCGACACTGGAAGAGGGATATCGCAGTGGGGGGCGCAGCGGCCCGCAGGGTCCTAGGAGGCCGCAGGCCGTGTGCTATCCCTCAGGGCGCATACAGGCCGAGGGTTCCCACACCCCGGCGCCGGCCGGAGTCGACCAAAGACAGCAAGCAGCAGGGGGCACTCCCAGAGCAAGTTGGTAAGCTTCACGCACCTCTAGAGTCTTGTGGAAGGGGGGGGGCCTGGAGGAGGGGGCACTCCTGCTCCTTGGGCCATGTGGGCCAGCCAAGCAGGACTCCCCCTTTGATTGCTGGGGCCCAGGTGGCCCTGTGGCAGCCGGGCTTCCCCTTTCCCCCTCAGTACATGAGGCACTGTCTTCTGACCCAGTCGGTTTGGGCTCCGGGAGCTCAAGTATGCTCCCCGGGATTCCCCTCAGCACTCTCCTCCCCTCTCCTCACCTCTGTGCTCAGTTTTCAGTCAATGGGGTCCACACAGCTCCGGCCACCACCTCCGGCGCGCCGCCCCACCTCCGTCCGCTGCCAGTGGCGGCAGGCTCCGCGGGGGCGCAGCAGTCCAGCGCCCCAAGGTCGGGGGTTATTGCGCACTTCAGCTGCCGTGATGTACCTAAGCCGATCGTCCCGTCAGCAGGGAGCCGCGTCGCCGCCTCGGCGCTCCCCCCAGCTAGGCCTCAGATTCGGGCCCTCTCGTGCTCACCGCTGGCCTCGCCACCCCAATCCCCACCAGGGGTGCAATCTAGCGACCGCCAGCAGCAGGGGCCAGGCCTCAGGTCTCAGCAATCGGGCCGCCCCAGGGTAGTTCGTCCTCAGCAGGAACTCCGCTCCCAGGTCCAGAAGCCGGGGCCTCAATTTTCGCAGTCCCCGGCCGGACCAATCGCACCTTCCGGCCGGGTCGCGGGGGGCTGGGCCTGCAAGCGGGCGGGGTCCTCGCCCGGCGAGGTAGTAGTCACCGATCCCCCGGTGGTGTCCGCACCGGCACCAGGTGTCAGCGCGCCGAAGGGTCAACGAGAGCTCCGCGACGCACTTCGCCACCTCAGATGGCCACCATTACGGGGGAGTCCCATCAGAGCGTCCCCGCCATGAAGAGCCGCTGTAGGTTCAGGAAATGCCACTGCGGCACCCGGAGGGGTACTGCTGATGCCAGCCACCTATGCCAGGAACAATCTGGGGGCTGGAGAGCCGTGATGCTAGTGATAAGGGCTTTCGGCAGGATTCGGGACGGGGAGCCGCGGAGACTCACGTCCGACTAGGTCGCCATCCTGGACACACCCCCCAGACATTTTTTAAAATGTGTTGAAGCTGAAAAAAAATAAAGGTACATATTAATATATAAAACATATTAATGAATGTAGATACATTTCAATAAGTATGACTATTTACATTGAATTTATAACATATAAGATTACTATCACTAAGACCAATGCCTGTACCAACTTTCACCTTTCTATCACGAGGTGAACGATTTCCGTTGGTAAGCGGGCTTAACAGCCGTACAATCAATATCAAATCACAATATACTGTGCTCAGGCACAAGGCTGATTTTATCGCTTGTGATACCCATTGCAACAATCTTTTATGGCGCCCCGCCATAGTCTCCTTCTCCATGGATTCCCTCACTACCACCTTTCCACAGTGCCCATCATCTCTCCATAGCCCCTCTCTCACTTACATTTCATTTGTTTTATAGCACTACTCATACCAGTACAGGGTGTCAGAGTGCTTTACATCATCCACATATTATACAAAGATAATAAATCATAGATGTGTAAATAAGTCTCTAGGAAATGTTACATAGTATATTAAGGATTACAAGGCATAGGAATCACCTGTCATGCATACTATTAGCCACTATATTGTAAGAGTGTTTGATCTGGTGAAGCACAAACTCTTGATTTAAAACGTGCCACAGTGCTTGGGTTGCCTTTAATATAAGAATGTAGTTCTACAAAAACGAACCTTTTTAGCAAAAGTAGGATAATAAAAGTCTAAGGAAAAAACATGACATTCTAACCAATACCATGCAATTTGCATGCAGCTCTTTGCTGACAGTTCATAGGTCACATTGCTATATTAGGATTGTAACTTATGAACTGCAAGTAACAAAAGGATCTCTGTGACCAAAGCAGTAATCCACTGAGGTATCCACATAAAATGCAGTTATGAGATCTGCATGGTACAGGCTCTTTGCAGCGGGCAAAGAAAACATTCAATCTCTCTCCAGCCGGAACATTAATCACCAGAGTTATCTTGCCATTTTTATTGTTGCCTGAAAACTGCTGGCCACACAAGGAACTCTGCACTGGGTGCTTTTAAACCTGTAATTTATTTCAATTATTTCCAAACGCTACTCCCCAGTGGTTAGTGGCAGGTGCAGCTGCACGAGTCACACTGCCCTACAGCCAGACCTGCTCAGGCATTGTAATTGTCTATTTCATTAGGGTTGCAGGGCATCTTGTATGGTTCTTTACTTACACAGTAAAATCTATGCGTTTCACAGAGCAAGTCATGCTGTTGTACCAGTGTTTGCTCAGTAAATAAATTAAAGCCAAATCTTAGGGCAGAAACCTGGTGGTCCCACTTTAAATCGCTATATGCAAGGGGAGATGAATAACCAGGCCAATCCACGGGCATACCAACCTGCTTTTAGCAGTCTTCCCCCATTGCCCCAGAAATCACTTTAAAAGAAATAATGGCTGCGTTGAACAGAGTGACTCCCGCCAAAGCGCCTGGCTTAAATACGATCTCAGGGGATGTCTTCAGGAACAAACCTATTATTTGGGCCCCATATTTCTGGAGCCTATTTAATGCTATAATTCAAGGGATCCCAATTCCGACAACCTGGTTAGGGGCAGAGATTATCCCGATTTACAAGAAGGGCTCTCCACTTCTCCCCGCCAACTATCGTCCAATTAGTCTCATAGTTTCAAATTTCAAGTTTATTTTATTTGCATAGTTTGTTAAAACCATTGCAACACAAAAATATTTCATTACAAACCCATAAAACTCCATCATTATAAAAAGGTAAAACATTAAGACTGTACATTAAAAGTTCAGATATAGGCAGACACTTGATCAGGCAGGTTATATCCGAAATGCGTATCGCAATTATTTACACCACGGTAATTCTTGGATCTAATACTTTGTTTATAAATGCGTAAGTAAATATTAAAAGTTAGTTTTCAGTCAATGTTTTTAATTTCCGGCAATTTCTTAGTGCATGCTGTCAAAAATGTTACCAAGGCGCAGTTTAGTTGGGGATCACTTGGAGCAAGGCATGCCAGAACTGCTTGTCTCCTAGTTTGAATTCCCCACTGGTTGAATTTTGCTTTTAACATTTGTTGCCGTTCTTGCGAGAGTTGTTTGCAGGAGCATAACAGATGCAACAGGTCTTCCATTGCTAACCCGCATAGGCGGCATCTAGGGTCCGCCTTCTCCTTCAGCCAGGGTGGAGAATGCCTAGTGCCGGGCAACAAGCCAAATCGAAACTTCAGAAACCTAATTTTTGTGTGCTTGGCGTAACCCGTGTTAAAGTACTTCTGGGCTGCTTGCTCACAGTATGTATTCAGAGTCATCCAGCCGTGAGACCTTTCAGAGAGTGAAGCTTCATCTTCCAAATACGATAGGTATTTTACTGATTTCCAGGTTAATTTATTGAGTACACCGGAGCTAGTGGGAGTTTCCCACAGCTGGTTCAGTCCCAGTTTGTTTAGTCCTTCTTTGAGATATTCCGCTGCAGGTGAGGTAATATGTCTGCTTATCTCTTTCCAAAGCTGTGCGTTTAATGACCCTGGAGCGGCTCTTCGTATTTTGTCCCACGTTATGATATATGCCCCATGTCTCGCAAGTGATTGCTTCTGGATACCAAACTCAAGCCCTATTTGCGAGGGGGAGGTATATTTGGGCAGTCCGAATATAATCCTAATTGTGTTTGTAACTGTGGAGTCCAGTAATTTGGCGTCCCTTCCTTTCTGGCCTTCACTTCCATAAGTTATTGATGGTAGTAACTTTGCACGAATCACCTTGACTATAGGCAGAATCGACGGGCCAGTTCATTTGGAGTTCAAAGTTTTTAGAGAGATTGCCAGAGCGATACCTTTGCACCTGATGCTGTTTCTTTGTGCAAGGAATTGACCTCCTTTGTCGATCTTTACACCCAGGTATTTGTATTCTGTGGTGCTCTCTATTCGGGTATTACCCCAGTACCAAGTTGAGGACTTTTCCTTCCTTTTTGCTCACGGTGATGGTTTTAGTTTTGTCGAGGTTTATTGTTAGGCCATTTTCCTTTGAGTAATCATGAGTTGCATTTATAAGATGTTGGATTCCTACTCTCGTTTAACTGATCAAGACTATATCGTCTGCATATAGGAGACACGGTACTAAGATATCTCCCAGTTTTGGAGCGTGCAAGTTGCAGGCATTTAATCTCGGTACAAGGTCGGCTACAAACAGGTTGAAAAGTGTGGGGGCCAGAACGCAGCCTTGCTTAAGCCCTTTGTCCATTGGGATGCGTCTCGACAAGTGTGGATTTTGCTTCTGCCCAGGCCTGTAGTTCTTCCAGGAGCGTTCCCGCAAAAAAAATTGCCTCATTATCCTGTAATGCCACTAGCCGATAGTTCTGAGGCTCTGACCTATCCCATACCTTATGGATTGGTGCAATGATGGATTCCCTCCATGACTCTGGCAGAATATTTGTCGTCCTGATTTCCCAAAACAGTGGTTCTAATCCTTCAGCCCAGAATGTTGGCTCTTGCTTATAGAGGTATGCCGTTTGCGCCGGGGGCCCCTTCCCTCCTTCCCTTGCCTATTTGCCTTTTTATGATCATAGTTTGATTAGTTGAAGTATCTGCAGTTAAGCTATCATTATCAGTTTTGCTTTGTATGATCTGGTTAATTCCTGCATGTGCAGCGCTGATGAAAGCATCGTGGGAAGTACCCGAGGAGTGTTCCCCTTTTATTCCAGACTCCATAGCTTCATGGAAGTGAGAACCGAGATATTTTGACCAGACTGCCTCAGAAGTGGTAGAGGTAGTTCCCTGGTTATTTGGATGAACAAAGTTGTTTATTGTTCTCCAAAAACGTGCGCTGTTGTTTTGCTTTATATCAGCGTGTAGTTTCGCCCACATGGCATTCTCTTGGTCCCTTTTTCCATCCCTTTTCAGTTTTTTTAGCTGAGCCTTTTGCTTTCGCCGTGAATTTAGTAGTGTTAAATCTTGAGGGTTCCACCATAGCTGTCTCAATATATGGTAGATAACTCTCTTGATGTGCTTTATTTCTTTCAGTGCAAGTTGAGATATCGATTTCACGCCGCTGGTTCTTTGTTGAGTTTTTGGCTTGATGATCGTAGTGTAGGCTGCCATGGTTTCGGTGAAGCTTTCCCACTTTTTGACTTCATCTGATCCGGCTGTCAGTTCAAAATGCTCCTTAGCAACTCCCACCATTCTGCAATGTGTCTCTGGCCCAAATTTGATTCTCTTAAGATTAATAGTATAGTCTGCTCCTTGGGTGGTCCGGCAGTGCTCGAACATTTGGACTGTTGTTCTACGCTCAATTTCATGTGGCCGGTGATCACTATCCCCTTTGTCCCCTAAACAAAATAGGGTAATCTACTGGAACAGATCAAGGGAGACAAAAGTGTAATCCAGAATAGTATTGTTCCTGGATGAGCAGTATGTTGCTACAGGGGGATTGTCTCCTCTTGATCTACCGTTTAATGCTCTTCAATGTAAATGTTCCAATTCTTCCAAGGCCAACAGTCCTGCTTTTGTTTGCTTGCTAGAAGGTGGCTCCCCTTGCGTTCGGATGTTCCAGATTGTGCTTTGTATCGACATTTCGGCGTCCGCAGGGGACCCCATTAGATTTAGGTTTAGATCACCTGTAAGAATGTGCTCCGCTGAAGGTCCTTCTGTAATATATTTTTCTACCAACTTGCACATTTCTTTTATTAATTTACCTTTTCGCTTTGGTTGGATATAGGCGTTGATTATTATGATGTTACGGTCCGTTGCTAGTATTGAACCCGAGCAGTTTAAGTTTAAAGCAAGTCCTGCAGATGAAGAAGAGCCTAGATCCTGGACATTGAGATTAATTCCACATGCAACATATGTGGCCAAGCCCCCCTGTAGATGGCCGTATTTTGCCTCAGCCAGTGCAAGTGTGGGGGTTCTCTCAGCCAGGTCTCTTGTAGAGCCACAATGTCAAAGGCCCTGATACAATCAAAAAAATCTGCATTCAACAGTTTGCTTGCCAGGCCATTCACATTCCAGGAACATATCCGTAGAGACCCCCTTATGACTGATCTTTCTCTTTTCCCTCTAAGTTGTCAATCTGTTCCCCTGTTGTTTATGGTTCTTGAGATCCATCTTATGTCAGTGCCCCATTTTGGTATTGTTGTGGGGACTTGATTACTTTCACATTCTGCCAGGAAGACTTCTCCATTTGTTTTACTTTGCCCCCTGGCTCTTTCCAGTACCGAGGTAATGGACCTACCATCGGGTGCCGGGTTTCCAGCTGTATGATTTGGCCCCAACAGGTCGGGATATCCTGGCTTGATGTGTGGCATAATGGTTATCCCCCAGTTCTTAAAAGTATACCTTTCTTGATATATTCTTTGTGCGATAGTAGGTGAACTCCATAAAGCACGCGTTTTTTCCCAAGACTCTGCATCCTTGCCTTTGATAAATTCTAGCGAGACTAGGTCAGTTGACATGATTTCAGACAGGGTTGGTATATGAGATAGTAAGCGAAGAATGTTGCAGCGATTCATAATGTCAAATCTGCCCGTAGAAATGTATTCTGGTGTAAACAGCAATGCTGTTGTATCCTGCCAATTTATACCGTTGGGTTCTGTTTCTTGCATATTAGATTGTGCAGCAGCATATATCTGGTGTACTCCTGTTTTTCTACGAGTCCCGGCTGCTCCCAGTATGAGTCCCGGCTGCTCCCAATTAGTCTCATAGATGTCTTGCAAAAAATATATTCATGAGTACTTTTGGATCGACTAGAGAGGTGGATGGAGGATCACTCCATACTTAGTCCTTACCAGGCCGGCTTTAGAGCAATGATGTCCCAAGGATGTCCACAATAGATCAGATTTTAAGGCTGCAAATCCTCTATAGGAAGACAGTGAATATGGAGGGCGGCAGTCTTTATCTGATCTTTGTGGACCTAAAATCAGCATTTGACCTGGTCCTAAGCATGGGCGAATTTTGCGAATCTCGCGTTCGCGAATTTTGCGGATTTGCGAACTCGCAATTCGCAAAATCTGCGAATTCTCGCGAATTTGCGGATTTTTTTTTTTGTGTTCGCGCGTGTTTCTGCCAGTTTGCGAGGGTTTTGTACAATTTCGCAAAACGCGAACTTACCTGTCGGGTCGCAAGTTTTGCGAACTTGTTGTTTCTACGTGTCCAGCCTGTTTGGGACACTCTTCTTCATCACTGCCACTCTCTGTCACCACTGCCACTCTCTGACTACTCATGCCACCCTCTGGCCCACCCATGCCACCCTCTGTTTCATCACAGCACCCTCTGGTTGTCCAGTCAGTGTACATTATTGTGGCAAAGCAAAGCACACCTTCCCTGCCTCAAGTGACCTGAATTAATTTGGGGCTGATTAATGTGTCACAGAATATTTTTTTAGCTGGCACCTGCTTCCTTAGTGCTTCCTGATTAGTGATCTTTTGCACTTGCTAAGTGCTTTCATTGTTGCAAAATTAGTTACAACACCTGCCCTGCCCCAACTGACAATAATGAATTAGGGGCTGATTAATGGATTTGAACTTCCAGCCTGGCTCCTGCTTGTCTCCCTTAGCTGTAATTCAGGACCTTTGTGGCATATGTGTAACTATTCTGAGGTTCAGAGCTGGGTCACATAATAGTTGCAAGTAGGCAACTGAACTCTGGAGGGGCCCCTCAGGAAGCACTACAGGAAATGGCTACTAATGATGAGCCTGAACTTTTGAACCTGGTAAGTAGTTTCAGTTTTGCTAAGATCGTATTTCTGCAATTTAGCGCTTATTCGCAGGGCGTGAAGTTGTACTGGGAAGCCGCAAACTCACGCGAACAGTGCGAGCAAGCCATAAAATCCGCTGCTCGCGGATTTGCGGATTTTGCGGGAGATTCGCGAATCTCGCGGATTGCGAATTTACCGAAAATCCGTAAAATCCGCAAGCGAAACGGATTTTCCGCCCATGCTTACCTGGTCCCCAGGGAGAAACTATGGTCATTTTATTAAGTATGGTGTCCCCGTACCTCTGTCACCAAATGAAGCAGCTCTACGAATCAAACTATGACACAGTAAAAATGGGGAGCTCACAGATCCTATTGTTATAGACAGAGGGCTAAGGCAGGGGTGTGTTTTGGCCCCAACCCTCTTCTGTCTTTTTATCAATGGTCTTGTGGATGACTTGATCGGTGGGAGAGATGTAGATACCCCCAGGTCGGCGAAACGCAGGGTTCTGGCCCTGATGTTCGCCGATGATACTTTGCTTCTATCCAAATCCCCAATGGGAATTCAGCGGGCCCTAGATATTTTCCAGTCATTTTGTAAAAGCAGGGGCTTGGAGATAAACTCCTCAAAGACCAATACATGATTTTGAATGCAGGCGACTCCACACGTCCTAATCCCTGCTTAGATGGGAAACCACTGGAAAAAGGAACAGTCTTCGAATATCTAGGGTCAACCCTTACCGATAATATGCAGTGGTATGCCCAAATTAAAGAGGCTAGTTTAAGATTAGCCCAAACCTCGGTGGATTGGCCAAGATATTTAAGAAAAATACCCATAAAATGGTCAGCCCGGTTATGGAAATTTATAAGATACAAGTAAGGGTGGCAGCCCTATATGGGGCAGAAATCTGGGGCCATCAATCATCTGATTCCCTCTCTAAGAACGAAAATGTCTTTATTAGGCATATCTTAGGCCTCCTGGAAAGTACACCACTGACGCCACTCCGCCTGTACCTTACGGTCGGTCCAATTTCTGATGATGTTGCCCTCAGGCCCCTTCTTCACTGGAGACGTTTATGGTGCACACCAAAATTAGTGCCTTTTAAGGATGAGATAAAAGAAGTTATAAACCTGCAGGGGCGGGCAAAATCCCATGGTTAGCCTATATCAAAAATACATTAGTTGCTCTAAGAACGGGTGACCTATGGTCTAATCCTGAATCATTTTGCCTGACAATTCCCAGGAAGGCTCTTTCAAAGCTTTTTAGAGAATTCAAGATATATCAGATTAAGGGGAATTCCACCACTGGTATTCTGACTGCACAATTTTTAGAAGTCAAGGACCAATATAGGCTAGAACCTGCCCTTGACATTATTCAGCCACCCCTAGCCAATAAATGTATCTGCAATTTAGGCACGGGGTACTACCACTCCGTGCCTTCACAAATACCTGGGGGGGGGGGGACAGTCGAAGGGGTGTCCGGTTTGCAAGAGCACCTCTGAATCGGACCAACATGTACTGTTTGTTTGTCTGGTATACAAGAAGATCAGGCGCCGATGGCTGCAACAGGTCTGCCGGAATCTCGGGACAACTCATTGCGAGGAGGCATACAGGATAGTAAAATAGGATACCAGCCTCCCTGTTGTGTACTCAGTTTCCCGATATTTATTCTCTATGTGGTGTGTTCGTTCAACTGTACTAAAATATAGTCAGGCATAATCTGATCCTTTTAAACTTTTAAGCAGTTTTTATCCTTCTTTTATTGTATGAAATGAAAAGTTTTTAATGATTTATTGAGACCTTTTAATATTCCACTGTCCAGCATCTTATTTCATTCTGTATATCAAAACTGTATGAAATGTGTTGCCCCTTTTTAATGTACTTTTATGGCCAGATTGGCCAAAATAAATATATTTTGAATTTGAATTTGAAATTAACTTACTTTCTTACACAATTCATAAATACTTAAGGGTCATTTTTGTTGGGAGGACCACCATGCTCTGCAGCAATCCTTGCACAGTGTGTATAGGTGAAAGCAGACCAACCCTTATATACATAATATATTTCTTGTCTGGGCTGTCTGTAGCTAGTTTGCATGCCACATGTACAATCCTTAATGGGGTCCAGTCTGAGCACCAGTGTACTTTGAGGAAGCACCAGGCCTGGACGACTTTTTTTTAAATCACATGCTGGGTTTGGTTTATTTCGAATTTTTGTTTTCCTGTCGGTGACGTTTGGTCTAATTGTGTAATATTTAGGTTTCACCAGCACAGTTTGTGGCATTTCTTGTATTTAATATATCTTAAAAGGGGACTCTTATCAGTACCCATGGCTGATTAACTGTGCTCATTCGCTTTTGTGTGGAACTTTTATTTTGTTAACTTCCCCTCGCTGCACGCATTTACAATAGTTCTACTAAAGCTGTTGACACTGTTTAAGCCCCATTCACTGTCAAGATTAGTTCTAATCCCACAGACAAGGCGAACAGCTTCTAACAGTATCTTGGAATATTTGTTTTTGTTTTACTTAGTTTTGCAAAGCAGATGCTTTAGCCTTAGAACATTTTTAGCATTTCTTATGAATGACTCAGTACCTTTCTTTGCACTTTTTTAGGCATTATCTGATTGACTTTTTCAACTTAATCTATTTGGTCATTATGATCAAATTCTAAATGTTGTACTAAACTTTGCATGTTCAAAATAAAATAAATATGCAACAGGCAGCCACAAGTGCAGTTACCTTGCAGACAACGGGGTCATGATTTGAATGGTGCAGCAGGTGCAGCAGCACCGGGCCAAAAAGTTTTCAGAACTCCTCTAAACACATTATATTGCTATATTTGACTACTAAACAGGCACTCACAATTGCAGTTACCTTCCAGTTAAAAGAGACTTGATTTGAATAGTGCAACAGGTGCAGTGGCACTGGGCCCACAATTTATCAGAACTCCAGTAAACACTAACCCCGGGCGGAGCTTGCGGAGTGCAGCTATGCGGAGTTCCACAGAGTTGGGGGGAAACTTTGTGGAACTCCGCTCCGCCACCCACCTCCACCCAGCATAAATGAAATACTTCTACAACATAATTTAAAAAATATAAAAGTAACTTACCTTATTGTGGCATCCCCGGGCTGCCTTCCTCCTCCTCGTGCACATCTTCCACGAAGTAGCACCAGGGCCAATAGCTCTAGGCACCCTACTAACCACCTAATATTGCTATATTTTACTACTAAACAGGCAGTCACAAGTGCAGTTACCTGTTACCAGGGTCATGATTTGAATGGTGCAGCAGGTGCAGTGGCACCGGGCCCAAAATTTGCCACATCCTTCTCAAAACACCTAATATTGCTATATTTTACTACTATACAGGCAGACACAATTGCAGTTGGCTTACAGTTAACATGGGCTTGATTTGAATGGTGCAGCAGGTAAAGTGGCACCAGAGCCAAAAGCTCTCAGGAGTGGACCCTACTAAACGCAGCATATTGCTAAACTTCAATACTACACAGGCAGTCACAAGTGCAGTTATCTAGCAAGCATTAGGGCTATGATTTCAATAGTGCTGCATGTGCAGTGGCACCAGAGCCAATAGTTGTCAGAATTCATCTGAACACAACATATTGCTATATTTAATTTCTAAATAAGCAGTCACTGATGTAGTTGCATTGTAGGCACCAGGGTTAGGGTTTCAATGGTGCAGCAGGGTCAGTGGCACTGGGGCCCACAGCTTTAGCAACCTCTTTAAACACCAAATATTGCAATATTTGGCTCCTTAACAGGCAGCCACAAGTGCAGTTACTTATAGGGTCATATTTTAGTTCTGCAGCAGGTGCAATGGCACTAGAGCCAAATGTTGTCATAAATCTTCTAAGCACCGAGCATTGCTATATTTTATTACTAAACAGGCAGGCACAAATGCAGTTATCTTGCAGGCACTAGGGGCATGATTTAAATGGTGCAGCAGGTGCAGTGGCACTGGGCCCAAAAGTTGTCAGAACTCCTCTAAGCACATAATATTGCTATTACAACAATTATTCTAATATTTCCCTCTTTCATGTCATTTTCCATCATTTTACTATTACTTACCCACACTTTACCACTAGTAATAGCACAATATAGTGCTTTTTTTGTACATAAACAAATCATAACACTTTAACCTCTTGCGTGCTTCGGACGGACCCTGGGCGTGTGCGTGTGCGGAAGACGGCCACTGGCCGTCCGAACCCCGCCCACTTATTAAAACGCCTGCACAGTGCGAAAATTAGCGCAGCGCAGAAGGGTTTTCCAGACTTTCTGTAACTTATATTGTACAACTACTCCGCAACCTACAACTTGCAACAAAAAACAGCTTTTTATTAATCACATATGCGGAACCTAATGCATTTAACAATGCTTGTTACCTGTTGGAAACCTTTTTAGAGTAGAAAAAGTCTCGCAGAAATTGTGGGGCATATTATGAAGGGGGTTTATCTCTGCTTTTTTGGCTTTAAAAGCCAAGAAAGCGGAGATAAAAATATCTCCCTATTACCTAGCTGTCGCTAACACAAGTTAGCGACAGCTAGTAGGAGATAGCGACCATCTTGGGCCCCACTTTGCATGTCAGTGATATTTATCACTAATGACATGCAAAGTGGGCGTGCCAAGATGTTAGCGACTGAAAACAGTCGCTAACATCGCTATCTCCTATTACCAACTTTTGGAGATATTCGCGCTAAGCGCGAATATCTCCAAAAGCTAACACCTGCCCTGAGCAGTTCGTAGCCATGTTATCCAATGGGAGGTGGATAACATGGCTAAGAGCATTTGCTCGGTAATGCATGAATATCGCTGACTTTTCAGCGATATTCATGCATTGCGGCGATTTCTATCGCATTTGCGATAAACCTTGGTAATACCATGGTTTATTTGCGGTTAAAATCGCCGCAGCTCTGCAGTAAATTTCTGTCTCTAATCAAGCAATAGCGATAATTATCGCTATTGCTTGGTAATATGCCCCTGTGAAACTTATGTGTTCTGCGGCCAGAAGACATTTTCTGCTCCTACCAGTCTCCAGCAGGTTTTGTGCGTGATTTTCATATGTAAAATACGCCCTCAAATACAATTCGATTTAGAAGACCAAAAAAAAAAATTCTCATAAATCTTGTAATCACTGGAAAAATGACACATGGTATGCTAGGGAAAATTATACCCATCGCCCACCGCTAGTACCGCGTCAAAAGATTTCTAAGAAACTTCTGGTTTTGTATCACTGCAATCGTAAGCATTTACGATTTTTCCAGTGAAGCTCATTTATCACAGGTGTCACACACATACATTTCATTAATTTATTCCAACTTTCTGGCTGCATTCTTCCAAAGAAAGTGCTGAGATGCTTTGAAAATTTCATCCAAATTTAACTATGAGATTCATCTACATCTAAAACATTTTAAGCACAATACCAAAAAACATTTTACATTTGCTGCACCCCATTCCTATAATACTACAGTGTACTTATAATACTGCTAAGACCCGCATTATGAGGTAGAGAAGAGGAATTACCTCTTGGAATTCTGCTCCATTTGATACCAAATGGTCCAGTTTTTCCACGTCGATTTTTTTCGGGTGTGGGACAAAGCGCTCCAAATATACTGTGTGTTAATTCTGCACAGAAAAACTGCAGAAGTCATTCCCTGCAGCAGTAGCAGCCAAGCCTCATTCTCCATTTTTTGTGACAGGACTCTAGTCTGATCTACCCCACTCAACCCACTCAAATCCACCCCACTAAACTCCAAACCACCCCACTCCACCCTACCCCACTCCAATCATACAGGTTCAATCTACCCCACTCCAATCTACCCACTTCAATCCAGCCTGCCCTGCTCCATTTGATTTTACCCTACTCTAATCCACCCAATCTCTTCCACTCCACCCTAATCTGCCCCACTACACTTAATTCCAATTTACCCCACACCACTCTTCCCAATCGATCTTGGCTCCACTCCAAACTGTCCAACTCCACTCCTACCCACTCCAATCGAATCTACCCCAGTCCACTCTACCCCAATCTACCACTCTCCATTCCACTCTATCCTATCAAACCCACTCCACTGCACTCTAATCTACCAAACACCATTCAAATCTACCTCACTCCAGCCCAATCTAATCCACTCCAACCCAATCCACTCCAACTCAATCCACCCCACTCCAATCTACCCCACCCCACTCCACGCCAAACTACCCAATTGAAATCTACCCCACTTCAAACTACCCCAGTCTACCCCACTCCAATCCATTCTACCCTACTTTAATCCTCCCAGTCATCTGTCATACTCCACTCCACAAAGAGGAATGTTGGCGCTGGAAGGGAACTCTTCAAGCACCAAAACTAGGCTGACCGGTCTACACTCGCTCATGGCAGCATTAAGTATGTTTAGCGCTCTCCCATTCATGCAACACAGCCCAGCAATTCTACTTCCTGCACCCCATTGCAGGATTTATTTGTAAATCTGGGGTATGGTGTATAGTTCTAGCAGACACTTTGATGTTCACCATGGGCCAGTGACGTCACTGATAGTGTATCGATCTACTTTCTTAAATGGTGATTATAACTTATTCCTTCGTAGTTGACTGTTCAGCTGTCTAAAAATGTAAAATCTCCATCCTGCAAGAATCACATACACAGAGTACCTCTCTTACAGCATCTGTACCCTGCACTATACACACTAAATACGTACTGCATTGAGTGGCGATCAAGCAAATAGAATCTTATACCAATCTAGTTTTTGAATTCTAAATAACTCTACAGACTGCTCCTAATATTCTCCCTAGACATTGCACATTGTTAATTTACGGTATATATGTTTTCATATATCCCCCAGTTCTAGAACCTCTTCTGTAGAATGCAAATACATTAAAGAGTGATCATTTGCCCACACCATTGTCCAAAACAAACATGGTATTAGTGCTACAATATCGTAGACAGTATTAAATGCCTAATTCCATTTTAAAGGGAGTCAGTGGTGTACTGGGTCCTAGTAAGTGTAAAGTGTTTTTTCCGATTACCAGAAATTGCCAACTGCATCATGCCACCAGAGGTCACTTCCATAACATGCTGTGACCACATTCTTGGCCCTCTACACATCTATTAAAGGTTTTAGGGACCTAGAACCATGAGTGCCTTTCAATATTTTATTTACGTGGAGTGATTAATCAATCTCCTCGTCCCAAGACACTAGAGATCACATTTCCAAGTAGCTGTCTAGTACACAGCACCATTACTTTAGAGTTGACTTCACTTTCAATCAGGGTTACCATTGAATGATACTTTTTTTGTGTGCATTATCAACTCTTCATGGGTGGCCCTTAACAATTTCAGATTGTAGTTGTTCATTTTCAAATAAGCTGAGTTGAGTGCAAGAATGTGTAATATCCTGTTAATGTATTAATCCTGTTGCTTTCTCCCTAGCTGCTCAGCCGGTGTGAATGTGCTGCGTGGAATGTCGGTGTGGTGATGCTGAATGGAATGTTTGGGTATCTGTGAGGTGAAGCGTGACAGTTGGAGTATAGGCTGAGCAGCAGGCAGGCTGATCCTGTTGGGGCTACAAAACATGTTCTTACCAAGCTACAATCAAGACCAAATAAACCTACAAACAATACATCTTGGCTATGGACTTCTTCATTACATTTTTGGCGACAATTTGGAGGCAAATCCATGCATGAAACTGAACCAAATAATAAAGATTTCTACAAGAAACAGAGTATTCAGCTTCTAAGGAACTTAAAAAAGCTAAGAGATACAAGACAAGACAGTGACAGAATGCCAAGCAGCCCCACCAGTGTCCTTTACATTGGCAAACAGAGCGTGGTTTTGTTAACTTCTTTCTTGAGGGGTGTTAAGTTTGAAGACAAGATCCATCAAGTTGAATCTGCCATGGCTGACAAGGAAAGTATTGTCTGCAGCAAGTTGGGTCAGCATTTTACTAATGTCCTTTCAAATTGGACAGTGTAAATGCGAGGCATGAGTAATTGGCAACTATCTATGTGGAAGACAACAGCAGCGTATGGATTTTTTACCAGTTAAATCGGACAACACTTGACGCCTGGTGCATGGTCCCTGTGCTGGGCAACTGGTTTAACACTGTGAGACTCCAGCTGAAGTATGAACTTGTATTATAATGCCTGTGAGCCAGTTGCGGAATAAACAACGTTCAGGTTTATTAAGTTACCAAATGGGCTTGGTTCAATGTGGTACACTATGCTGGGGGCCTTGCTAAATTGTATTCTCTTGAGTGGTAGCCCTGCTACCGTTACCAAGGCGCGGCGTTTAAAGTGGTCTCAAGACACTTGTTCTGAGTCGGTCACGCACCCCTTACCGTTGCCATGGGGGCACTAGATGATGCAGCAGGAAGAACAGTTCTGACTCCTCCTCCGCTGTACAGGATTGTGTGCTGTGCTCCAACGTCTGGTGCACGCATGCGCCTGGAGACACCCGGCACTGGATTTCCCTACATGCTGCCAGCTGTCTTTCTCATCACAAACTCAATGGACTGGTGGTTTCATACACTGGCATGCTGACAGGGCTCGAGTCGGGGTACTACGCGGGTGGACGGTGTCCCCCCACTTATTTTACTGGGTGGACGCCGTCCCCCCTGCCAAACAGCTGGTCTTCACTCTTTGGCCTCTCTGGGATGACATCTCTCCCTGCCCTGAAGTCACTTCCGGTGACAGCGTTCCCCCACTTCTTTTTTTAGTACTTGTGCCCTGCATGCTGACCTTCATTAGTCTAGTTTCCAGCCACTTTCATCGTGACGTGGCGTGTTTTCCTGTCAGGCCAGGTATCACAGTTTTTGACCAGTGGCGCTTCGGTACTAGTAAGTGCAGTGGTACGTATAGTGGGCATTTTGGAGCATCGCACATTGGTTAGTAGATCCAGAATTGAGCAAACAATCAGCAAGACAATGCCTTGTTACTGACATTGGATATTGGTATCCACATTGGGTGTTTAATGCAGTGACACTTTTCTGAAGATCTGTTCAGCAGCTTGGGATGGTGAAGTTTTTTAGAACATTTCTGTGTTAGGGCTTATATACAACAGCATTTGAACATTCTTGTTGGGTGCCATTGGGTTTTTGTCTGGACTTTGCAAAGGGAACTTTGTCCAGGCCAGAAGGGAACCACCTCATGTTCCGGATATGTCCAGTGTGACTGTACACGGGTGAGAGGTTGCTCACCGGCGTAGTGTTCTGTTTATTTGGAGACACAGTTTTACATGTCAAGCTGCGCCCTGCATTACCGCTACGTGTCTTAGTTTCATGCTGTGCTTAATGTGAGTTTTCAGCTAATGTGTTTGATGATTGACAGCATGCATCAATGACTAATAGGGGCAAGTTTTCCCTGTCCCTTATTAACTTTGGCGTGATTAGCTATTCAGGAAGTTGAATTCTGTTTGGGAAACATCCTTTACAACGCAAGCATTACATCGCACTACACTTACAACGCAGTCATTACATCACAACATCCTTTACAATGCATGTCACTACAACGCAGGCATTACAACACATGACACTACATCGCATGACACTACATCGCATGTCACTACAACGCAGGCATTACAACGCATACCATTACAACGCATACCATTACAACCCATATTACCCCTACACTATCCAAAACTTACCCTACTGTTGCACCCCCCTGGAGTTAGAATAGTAATTTTTACCCCTACACTATCCAACACTTACCCTACTGTTGCATCCCCTGGAGTTAGAATAATAATTTTTACCCCTATACTATCCAATACTTACCTTAAATGCAATGTAATGGTATTCGTTGTAATGGTATGCATTGTAAAGGTATAATGCGATGTAGCGGAATGCGTTGTAAAGGTAGTTTCTAAAAATGCGATGTAGTGTCATGCGATGTAACAGAGTGCGTTGTAAAGGATGTTGCGATGTAAAAACTGTGTTTTAAAGGCATGCGTTGTAAATGTGTGCATTGTAACGTCATACATTAATTCTGTTTACATTTGGGACCTAATTCTCATGTTATTTGTATTTCCTAGTGTGCACAAGTTTTTTTTAGGTTGGTGTCGCTGCCATTTCAACATTGTACACTAGCTTGATTGCGCTATGGGTGTGTTCTTGCCTATGTTTGTTTAGTTTACCCTTCTTGCACTTACGTAAGGGATGGGTAAGTGGGTGTAAGTCGCTTACTACTACATTTTACTCTACAGTCCCTTCCATGAGGGGCGTTTAAATGGGTACTAGTCCCATGTTTACAGATCACGTTTTATACCCTTTCTTGTGGGATTAATGGACAATGTGTAAGTCACTCTGTGCTACACATTTTGTGTTGATGGTGTGTAAGTCCTCCTGTGCTACACGTTTTGTTTGACTGTGTGTAAGTCACCTTGTGCTACACAGTTTGTTTCCTGCCCTTAGGTTAGGAGCGGCTGTATGGGTTAGTCACCCATTTTCTTACACCTTTTGATGGTGTGTAAGTCACACTGTACTACACGCTTTGTTTGACTGTGTGTAAGTTACCCTGTGCTACACGTTTTGTTTGCTGCATTTAGATTAGGAGCGGCTGTATGGGTTAGTCACCAATTTTCATACGTTTGTTTGCTGCCCTTACGTATGGAGTGGCTGTACGGGTGGGAGTCACCCATTTCCACGGTTTTCCATTAACCTTCCTTACACAAAGGATGTTGGTTGAGTGTGAGTGTCCCCTGTGTTTTCTGGTTATTTCACTCACCCTTGTCTTGGGCGATGTTTGCTCGGGTGTCATACACCCATTTCTTCTATGTTTTTACATTGAGTGAGTCGTGTCTAAGGCTAGTTCATGTTGTGCTGTGACATGCAGCCTCTCATGCTTGCTTGGCAAGTGGGTGTGGTTGGTGGAGTCTTTGGTGTGATTGTGTCGTTCAGCTAACATTTTGTTTCTTCTGCCACGCTGTATGCTATACTTTATGAAATTTATAGAAGAGGAGGATGTGTGATATCATATCTTGTATATTTATCTACGCATCTTTTCAATTTTGTCTTATTTGTTTTCTGTATATTGTTCTATTCATCTTCTTCACCCTATCTTGTACTCATATCTATTGCATCCTCTTCATTTTCTCTTGTATATTTTCCTGTCCATCTTCTTTGTATCTTTCTTTATTGCTTACTGTGGTACTTCATTGCATATGTATTTTGTCTTTTTCTGGTTTATGCTTTATTTCTTCTTGCATTTTTGTACTTGAGTGTATTTTCTCTTTTTGTGGTTCTTCTTGTTAAAACCATATTCAGTTTCTCAGTTTCATTTTTGTGTTATATAAAGGGGGAAGATATATGTAGTATCCTGTATATGTATTAATCCTGTTGCTTTCTCAGCCAGTGTGAATGTGCTGTGTGGAATGTTGGCGTGATGATGCTGAATGGAATGTTTGGGGAACTGTGAGGTGAAGCGTGACAGTTGAAGTTGCTGAGCAGCAGGCAGGCTGCTCATGTTGGGGCTACAATACATATACTTACCATGCTACAATCAGGACTAAATAAACCTACATAAAATACATCTTGGCTATTGGACTTCTTCATTACAGAATGCAATCTTCAAAATAATTCAAATTCAGAGTAAAAAGAGTATGTGCAAAGACAACCCTGCCTGCAAACAGTAGCCCCTGGGAGGGACTCAGTTTTATTGACAAAAGCTTTCATAGTGAACAAAGGTGGTTTATTGGCATGCTGCATTTTTAATATATGTATTAAGTTAGAGGCCATAACTACAGAAGCCCAACGATTTGAACAGATCTCCGCATTGAAGACAGACTTAGTCTTTGAAGGCAAAATAAATCCCACTCTCTTTCAAAGTTAAATGCTTTGAACTCATTAGAAACAGCCTGTGGCATTGATCAATAGTGCCTACACGCACCGCTACATAAAACTGCCTGGATGTCTATCACCTTCCTGTTGTTCCGAGCCCTCCTGGTGGCAGATCAGGATCAGACTGACAAAAATCATCTCCGCTGAGTCCAATGAGGCAACGGGTCGATAATTGCCCGAGCTTCACTTCCATTCTTGTTATAAAGCAGAACTAGGACAGCGATTTTCTAGGGTGAAGGCACTTGCTCAGGTCTAGGTAGGTATTCACCTGTTACAACGCATTTTTTACTCCGCACTACCACTACAACGCGGGCATTACAACGCATACCGTTACAACGCATTGCGCTGGGGGGCGCTCTAGGATAAGAGGTAAGTTTAATTTACTATCCAACACCTTCCCTAGGGTCCACGGGGACTGGAGTTAGAATAGTAAATTATACTTACCACTATCCAGCACCCCAAAGCGCTATGCGTTGTAGCGGTATGCTTTGTAAATACCGCGTTGTAATGGTACGCGGAGTAAAAGTATGCGTTGTAACGACATACATCCGTCTAGGTATGCCACTTATAATGAGACATAAAATAGGGAGTAATGACCTTACCCACTGACAAAAGCAAATCTATTGGAGTATAAACTAGTGCTAATGTTTTTTTGCACAGAAGGACTTTCTTTAACCAAAAAAGAAAACAGCAATATGTAACTCTCAACTTTAGGGTAACAAATATTCCTCTCCAACAATTTATTGCTTTATAATGTGATATGCAGTTAGGTGCCACTGTTGGATTGGGTTACCCTACCCTACTCAAGCAGTAACCCCTATCTCTGTCTGGGTGAAATACAAGCAAACCCCAAACTAACCGGGATTAACCTTCTAGTAGCTTGGCACAAAGAAGTTAGGCTTAACTTTGAGGCAATGTGTAAAGAATTTAAGCACCACCTCAAACAGTAATAAAGTGAAAGCACAACACAAGAAAACTCCCATACTAAGTTAGAGAAATAGTGTCAAATTTTATAAATTATTCGTCACCAAACAAGAAAAAATAAATCAGAATAAACAGAGATATACAAATGTAATGATTTCAGGGAAGTATAGAGTGAAAAGGCACAAAGCGGCACTAACAGTTATCTGGTAGTGCGAGACCAGGTGAAAGTCACAAGTTCAGCCTGACCATGATGGAGCTTGGGCCTGATACAGGGTCCAGGTTAGTCCAGCTGAAAAATTACCTTCAAAGTCCAGCACAAAGGGTTCTGTCTTCTGTGGAAGGGGCTGCAAGGAGCAGGGAGAGCACTAAGGATAGTCGTTGATATAGTGCGAAGAGCAGGCTAGGTGTTGCGGCCGGTCATCGCTGCAATGGGAAGATCCTGTCGGACATCACAGACATTCGTTGCTGGAAATTCTCATTGGCTTTCACCACAAGTTGGCGATACTGTAGCTAGAATTGCAGATGTCACACTTCAGGGCTTCGTTGGCGGTCACAATGTCGCAAAAAGCTAATTTACCCAAACATCGCATTTAGGACAGCATGGGCAGTAAGATCTTAGTGCAAACAGGCACCTTCATCTTTGCAAACAGTTTAATTCTACAGGAGAGATCAAGTGAGGTCACACCAAGAGTCCTTGACCTGAGGGGCACCACTTGGGGGTCAAGAACTTGTTCCAGCGGAGGCCAGCAGGGCTTAGGCAGGTCCAGTAGCAGGTCCAGGAAGCTGGTCAGCTGGGCAGTTGCAGGGAGCCTCTGGAGCTTGTTTTTTTCCTGTAGCTGAAACAGGAGGTCAGTTAACTGACCATTGGAGTCATTTCAGCCTGGGACAAAGGGTAGGTCTAGCCTTCCTACTCAGCAAGCAGAGCAGCAGAGAAGCAGAGCTGCAGTCCTTCTGACAGCAAAGCAGCACAGTAGTTCTTCTTCTGTAGTATCACAGTTCCAGAAGTGTCCCAAAGAGTTTGGTCTCAGGGTCCAATATTTATGCCTTGGACCCCCTTTAATTCAGGAGACATTTATAGAGGATTCCCTTTTAAGTCATTGAAGTTTCCTGCCTCTCCCGCCCTGGCCCCAAACTGGCTACAAGAACAATGCAGTGGTGACAAGTCCTTGTGTAAAGACAGGGCACAGCCTATTCATTTGCAAGTGGGGCAATTTGTGTCCAGCTCCGTCGCCCTATCGTTCCAGTTCATGCCTCATACAGGCACACCTAATCCCTCTATTATGAGGCTGTATTGGAGGAATAAACAAAGTCCAAATATCAACTACATCCAGTCATGTGACCCCGGAACAGGCTGCAGGCACTAAACAGCTAGGGCAGAAAAATTCCAACATTTTTAAAGTGGCATTTTCAAAATTATAACTTAAAATCTGACTTTACCATTAAAGAGGATTTTTATTTACAATTTCTCAGACATCAATCATGAAATATTAACCTGTTCTCAATTAGCTCTTAATAAATGTAATAAGGTAACCTCTTTAGGAGAGGTAGGGCTTAATGTAGGGAAAAACAAATGTAAGAGTTTTGCACTACCGGGACATGTAAAAAATAAAAAGTACATGTCCTACTTTTTAAATACTTTGCACCCTTCTTGGTTGTCCAGTGTCTATGCTAGGGGTGACAAATGTATTAAAAAGGAAGGTTTGGGCCTGGCAAAAGGTTTATTTTGCCAGGTCGAAATGGCAGTTTAAACTGCACACACGGGCCCTGCAATGGCAGGCCTGAGACATATTTAAGTAGCTGCTTAAGTGGGTGGCATAATCAGTGCTACAGGCCCACTAGTGGCATTTTATTTGTAGGCCCTGGGTTCATATAGTACTACTTTACTAGAGACTTCTAAGTAAATTAAATGTGCCAATTAGGTATAAGCCAATATTACCATGTTTAGAGGAGTGAGCACATGCACTTTGCACTAGCTAGCAGTAGCAAAGGGCTCAGAGTCCTAAGGCCAGCAAAAACGAGGTCAGAAAAAATGTGGCAAAAAGTGTGTGTGGGGATGACGAAGGCCATCCTAAGGCTGACAGATCTAACAGATGGGATTGATGAAAAGGATAACTGTGACTTTTTGTTGGGCAATTGAGAGGCAACTGGTTTCAAATAACCATTTCAGTTTCCAATGTTCATTGTGTCATTTTCTTCACCTTTAATGCATTTAATCACATATCCAGCCACTGACTAGATATAGATAGCATAGTGTAGGAGACGAGATTACAGGGATCGTGTGGTCCTGATGAAAGCCATAGATCCCTTATGGGACTCTAAGGTGTTGGCCTGTGGATGAGAGTGATAATCAATGCCCTCAAGTTCAAAGTAATTATAAGCACAGTTGCTAATCTTGCAGAAGGAAAGACCATTGTTTAACTACAGGGAATTTTACCATTTCACATTACATGGCCCCACACATAGCATCTTCAATATTATCAAATGACCTACAAAAGACTTCCAATAAGGGCTCCCACAGTGGAACCCGGCTGACAAAACCATACACCTGGGCCAGGCGAGGAGCAGACATATAATAAAGCAGGCCACCTCAGTAGATGGGGGTCTTGCGGCCTGAGAACTAGAATGATTAATAGGTACAATACTACGGGGTCTATTTATGAGTTTTGTCTGTTCTCAATGACCAAAGAGCTTTATATATATATATGAATGTTTTTATTGTACCTTGAAAAATGACCAGCAATCCAACCTCATGCTAACAGACTTGACTACATGACGCAATTAGCCTTTCCAAGTCTTACATCTTTATAAATCAGGGTATCCTGCCCAGAGTGAATACCAGCGGCTGAAATTAATTTAAGAAATTAATCGAGATTCATTTAAGCATTCCAGTTTGATCATCAGCACCCTTTGTACCTTAGTGGGCACATGTAGAAAGAGAAAATGCCTCTAAGGATTGTTTTTGTGCAGGAAGGTGTCCCAACCTGAACAAAAACAATCCTGCCTATAAAAATAGGTACCCTTGCAGCAGGGTGCCTGCATTGGTGATAGGCAGCACTCAGTGCACCACCACTTTGAGAGAGCAGTAATGCACAGTATCGTAGTAAATATGGTGCATTCATCCCCTCTCCCTTTGACGTGGCGCAGCAAGTTGCCTTGCTGCATTGCATTGTGTCAAATGTTAGTAAATGTGGCACTTATTTCCTTAGTTATGCAACCAAGCTTCTGCTGCATCTTAGAACTTCCAGCATTTTCTTTGCATATATATATATTACACCTTCAAACCACTAAGCGAAATGAACCAGGATTTAGTGGAGAGGAAGAGAAGGGAACCAGTCCTTCTGGTTTCTTGCATTTAAAGGGGCAATTCAGTGAATAATGTACCAAAACTCAAATGACATCATCAAAAGCAAAATGATTATTGGCGGTGATTGTTAGAAGTGCAGGAATGCATTGAGAGAATTATTTTGTTGCTATTCTAGAAAAACCATATACGAATGCTTCAAAAAAGTAAGATGTAACAAATTGGAAGAAAAGGGTATACGTGGGAATACTGGGGAAGTTGATGAAAGGATGTGGCCCTGTAGGCCGAGAATGAAAGTAAGATCCCAGGTGACAGAAAAAGTATCAGTGGGGGGAATAGTTTTGAAAAAAATAAGTGAAAAGAAAACAAGCAAAACTGCAATCTTTTTGGTCAACACAGAGTTGACTGACACGCTTGTTACAACTTTCCTTTCCCTCATCGCCCCAAAGAATCCCAAGGCAGTTGCTCCCTTTCCCAGTCTAGCTCTGCTAAAAGATATATAGCACTGTGTGTAGAGCATGTACATTTGAACAGGCCTAGGGAGGGCCATCGACACTACCATTCCCTTATGTCTATGGTTTCAAGCCAGAAAACAGTGATCTTTGGGCGGTTTAAGGAAAGGGATTTCAAAGATCCAGAAGTGCAGTCCCACATGGAACTAGCCTAATAGTGCTCTCTGCTCTTCAGTTTGCACAGCTGATAAAATGTTGACATGTCACTTTGCATAATATCAATAACAGATAACTCAGTGTAATTCATATTATAAATGCGAAAAGACAGTGTATGAGCACTATTATCAACAACAGCAAGCACTTAATGCAAACTATCTTGATCAATTTTCCTCAATTGTGAAGCAGTTGCCATTTGTGTTAATTTCCAAATGTCATTATAAGTTGCATAAATACATCTTTTACGGGGTGAGGACTTAGGGACTAATAAAACATCTGATAAATTCATGTCTGCGGACAGTAGAGAAAGATGTTGTTTCACTGCAGACAGTGTGGAATGTTCCAACCATTGTTGACACAATTTCCCCACCAAATAGATGGTAACATAACCTGAATGCTATGAGTGGGAACAACGGGGGCGGCCGGCTTGTCCTAAAACCCAGTGTGGAATTGAGAAAATGAGCATGACAACCATTTGTGTCTACTGGCCCCAATAACCATCCATGAGGACCTGAAAGTGTGGAATTAAATGTACCATTCTAATGAGTTGTTCTTCAGAGTAATTTGTCAAACTTTGCCAATTGTGGAAGCAAGCAATAAATGGAATGTCCAGGGCTTTCATTTCTTTAATTTTAGCCAGTCCCAGATATGTAGTCTGCTTGTCTGTGTCATTCAGGAAGATTATTTGTGTTGGGATTAATCATGCGCGAAACCCATTTTCCATCCCCTGAACTTGTCTAGGTTTGAGTCCTCAAATCGATTTGAACTCAATTGTGTCCTTCCAATAGTCATAGCTTTTAATGGCTAATTGGGTTTAAAACGAAGCTGTATATATTAGCCCAGTCTGTGAAAGCATATATTTCTTTGGTGGTGTAGGAACTAATTTGAAAGAATATGATATTGGATCTGATGTATCATATCCTCAAAAATAATTAAATGTATCTGTGTATGTTTTGGCACTGCCTTGTGGGGGAGTCAGAAAATGTTCCAATTGTGTGTAATTAAAAAGGGTGCATTGAACACTGGCTGACGTTGAAAATGATGGCCGTAATGGTGATAGCCAAACATATCAGCATAATTAGTAGAATTAAGGTACAGGTCCTCTGATTCGCAAACAGTATAATATTCCAGCTCTGAGAGCATGGGGTTTACAGTTTCAACATTCCAGTCATCTGAATGTAACCCAAATACTATTACATCCTCCATAAAAACATAAAACATATATGGTATCTGCAGGATCTCCATAAGACCAAATATGTCAAAAGGAACTTTATCCCAAACATTTCCACCAGTTACTGGAACGGCTGAAATGTTTACAAGGGACAAATCTCTTTTTAGTTTATGGGAAGAAGAAGGAAGGGCCAACACCCCATCAATCAGTTCCATAGCAGAATGTTCTACAAAGTAGTGTCCATTAATGAGCAGGAAAAATATTGTCACAAATCCAATATGCAGGGGGAAAAAAGGAGGAAAGTGTTATCCAAAAACATATCCAAGGCGGGACCAGATAAGTAAGTTTCAATCATGAAAACAAAAAACAGATCTGTGTAAGAGAAGTGTCTAAAACAGAACTGTCTGAGGAAAACGAATCCTGATCCATATAATACCCAGAAGCACTTATTTGAAAGACTTGTGGCTCAGGTTCTGTAACTGGACTCAAAACATCCAGAAGAGGTGGATCTGTATAAACGACGTCAACGTACTCCCTTCAGTTGTGGTGCTGATCACGGACACAGGACACAATTGTAGTGCATTTAGTTGGGGGGAAACGGCTTCAGTGGTGCTCACAAGCTGCAGAAGAATGTCCTATGTGGTAGCGGGAGAAGTGGAAGAACTCCCAAGGATTCCTTGTGGCCTACTATTTAGAATCGGCAACCTGGTGTCATTTGACATGTTCAATGGAGGCAAAACAATTGTTTTTAGAACCTGGAAATGCTGACACAATAGTATCCCTTGTGCCCTGGATGCGAAGGACAGGCATTGGTGCTAGGTATATGTCAGGATTCCTGCCACAGCTCACCGCTCGTGACTATCACCATATACCAGCATGACCCGGACTTTTGACCATATCACATGCTGTTGGTAATAGCTAGCTGCAGCAGGTGTTCCCCGGTTACTTTGAAAAGACTTAATAGCTTTTGCAAATGTTTTACCATGCATATGCAAGGTCAGGTTTCAGGTTCCACAGCAGTATAATCATCAAGTAACCGGCATAGATTACCTCAACATGAACATTCCGGAAGACAGCCTTCATCAAATTAATCCCCTGCACCTGTTCCTTTGGATACGCAATTAGAATGCAACCTTTGTGAACATTCTAAAAACACCTTCTAGAAGATAGCATAGTCAAATTAGTCATATGCACCTCTTCCTTGCCATACGCACTTCAATCTAAAAGACAGCCTCATCAAATTAATCATCTGCACCTGTTCTTTGCTATAGCTGTTAGAATGCAACCTTTCTGAACATTCTAATGAACCTGGATGGGACAAAAACAAGAAGAATAGGAGAAACGCATATGCAACGAACAATAACCCCGGATCACCCAAATTGACATTGGAAGTCTAACTTTCAAAATCCACAATTAGCTAAAAATAAGATAACAATGTGTATTTGGACCATAAATGGATTAACATCCAAACTAAATGACGAATTAGTTCTAAATTACTTAACCCGCTTCGATGTCATCTTTATTCAGGAAACCTGGGAAGAAAAAACACCTGAGTTACAAGGTTACACTTCTAGCTCTGTTCCGGCAACAAAGAGGAAGGGCTTTGGACATCGATCCGGGGGCCTGCAGTCTCTGTTTGCAATAACCTGAATAAACAAAACCTTTCCTATAAAGATCAGTATGACTCCTCCAAGTTGCATTCAGGCATCAATAGTAATACTGTTTCTGGATCAAAAGGCACAAAAGGTAATAATGATAAACATTTATGTACACCCAAAACACAAACTAAAAACAGCTACAGAACTGAGTAAAGAACTAAAAAGAGTAATGGAGGAAGAGGACACGAAAACATCATCCTGGCCGGTGACTTTAACACGCATCTTCTGGGGGGAGATAATGACGACGACACGACCCAGGAAATTACAGACACATGGGGAATTCCAGCCCAAGGCCCCGTAAAAAAAAGGGAAGCAAACATGTTGCTCCAATTTTTTTATTCAGGAACTGGAACACTTAAATTTAGGAGCAGTAAACAGTCGCTTCAAGGAGGATAATCCACCAGCTCACACATACCACTTCGCAAAAATATCGTCCCATCTGGACTTCACTTTTATGTCATTATCACTGTTCAAAATATTAGCCACTTTCAAAATAGGTAACAATGTAGCGAGTGACCATATGCCACAGGAGTTGACACTGAAAACAAGGATAGACCATCCACTGGAGGCTGACAAAAATATAGTTTCAGTTGAAGTAATAAATCTCAAGCGACTAAGATGCAACTCAACCAACATGGAGTTAGTATCAAGTACAGCAAAAAATATACTAATCCGTGCAAAGGAAAACTCAGAACATCCGATGGACAGTTGGGAAAACTTCACCACGTCACTGGGAGATAAAACTCCAACTGGAATCAATCATAAACAGAGCAGCAAGGCTGTCAACGTAACAAAAAAGGCCATGAGCACTGTCTCAAAAAAAACGAAACAGATCATAAACAACACCTTAAGGCTACTTCGTAAATCGCCGACAGACCAAACACTGCAGCAAACTCTCGGTGAATCTAAGGCTCTCCTAAAGCGAAGGAGATGGGGCAGGAAAAGATCACTGAACAACGATCTATGGGTTAAACTACTCTACGAATCGAACATGAAAAATAACGCCAAGTTTTGGCAATCAATTAATAGATTACAACGCCCAACCCATCCTGGGATAAACTCTAACATCTCTGATGCGGCCTGGGTCGACTTTCTTTATAATCATTTTAATGGAACCAATTCTATACTTGTTCAAAGCGACATTCCTAGCACCGAGAGAGTGACCAGCTCAATGAAGGAGAAGCTATACCAAAATCACGTCCATTCAGATGAAAAATTCCCCCAAACATCCGCCCAGCTACCAAGGAAAACGGACTTGACACTGAAACTGACAAAAGAGAAGCCTAGTAGCCTGAAAACAACCTTAATTCAGAAACAAATAGCAAAGGGAAGACAGGCAGGTGCCCCAGGCCCTAATGGCATTCCGCCAAAGCTGTACAAACGTGATCCTGAATTTTGGAGCAATACACTAGAACCTGTCTTGAAATATGCATTTGAAACATCTATTATTCCACAGTCTTGGAGAGGCTCAATCATAAGCCCGATATACAAACAAGGGAAGAGGTCAGAGTCAAAAACTATCGATTGATAGCCCTCACTGATACCGAAGCCAAATATTTTGCGGGGCTTATTTTAAATGACCTAAAAACTTGGGCTTCAGACAACCACATTATTTCACCAACACAAACCAGGTTCCGTCAAGGTCAAGGAACAATAACAAATATTATGGCGCTAACTTTACTAATGGATGCAGCAAAACAGGGGAAATATCCCCTTTTCCTCTGCTTCATAGACTTTACAGCCGCCTTTGACCATGTGGACAGGACAAAGCTCTGGCAAAAACGACAAGGGATGGGAATACCATCTCCGCTTCTGGACCAGTTAACGAACCTGCATACAAACACCTGGGTAAGGATAAAGCTAGGTGCAGGGACTCTCGTATCAAAAGAAATCCCTACATCAAAAGGGTTAAAACAAGGGTGCGTCTTAGCCCCGTTGCGTTTTAACCTTTACCTAGCAGACTTACCGGGGGAATTGGACAAGTGTAAAAACCATGCTCCAAAATTAGGAAATATAAGCTTATCAAACCTGTTATATGCCGACGATTTGGTTCTGATAAGTCAAACTCCTATTGGATTACAGCATCTACTGAACGTGACCTATAGCTTCTCAGAACGGAACGCCCTGAAAATAAATTATAGTAAGACAAGAATAATGGCAGTAAATCATCACAGGAAGAAAGGTTTCAATTGGTTCCTGGATGGGCACCGCTTAGATCAAGCACCCAGCTACAAATACCTAGGATTAATACTAGACCAAAACAACTCATTTAAAGCACAGATAGAATCCGTACGGAGGAAAGGGGTAATGATATATTTGGCAATAAAACCTCTAAAGAAGCTACAGCCGGACATAACACTCGACCCATTAATAAAAGTCCTGCAAGCAAAACTTCATCCTACAATAACATACGGTAGCTCAGCAATGAAGGGCAAAGACGTAAAAGCTGTAGAAAATACAATAACTAACGCATATCGATCCATCTTTCACCTCCCTGGGTATGCTTTCCCGGCCCAAATACGGTTGTAGTTTGGGCTACAAAAACAATCAATCGAAAGAAGGGGAGCATACGTAAAATGCTGGCCTAAAATCAAAGAAGCAGCAGAAGGATCCCTGAACAGCCATATATGGACAGAGTTATTCCGTCCTACAAAATCACCAGCCAGAGTACCTGCGGGACTCAATCAAATTTTTAGGACTGACAGACCTCTGGAGTATTACAGTGGCACACTCTGTATTTAAAAAAACTGTAACAAAGGTATCCCGACAACTGTCAGTTGCAGAAGATAAAAACTCGCTATCCAAACGATCTCACGGTTGGGTAGTACTGAACACGTATAAAGCTCTAAAACCGCAATCTTACTTGAAAATCGGAATAAAAACAACTACAAAGGAAAAATTCTTAAAACTTTGCTTGGGGATTGGTGCAATTAATAATTTTTTTCTCCCTGCGGCTGCGGAATGGAGAACCTTTTACATGTCATGTGCACTTGTAATAACCTAAGAGACATAAGAATAAGCCTTCTAAAACCTGTGTTCAACCAATATGGAGTTAGGACTCGTAGACAAGCAGCTCTGCTGTGTTTCAACCCAGAGAGAGGGCAGCTAAATTGTCGACTAACAAAGTTTTTCGACATAACAGCTAAGCGACTGGAAAATTTACGTACGTTGCCCTTGGAACACTCAACAACAGAAGCTTTGCCAAACGGATAAACCCAGTAAATAGAACAACAGGGAGAAGAGTTACTAATGGAGCCAACATCCTAAAAATCTCTGCCTACTTTCGTTACACTTAAAATAGTAAAAAAGGGTAAAAAAAGCCTTTCCACAGTGAATTAAATTATAAACTCTCCGTAGAGGTTCCTCTTAACGAAATGTCGCAAGCTGTCGATAGAAAACAAGAGTCAAGGCAATTACATTGAGGATTCTCCCTACACCGGCCATGACCCTTTTTACAACAACACTGCGTCCCACTGGTAAAAGGCCAAAAATGGCACTTTGAAGAAGTCAAATAACAGTGACATCCGCCCTCCTCCATCTCTACTTTGCCTTTTTTAATGAGTAACTGAAATTAAATATGTGGACAATATAACAGTATTTTTAAGTATATATGATCAGATGTTTTATAATAAGTTTTAATGTGTGCAACGGTTTTAATTAATCATGCATAATAAAGAAATTCTGCATTAACAACTTGATTTTACTATGCGCTGAGCTCAGTCGCAACATCGCGCTGCAAACAAAGGTAACCAGTGTTTTTGTTCAACTTGTGAATACTGTTGGCAGGGCTCTTCCAGAGAGGACTAGGATGAAGCTAACCTCCTCCAAATGTGCTTGTGGGTTTCATGCTTAAATCACACTAACTACGGTTTGAAAAACTTTGATAAAGAGCCTCCACGGACAATCTATATGAAAACAAAACAACAACAAAACTCAAGGTTGGTTGAGATTTGAAAAGCTTTCGTGAGGTGATACCTTAAGACATAGAGTTAATACTTGACTAAAGCCTTAAAATGTGTTTCTTTATAGGTACCATATAGGCTGGTACCATTCATCAGACTGCTGTGAATGCGGCTGCTGAGTAGACGAGCAACATCATCTTTGACTCTACACGCTTTCTCCATTGCAACCCCCTGGGATTTGCCACTGGAGCAGTGTTTCCTCCTGTAAACCTACTGAAAGTCTCAGGAGGATTCGGAATTAGCATAGTCACCCCATTGGATTCATCAGGGATCCAGGTAGGTGGTTTATTACACAATTAGGATGCAAAGTTGTTTTTAATCACCACCTTTTTTGAACAAGATCCCCAAGCTTTTGGAATCCAGCCTGAAGGTTCCGTTTTCTCTTTTATTCCTGCAGAGGGAGACGTCTTAAAATGATCTTTGGATTGGGAGTCACAGAACATTTGTAGATCCTGTAATACAGCACAGCGATTATCTACGTCAAAGGGGGAGGTTGCTGCCCCAGTGTCTGGACCATCAAGGTCTGGAACATAGATCTTGATGCCAAAAAGTACTTTGCATGTGGTCTGGTTGCTTGTGCGTCAGCTGAATGCTGTGGTCAGATCCAGAGAAACCTGGAGCAAGAATCAACTGCAACTAAAATACATTTAAACACAGTAACTGAAATTAACCGACGACAATGGTCCAGATAAATATAGCTGAAAGGCTTGTTGGAAATTAATAGGTGCATCTGTGGTGGACGAGCCACAGTGGAAGCTTTAATGTATTGACTAATGTTGCAAAACTGGCCATATTTTTTGGCCTTCTGATATAAGCCATGCCACCAATAAAGTTGCTGTAGCAAGGAAATGGTAGCTGCCACACCTGCATGTATAGAAGCAACACATTCATGTGCCGCTATCACTAAAGCTAGTCTGCGGTCTTGGTTGGGAATCAAACATTTCCAACCCCAGGAATAGTAACAAAAGGGCTGTTCTGTTAACTCAAGTGATGAGAATAGTTAGAAGGAAAACCCTTAGGTAAAGGAGTGCTATCTCTATTTGCATTAACTGCAGCCAAGATCTCACTATCTTTTCTTGTGTTAGAACAAGAAATTGCAGCAACAGTAGCAGTCACAACTGCAGATTTAGTTGCTTCATCAGCAGAATTTCCTACAACATGAGCTGCCACATGCTGATGACTCAATGTACTTGTAACATGAGTCTGTAGCAACCTGTCTTTGAGGCCTTCCACCTTAACCCAAAGTATTTTTGCTTGACAGTGTTGCTTTTAGAGTGTTTGCATCTATTCTGCTGTCAATAATGTAAATTATTATTAAACAACTATACACAGTAACATGAATCACACACAATAAGTGTGGGGAATTCAGAATCAGTATGTTCTAGTGCAAGAAGCAAAGACTTCAGTTCAGTTAACTAAGCAGTACAGTCACCTAAGGACTGGGTGTGAGTTTTTTGTGGTTGGATTTGCCGGTCCAACAAAACACCAAGAACAGTAGTGCATGTCGCTGAATATTGCTGTTTAGAACCCATGGCAGGTGGGGCTGAACCATCAGTGTAAATAACATATTTATACTGTCCAAGAGATAAGACGGAGCTCGGAATGGGATAGACATGCTCATATTGCAGAAATTCTTGCATCTGCAAAGACGCTTGGATGCAAAGTCTAAAACAACCGCTGTTAAGGATGTTGCCCATTGTATCCCTCTTGGAAGGAGGCCTTTAGCGTTTGAAATTCTAGCTTTTTTGACAGCCAAGAAGGCTGGCAGCGGAGTAATGACAATTGTGTGTTTCCCTTGTCCAAGAGGCCATTCTTTAAGGATAGCCATCTGTAATGCAATCAGTATTTTTTCATAGGAAGCAAAACACATTTCCGCCTTGAAATATGTGATTTATATGCAGTTGGCAGTTTCACCTTCATTAAAAGTGATATAGGTAAATCCAATTGCACCCAGTAAAATCGTGAAGACTAGGTTAGGGGTATATACATGTGTATGTAAGTGTTGTGTAGCAAGTAAGTCAGATTGCAAAGATCTGAGTGTATCTGTGTGTACACTGTTGTCCAACGTGAAGTGGAAAAATCAGGGTGGATTAAAGCATAAAGTGGTGGTTTAACCGTTTAATGCATTGTGAAAAATCTGGCATGTATGTTCTGCCAAAATTAGGAAATCCTAGCAGGGACTGCAATTTCTTTAATGTATTTGGAAGTTACAACTGTGCAAACTTCTCCAAAAGAATCAGGTGCATGGTTCGTTCTCTTGTGTGTAAGTTCATATCCTAGGAAAAGGACACTCAGAAAAGCTATATTAGACTTTTTTTTATTTTTATTTTTATTGATTTGGTTTGAAAATCAGGGCAAAATAACATTCATCAGATATTCACAAATGGCTGCAATCATAGCAAGACAGTAAGGCAATGCTACACATTTCCACACCCACCAATTGAAAAAACAATACATATGGCCCCCCTCCCCGACCCCCCCCGGCTGTACCGACCTGTTACGGGGAAACGTCCTCTGCTTCGAATTCTGGTGGGTCACAGATATATCCCCTAAACCTGTTCCATGCCCCCATATCTTCTCCCATTTTCGAGGACAACCACAATGGATAAAAAACGCCTTTTCGGCCACCATTGCCTCGTCCATATCCTTGCCCCATTTTTAAGGCGTAGGCAACATAGCAATGTTGCGCTTCGCTACAGTCATTCCTAACATCGCCCAGTCTTGCTCCTGGTGATTGAGGTTGTTTGGTTCACACACATTCAATAGGCAGCGTCTTGGTTGTGGCAGGATCGAGATTTTTATTGTCTGAGATATGGTGCGCATTACCTTGGCCCAATACGCTGCGATTTGTGCACAGTCCCAGATAGTGTGATAAAATGTACCCTCCTGCCCACATTTCCATAACTAGTATTGGTGTTGGGCTTTTCCGATTACATAGAGTGTAGTTCTAGTGTGGTACGTGCGGTGTAGCACTTTGAGTTGGACCAGTCTGAGCCTTGAGGGTATGACCGTTTCACGTGGCGATGATAGTGCTTCCTGCCATTCTGACTCGTCAAAGTCACCCACATCCCGGGACCAGGTTTGGCTCAACTTGGACGTCGGGTCTGGCAAATTGTTGACTAATTTGCGATAAGTAAAGGACGTCGCCCTGTCCGTCATGTGTTCTGTCAGGAGTCTATCCTCTAATGGGGTGGCCTCTGGTAAGGAAGGGCCCGGTGCTATAACCGCCTGAATCGCATGCCGGATTTGGAGATACCTAAACTTCTCTGTCCACGCCAAGTGCATGAATTCGACCATCGCACCCTTTTTCCAGAGATCACCTACTACGGAAATACCAATATTGTCCCAGTTGTGAAACCTTTTGCTGTTACGGAGGTGCCCCAGCCTTTGTGAGTCCCACAGTGGCGTCATTTGTGTGATAGTTCTTACACACTTTAATCGGGCCTGCGCTTGGTACCATATAAGAATGGTGTGTGCTGTTGGGCCAATCAAACAGGGGTGCCTACGCCTTTTATATAGGGCTGCCATCATTCCTTCCCCTTCTAAGTTCCGCCTGTCCGCTGGGTATGCCGTTTCGGCATGTGGAGCACGTAACCAATAGTTGATTATTTTAAGATGCGCCACCCAGTAGTACAGCTGCACGTTTGGAAGTGCTATTCCCTCATCGTACCAGCTGTGCACCAGTTTGTCCTGGGTGATCCGTGCCGGTTTGTTCCCCCATAGTAAACTGGATACTTCAGCCGCTATGGCTTTGAAGTAGGCCTGTGGGACAAGAAACGATGTATTTTCGAGGACATATAGAAAATGAGGGAGTGTCATCATTTTGTAGAGTGCGGCTTTACCCAACAGCGTGATGGGAAGACTATGCCATATTGCCACATCGCGCTGAAAGCGTTCCAACGGTGGCTTTAGATTCTTCGCAAAGAACTCGCTAGGGTCAGGCGTTGCGTAAATGCACAGATATTTGAAGGCTTCATCAGTAACCCGCAATGGGCAACTCGCAGCCATCAGTGGCGGCGGACCGGACAGCACATAAAGTACGGACTTGGACCAATTAATAGTTTACCCTGACACCCTACCAAATTTTCCACACACATTCAAGAGCTCCATGGTGGATTTTCTAGGTGAGGCTAAATACAGCAACACATCATCTGCCTATAGTGATATGCGATCTTCACAGGTATCAGTCCACCGAAGCCCACGAATGGAGGGCTCCCATCTGATCCACGCTGCCAGCGGCTCCAGAACCAGCGCAAACAATAAGGGGGAGAGTGGGCACCCCTGTCATGTCCCTTGAGATAGCGGAAAGTCCCTTGATATGTGCCCATTGGCCGCCACATGTGCAAGCGGGTTATTATATAGCAGACTAATCCAGGCACAGAACTTTGGGCCGAAGCCCAAGTGTCGCAACGCTGCAAATAAGTTTGGACTTTCCACCATATCGAATGCCATACTAGCATTGAGCGAGAGAATGACAGCGGGTTCCTGAATAGAGGACCTCCGAACCAACACCGCATGTAGTCGCCGCAAATTGAGTGCTGTGCTCTGCTGGGGTATGAACCCGGACTGGTGGGGATGTATTAGGGACGATAGATGGGGGGTCAATCGCAGCGCCAGTAGCTTGGCCAATATTTTGGCTTCAGCGTTGATCAAAGATATTGGGCGGTAGGAACTGCAATCCGCCGAAGGTTTGCCCGGGTTATGGATCGTTATGATTGTAGCCAATCGCTGATCGCCTGGCAGTTCCCCAGTCTAATTTCTAATTTCTAATTTAAAATACTTCTAGAGCGCAGCGTACACCTTGCGGTTTCTTGGCGCTGGGGGGATCAGCAACTGAGGGGGAAAAGACCAGGGAGAGGTGAAGGGGATATTGAGGGAGTTTAAGTGGGGAAGGCCTGGCTGAAGAGGAACGTTTTCAGATCTCTGCGAAAGGGGAGATACTGAGTGGCAGAGCGGAGGTGGTCAGGAAGTGAGTTCCAGAAGGTTGGAGCCAGGGTGGAGAAATTGGCCCCGCCCCACTTTTTGCGAGTGAAGCGAGGGATCTGGAGGAGGGACTTGGAGGAAGACCGGAGTTCTCTTGCAGGTACATAAGACTTGATTAGTGAGGAGATGAAGGCGGGGGTAGTGCCCTGGCGGGCCTGGAAGACCATGCAGCCGATCTTGAATAGGGCCCGTTCCTTTATAGGGAGCCAGTGAAGCTCCCTGAGAAGAGGGGTGGAGTGGTGATAACGAGGGAGGCCGTACACCAGCCGGGCTGCTTGGTTCTGGACGGTCTGGAGTCTACGCAAACTGTACGCGGGGATACCGTGGTAAAGAGCGTTTGCGTAGTCCAGTTTCGATATCACAAGTGCGGCCATGATGATCTTAAGTGCCTGGGGGGAAAAGAAGCGGGAGACAGTGCGGATAGTGCGGAGAGAGAGGAAGCAGGAGGACACCACGGAACTGATTTGTGAATGGAGGGTGAGTTGGCTGTTTATTTTGACACCAAGTGTTTTGACCGTGGTGGAGGGGGTCGGTGCAGAGCCAAGAGAGGGGGGCCAGAAGAGAGAGTTCCAGGGACTGGACGAACCACCAGTAAGAACCAGCTCGGTTTTATCCGGGTTCAGCTTAAGGTGGTTGTGGTTCATCCAGTCCCTGATGAATGTCATAGTTGACTGGAAATTAGAGACAGAGAGAGGAGAAGGGGACAGATCAAAGATGAGCTGGAGGTCATCTGCGTAATTATAGACGGTGACCTCCAGCTGCTGTAGTGCAAAGATGAGAGGAAAGATATAAAGGTTGAAAAGTAAGGGGGAGAGAGAGGATCCCTGGGGAACACCACAGGTGACAGGGAGGGGAGTGGCCGTGAAGTCGCCTAGCCGGACCGCCTGAGTGCGTTCCCTCAGAAAGGAGGAGAGCCAGATCAAAGCTGATCCCCCGATGCCGGCCGCCTTGACACGGGTAAGTAAGATGGTGTGGTCCACCGTGTCAAAGGCGGCGGAGAGATCAAGGAGGACCAGTGCCTGGTGTTTGTTTTCATCCATACCCTTTCTGAGTTTGTCCAAGACTGAGACCACGACTGATTCGGTCGAATGCCTGGGACGGAACCCGGCTTGGCGGGATGCCAGTCCCCCATTTGCCTCAACATGGGCGCTGAGCACCGCGGTAACGTGGCGTTCCATCACCTTGCCCAGAAAGGGTAGCAGGGAGATGGGGTGATAGTTGGCCGAGATAGAAGAGTCAGCGCCAGGTTTTTTCAGGATGGGCACTATGGTAGCTGCCTTGAGCGCAGAGGGCACTACGCCCTGTGCCAGGGAGCTGTTGAGGAAGGCAATGGGGGGGTCAGGGCAGCTGGAGTAGATTTGCTGCAGGACTCGTGCTGGGCAGACGTCCGCGGGAGACCCCGACTTCACTTTAGGGATTATCTCCAGAAAAGAGTCCTGAGTGAGGGGGGGGATGGAGGTAAGAAGGTAGGGGAGGGGAGGGGGGGAGGGATCGACGAAGGCAGAAGAGGGTGGAGGGATATTGAGCTTGATGGTTGCTATTTTATCTAAGAAATAAGTGTTAAGCTGGTCGCAGAGAGGCTGGGAGGGAGGGATATTGGGCGAGGTTCGGTCTGAGAATGCCAGGTCATTCACTATGCTGAAGATTTCCCTGGGTTTATTTTCAGCAGAAGTAATTTTTGACGAGAAGTAGGTGGTCTTAGCAGCCAGGATTGCTGTTTTGTATTTGTCCAGTGCTGATATGAAGTGGGTTTTTGATAAGGGATTGTAATTTTTCCTCCATTGCCTCTCTGCCCGTCGGGCGCTCAGTTTGAGATCTTTTAGGTGGTCATTGAACCATCTATTAGAGTCCTTTAGTCGGCGGATGGAGATGCGGCGTAGGGGCGCCACAGAGTCGCAGCCTTCAGCCAGCCAGGTGTTAATGGCCTTGGCTTGAGAGGTAGATGGTAAGCCAACAAGAGTAGGGGTAGAGTCGCGGAGCATGGAGGTCAAGGAGGGGTAATCCAGTCTATTCCAGTTCCGTGCCCAGGTGTTTTTGGCATGCGGAGTTTTAGGCATCACGTTACGGGGAATAGAGAGGGAAATGAGGGCATGGTCGGACCATGGGCACGGCGAGACGGTGGCCGAGGCCACGGGGAGGTTGAGGGACCAGACCTGGTCCAGTGTGTGCCCATGGGAATGAGTGGGGACGGATATGTGCGACACGAAATTAAGGGACGAAAGGCAATCTGTAAATTCTTTTGAGGCTGAGCACTCGTGTGGGTCAGAGGGCCAGTAATTGAAGTCCCCTAGCACCAAGACCGAGGCGTAGTTAACCACCAAGTTGGCCAACAGGTCTTGAAAGGCCGGCAAGAATGCGGGCGAGGGCTGGGGAGGCCGGTACATTAATAGGCAGGTGATTGGGGGGAAAATGAGAGAGAGCGGACTACCAGGAAGTCAGCAGGGGGAATGGGGGGGAGGGAAGTGATTGGAGGTTCAACTCCGACCGAGCGATCAGGGCGACCCCACCGCCTGCCTTGCCTGCCGGCCGGTCGGCTCGCAGGGCCACATAGGAGGGGGGTAGGGTGGCCAGGAGAACGGGGAGGGAAGTATCACAGTACCAAGTTTCGGTCAGGAGCAGTAGGTCAGGTTTCTCAGAGTCGAGTAAGACGAACAGCTCATGGTGGTGCTTGACCGCTGACCTGGTGTTGAGTAGAAAGACAGACAATGCCGGCGAGCGAGGGAGGAGGTCGAGGAGAAGGGGGCGGGGTGACGGGGAGCATGTAGCGGGGGATGAGGGGCTGTGGGGGAAGAGGAGGCAAGGCCTAGAGAGGAGATCAGTCTGCGGATGGGATCCGGAAGTAGCCATTGACCTTGAAGAGCAATTAGATCCTTGGAAGAGTAGGATGTAGTTTTGGCATGGAGTCGTGCCCCTAGCCCCGTCCGGCCGCGGACGGGCGCAGACGGGCTTGCCTTAGGCGCGCCTTCGGCACGCAGACGTCGCGCCCGCTGCGCTCGTCCGCTGCGCTCGTCCGCTGCACTTCCTGCCAAGACACATGCTTTATGCCAGTGGGTCGGGAGGTTGGAGGGGGTGTGGCCAGCCGAGGGGGCGTGTCTCGCCTCGCCCTCGGGAATGGCGGCTGAAAGGGGGTAATCGTTGCAGCGAGTAGCGCTGTTTCTGGGAGGCCAGGAGATGCTGGTAGGTAAGATGAGGTTTAAAAACACTAGATAATACACAAAGATTTTAAAAATGGTCGTTTGCCCCTGCTCCCGGCTTTCTGCCTCAGGAGCCAATCATAGATGCGACGCCTGCCACCGGCGCGCTCTATTTGTAGGTATGGCGGGGGGGCGTGGCCAGCCGAGGGGGCGTGTCTCGCCTCGCCCTCGGGAATGGCGGCTGAAAGGGGGGAATCGTTGCAGCGAGTAGCGCTGTTTCTGGGAGGCCAGGAGATGCTGGTAGGTAAGATGAGGTTTAAAAGTCTGAAGACTGTCTTGAAACATGTTCAGGAGGAAGGGGGCCGTCAATTGCGCATTCTGTTTATAAAGTTCGATTGGGAACCTGTTTGGTCCCACTGTTTTACCGGACGCAATAGCCGTCTGCAATTCCTCAACTGAGAGGTCGGCTTCTAAAAGTAGTGCCTCTTCTGGTGTGAGTTTCGGCATAGCAATCTCTTTAATGTACCCATGTGCTTACTCGATCGTGAATGTTGTGCGTGAAGCATGTACCTGCTCAAAGCGGTCGGCCAATGTTGCCACTATATCACTGGGAGCAGTCACTAGAGAACCTGTGGACGTATGTAATTGCGCAATCACTCTAGCTGCTCTCTCCTTTTTATCTAGCCAGGCTAACAATTTGCCCGCCTTATCCCCTAGCTCATACACCCTGTGGTGCGTGGCTTGAAGTCTGGCAATGACCATCTCTCTCTGGTACACCACAAATTCACTTTGTTTAAGGTGCACCTTCTGTGCGGTTTGAGGCGTCGGGCGTTCTGCATGCTGAACTGTTGCAGTATCTAGATCCGATTCTATACCATCCAATTCATCCCGTTTTTCCCTTTTGTACCCAGCGATAGAGGCTATAGCCTGCCCACGTGCAACCACTTTATAGGCCTCCCGTGAGATGATGGGTGACTCCACCGACCCTGCGTTTTCTTGAAAAAAAAATTGAGTGGTGTCTGTAAGCCCCTTTATCACCTCAGGAATGAGCAAATAACTGGGATGAATGGGGAAAACGCGGCGCTTGACAGTCTGATGGCTTAAATAGGACAGCAGTATCGGAGAATCATCTGATACACCCCTAGGGCGAATGTCTACCTCCACCACCCCCACCCCTCCAGGCTGTCTGCTGGGACTAAAATGTAGTCAATGCGCGTGAGGCTGTTGTGAACCCGTGAGTGGAAGGTGTATTGTTTTGTATTTGGTTCCCTATACCGCCATGCGTTTGTAAGTCCTGAGGCCTCCAGTAGCGGCCCTGGTCGTCTATTCTTGTCTGTTGTATTATGAAGGGGAATTGCTTCTTGATGAGTATGCCCACCCCCCTAGACCCAGAGGAGAACTCGGAGTGCGCCACCACTTTGTAACCCCCTCTATCCATGGCCTTGCACGTTGAGCCCATCGAGTGCGTCTCTGTAATAGAGCCACCGCAGGCGTGCATCTTTTCAGGTATTGCAATACTAGACCCCTTTTCACCTTGTCCCCCAACCCCCGCACATTCCAAGTTAGCACAGTCAATGGGGTCCCTGGGGCGAGCTGAACCATCTATTGATTAGTGTTGCTTTGGTTTTGTGCAGACATAGGTAATAGAAACAAGTTGCAACGTTTTAAATTCAGCCTGACAGTACAGCCCTATTGGGTTGACAGCCATTCGTTTCACCATGCGTGCCCTTATTAATTGCATCAAAAAACCAAATCAAACCCCTAAGAACAGTACCTTCTCCCCCACCCCCCTCCCTGCCTCCCTGCCTGACGGATTTAAAACTACCCGCCTCCCCAACCAAGCTGAGTGCTTAATCCCTTTCCAAATTCCCAGTGGACGGGGTTGAAAGATAGCAACCGTTGCCCCCAACCCCACATAACTCAATAGCGTCTCCGACCTCTCCCGCACCCCCCTACCCAGGCCACAGGGCCACCTTGTAGAGATATGTCCAATGTAGTGTGCAGCAACAGTAACTGTTCAAGAAACATTAGGGCCATGAGGCCATTTTAAACATACATTAACAATATAGCCTAACAAGGACTCCACTACTTATTGTGCTCTTTAAGGGTAGCCTTGGAGAATTCCTTGTCTCTTATCATTGTCTATGCACTGGTATGCCCACCATCTGGGCATAACCAAAAGAGCAGTCTATGCCTTGTGTCACTCAGGTTCCTTGCTCAACGCTCGGTCTCTGCGCCAGTTGCAGTTGTCACCGTTTCTGCCAGAGCGCCCAGCCTTCCGCCAACCCTCCAGTCATTCCTGCTCTTCGTCCGGGGAGGCAAAAAACACGTCTTACCTTCGGCCTCAACCCTTAATTTGGCTGGAAAGAGCATTGAGTATTTAATGCCTCGGTCGCGAAGCGTCTTTTTGACCTCCAGGAAGCTCCGCCGTTGATTCGTAACAGCTGCGGTATACTCAGGAAAAATTGTCACAGCCGCATTGTCGATCTTCAATGGGGGAGCTGCGTGCGCGGCCTGTAGTATCGCGTCCCTGTCCCGTAAGTTAAAAATACGGGCCAGAATAGGCCGCAGCGGTGCCCCAGGCCTCGGTCTGCCACCAGGGACCCGATGCGCGCGTTCCACCGAAAAATAATTGGACAAACATTGTCGCTGCAAATGGTTTGTGATCAGATCCTCCATGAACAGGTCAAAGGCTGGTCCCCCGGTCCGCTCCTGCACACCAGTAAGGCGTATGTTGTTCCGCCTCGATCGTCCTTCCTGGTCCTCCAGCTTGGCCGCTAGTTTTTTATTTTCTGCCAGGAGGTGATTCACCTGTTTTTTGAGCATGGAGGTATCAGTTGTAAATGTTTCCGTGGCAGATTCGACTGCAGACATTCTCGTCAACATTTTACTGAAGTCGGCATGGATTAAGGACAAATCCACCGCGAGTCTCAATGCGGGAGTCCACTTTGTTTAATGTCGCCATGATGTCGTGCCGCATCACCTCCTGCTCCGCGCCGGCAGATTGTGCTATTTACAAATGTGGATTATTATTATTATTATGGTGACTTTGGCCGTGCTGTCGAGGAGAGTCATCAACAAACTCCTGTTCAGGACGAGGGTTCTTAACATCTGTGGCATATTTAGCACTTATAGCCACAATTTTCTTTTTCTGAAAAGGGGCATTATATGGAGGAGACCTGTCCTCCTTCTTTATCTTCAAGTCAAACGAGCATTGTGTCTGCCTTTTCAGTTTACTGTGCTCTTGTCTGTGTTCAGATCACCCTCCTTTATTGTACTACTGGTTAGAGAATCCCTAAAAGGAACGAGGAGAACATGTATCAGGAACCTGTAACCTGTGTGGAGCCTTGGTTTCTTGATTTTAGTGTAATCATGAAAATCGTGTCGTCTTTCAGAGGATTCCGGGGGTGGACAACCTCTGCAAGGTTTACCTTTTTGAGGTTGCTTAGATATATCCCATGATTTTTTAACAAACTCATGGGTTTGCTTGGTTTCTTTGTCTGTACTAGGTTTGCCAAGTAGTGGTTTGGTAGGTCTGGTTCCCAAATGATTGTGTCCTATGGATGTGTAAACATCAGCAATTATTATATGCAACTCACATTCACTGTCAGCTTGTGCAACTGCTGTGAGTCGCGGGTGTATAACAAGAGAAGCTGCTTTACCTTTAACATTAGACACCATCATTGCAGATACAAATGTTTTCCATGAGTTTCATCCCCAAATCCAGGTCAGCAGCTGCTCCCTGTTCGTTCTGTATCTGTTTGACTACATCTGTTAAGACAGACATCAAGCGAGTGCCATGAAAGATAGTATAGATAGTGGCAAAAACTGTCCCCCAGGTGTTGCAATCTCCAATACCCATTGGTTAAGCACATAGTCAACGTTTTGTGCTTGTCTTGTGGTCCTGTAAGAGAAAACACAGCTTCAATTTGGTTGATTTTTTGGATGATCAGAAATGGAATTTCCTCACGATTAGTAGGTTGTTTGCCCATGACTGAATAAACAATTACAGGCCTAAATGAAGGCACTGCAGGCAACTGGGCTTGCCTTGCAGGTCATCCCTTCCTGGCTGTGCCATCTAGGTGCTTGTAATAAACTGAGTTAAGCATCTGTATAAAGCAACTAAAGCATGGTATAAGGCTAGTGTTTGGACAATATTTTGATTAACCATATCAGGGAATGGTGTATATTGAGCTAAAGCTGGCCAGGTTGCCCCATCATTACTAAGGGGACCCAAATGTACAGGTGTATGCACATGTGGAAGGGCGCCAAGGATCAAGTTATGATGTTCCCAGTAGGACAGTGGTGTTTCCATGAATGCATATGCTCTGCAGAGATTTGCTGTAGCTGGAGTGGTGTATGTATGAAATGTGTTTGAATTAGCATCCACAGCTAAAAATTCGACCCAAGAATAAAAGACTTCAAAGCAGTAAGCAGCATTTGTTTCCACCACAAAGATAAAAGCACCACCCGCATTAGGAAGTCCATGTTGAGTCACAAGTGCACAGCCAGCAGGTCCGCAATTCAGAGAAATAACAATAAGTTGTGGCACTAACATGAACTTAACAAGGAAAACAAAGTGCAAAACAAAAATGGGTTGTAATCCTTTTAAACTTTCAAGTTTGAAAAACCAACAGAACTAGGTGCTTCCTACACACTGTGGAGGATTAATCCCTAACAACACAAATGTCTTCGGTAGTAGGTGTAAGGGCATTGTGGACACGCACAAGCACTACTCAGGAGACCTGTAAATCAGTACCAAACCAAGCTTTGGTAGCGGCATGTTGCAGGGATTGTGCTCAGAAACACAACTATGCCTGAGACCACAGAACATTTAGGGACTGAGTCGCCATACCATGTCAGTACCTATGGCCCAGAATCTGACTAGCTAATATTGGCTCACTTACCCTTCTAACATTTCCAGAGAGACAAGTGATTTGGCACCCCAGAACACAAGACTCTAGATCCTCTCAGGGATCATGGTACGAGGGTTATCACCTTTTGTTCTCTCACTCACAAGTGTCCACAGTAAACAAGAAAAGAGACTCAAAGAAAGCTTACAATATTTATAGAAACGTTTGTGCTCTGGTATGTAATAACTGTGCTACAATTAGAAAACATATGCAGGTCAACAATGTGATTAGCATAATTAGAAGACCATATACAATAAAAAGCCCTGTCATTTTAGCTGATCTTCTTAAGCCAACTCTAACTATAGAAGGAAAGTGATATATTATGGCTCTCTGGGATTAGTGGCAAATCCCATACCTTGCATACATAGATAGCTGTTCTACATCTCAGCAAGCTCAACCCTCTTGTCTCTGGACCTTTGCTCTGCAAGAATTTCTTCTCTCTGTATGTTTTTTAAAACAACAAGTCCCAGGTTATTTGATAAAACGTATGTGTTCAAAAACAGCAGCTGGATTTCCCAATTATGTCTAAGTGCTAGTGTCCGACCAGAGAGAATAACAAGGAGCAGTGTTGTTTGACCTTACATGAGATCTTCCGACTGAATCTAAGAAAAAGAACAAAATACGAAACATGTGCAACATATCACAAAAACAAGCATGATAATTTGTAACGTGTGCAAAGCAAAAACGGCCTTCAATGTACACAGTTAGGCTAACATAGGGAAAACGACCATGAGCTCCATAGAGAACACACTTCTCTGCCTAGACCTGTACCTCCGACACTAATGAGTAACAGAAATAAGAGAGGCAGAAGACATGAGAAGAGCAAAGGGGTCATGGTTAAGGGGATAAGAACAGGTTAGCAAAAAGTAGAAGTAGAGAGAAAAGTTAGGTGGAGTTAGAGAAGAGGTAGAAAGATAGATGGGTAGAGAGAAACATGGGAGAAAAAGGCGAGGTAGTCACGAGGAAAGATACAGAAAAGTGGAAAGAGAATTAGGTAGATAGGGAAAGTGAGGGTGAAAAAGAGGTAAGGTTTTTAGAGTGAGTTTGTTATATAGTGAGAGCTACAGTTAGGTAGGAGGAAATGTTGAAAGAGGAAGAGGTGAAGGTTCATCAAGAGGAGAGGTGAAGTGGGCATATGATAGAAAAATAAATGTGATAGAGGAGAAAGCAGGGAGCAGTAGAAGTAGACAGGTAGAGTCCGCGGCGGTCCGTGCAGGTAAGCACTGTGGGGCGGGGGTGACAACAGACGAGGGAATAGGATTAATTTATTTAATTTCCCCTATTCTGTCATCTGTCAACTCCCCATGCCCCCTCCCACCCGCCCGCTGTGCTTACCTGCATGAACTGCTGCTGGGTAGAGTGATGTGGAAGAAACAAATAGGTAAGAAGAGCGGGGTGAATTAGAAGATGTAAGGAGAAGAGAAAATTGTCACAATTGCATGGTAATGAAAGGGCTACATTTGGACTGGTCAGGAACGCACAAGAAAGGGCAGATTTACTAACACTTGCACCAGGTTTGCATTACAAAAGTGACACAAACTAGTGCAAAGTTTAGAATTTAGATTTTTTCTACTTTTCTACTACTTTGCTTCAAGGGGCAAGCCATAGTGCTTATTTATGAGAGGCCTTCGCCCCCGGAACATCACATGGAGTAAGACAACGCAGTGCAAGTCGCTGTCTTGCCCAGCTCTACATCAAGGAGGTGTTCCATGGGTGTTTCGGTGGGTTTCCCACCCAGTACCCATGGATTTTTCCGCTGACCCAGATTGACCTAATCATGTAAACCTGGGGCAGTGCGCCGACCTTACACCTCCCCAGAGCAGGTGTAATGAGGAGAAATATTTTTCTTTCTACTGGTTTTCATCCCTTTTCATGTGTGCGGCATTCTGCAGCACACATAGAAAGAGAAAAACACCACTCTGGATTTTTTTTTTTCAGGAAGGGTCCCTTTCCTGCACAGAAACAATCATGCCTGCAATAGATGCACCCTTTTGCACCATGGTGCAAGGGGCCTACGTTAACACGAGGCAGCAAATTGTGTGCCAGTGCAGGGGTAAAAGGACAAGAATGTCCCATATTTCATAAATACAGTGCATTCCTACCCTTTCACATTGGCATAGGGCAGCATATTAAAAAGACTTGTGGCGCTGCCCTACACCAATTGTTCTTAAATTAGGCCCCATGAGTGGTACATTGATGCTCCCATTCAACCACCCATGCAATTTGCTGCAAAGCCCTATCTACAAATAAACATGGCTTGTGCCAAAAAATGATGCCTCTTTGAGGCAGATGTTAGAAAGGAGTTTTCATTTCTCTTAACTTTTCAAACATTGCTTGTGTGCCATAATGAGCACATTTAATGTCGGAAAAGTTTTACACTAGTCTCAGTATAGTATTTTGTACTGGGGGGTTTGCTCCCAGTAGAAAGTGCTAGATATCACTTGAGCACACCCTTGCACTATAGAGCAAGGGTACCTGCATGGCCCAAGCAGGGCTGGACTGGCCGTAGAGGGCACCAGGCGTTTCCCCGGGGGCCGCCAGGGTGGGACCGGTTTGGACCCCTGGGGCTGTTTTTGTTACTGGGGCTGGTTTTCGCCCCCCTATAACAAAAGCATTTGCAGTGTTTTCCGAGCGCACGTGCCTCCCCACAACCCCAGTCACCCCCTGCAGCCGGCCTGAGACTCTATTGCCATGGCCAATTTGCGTTCCCAGTGCGGCCCTGGGCGAAAGGCAACCTCGAAGAGAGCCAGCACACGGGGAGAGAAACAGCACCATATCCTAGCAGATATGACACAGTTCTGATCTCCCTGTCACACAGTCAGTGCCACATGTTTGATTGCTGCATTGCATGAATTAGTAAACCTACCTCTAAGTTTACAGGAAAAATTCCCAGCAGTATTAAAATGGAATGTCTTTTTATGCACAGGACTCTTGACCGCCTCAAGCGTTGAAGATGAAGAACCAGAAAATTGCCCACTTTGCTCATGCATAAAAACGTCTCTGCCCGTGATGATGATGAGGGGGTCAATGTTGGCCATGGAATGCTTTTGCATATCTGATGACAGCACAAATATACATTTTTGTTGTTTTTGTGGTTGTGCATTAAATGAGCTGATTATGGCACTATCAACTTTGAGCACCCGGAAGCTTATCTCCTACCCATCCATGCACACACTAACACTGACGTCACCGCGTCACTGGCGTCGAGAGGCCGCGTCGTCCGCGCAGTGACTTTGCATCGTCCCCACTAAAGCCCTGCTTGATATTCTGCACGTCGAGCCAGCCAAACAACCTTGCTCATATTTTTTTAGGAACACCAAAAGATCTACGGTCCCTTTATTACCTGGTGTCACATCCCCGCCCGCGGCGTCATCGGCTGCTCTGCTGAACGGCCCGCCATGAAATTACAACCGCTCAAAGAGCGCGACCAATGTGGGCTTGACTCACCGCGGGGGCAGGTCAAGCAGTGCCTTCAACAGGTTAATGCAGCTAATTGGAAATTTCTTTAAGACCTCGCTGATGGATTTCTTTATTAGCCCTTTTCCAAGTTTAACACAGTAAACAGTATTGATTGGGAGCGCTGCGAGCGCAAACCCACGCCGCTGCTTCTGAACCAAAGCCCGCCTCGAATATTAAATTATGGTTATTACATTGCTTGTAGCATTTTTTATGGATCATGACAGATGGCTGTGTAAATGATAGCAGATTTTTATTCCATTACAACACTTAGCAGGGAGATCAATACCGCTCCCCGTGCCCAGGCGCGTAATAAATGCGGGGTCACGGGGCCTCCCCGCTGCCTAATAGCATTTTGTCGGTGTTGGGAACACAGCAGGCATATGTTCTGTTTGTCAGAATAGCTCATCAGATTAAATTGGTGGGCAGTTTTTTCTCACTTTTTTTTTATTGTTTTGGATTTGGTTTCTCCCGTTAGAGCAGAATCGCTCCCAGCAAGTTGGGAGGTGGCACATTGTGGGCACAATTATGCATTTAAGTATCTAGTGACAATGAGGGGTTTAGCTCTGTGGATTTGCCAAACACTTCCAGCGGAGTGCAGAGGGCATGGGCTCCAGAGACCTTGCCATAGAGTGGGCAAGGTCTTACCAGAGTAGATTGTGTGCCCTACTGACAGCTTATCCACCAAAACTACTGAGATTCTGGGGCCTCATTTATGAAAAGTGACGCATCGCTGCGTGAAAACAGCGATGCGTCACTTTTCACTGCGCACTCCTTGCGACACCAATGATGCGTCATATTTAATGTAAGACGCATCATGTCGCAAGGACTTACAGATACGTCAGTATTTCTTACGTATCTGTATGGCGCAAAAGTGACGCATTGCTGGAGTGTGTCACAAAAGTGACGCAACTCCAGCAATGCGTCCTTTCACATGGGGAAAGCCCCATGTGAAAGGGCTTGCGTCAGTCTTACGCCTGCTGTGAGGCAGGCGCAAGATTTTGACGCAACAGCATCCTAAAAGTGACGCAGTGAAATGTCATAGATTTCACTGCGTCACTATTACGAGGCATTTTGCGGGGGAACGCCCCCTCTGCATATATTATACCTGACGCAGGTATAATGTGGCGCAGGGGTTTAAAAAGTGACGCATCTACCTAGATGCGTCACTTTTTTAATATGGCGCAACAAGGCGCATTTTGTACGCCGCTGGTGCATCACAAAAAGTGGCGCACCGGCGGCGCAAAACTGACGCAAGGCCTTCATAAATAAGGCCCCAGGTGTCTGACTGAAATGTCGGATCTCTTTGGAAAGAAGCCTTAGGCTATTAGTTTTTAAATTTATAATGCGCAACAGCTACTCAAAAAGGGTTTACCGGTGCATGTTACAATACTATATTATGAACAGTTGTGCACTGCATGATTACCAAACAACAATTGTGAGTTAGAGTGTGCTAGGACATACCTATACACCTGCCCAAGCGCCTGGATACCCTTTTGTGTGAATAGTGCGCTATACAAATCAGTATAACATAACATACCTCAGTGAAGTAACTTCATTGTCGTCTGAGGGAGTCAGATTAAGAGCAATGGAAGCTGAACTCCTCTGATATGTCTCCATATCTCAAGGTGTGGAGACAACATGGGCAGGTTTGAAAAGAGCAGTGGGACCCGTCTCTGCGCACAGAGGAAATCATGAATGGAGGACATGCAACTCACTCAATGAGCACAGTACAAGTGACTGGAAAGTGGACTTCAGATCCATTACACTGTGATGAACAGGCATGCGCCGAGCTACACCGAAGACAAGGGCACTGCTGTCACCACTCGGATATTTTCCAGGAGTGTTGTATAATCTTCCTGGAAAGGAAATCCATTGGTTGATGTAAAGATGAATGACAAGCTGCAGGCTTAAGCTTCAGACAATAGGGTATAAAATACGTGGTGTTTAGAAAAAAGAAATCTTTCATCACTTTGATGACTAGTCGGCCATCCAGACGAGCTGTCCAGAGTGGTCCATGACCTGTACCCGCAAGGCACTACAGATATCATGGAGAGCTGGAATGACGCACAATGCTGTAAATTCTCTTCTTTTGGTACAGATGAGACTGACCACCTCCTTAAGATTGAACGTATCCACCCTTTAGGACCCTGATGTCCTCAGAGGACCTCTTCCGAAAAGTCCCTGTGTAAGCGCGGGATTCTCTTTCTTGTTATTCATTGGGGCCTATAGGTCATTCTCTTTGTCAGAGCATGACACAGTTGTTCCCTAGGCATTTTTCTCTGACTGTCTATGAGCAATCATCACTAGCTATATGCTTTCATCTGAACAGTGTCCCGAATCAACTCATCTATGCATGCGTGCTCTGCACAGAAGATCTTTAATAAGAGGTCCCACACAGTCTTCCATCTCTTGGGCTTCAGGACTAATTGTAAGTCTGAAAACAATGAACGTCCTTTTTTCACATTTTTAAAATGCTGTCCTGCTTGCTAAATGCTTATTGGAACCATTTCTACCATTTAAAAAAATGTTTTTTTCTTTTGAATTCAGTTTTTGAACATAAACTTTGTGCTGAGTGGGAATGTTCGTGCAGCGATGTGGATCCGTAATAGTGTTGAGTAGCCCAATAATATGGGGTATTGTAGGTAAAACGCAAATTAGCAATGTTGGAACAATGCTGTTTGGTGGCTTTAATACAATAGCAACTTGGCAATTGTGGTTGGCTTTATTGTGCGTTGAACCAAATGCTCATGGAATACATGAGGTGAAATCCCCTCTCGTTTCGTCTCCTTGTGCAATCTCTCTCTTTCCATCCATCCATTCTCTCTCCCCTTCTCTTATCTCTCTTCCTCCTCTCTGATCACTTTCTGTCTACCTTCCACCTCTCTCCCCCTTTTCTTGAAACCTCCATTGCCTGGGACGATTAAAGTTGGGGGCTGGGCAAAGTAACAGAGGCACCAGTGGCGACCCAAAAACAGCCTCTAGGCAGGGGTCTTTAAACTAGTGTGTGGGACCCCTAGGGGAGCCTCAAGTGATCCCAGGGAGGACGCCAGGCTCTGGCCCAAAAAAGCATTATGCTGATGACAATGCTTTGTTTTAAGCTGAAAAAATGAGTGGCAGTGAGCCGCTCTGTAATGGGCCATCTCTAACATGTTTTGTCTTTTATATCCTAGCTGGACATTTGTGTCAAAAGGGAAGGGACTCCAAATATTCTTCGAAATCCCCATCCGCACTTCTAATAATCAGAGTGTGGTACGTGTTAGTAGGGCTGCCTGACCAGATAGTATGTTTGACAATTATGTATTTTATTGCATTTTTAAAATGGAAGCAGAAGTTAACTGCAATGTTTAAATAACCCTAGACATATTTAAATGTTGCCAGATTAATGGAATAATTGTGAAAAATTCTGAGGGGGCCTGATGTTTTTGTTCCACTGATGGAGTGGCGTGGGGGGGAGCATAGTATTGAAAAGTTTGAGGACCACTGCAAATCTTAGGACAAATACTCTGTGGAATCAAAGGACTGTCAGCCTTGCCCATTCACAATATCAAACGATCGCCACGTTTCTCTGAGGTGAACGGTTAAGTATTGACCTGTCCACCCTGTATATTTTGCTTTAGAGCATGTTTTTGCTTTTGTACAAAATGTACATAACTATCATTTATGTGGTGAAAGAAGGTCAGTATTGTGTCTTTTCGTACAGACCTCATGCCGTTGGTATATGCAGGGCCTGTCATAGCGAACAGGAGACAAGGAGAGGCATTTAGCGTAGTCTCTTATTGGGAAGGGCATGATTTTATATGAGATCATTAACACATATTAAAAGCTGATGTGTACACAATTTATTGTGTGCAATGAATAACTATTAAGACGTTTGCCCCTAAAATGGATTATGTCCTCCCTGCTGTAAGCATCAAAATTGATTAGCTCCGGTACTTATCTGTGTTTTTGACAAGAAAAATACCAGCTGAAATTTGTCTGGCGACATGTAGGGGCCTATTTATGAGCAGGATTGCATCGCTCTTGCACCACACAGTGTGGTGCAAGAGCGATGCAATCATTTGCATGTGATTTATGAAGCCATGCAAGGCCACTTTGCATGGCCCTGAGTGGCCCCATAATTCTGGACTACGGCAACACAGCACAAATCTCTCTGTTGCCTTACTCTGCCCTTGGAAGGCATTCCATGGGCGTTGAATGGGTGTTCCCACGCAACTCCCATGTTTTTGACATATTACCTGATTTACCAGAACTGGTAAACCTGGGAATGCACCAACAAGATATGCCTTCTCAGGAGTGCTTACAAGGAAAAATATCTTTATTTCTCCTTGTTACTTTCTCTTTCTACATGTGCTGCATTCTGCAGCATATGTGGAAAGAGGAATATGTCTCTCAGGATTGTTTTTTTGTGCAGGAAGGTGCTCCTTCCTGCACAAAAACAATCCTGCATGCAATGTGCATGGTGCAAGGGTGACTGCATTGGTACAAGGCTGCCAAAAGGGTGCCAGCACAGGAGAAAAGGCACAAATGCACCGTATTGACTTCAATATGGCCATTCCTGCCCTTTCCCTGCTATGCAGTGCAGCGCAGCAAGGTGACTTGTTGCTCTGCACTGAGTGACATTCTCGTAAATAGGCCCTGTGTTTTTTATAACATTCACTATGTACAGGGTGTAATAAAAAGCACAAGAGTTGTAATTCTGATGAGTGCATTAACAGGAGCTACCACACAGATTGGAAGTTAGAGGGCCACTTGTAACGAGGGCCTTGGACAAAAACTGAAGAGGCACCTGTAATTCAGATATATGCTACTTTATGGGTATTTGATAAAGCTACAAATGTATTTCGGAGCTTATTTAAAAGCCCCTTGCGCCGCCGGTGCGTCACTTTTTATATGGGGCTTTGTAAATTAGCCGTAAGCTTCTTGGACCTCTCTCTGGATTTGCTGGGCATAGGTTCCCCGTTAACGGCAAATTATCTAAGCTTTGAGGGATAAGAGGTTTGTGAGACACTTCAACTAGAAAAATGAAGACTTCAATGTATAATATATAATGCCAAGAAGAGTTTATTCACCCGAAATAACTCCTTTCCAACTGCAGGAAAGATTTATGTTGCTACTACACCACTCTTTTTTCTGTATTGATGAGGATGTCACACGTAGAGAGCGTGATTGAAAAAAGGAGGTCGGTTCACATTTGGTAGTGGAATAAAATATGTTCATGGAGCCAAACTCTCCATGCTTCAGAACAGCTCCCGACTGTGGCACGCGATCCTGCCACGAGGCTCTGAAGCAGAATCCCCTTCCCCCCAAATACTGCACCCTCCCCTAGCAAAACAGCAGTCTGTTGTGCCACCCTTTGAGTTCTTGACATCAGTACACAAAGACAATTTTAGAATTTAACGGGCGCAGAGCAAATATCACCTTCTGTTACATGCGTGAGTGCTTTTCCTGCAGAAAATGCAGTAGTGTAAAAACCGTGAAATGTGGAAATAATATTTCACAGTTTCCTTGTGAAATATGGATTTCATCATAATGACAGCCCCAAACCACTCAGCAGACATTTGACATTTTCAGGGCTTTTGGAATTATACAGAATGGAGGACAAAATTAAGTAGCAGGGTTATGTAAATGAGGCAAAAAAAGAAAATTATGCAGCACATTCTCTGGCTTCATTCATCTATGTCAGTTAGAAACACTGTTTTGTGAAATCTGTAAATTATGTAAATTATGTGGCAAATGTAGCAAATCCATAATTACGCAGTAAACCCTGCAGCCAGAGGATAGTATAAAGACAATGGTCCTTACCATTGCTCATTGTCTTTTTAGTAATTTATTCTCAAAAGTTGAGCAAAACCTAAACGTTCTAAATCCGATCAGTGCACTGTTGGCTGCACTTGAAAGAAAGCAGCTTTTTCAAAGGAACTAGCAAAAAATAAACATGTAATATACAAATAGATGAGGAGTAACATATGGAAATGGTCCTATATTACCATCTTGCATTCTGGAGACATTTACATGCTACTCAGCCTCATGATTTATGAGGACACCGGAATCCCTTAATGGCAATGGTGTATAATATTACACAGTAACCCTTTATGCATTCTTTATTTAATTCAAACACAGAGGTTAAAAAGCTTTGAAAAAGCCAAAAAATCTCACCCATGCAAGAGCTATTGGCTCTGCCAATGTGTTTTAGCCATGTTGACACCAGTGTGGCTGTTGTTCAGCATGGCTGAAAGTTAGTGGCATGGAGGAAAGTGATGTGGAGTGTCCTGGAGTTGCGTTCCGTAGAGTAGAGTGACATAGGGGCTTATTTACAAGCCTCTTGCGCCACTTTTGCGTTATTTTTAACATGGGAAAACTGACGTACAAGTGGCGCGAGGGGCTTGTAAATAAGAACCCTAGAGTGGAGTAGCTTATCATAGAGTAGAATGACGTAGAGTAGAGTAGAGCGTTTTAGAGTGGAGTGGCAAACAGTAGAGTAGAGTGGGGGGACGTAGAATGGAGTAGAGTGTTGTGCAGTACAGTGGCTTAGAGTGGAGTGGCATAGATTAGCGTGATGCAAAGTGTCATAGAGTGGACTGTTGTGCAGTGGCATAGAGCTGATAAAGTGTCAGGGAGCATTGTTATAGAATGGAGTGTCACAGAGTGGAATGAAGTGCCATAGAGTGGAGTAGAGTGTTGTAGAGTGGAGTGGCAAAGACTGCCATAGAATGAAGTGTTGTACGGTGACATAGAGTGGAGTGCCGCACAGTGGTGTAGAGTGGAGTGGAGTGGTATAGAGTTCAATGGCACAGAGTGTAATGGTGGTGTAGAGTGGAGAAACTGGAGTGGCATTGTGAATTTGTGAACTTGCATTACAGAGACTGAGCTTTTCGGATGCTCCTTTGATTGACTTGCACTTTCCTATCTTCCCCTTCCAGGAGGAGAAAGGTCCATCTTGGAAACGCCATTTTGGGTCAGTTGCGTTCTAGTGGTTGGGAGGCTCCAGTACTTAATGAGGCTGCCAAAGCCGGATGCGCAGCAGGCACCCCGCCGGCATGCCGAAGGCGCCCCAAAGGCAAGCCTGTCTGTGCCCATCCGGAACGCAACCAGCGCCAGCCACGCTGCTCAAATGCCCCCATGTATTGTGTTTTCACCAAATCTTTTAAGAACTTTTGACACCAGTGCTAAATGTGACTGTCGTCTTTCACCAGATAAGGTCAAAGGCCCCTTATCATGCAGCAATTGCAGAACAATATTCAAATTCACAGATATATGCCCCAAATCCACAGATTTTAAAGCTAAAACACCGAACAATATTAAAGAGCTGATTACAGACCAACAGCTCGACTTCCTTTTTATTACTGAAACCTGGCTTAAGGAATGGTGCAACCAAGATGTTGCTTTAGCACTCCCCCACAACTATACCATCTGTAGGAAAGACAGAGATGGAACTAGAACAGGGGGGCTGGCCATAATTTTTCATGACTCCTTGCAATGCACACATTTAGATCTCCACTCCCTGAAAGAGGCAGAAAGCCTAGGCTTCTGCTTCAAACTTAATGCCTCTTTCTCCTTCACCAGAGGCCTGATCTACCATCAACCTGGCCCCAGTTCTGATTTTTGTGAATCAGTGGGATACACACTTAGTCACCTCACACTCAGGTACGCCAATGTTACCCTCCTAGGAGACTTTAATCTCCATTTATAATGTAGGAATGAACCAGGAGTGGGCAACTTCCTGGAAATCTTAAAATCGCTTGGAATCTACGAACTGGTTGTAACACCCACACACCAGGCAGGTCACACCTCAGACAGAGTTTGCTCCAACTCCACCTTGCTAACGGCAGGCACCCCCACTACCCAAGTATGGTCAGATCACAAATTAATTTCCCTCAGCATCATGATGCCAGTTGCCATACACACCCTTAAGCAAATACCTGCCCCACAGCCAAGGCGAAATGCACTAAACTGGTCACAAATCCAAAGCTGTCAACTTGCTCATGCATTCATAGATTCTCTAACAGGAGACACTTTGGAAGATATGCAACTCTTCTACAAGTGGATGACATTAATCAGCAACTACCTAGGCCCACTGGAACAACCTACAAGTAAGCGGAAAAGCTATAATCACAACTGCTTGGTACACACCCACACTAGCAGAGCTACACCTCCAGTGTAAACAACTGGGACATACGTGGAGAAGAGCCTATGACCCAGCAGACCTAAGCTCCTTTAAACTGAGCAGGAAAAAAGTATCATATGCACATTAAATCAGTAAAAAAAGAGTACTTTTCAAACAAACTATTAGAAACCCACCATGACCAGAAAACAATCTTCTCAATTGTAAAGTCCTTCGCCGACCCAAAAACATTAAGTAGGGAAATTCCCCCATCACAGACTCTATGTGACCAGATTTCGGTCTTTTTTGAGGAAAAGATCCATAATTTACAAAAAGATTTTAACACAATTTCCAACACACAGTACTTGAACGTAGAGCCTGACCCCACCCACACTGGACCCTCATTTCAGGCCTTTGAAATATCCTCACTCGAGCACATACGTGAAGCAATATTGGCCTGCAAATTGGGCTCCCACCTTGACACCTGTCCACCCATGGTCCTTCACAAAATCATAGATATCGTTAATCTTGTGATTAACAAGATAATCAACTCTTTGTTAGCTACAGGTACAGTCCCAGATGAATGGAAACTGGCTATAGTTAAACCACTGAAAAAAAACAGAATATTGATCCATCGACTCTCTCAAACTTCCGACCAATATCGTTACTACCCACACTGGGCAAAATCACAGAACGACTTGTCAATAGACAACTAACCAACTTTCTCGAGAATGCTAAGATCCTACATCCTTGTCAATCGGAATTCCGTCTTAAACACTCAACGGAATCTGTGTTATTGGAAATAGTTGATACACTAAAATCTACTCTAGACAAAGGCAGGAAGGTGGTGCTGATTCTTCTAGACCTGTCAGCCACTTTTGACTCTATCTCACATGACATCCTTCTTACACAGATAAAAAACAGTGGCATTTCCAATACAGCATTAGCCTGGATAAGATCTTTTCTTTCCAACCGTAGGCAATCAGTGGCCCTAGGACCGTTCCTCTCATCCGAAAGTGTCATTACATCAGGTGTCCCACAGGGCTCTTCCTTTAGCCCATTGTTGTTCAACATCTATATGGCCACTCTCATCTCACTGATAGCCTCTTTCGGCATTAAAATAACATCATATACCGATGATACGCAATTGATCTTATCCCTGGACAAAGACGCCATTAAGACAGAACTTAAATTTAAGTTATGCCTGACAGAGGTCATTCATTGGATGAAGCTTACCCATCTCAAAAGCAGCACAGATAACACTGAGATCCTGCTTATAGGAAAGGATAATCCCTTCAAGCCGAGTCAATGGTACCAGAAGATGCACCAGCACCACCAAACACAGTTGAAGTAGCCAAAAACCGGGGAGTGAAATTTGATGGCTCACTCTCCTTTCGGCCTCACGCCCTGACGGTGGCAGGAACATGCTTCAACATAATCAAAACCCTAAAAAAGTTCTTTGATTTTATTCCACTCCCTGCTAGGAAGACAGTTGCAGTGGCACTCATCCTGTCAAGACTAGACTACTGCAACAACCTACTCACAGGAGTAAATGAACACGTACTCAAGAGAATACAAGTTGTACAGCATGCTGCAGCTCATTAGGGGCTAGATGTAGGAAAAAGGAAATTACCAATTCTAAAATACCAAATTTTACTGATTCTGTATTTTCGAATCGGTAACTCCTATGTAGATAAAAATTCGGTAAAAAATACAGAATCGGTAAGATTCGGTATTTACAGAATCTGTATTTACCGATTCGGTATTTGCCATTGATTCCTATGGGCCTGGAGGCCCATAGTAATGAATGTCAATTACCGAATCGGAAATTACCGATTCGGTAAATACCGAAAAAGTAATGGGTGGCAGGGTGTCACTTTGACACCCTGTTGCACCCCTGATTAGTGCTTGTGTGCCATGTGGCATAGATACATGCCCTAAGGGCATGTATGTGTGCCACATGGCACAGGTGTAAATGCACATTTATGCATTTACATAGGAATTCCTTATTTACCATCAACTAATAGTTGGTGGTAAATAACGAATCCTTAAAGCCCTGTAGCACTGTTTAAAGTGCTACCTACGTGTCAAAATACAGATTCGGTAATTTTACCGAATCGGTAATTTTACAGATTTGGTAAAATTACCGAATCTGTACTTTGAGATGCCCTACATCCCAGTATCCAAATACCGGTTGATAACGGCCGAAAATCGGTATTTTCGGCCGTTACCCACCAGTATTTGGATACCTACATCTAGCCCTTAGTGCTTAAACTACCACGCAGGTCTTCCACTTCAGCAGCCCGTAAAACTCTGCACAAGAGTATCTTATTCAAGGTACTTCTAATCACCATCAGAGCATCTAGGAACCTAGGGCCTACTTATTAAGCATGGGCGAATTTTGCGAATCTCGCGTTCGCGAATTTTGCGGATTTGCGAACTCGCAATCCGCAAAATCCGCGAATTCCCGCGAATTTGCGGATTTTTTTTTTGTGTTCGCGCGTGTTTCTGCCAGTTCGCGAGGGTTTTTACAATTTCGCAATTTGCGAACTTACCTGTCGGGTCGCAAGTTTTGCGAACTTGTTGTTTCTACGTGTCCAGCCTGTTTGGGACACTCTTCTTCATCACTGCCACTCTCTGTCACCACTGCCACTCTCTGACTACTCATGCCACCCTCTGGCCCACCCATGCCACCCTCTGTTTCATCACCACACCCTCTGGTTGTCCAGTGTACATTATTTTCGGCAAAGCAAAGCACACCTTCCCTGCCTCAAGTGACCTGAATTAATTTGGGGCTGATTAATGTGTCACAGAATATTTTTTTAGCTGGCACCTGCTTCCTTAGTGCTTCCTGATTAGTGATCTTTTGCACTTGCTAAGTGCTTTCATTGTTGCAAAATTTGTTACAACACCTGCCCTGCCCCAACTGACAATAATGAATTAGGGGCTGATTAATGGATTTTAACTTCCAGCCTGGCTCCTGCTTGTCTCCCTTAGCTGTAATTCAGGACCTTTGTGGCATATGTGTAACTATTCTGAGGTTCAGAGCAGGGTCACATAATAGTTGCAACTGGCAACTGAACTCTGGAGGGGCCCCTCAGGAAGCACTACAGGAAATGGCTACTAATGATGAGCCTGAACTTTTGAACCTGGTAAGTAGTTTCAGTTTTGCTAAGATCGTATTTCTGCAATTTAGCACTTACTCGCGGGGTGCGAAGTTGTACCGGCAAGCCGCGAACTCACGCGAACAGTGCGAGCAAGCCATAAAATCCGCTGCTCGCGGATTTGCGGATTTTGCGGGAGATTCGCGGATCTCGCGGATTGCGAATTTACCGAAAATCCGCAAAATCCGCGAGCGAAATGGATTTTCCGCCCATGCTTACTACTTATATTTAGGCCAAGTTCACCCCTGCTCCACTACTAGGACACTCAGATCCTCATCTGCAAATCTTCTTAAGCCCCCTACCTTCAGGTGCAAAGCGAAAGGAGGAAAATCCGTAGCAGCATTGGGAACCAGAGCCTGGAACCTTATGCCTACACACTTACGGCTGATGAAAACAGAAACCCAGTTTAGAAAGGCCTTGAAGACCTGGATCTTTGGATCCTCAGACGAACTTTGCTCATCGCTTATATAGTGGGTGTTTTTGTCTACCTTGACTACCTTCCGCATAGCGCCAGGAAGCTCCTTTCAGAGTGACAACGCGCTTTACAAATGTAAAATCAAACCAAAGAGAGTGAAGTAGAGTGTCATAAAGTAGAGGGGTCTGGAGTGACATCAAGCAGAATGATGTTCAATGGAGCGACATAGAGTGGAGTGACGTAGAGTGTTGTACAGTGGAGTGCTACAGAGTGGAGTGGCATAAAGTGGAGTATAAGGTTGTAGAATGGAGTGGCGTAGGGTGGAAAAAAGTGGAGCGGAGTACAGTGCCGTAGAGTGGCGTAGAGTGAAGTGGCATAGAGTGGAGTGCGTCAAGTGGCATAGAGTTGAGTGGTATATGGTCGAGTGGCGTAAAGTGGAGTAAAGTGGAATTGAGTGTTGTAGAGTGGAGTAGAGTGTCAGACTGGAGTAGATTTTTGTGGAGTAGAGTGTCATCGAGTGGGGTGTAATAGAGTGGAGAGTTGGGGAGCAGAGTGGAGTGTCCTAGAGTGGAGTAGAGTGGAGTGCCATAGCATGTCGTAGAGTTTAGTGGAGTGTCATAGAGTGCCATGGAGAGAGTATCATAGAGTGGAGTAAAGTGGAGTGGTGTAGAGTGCAGCCTCAAAGCTGCTGTCTGTATGTGTGTCTGTGTGAAATCAAAACAAAGATTGAACCAAAATCTGTGTGTGTTTGTGTGTGTCTGTGTGTGAACATGTGTGTGGGTGTGTGTGTATGTGTTTGTGTGTAGAATGTAAACAAGGGGAACCCAACTCCAACCCAAAGCCACCTGGAGCGACACAACTCTGAAAACTGAAACCAGCCAAGCTACCGCTGACCAATCAAGAGAAAAGAAATAAGAGTGACAAAAGTGCCAGTCAATGATAAGTAGTGAATGAGTTCTAAGCCCTTTATAGGTGTGTTTAAAATACAATAGATCTCGAAGAGACAGTGCATGTGCACTGCCTTAGACGAGACCTAGAAAGCCTTTACCTTAAGCTGGCCCAGCATACAGTGTCGATCATGGAGCAATGAGAAATATGTGCAAGTCTTATGGCAATTTTGGATTATCTCCTTGAAAATTAAGACATGAAAAATCCTTCCTTTGATAACTTTATTTCGGTCAGAGACCATAAAAGTGCAATAAAACATATACAAGCACAATGATAAAACATAGATACATTAGAATTAAAAAGTTATTAAACTTTGGTTACCAAAGAAAAAGTAGAGGGTAAAAAACAGTAGTCCGTTATTTCTTGTGAATAAAAACAGTTCTTCTCCGCCACATGCCTAGTTAAAACCGGGAGACGGCAAAAACAATGAGAGGGGCAGTGTGATAAGTTAGCACTCTACAAGCATGTACACAGTGTCTGAAACCCAGATTTTTGCATAATGGGATGATCCAGCATTTCCGAATTTCACTGTATGCTGGGCAAAAAAAGAGGATATGTACAATGTCTTCCCTGGAGTAATTACAGGCAGGGCAGTTGGCCTTTGTTGTTTTTGCCCATCTGGATGTCAGTGCCCCAACCGGTAGAGAGCCGTGCCTCAATTGGATATATAGTTTTCTTGCTAGTGGAGGCTGCACCAGGTCCAGAAACACCTCCGTCCTGTATTCGACTTTTGTTGTGAGGAACTCAGTGGACAATCTGCCCAGGGAAGTAGAACAATGTAGCAATTTGAGATTATGCAATTTTACAGCTGCCACCAGTACAGTCCTTTGCATCCTCATGCAGCTGTCCTCCGGTGTGTCCCAAAGTTGGGGAAGGCCAATTTGATAAAGAAGAGTCTTAACGTGTACCAACCAAGGTATATTCTTGTTCTTTAGCTGCCCCCAAATAGTATTAAATTCTGCTCTAAAGGGTTCAAGCTCCGGCACAGACCAGAGCCTTCTCCAATAGAGCAGGGGTCGTGCAGCCACCAAATCATTAATAGGTTCCAGACCCAGGTCCAACCGTAATGGTAGGAGGGTCGTGCTTTGTGGAAGACCAAACAGATGTCGCATGAAGGACTGCTTGACTTTCATTAAATTACATGCATTAGTGTGTCCCCAGAGTTCGGCAGCATACAAAGCTGCAGACCTGACCTGTGTTTTGTATATCTCTAGGGCAGGGGTAGCCGGTTTAAAGGTTGAGGCACTATTGAGTCTGCCTACGCCAACCATAATCTGTGCAAGTCTCAGGGAGGATTTAGAGACTTGATGGTCCCATGTAAAGTGCTCAGCCAAAGTCACCCCCAGGTATATAAAGGTCTTGACTCGCTCAAGTGGGGTTCCATTCAGTGTGGGGTTTGGGCGGGTGTGCCTCGGGGGGTTGAAGATCATGAACTTGGTTTTCTCCAAGTTGATCTCCAATCCCCGCGAGGCGCAAAAGGAGACAAAGCCGGCCAGAACCCGCTGGATGCCCGATGATGTTCGCGACAACAACAAAGTGTCGTCCGCGAACATCAGAGCGGGCACCCTACCAGTAGCCAGGCGTGGAGCATTGTTGTCCCTGACACAGTTAAGTCTATCTATCAGGCCATTAACATACAAGCTGAAGAGAGTAGGGGCCAGTACGCAACCCTGGCGTACGCCCCGGGTAACAGGGAAGCGGTCAGATAATTCCCCGTTTTTCCCACACCTCACCTGGGCGTAGTTCCTGGTATTAAGTCGGGTTAGGGCATCTAATAAGTAAGGAGGGAGACCAAGTTCCTCCAACACCGTCCAGAGCCTCTCCCTAGGAACCAGATCAAATGTGGCCCGCAGGTCCACAAAAACAAGGTAGAGGGTGCCACTTTCTACTCTTGCAGTTTTCCAGTATAGGACCTGGAGTCGAAAGATCTGGTCCAGAGTCGAGACCCCTGATCTAAATCCAGCTTGGAGGGTGGTCAAAGTTTTATTTTCCTCCATCCAGCCCAGTAATCTCTCCAGTAGGATTCGGCCCATCAGCTTCTGGGTCGTGTCGAGTAAACTGATTGGTCTATAATTTGATGGGGCGAGCGGGCAGCCCTTTTTAAAGATTGGAACAATCTCGGCTCCCAGCCAGGTCTCAGGTACTGGGGAACCCTGTAGGACAGCATTTAACAGGACCATCAAGTATGGGGCCCAGATTTTTGGCTGGGAACGAAAAAGATCTCCAGGGAATCTTGCCCAGACCCGGAGCCTTATTCGGGAGCAGTTTCTCAATTGCCAGTTCAACTTCCCTGAGTGTAATATGGTCTAAGCAATTAGTGGAAGTCCTGTTATGGGCATCCTGTCTCACTATTGGGAATCCAGGGCCCGAGGCCTCCAGCAGTCTACACTCGTGCGGGGGGTCTGGGGCCGTGGGAATCTCGGGAGCTTGGTTGGAGCTGTGATTTTGACAGGGGGAAGTCCCTGAGCCCGGGGCCCCCAGCAGTCGACACTCGTGTGGGAGGTCCTGGGCCATGCAGGTGCGTGGAGCCGAGTTCCCGGGCCCCAAGGCCCCCGGCAGTCAGCTCTCGTGCAGGGGGTCTGGGGCCATGGGAATCCCGGGAGCTTGGTTGGAGCTGTGATTTTGGCAGGGGAACGTCCCAGAGCCCGGGGCCCCCAGCAGTCGACACTCGTGCGGGAGGTCCTGGGCCGTGCGGGTACATGGAATCGAGCTCCCGGGCCGCGGGGCCCCTGGCAGTCGGCTCTCGTGCCGGAGGTCCCGTGGCGCACAGGCTCGAAGATCCAAAACCAGTTGTGGCAACTTATCCTGGCCCTGGCACCCAGTTTCCTCCATCTCAGGACTTGTATAAAGTGAATTAAAGTGTGCCTCCTACACTATAGGAGCGATATTCGAGACCCCAGCATCTCTCTCACCTGCCACTGAGGAGGTAACAATTAACCAGAAGGTCTTGGAATCTTTTAGGAGTAGTGCCTGTCTCAATTCATCCCACCTAGATTCCTCCCACTCGCTCTTTGCCCTAGTGAGCTCATTCTTGTACCGCAATCTAGATGCTCGAATTTTGAGGATATCCCTAGATTTAATTGCCTTGAGAAGGACTTTTGTAGAATTTTTACATACGTGGTTGTACCAGGGGTGTGTTTTGTTCCGACGCAACTTAGTCCCACTGACCGGGTAGAATACATCCCCTAGACTATCAACTAACTTTCTGTGGGTCTCTATGGTCTGCCCATGGGAGGTGGAATTGCCCATATCGCTTATTAGTGGGATAGCTATCTGGTAGATTTTTGCGAGACGTGTAGGAGAGTCCAGGCAAGAAGGCCATTTAACTCTTCTCCTGTTATTAGATATAATAGGTGGTGGGATTGTCAGGCTGAAACTAGAGTCAGGGTTAGTTAGTCCAAATGCACCGGGTTTGAGCATTAGGACCAGCGCATTGTGGTCACTATCGTGCCTTGGGACAACCCCTAAATCTTTAAACTTGTCCCAATGTTTGGCTTCCAACATAAGATAGTCAATGGTGGAAGTATGATTTATCCTATTATATGTGGGCAGGCCGGAACTTTCGTTATTGCCCCTTCCATTGCATGCCCGCAGGGACATTGCAAGGGTCAAGGATTTGATTTGTAATACTAACGAGGTCCAAGCCTTAACCGGGGCAATTCTTGGGGCTGGAATGTGCCAGAGCAAGTCGACCTCATCCTCCTCACACAGCTCGGATCCACCCGATGGTTCGAACTGGCAATTCAGGTCGCCACCAAGAATAATCGGAGTTGCGGGATCAAGTGTCTGAAGGAAATGGTCGAGTGCCTTGATAGTACTCGATTCTTTTCCATTCACGGTAGGCCTAGGGTAGATATTAATAATAGCCAATGTAGATTTGCTAACGGATGTTAGCAAAACACATTGGATATCTGGGGAGTTTGTATCCACTTATGTGGCCTGTACCCCTAAGTGTAAGCCTACCTATACGAAGGGCGGCCTTTCCCCCCCGGAGAATGCAAGAATGTCATAGGTTGCAAATCCCCTCAAGGGACCAGGTTTCATGCATCAAGCAAATATCGTGTGTGGTCATAAAAGAGGACCACTCTGGTACAAGTAGCTTGCTCTTTAGGCCTGCGACATTCCACAAGAGGATTTTTATACTTCCTTCCATAGCCTTTACTTTATCCTTCTCATCCCCTTGTTCTCTAGGTAATACCTGGTCCAGGCTCTGTTCTGCCCTTGTCTCCTCCCGCTCCGATGCATAAGGACAGGGGTCCTCACAACTAACAGAGGATAGTGTCTTTTCCTGTATTACAACACCCTCATCTAAGTTACCCTCATTATGTTCTCGTGGGGGCGTACCTGTCTGGGTGAGTCAGTCCACCTCCTCGAGGACGCTAAACCTGTTCCAATGGGCTTGTAACAGGTAGATCGAGGTGGGTGGAAGAAACCCCTCCCCAAATGGCTGCCAGTGATGAATCCTGTTCGGGTGGGAGAGATGATTTCTGGTATACTGTGGTCTCCTATGATAAGTCGATTTATGAATTGGGGTAGGGTAGAAATAGGACAAGTGCAGAGAAAATATTTGGGACTCTCTGTGGGAAGGGGTTCTACAAATGTGATCAACAGCAGAGGAGTCCCTAAAATTAATTGTAACAACATCCCCTGCCACAGTTTTAGGGCCCCTTCCAATCCAGTTTACTCTTCTCACTGCCAATATGTGACCTGAAATGTTAGGAGGTAAGGGTCTGTTTAGGTTCAGCCACTGTATGCACTTATTGTGTAAGTCTACCTCATGTTCTCTCTTCCCCTCACTAAGGGACGGAACACCCACTAGGGCAACTACATATGGTTGTGCTTCTGGGGGCAAATTTATTGACGGCAATCGATTAAAAGTTGCCGTAGATGGGGGAGGTCTCGATGTTTATGCAGCATTTTTTGGTGCCGTATTTTTACCCTCCTTAAGATGTTGACTAGATTTGACAGTTTGGCCCTCAGCGGGAGATATGGTAGGACCTAGTGGGTTGGCTACAGGTATAGGAGGGGGTACGGGATTTGTGGGCTTGGCAGCAGTAGTTGCTGGTCCTACTTTTTTGTTTGATACTACTGGAACGGTGGACAGCTACTTCAGGACAGGGTGCCTTTGTAGAGGCACCGGCTAGAGGAAGGGGTGCCGAGTTACCTTGGGAGTTTTGTGGCTTCGTTGTCCCTATAGCCCTATTATTTAACATGGAAGATAATCTATCCAGTTTTGAGACCAGAGGTTTAATGTGGGAAGCGATGATTTGCTCTAAACTATTCTGAAGATCCGTCACCATATTGGTGACCCAGCATGGTATCCCTGTAGTTGGGTGCCGGGGATAATCAGATGGGGTTACGAAGTTATGATTAGGCTGTTTCTTTGTACCTAACTTCTTGAAAAATAAAGGGCTTTGACTCCACCGCTCAATTCTCACAAGGTGAAAAAAATTCTAATCTTGCATTTAACTCACCAATTCCCTTCTCCTTGTACGAGACACTAATTTGTTCAAAGAGAACCTGAGCCTGTATTTAAAGATATTTTGTTTTTCCTGTGTGTCCCTAAAACAAAGTTCTTGTCAATTTCCAAATGTTTTCCTGTAAAATATGGCCAGCTTTGGCTGGAGCATCACAGATCCCAAGTCACTGAATCATGGCAACTTAAGCATTACTTTTTAAAATTCTTCATAGACCAAATTGTAAGGGAGACTAACAGAGTCCACAAAACTTCCAAAACTGCAAATATGGAGCACAGAAGTTAAGGTTGAATGTGTCGACTTTTTATTCACACTGTGTGGATTTAGGCTGCATGTTTCCTAGCGAGACACTGCTGCATGAACAGATTACAGAGCACAAGCACTTTAGCATTGGTTAGAGGTCTGCAGTCTGTCTGAACCCAGAAGACAGCCCCAAACACGTATGTTCTCAACTTCTTCATTGCTCAGACCACTACAAATGCTTCTTTCTACTGTACTCCACCTCTGTTACTTGGGTAGTAACCTCCTGATGCTGAAGGCTAAAGGTTGATCTAGGCCCTCTCCATTTAGCTGTGAGAGCACAGACCATATGACTTGTACTGAGGTATCTGTCTGCACGATGAACTCCTGGGAGAAATAAGGGGCCTTGAGCATGGGTGCTGCGTACATAGCCTTCTTTAGGGTGTCAAAAGAAGCCTGGCACACTTACATCCAAATCACCTGTTTGAACTGGTTTTTTTAAACCCAGCTCTGTCATGGGAGCAACAATGATGCCATACCCCTTGTTGGACCTTGCCCCTTTTGCAGGGTTATCTCCAAACTTTTTGCCTTCATCCTCTTATGCTTGCCTCCTGTTAGGAAGTTTCATACCTACTAGTGCCTGGGCTCTTCAGCTGAGTGCCTTGACTTGCCAAGTGGTGCCGACTCAAGTTCCTGGGCCCTTGGAAGTGTACCTGATGGTCTTAAAGAGAAACTCCATGCACTGACTCCCAGTAGCGGTTTTCTTGACACATCTCTGCAAAATATTGCTGCATTGCCCCTGCCTGCACTGAAGCATGGTTCCCTCTAGAAGCACTGACCACAACTTTCTCCACATGCCCCAGCTCACTGTTGCAGTGCTTCAGAAAAATCGCCGCAATGTGAGTCCCGAGCACTGCGTCACTGAGGCCCGTGGCACCTGCTCCGACTCCAATGCAGCACCCAATTGCAGCTGAAGGATCAACGCAGCACCTGCTTTGCGGTGCAAAATCAATGCAGCACTTGCTTCACCGCCCCCACATCGACACAGTGCGTCTGGATTTTCAATGTACCATACTGCAACGCTGACTCTTCATTGACACGGCAGTAAGGAACTGAGGCTGCATGTCCAGAAACCAAAGCATCACCTCCCCTACCACTAAGGTACTGATACATCGCCTCCCCTGCCAGCAAGGAATCGATGCATCACCTCCCCTGTCCACCAGTAAGGAACTGAAGCATCTCTTCCCTGCCAGTAAGGAACCAACGCATCACCTCCCCTACCCAGCCATAAGGAACCAACGTATCACCTCCCCTGCCAGTAAGGAACTGTTGCATCACCTCACCTGGGTACTAAGGAACCAACGCACTGCTTAGCTTTTTTAGCACCTCACCTCCCCTGCACCTAGCACCGTCTTCGATTTTTGACCAATCTAAGGCACTTTGGGGCATATTACCAAGCAATAGCGATAGTTATCGCTATTGCTTGGTTAGAGACAGAAATTTACCGCAGAGCTGCGGCGATTTTTACCGCAAATAAACCTTGGTATTACCAAGGTTTATCGCAAATGCGATAAAAATCGCCGCAATGCATGAATATCGCTGAAAAGTCAGCGATATTCATGCATTACCGAGCTAATGCTCTTAGCCATGTTATCCACCTCCCATTGGATAACATGGCTAAGAACTGCTCAGGGCAGGTGTTAGCTTTTGGAGATATTCGCGCTTAGCGCGAATATCTCCAAAAGTTGGTAATAGGAGATAGCGATGTTAGCGACTGTTTTCAGTCGCTAACATCTTGGCACGCCCACTTAGCATGTCATTAGTGATAAATATCACTGACATGCAAAGTGGGGCCCAAGATGGTCGCTATCTCCTACTAGCTGTCGCTAACTGGTGTTAGCGACAGCTAGGTAATAGGGAGATAATTTTATCTCCGCTTTCTTGGCTTTTAAAGCCAAAAAAGCGGAGATAAACCCCCTTGATAATATGCCCCTTTGTGCTTAAATGAACGCATCCATTCATAACTAAAGACTAAACTTGCTTAATCTTTTAAAAGTGATATCTTGACTTGTGTATGTTGGATTTTTGTACCGTTGGTCTTGTTTTATTCAGATAAATATTGGCTATTTCTCTAAATGGGTGTGGGTGCCTTTTGTAGTGTTTTCCCTGAATGACTGTGTATGTGTACAAATGCTTTACACAGTACCTTTGAGATAAGCCTCATTGCTCATGCCAAGCTACCAAGAGGGTGAACAGGGCTTATCTTAGCTGTGTGACTCCTTTACCATGACTAGAGTGAGGGTCCCTACTTGGACAGTGTGCAAACAACTTTCAACTAGAGACCCTATTTACCACACCCCTTATCAAAATCTACTGTAGTACCTGGGGAGGCCCAAGCAGGCCTCTGGCTTTGTCCTGGGTAGTTCCCAAGCCAGAATGGTCTGAAATGTGACCTGGAGGGGCTGTACCTTGCCCCCTTCAACTTGGTTATTCATGTAGACCACTGGCTCTGCCATGTGTGGCACTTACTGGTCTTGATAGCCAGGCCTGCTCTCTGCAGAGCTTGACCACTTATCAGAGGGGGCACAGGTGTCATCTAGGTAGCCGGCAATGAAGTTCTCCAACCCAGCCAGGACCTGATTGACCAAACCCTGGAAGGTGGCATGGGCGTTTTTCAACAAGAAGAGCATAACTCAAACCTGAAAGTGGCCTTTGGGATAGAGAATGCAAACCTCTCTTTGACCCCCTCAGTTAAGGTGATATGTCAATACCCAGATGTCAGATCAAATGTGCTGAGAAACTTAGCAGCCCATAACCAATCAATGAGCTTATATGGGGTGAGCATCAGTCTTAGTGACTGCACTGAGCCCCTGGTAATCAGCACATGAATGAAGTTCAGGGGCGATAGCTCGAGGGGGAGCCTTGTGGACAGGCCTCACTGGGCTGGACAAAGGACTGCTTGAAGGTGCAATCACCTCTAGCCCGATCATTTTGGATCCTTCCTCCTTTATGCTGCCTCTCACCTTGTCAAATATCTTGAAGATCTTTTTCATCACAGGCATAGTGTTCCCAGTGTCAATATTAGGGGTGGGTGGACAACTCTGTTCCGCCCACGTATTGTGCGGAATTTTGCCTGTTCTGCGAACTAGGCGGAACAGGCAAATCTCCGCACACTCAGGGCGGAGCAGAGTTGCCCTCCCGCCCGTCTCCCACCCGCACTATTAAAACATTATATATAAGAATTTAAAACACCTTACCTTATCGGAGGCATTCCTGGCTTCTCTCCTTCCATGTTGCGACTTCTTCTTGAAAACTGCACATGTATGGGTGCCTGCGCATGTGCATTTCTCGTGAGGATTGCACATGCAAGGGCACCCGCACATGCGCACTTTTCCAGAAGAAGGTGCGATGGAGAAGGAGGGAAGCCCGGGGCTGCCGCCAATAAGGGAAGGTGTTTTAAATTCTTATTTATAATGTTTTAATAGTGCGGGCAGGAGGCGGGCGGGAGGGTGGTGGTGTGTAGCAGCGCTACGCAGAGTGTGCGGAGATTGGTTCCGTCTCCGTGGCACTCCGCGTAGCCCCGCTACACCCACTACGCCCACCCCTAGTCAATATCATGGGTACAATAGGTAGTGAGCCCTGGGTCTATGGCGAAGCGAGAGGCAAACTGCCCCAATAATTGGTGACAGTCTTTCTGTTTCACTAAGGTCCGGGTTGGGAAGAGAATGACATCCTTAACTGACACATCTGCTCCCTGGAAGAAAGGAGGTCATGGAGAGATTCACTCTCTTCCTCTACTCCATCACCCTTGACCAGGAGTATAGGAACCTCAGATCTCTCGAAGAAGGGTTTGAAGTGATTGACATGCAGGACCCATTAAGGATTTCTAGGGGGTCTTGAGGTCCACCAGATAGGTGACCGCCCCCTTGCGCTCTTCCACCTCATGGAGCCCGGACCTTCAGTTTTTGTAGGGGCCGAGAGTGGCCTTCTGGTCATACCTTCATTATTGACCACCTGGCTGGCTTTTAGATTAGATTCTCTTTAGCCTTCTTCCAGAAGCGCATCATCTGGGCACAGCAGGTCAGCATGTAGCTGTACTGGGAGGTACAAAGGTTGAGTTAGAACCTAGTAGTGAGGTCTGCGCAGGAGAAACAAGATATCACAATTTTGATTTTCAATCAATCAATCAGGGATTTGTGAAGTGACCTACTCACCCTGAGGGTCTCAAGGCTTTGGGGGGGGGGATATCGAGCAGCTCTGCATCAACCAAAAAGCCAGGTCTTGAGGCTCTTCCTGAATGCTTGTAGTGTGGGGGTTCATCTAATGCTGAGGGGGGGTTCGTTCCAGGTTTTGCTGCGATGTAGGAGAAAGCTTTTCCTCCCATTCTGGCTTTCCGGATGCGAGAGATTTCAGCCATGGTGAGGTCGGCGGAGCGGAGATTTCTCTTGGGGGTGTGTAAGGATTCTTTCATTAAGGCATTGGGTTCCAGTGTTGTGGAGGGATTTGTAGAAATGAGTGAGCAGCTTGAAGGTCACTCTCTTTTTGACGGGAGCCAGTGGAGGTCTCGTGGGTGCTGAGTGATATGGTCTTGTCATGGGATGCTGAGGACGAGTCTGGCTGCTGTGTCCTGGATGGTCTGAAGTTTGTGGAGTAGAGATTTGTAATTTCGGCATAGAGGTCCTTCCCGTTGTCCAGTCTGCTGGTTATGAGTGCGTGGGTGACGGTCTTCCTGGCTTTGGGGGGATCCACTTGAAGGTCTTGCGGAGTATACAGAGGGTGTTGAAGCACGTGGAAGATACAGCGTTGATCTGTCGGTTCATGGTGAGGAAGGAGTCGAGTATGATGCTGAGGTTGCGGGCGTGGTCTGGGGGTGTGGGAGGGTTGCAGAGGGCGCGTGGCTACCAGGTGTTTTCCCACATGGAGGGGGTGGATCCGAGGACAAGGAATTCTGTCTTCTCTGAGTTGAGCTTCAGGTGTTTGAAAGTTTGTGATGAATGCCAAATGCCAAAATTAACATTTCCAGAAAAAGAACCTTTAAACATGTGTGAGTGGGAAATATGGGATTTTTTTACGATTGGTTTAGGGTCCCCACCAGCAGTACCTTCGTTTATCCTTTAAATACCCAAGCTCCAGCCACAGCAACAAGAGAATCTGTTTGGAGCATTACAGGAAAAGAAGACTACTTTGTTTTCTGCACTGCAGAATTCTTGGTTGCCTGCCAGGGAACATGGGGGGAATTATCTTTAACTCTGTCCTAAATATCTGCTTCTAGCATTTTTGCAGGTATGGTTGCACCAATTTCCTGCCCTGAAGCCCACAGAGTTACCTCCATCCCTCCTGTGAGAAGAGAATAGCGGAGCTGAGCGAGATACTGAACCATGAGTTCCTGTCGACCCGGCCTTAGCACTGCTGGGCTATTCAAAAGCATTACCGGTGGCATACAGGCGATTGACAGATATGGGCCCATAATTGGCAAGACGTACAGTGGCGCAGTGCTGGATGAGAGGTCCGACACCAACCAAGAAGCGGTGGGCCAGAGACATGGTATACTTCTGGCACACAAACAGAACGCTACAGTGAACTCCTCCCCCCCACCAGTCGCCCAAAAAACTTCTGGGGTCTATATAACACCTTTAGACACACTAGAGAAGACATTGCTGACACGCAGCGGGAAGGGGTGGAGGGTGCGCAGTAACTTACACATAGGCAAAAGTCCTCCATGGAGTTATCGCGGGAGGGGTTCGATGGTGACCCGCGGGGAATAACGGTGGCTGGGCGGAGTATTGATAATTGGTCACTCTGTAGTACAAGGTCAGCTGTGACACACACAGGACACTTACCTGGGGGAGTACTGGGAGCATACAAGTCATTACGGGCGATTACACTCGGGCGGGAGATACGAACACTGGAACGCAATGTAACGTGGCATTTTTGCAGCATGAAGGTCAGCGAACTGGTTGCACAGTTGGGGGGGGGTTTCCGGGGGTTTTGTATTGAGGGGAAGGGGGGGTTTACCTCAGGACGGGAGGGAGGTTTCTTTCAAAATAAAATACACCTACATTTCTGAATTCTGAGAATAAGGCCTACACGGATCTACTGCAAGGTTAATGTGGACTTTCGCATATGTGCTACCATGGTTTCAACTGTTCCTTGCGGCTCCTGTACCTCCCCTTAGGAACCCTTGCGCCGCCGTACCCCAGGGTTGACGGCACATGGCTGTGTATTGATAGTTACATGATTACTGAATATGTATGTTTTTATCGCATTGCCGACCCGGGGGGGTTGTAGGCAGCAAGCCGTGTATGTACCTGTCTGGATTAATAAAGGTGTTTAGAAAAAAAATAAAAAAAGTTCATCAATTCTCAAGCTTAGTATGGGATTTTACACTCTTTATGTCCTAACGATATGCTTTAGTCCATTTGTTGCACACATGTTGTGTACACTCTCTCTGTGGAGGGCTCTTGCTGTTTAAGACGAGGAACCAAGTCTGAACCAAGGGTTCCTCACAGAAACTAGGTTAATTCTTTGTGTATGATTGTTTTGGGGATTGTCTGGCTTAGTTACATCTCACACCAAGACTATGGCCTCTCGCCCATATATTTCAGTACTGTCCTTCATTACAGGCAGTGCGGTCGACTCTCTACGTGTGCAGGCATCCACTTGAACACTTCAGACTTCAGGGCCAGGAGTTTATGTGGGGTGCGGGAGCACTAAGATGGTTTTTGTGTCTCTGGACAACAGGAACCATGAGCCATGGATTCAGTGTTTCTACCTAGAGTTTGGTGCATGGAGGACCTTGCAATAGAAGGGTCTGAGTGAGTGGAAACTTTCACGCGCCCTGATTCCTCAGTAAGGGAGCAAGCAGACTGGTGTTCTTCTAAAGAGCAAGAGTTATCAAGAGAATGTTTCCTTGCATGGGCTTGTGAGGTGAATTGAAAGATGGTTCCTCCAGGCACTCGAGTATATCCAACTTGCCTCACCCATTACCTGCCCATCACAGTGTTTTGAATTGAGCGGCAGGTAGGATGCTGATGACTCAAGACACTTGACAAGAGACCCCCTGTCCTGCACACTCACGAGCGGGCACCTAGTGCTAGTCTATCAGCAGAGCAGTAATAACAATCGGTGAACACATAACACTAAACTGTATGCCTATGCCAAGATGACAGGCAACCAGCCAGGTGGCAATGAACACAAACAGGCAGAGCTGGAATACTCTTTTCAGGGCCGGACTGGCCATTGCGGGTACTGGGCAATCCCTCGGTGCACCCCAAGTGTGGGGGACTGTTTTGGCCCCTGGGGGGTGTTTTTGTTACAGGGCCGTTTATGCAGCATAGCTGCAAAATTGTCCTTGTAACAAAATTGGCCGAAAACCGGCCCCGGCAAAGAGTTCGGTCGCACCACCAACCTCCCCCCCGGGGGCTGGCCGAGCATTTTGCCAAGGCCGGTTTTGGTTCCCAGTCCAGCCCTGACTCTTTTCGATAGGCCCTGGGTATGGACGTCCGCAAGGGGGGGCAAGGAGGGGCGCTTGCACCCCCCTGGATCACTGGTCTGGTGCAGGCCGTTACCGTACTGGAGCCGTGGTGCGGGCGGTGGCCTGAGGGCTGCAGCGCATGCTGGCTTTGCTGTGGGAGGAGTGGGTAATGCTCTTTATCCTTGGAAGGAGGAGAGAGCGGGCAGCTCTTCAAGAGTTGAGATCTGCTGTCAGGTGGCAGGAGGTAAGGCCTGTGTTATGGAGAAGTTTCTTGCTTGCTTTGCCCCAGGGCACACACGTGTTGCATGTGGCATGCATGCCAACAGCCATCAACGAGTGCGAGTCCTAAGAGTTAGTCAGAGGTGGCCCCAGAGTTCAAAATGCCCCGTGTAGAATGTGCGGTCATCTGCCCTAGTATTTTATTGGATTTAGGCCCACATGCATCATTGTTTCATTTTGCACTTCCTAATTTGCGATTTTTAGGGAATCGCAAATTAGGAAATGCAAAATGGGATGCATGTACATTTTCTCAAAATATTTGAGAATCGGTAAAAATCGCAATTTTTACCGATTCTCAAATATTATGCGATTAGCAAAGTGCGAATTCGCAATTCCCATTCATTCCTATGGGCTAAAATGCCCATAGGAATGAATGGGAATTGCGAATTCGCACTTTGCTAATCGCAAATCCTGATTGCATTTCAAGGGTGGAAAGGGGGGTTCAAATGACCCCCCCTGCACCCATGAAATGTTGTTTTCGCATCATGTTGCACACACACATGTCCTAAGGACATGTGTGTCCGTAACATGAATGTGTAAAAAATGCTTTTGCAGTGTTTTTAACACTTTTTGCAAATTTACCGAGTGGTTCAACCACTCGGTAAATTTGACACCCTAATTGCGAATTCGCAATTATAAAAGTAATCATGCATTGCTTTTAAGAAATCGCAAATTTGCGATTTCTTAAAAGAAATCGCATTTTTAGAAATCGCAAAAATGTGCGATTTCTAAAAATGCTTGATGCATTCCAAAAAGCATTTGTGGAATCGCAAACGGCCGATTTTAAGGAATCGCACCGTTTGCGACTCCAAAAATGCTTGATGCATGTGCCCCTTAGTTCCTGCGATGGGAATACAATACAACTTAGTAGTTAATGTAATTTAGCATTTGACACAGTGCTTCTCAAACCTGGACAGTTTTTACAAGGGAAGGAGTAAAAAAGAAACTCACTAAAACACCTCTATACTGATACTTGTACAAAAAAACGCCTAAACACCAAAAACTGTGTTGAGAACTGACTGAACGTGCAAGGAATGGTAGCACTTATTTCACATGTTTTGTTACGGGCTATTCACATAACGCTTGGAAGGGGATGTTTTTAGAGACTTTTGCTACTGGTTAGAAACCATGTGAGCAGTTTAATAATAATTATACATAAGAATGTGTTAATAAAGACTCCTAAAAAATAAAGAGTACACATGGAGTCGGTTGTGAATTTAATGGGTAAAGGGTACGCCCAAGGCTTTAAGTGGGTTGAAAAAACTGGGGTAGGAGGGGTCTCTCAAAGGGGCGTAACCTATGTAATAAAGGGTGTGCTTAAACATGTACGGTAAATATCTCTGCTGCCTGACTGGCGTTTTCCTGCCTCTTTCTCTTATTGCATCCAAATATATAATAGAACTGGCATGCACTTAAAACAAGCCTATACTATTAGCTTTAGCAATGGTTGTTAGCTGCATTATGTAACAACAATGACTTTGTGGTAAATAATAGTGAAAATGCCTCAGTTGTTTAATTATGATACTGTGAAATTACTATACCATGTCATTAGAAACGTTAAATAAAACTATTTGTAAAAAAACGTACTTTTATTTATTGTGGGCTTGAGAAAATGTCTAGAAGCTGGTAATGTTTGGCAGCAGCTGCCCATGCATCTGTATTAATCACTGCAGACATGTTCAATGTAGAGCCTGCACTCTGCTTTTCACACACCTCCCCTGCTGCGGATCTCCATGGCGTGCAATTTTCAGATCACTAGCAGGTAATTGTATATTCTGATTTGCTCCTTTGTGGCACCTGCATAACAAAGGAGTCTCTCCTGTGCCCCAGTGTTTCTTGTGCCCCACCTGGCACACATCATGCCGGAGGATGGTGATGACATTAAGATGTTAACCCCCACCTCCCCCCCTGGAAAAATGTCAGCGGACGCCCATGGCCCTGGCCTTGCTGACCGTCTCAGCAGTTCTACCACTGCAGGAAAACCACACCAGTTACTGTCTGTTGTACGATGCAAAAGAGGAAAGATCATGAGAGCCTGCAGATAATATACCCCTGCCCCCTAACTCGTAAGCGCCATCCATCGATCTGGCTTGCGCAGTCACTTCGAAGTTAAGGCTGTGTCACCAGAGACGTTTTAACGCATGGCAAAGTGGGCTCTGGCCCAGGGCCCCCCTGATAGGACCTTCTCTTTTCTGCAGAGACTCTTGTCCTGGTAACGTCGAATAATTCTTAAACAGATTGTTCTAAATACCAGTTACCTTTTATTTATTTTTAATATGGGTGATGTGTATGAGTCTATTACAGACATTTTGCGGAGAAATGTTTTGTTTGTTTCATGCAAAATCCATTCAAAAAGTTTCTTTTACAACAAAACAGGAACTCGCATATGACAAATGTGAGGGAGTCACTGAGATTATTTAAAGTAACATTAGTGAGCTGCTTCTTTGTTACAGTATTTGTTGTTGTAATTACTTTATTTGATGGAAAATTCATCATAAAAGTACACAGTTTATACAGTACATTTAAAAAAAAAATAAAAGAGTAGGGACACAACATCCATATATTTACAAACATCCTCATATACTACTCAGTAAAATTCTCTAAAATCAAGCTTAAAGCTAATTATATTAAAAACCATAAAAAGCACTTCATGCCCTAGTGCTGACCATCGGTTAGGTTAGATGAGCGAGACGCTTGGCCATCCTGGTGCGGGTCTGCCATGCACTTCCCAGAAATTTAGCTACCCCACATACCACAGCAGTAGAAGATTTGTCAGTACGGAGTGTCGTAATTTGATAATGATCGGGTTAGCGTTTAGCTCAGCTACACGAACTTCTTCTTATCTTGACCACATTTGCGGAGGCCATTTTGTATTTCTGGCTTCCATTTTCATGAACATGCTGCCTCGTGGTCAGCATGCCCTTTTGTCCTTCCTCTGTATCAATGGCCATCTAACTTGCCCAGCAACAGGCTATTTTTAGTACTGGTCAAGCTTGCACATGCGTAGTCAAACCCTCTGTATTAGTGGACGGTCATCGCTCAGGAATGTTCCCCTAAACTGACCGGTGGTGTTGAAACTCCTCCCATACGTTGGCTGTGTTCCAGAAATGTCCTTATATGTTCCTAAACTGAGCAAATGTGTTCCGCCTACCTTTTTATTACTGTAAAACTGTATAAAAGAGGTCACTCACCGATGTTCGGTGTGATACTTCTTACATTACCGAAGGGTGCTGTAGGAATTTACCACCACCCCATGGGGTCTTAATAAACTTGTCTTTTGCATTTCTAGTTTCCGTGCCAACTTCTATATTACGGTGTTAAGGAGTTTTTGCAGAGTATGTAGACCTGAGGAAACCCAATACCACAAATTGGCGACCACGAAGGGACTCATTGGCGACTCGGATGCCCGAAGGAGAGGTCGTGACGAAGGATTGGAAACTCGCCATGGACACGTACGCTGCCACCGAGTGACCCGAGTCTTGGCACCCACGGTGTTTTTTCCGTTCCTTCTGATCTGACCTTCCAGGTGGCGCCGGTCCTCAACTGAGATCCTGATCGGTTGGGTTGTCGTACAGTGCCTGTTTGGCTGATTCGATTGAAGAACTTGGCAGCTGGAACCTGGATATTTGAGAACTTGGTAAGCTTTTGATTGGTAAGATAGTCTACTGACACTTACTGTGGCTTTTTGGATTTGTTTGAGTTAGCTAACATTTGGATCTATGATTTGAGTATATGTGGAGTGCACCTCACATAGGCAGGCAGTGTAGAGATATTTCTCTGACTTTGAATTTGTTTGAACGGCACACCATGTGTAAAACATATTAAGTGCCATTTTATGTAATATCGCGTTTTCGTGATATTTTGACATGCCTGTTTTAAGCACACTTCGAGGAATGTGCTGTCTTGGAAAAGGTACCAATTATCGATTAAATGAATCTCAGCCGGCTCCCCCAGAGGGAACACCTAATTGTGAAATGTATATCAAATTTGGCCTTCCCCCTATTATGTGTAGTACATTGCGGCATAAATACACAAAGGCCGATCATGAATTGCAATGGCCACTACATGGGTCGTTTGATTTGCGAAAGGTTCAATATGTGGAGCAATGTTTGTTTCAGCGTAGGTCTAGACAGGATATGTTTGATTGTGTACGTATGTGGGAGAAAGCGGTGCGTGAGCGAATGAAGCGTGAACAAGCCTTGGCGGATAAAGAGCAGAGAAAGGCAGCTCATGATAAAGCTTTACAGCTGCAGGAAAAAGAGTTGCAGGAAAAGAAAGAGAGGGAGATTCGGGAACGTAATTTTCAAGTTAATGGTCAATTTCCTATTCGGCGTCCTCTTTATCCTGTCCTTACTAATGAATCTGATGATTTTTCATTGCTAGACCGTTGCCCGCCTCCGTACGTTTCACCTACGGCTCCAGATGAGGAATTGGATGAAGACGATCAAGAGGATAGTCGTACCAGGCTAAGTGTTGATCGGGCTGCGGAATTGTGTGGGTTTGCTCGAAAACTTAATCTTAGATCTATAACTATTTCCGAGATTAATGACCATATGCGTAAGTGGTCGGAGAGAGAACGGTTGTATTTTCTGAGTCATTTTGGAGACGAAGTTGTAGAACGGTTTAGAAAATATTCACCTGAGTTGGAACCAAAGGATGTATCAGTTGGTCGTGAGAATTTGCGTAAAGGTATTTTTGTTCTTACAGATGCGGATTCGTTTTTTCAACGGTTGGTCCATCTATGGGATAAGGCGTTAGAATTGAAGGCGGTGAGAAAAGCATCAGACATGGCTGCGCCTGGATCGACAGGGATATCCAAAGAGTGTCCTATCTTTGGAGCAGATAAGAGTTCTACAGTTCATATTATGCCTATGCGAGAAGCTGCACCTTTATATGTCCCTTGTTAGACCTGGCACCTTGGCGTGAGTTTCCCTTCCACTTTTTGCTGATGTGCCTCCGATGTTTTGCTGGTTTTCCGATACTCAGGGCACTGCGACACGGCCGACCCGTGCCGCAGTGCAAGTGCTCCCTACTGTAAATTGTACATGCGATTGGTATCCATGATTGGTGCATTGGATTTACTGTTAGTCCCTAGTAACGCGCACTAGAGAGTGCCGGGGCTTGTAGATGCCAATACTGCTGGTGGGCCTGCAGCGCTGGTTGCGCCACCCACCGTAGCAGCCGTAAAGATGTGTCTGGGAACTGCGCCCGCAGAACCCGCGTGCGGTCTCGTACTGTCACGCTAACTGGGCAAGTGCACCCACTTGCCAGCCCCTGAACCTTCCCTTAACTACATATTAGTCACCCCTATGGTAGGCCTGCGGGCAGGGTGCGTTGTAGGTGTAAGGTAGGACAAGCCCTGATGTGTGTGGCATGTCCTAGTAGTGAATTACAGCCAAAATCGTAGCTCACTATTGAAGGCTACCTGCTCCATTAGGCCAGACTGAGCTGCTGGAATTATTACACCCTATAATCCCAGCAGGCTCAAGGAGCATGGTAGCGAGTCATGTTTAGTATGCCTGAACTCAGGATGATAAAATATTTCTTGTAGTCAAGTTTATTTTAGTATCCTGTGTTTGCAAATGCTACTTTTAGGAAGTTAGCATTTGCTTGCCTAACCATTTCAGCCCGCCTCTGCTGGTATGTGTATCTGACTGTCTGGGATGTGTGAGTGACAGGGCTGGGGGGATGACAGGTGTTGAATGCGCAGATTACACCTTAGTGGGAGGTAGGAGTGGCTCTTGACTCTGGATCTTGCTGTGCTCTGCCACCACAATGCTGGCTCCACCCTCCTGGGGAGCGACTGATGACTCAGCCGACATCTGGCCCAGGAAGGGCGAAGCCCCATCAACAAGGTACTCTGGCTGCCCCTGTCCGCACAATGCTGGCTCCACCTCCTGTGGGGCGTCTGATGCGCCTGCCCCTCACACTGAAAGCAGAAGCCGGATTACACCCGCCGGAGTACTCAAGGACTGAAAGTGGCTATGCAAAGGCCCCCCTGGCCTGCGAGAACAAAAGAAATGCCATATAAAAGATGGAGCCCTGCTCCTTGAAAGTTGGATCCGGTTTGGGCTACAGAAGGAACTCTGCCCGACGAGAAGGACCGTGAAGGACAAGGAAGGGTGCTGTCTCTTGCCTGTGTCTGGTGCCTTGCTGCCGAAGGAGAGGAAAAAGGAAAGACTGCGAGAAGAATTTTGCTTTACAAAGACTTTGTGCCAAACTCTGCTGAGAGATCTCCAAGGGCTTGCTGTGAACTTGCCCCCTGACCAGCGCCCCAGGACCAGTGGGCGCTACACCCGGAAGAAAGCGACTGTGTGTGCTGCTTATCGCTGCAGTACCGACGGAGGAATCTCCTCCAAGGCAACGACATCCACCTGACCACCGTGACCGGGGCCCAAAGCAACAGCGAGAGCAACGTGAGGTCCAGCAGCCGCTGGCCCGAACACCGTGACCGCAACTGCACCGGGAGCCCGAGAGCAAAGCGAAGGAGGACCCGTCCGGTCCGAGCTCTCGAGTTGACTGCGCCACGAGCAGCCAAGCCACTTGCAAAGACGGACAGTCGCCCTGTGAGAGTCCTCTGGGTCGGTACCTTGCCCGACAGCTCAGCTGTGAGCGCACAGCTGCACCGGCACTTGGCTGGGTACGTCCTGCACTTGAGGACCGTACTGCCACTTGCCGCCACCACACAGCCGCCGCCTCCAGGGTCGGAGCGAACGACGAGGAAAGGACCCTGCCGCCACAGAACACCGCTGCCCCGGATGACCCGTGACCTGCTCGGCTGAGAGCCGCAACGAACAGCGACCCCGGGAAGGCAACGCGACGTGGGACAGCTCCCCTGGAAGCCGCCCGCTCCACAAGAACTTTGTTGAACCGGCCTAAAGGCCTAAAAGAACGCTTATTGCTAAAAAGAACTGTGGCAACCTGAACTAAGTAATTTGGACCCGATAATTGAAAGTTTGTTAACTGTATTCACGAGCCTGCTTAAAATCTATATAAAGATATATATTTTTACAGAATACAGTTTGGTCTCATTGTGTAGTGGGTTGGTTGTGAGGGTGTAGTATTGCAAGTGTTTAACCCTATGTGCCCCAAAGATTATCCTACGACTGCTTAAGCCACACTACCTAGAGGGTAAGCAGAGGTTGTCTGGAAGGTAACCCTCAGCCCTGACGGGGAAGAGAGAGTCCCTGCTTGTCGCTAGTGTTGCACTGCGCCAACTAGAGCTTCCCCCTTCCTACATTGGACGCAGCGGTGAGGATTTTTCGAATCTACATTTGCAATATTTATACCTAAACTTCCGACCATTGCACAGTGATTACAGTCCAGTTACTTAGCCACAGACTTTGCTTTTGAATTTTGCCGAAAGAAGATTCCGAGTGCGAGAACCATGCCGGGCACGAAGAGCCTGGATGGAGCGGAGTCCACGACCTCCGAGGTGTTGGAGGTGGAGTGGGACGCCGCGAAGCTGGATACATACACCAAGGATGAACTGAAGTTCTTTTGCAAGAAACTCAAGGTTCCGCACGCTGGTTGCAAGAACAAGCCACAGCTCTACAAGGCCATGAAAGCCTGGATAGAGTCCAGAAAGACCCCGGAGGATCAAGACGCCCTCGCGGAGCAAGATGCGACTGAGGAGCAGAATGCACTTGGGGATCTGATCGACCTCGAAAGGCAGGACAGCGTACACAGCTTTGGTAAAGGCCTGTCGCCAGAGGAGCTGGCGGACAGGAAGGAAACGAGGAATCACGAAAGAAAGCTGGCAGAATTAAAAATCCAACTGGAGCTTGAAACCAAAAGAATGGCGCTGGAAAAACGAAAGCACCAAATGGATTACGAAGTGAAAATGAGGGAGATGAGCCTGAAAGAAAGAGGCTTGGATCATCCTCCCTCTGGTGGCAGCACATCGCCAGTGCAGGTAGAGTCAAGAGTGCACATCCCGAAGGACGTAGTTAAGGAGTTCTTTAAGGGGGATGACATAGGACAGTGGTTTAGGGCATACGAGGTAGCCATGTCCTCCCACCGGGTCCCTGACAAGGATTGGAGAGCGGGGTTGTGGGGAAGGTTCCTTAGCGAAGGGCGAGATACCTTGCTAGATTTGCCCGTAGAAAATCAGAGATCCTATTCCCACATGAAAGAAGCTTTAATGAACAGGTACGGGCTTACCCCTGAAATGTATAGACTGAAGTTTAGGGGATGTACTAAGCGGCCTGGGAATACGTATGTGGAGTATGTGACTTACTTTTGCAGAGCACTGGATGGTTGGGTGAAGGGTAGCAAAGTGAATGATTTTCAAGGTCTCTTTGATTTGATTGCATGGGAGCACTTGTCTGATCACTGTTTTCCTGAGTTACGCCAACACCTGATCGATAGCAAGCTGTCCAACCCGAGGAAGCTTGCTGAGGAGGCGGACCGCTGGCTCAGCACCAGGGTCCACAAGGGTCCCGTGGGAGACTCCGCCAAGAGTGGGCAGGGTCCCCAGCAGAAGAGTGGGGGGGGCAAGGGGGGAAAACAGAAAGGGTTCCAAAAAGGCCCCCAAAGTAGTTCCCAGGGGAACCAGCAGCAAGGTTCTCAGCCTCCCCCACCCCCGAAGCAGAATGGGGCCCCGACAGGTAAACTTGTTCCAAAGGGGCCCTTCAATTGTTACAAATGTGGCGAGCCTGGGCACATATCCAGTGACCCCAAGTGTCGCCTGTTTGGAAAACCCGCACCCACTGGTGCTCCGCCCCGTCAAGTGACTAGTGTTCACTTAGGAGAAGAAGTGATGGTCCCGGGGGGTGGAGATCCCGTTCACATGACCCTGGTCTCGCTAGGAGACAGTGAGATGATCCCTACGAACTACCTGCCCTCTAACACTAAGAAATATGGGCAGGTGGTGATCATCAATGGCAAAGAAGCTGAGGCTCTTAGAGACACAGGAGCCAGTGTGACTGCAGTGAGGCAGCACCTGGTGTCTCAAGAGCAGGTTGTACCCCATGCCTACTGTAGGGTTATCAACGCTGATAATTCTGAGAGTCAGTGTCCGATGGCTCAAGTTCCCTTCGAGTGGGGGGGGGGTCTCTGGTACTCGGCAGGTCTGTGTGAGAAAAACCATGCCTGTTGACTGTTTGCTAGGGAATGACTTGTAGCACTCCCCTTGGGAAAAGGTGGAGAAAACGACTCACCTGCGGATAGTGGGTCTGCCTGACTGGGCGTGCGTGACCACCCGGTCGATGGCAGCCAGTAGGGGTGATCAAGAGGTCCTGGGGCCTGAAGGAGAGGCCCAGGAACCGGCCTTAGGGAGAAGGCGCCGGGGACGCGGGAAACCGGTCCCTGAAGTTCCCACGGTCCAGGAGGAAGCAGACCTTGAGGGGGATGCCCTGGAGCCTACAGGGGAACAGATCGCCGAACTGGGGGACCTGCCTGAGCTGACCCATTGGCAGCAAGAAGGAGGACCCTCCAGGGAGGAATTCTGCAAGGAGCAGAAAGAATGCCCTTCTCTCGTGGGTATGCGGCAGCAGGCTGCAGACCAGGCCAATGGTGTTCAGGCCAAAACACATTATGTGTACTGGGAGAACAACCTCCTGTATTCAGAGCCTAAGGCTGCTGAACCTGGGTCAGCCCGTGTGCTGGTGGTACCCCAGAAGTTTAGAGCCTTCCTACTGGGTTTGGCTCACGATGTGCCTTTAGCAGGACATTTGGGGATGGACAAGACCTATGACAGGCTTGTCACCCACTTTTACTGGCCCCAAATGCACAAGAGCTCAGACGCTCATTGTAGAACTTGTCCGACTTGCCAGGCAAGTGGGAAGACCGGAGGGAAGAACAAGGCTCCCCTCCAACCCTTCCCTGTGGTCGGTACGCCATTCCAGCGAGTGGGAATTGACATAGTTGGGCCTCTGGACCCCAAGACAGCCATGGGCAACATGTTCATCCTGGTCTTGGTGGATCATGCCACCCGGTACCCTGAAGCCATCCCTCTGAGGACAGTGAGGGCCCCCGTGGTGGGACGTGCACTGATGGGAATTTTCTCACGAGTGGGATTCCCTCTAGAGGTGGTGAGCGACAGGGGGACCAACTTCATATCCAAGTATATGAAGTCCCTTTGGCAAGAGTGTGGCGTAACGTATAAGTTCACCACACCTTACCATCCCCAAGGTAACGGGTTGGTTGAGAGATTCAACCGAACCCTGAAAGGCATGATCATGGGCCTAGAAGGTCCAATGAGGCGTAAGTGGGACGTCCTCTTACCATGCCTGCTCTTTGCATATCGCGAGGTACCACAGAAGTCTCTAGGGTTCAGCCCCTTTGAGCTACTGTACGGTCACCCCGTGAGAGGACCGCTGAGTTTGGTAAAGGAAGGCTGGGAGCAATCTCCCAGGAAACCCTCCAGAATGTATATAGCTACATGCTGGCCTTCAGAAACCAGACCAGACGCTTCAGAGAACTTGCCGAGGCAAATCTGGAAGCGAGCCAGGAGGAGATGAAGCGGTGGTACGATCAGAATGCCACTCTGGTCGAGCTTCAGCCTGGACAAGATGTGTATGTCCTGGCCCCAGTGGAGCCCTGTGCCCTTCAGGATAAGTGGACAGGCCCATTCGAGGTTGTGGAGCGCAAGAGCCCCGTGACATACTTGGTGGACATGAAGACGCCCAGGAACCCTCCGAGGGTCCTACATGTCAACCGCCTCAAGCCCCACTTACGAAGGTCCGAAGTGGGCATGTTGTTGGCAACTGATGACGGAATGGAGGAGAAGTCGGAGCCTCTTCCTGACCTCTTAGTGGCCTGTGAGAAGGACGGGTCAGTGGATGGAGTTAACCTCTCACCCACCCTGACCCCCGAACAACAGGAGGACTGCCGCCAGTTGCTGGGGCAGTTTCCAGACCTGTTCTCCCTGGTTCCGAGTGTCACAGATTGGTGCATCCATGATGTGGACACTGGAGACAGCTTACCTGTGAAGCATAAGGCTTACAGAGTGACTGACAGGGTCCGGGCCTGCATCAAGGAGGAGGTCTCCAAGATGCTTGCCCTCGGGGTGGTTGAGTCTTCCAGCAGTCCTTGGTCCAGCCCCGTGGTCTTGGTCCCAAAGGCTGCTGCGCCGGGAGCCACACCCGAACTACGGTTCTGTGTGGACTACAGAGGACTCAATTCAGTCACGAAGACTGACGCGCACCCCATCCCCAGAGCTGATGAGCTCATTGATCGGCTAGGGGCTGCCCGGTTCCTCAGTACGTTTGATTTGACGTCTGGGTACTGGCAGATCGCCTTGACCGATGGGGCAAAGGAGAGGTCGGCATTCTCGACACCAGATGGGCATTTCCAGTTCCGGGTTATGCCATTTGGGATGAAGAATGCCCCTGCCACCTCTCAGAGATTGGTCAACCAGGTGTTGGCTGGGCTGGACGAGTTCAGTGCCGCCTACCTGGATGACATCGCGGTGTTCAGTGGCACCTGGCCAGAACACCTGTGACACCTCTGGGAAGTGTTGATGGCCCTGCGCAGAGCAGGCCTCACAATCAAGGCAAGCAAGTGCCAGATTGGGCAGGGTTCAGTGGTGTACTTGGGACACCAAGTGGGGAGTGGCAAGGTAGCACCCTTGCAACCCAAAATCGAAACCATCCTGGCTTGGGAGCCCCCCAAGACCCAGACTGCGGTGAGAGCCTTCCTGGGGCTCACTGGGTATTACAGGAGGTTTGTCAAGGGCTATGGCACGATTGTGACCCCCTTGACAGAGCTGACTTCGAAAAAGCAGCCCAGGAATGTGATTTGGACTGACACCTGTCAGAAGGCTTTTGACACCCTGAAGACTGCCATGTGCACGGCGCCCGTGCTCCTGGCTCCTGATTTCTCCAAGGAATTCATAGTGCAAACAGACGCTTCAGAGCATGGTGTAGGGGCTGTTCTTTCACAGATGACTGAGGAGGGCTTTGAACAACCCGTAGCCTTCATAAGTAGGAGGTTACTTCCACGGGAAAGTAGGTGGAGTGCGATAGAGCGTGAAGCATTTGCTGTGGTCTGGGCGCTGAAGAAGCTAAGACCCTACTTGTTTGGGTCTCACTTCCGAGTTCAGACGGACCACAGGCCCCTCAGATGGTTGATGCAAATGAGGGGTGAGAACCCGAAACTGTTGAGGTGGTCCATTTCTCTACAGAGTATGGACTTTACGGTGGAACACCGCCCTGGCACCGATCACGCCAACGCTGACGGTCTGTCCAGATTTTTCCGCCTTAGTGATGTGGAACTCCCTGGGGAAGGGTAGTTCCCCCCACATTTCAGCTGGAGGGGACACATGTTAGACCTGGCACCTTGGCGTGAGTTTCCCTTCCACTTTTTGCTGATGTGCCTCCGATGTTTTGCTGGTTTTCCGATACTCAGGGCACTGCGCCACGGCTGACCCGTGCCGCAGTGCAAGTGCTCCCTACTGTAAATTGTACATGCAATTGGTATCCATGATTGGTGCATTGGATTTACTGTTAGTCCCTAGTAACGCGCACTAGAGAGTGCCGGGGCTTGTAGATGCCAATACTGCTGGTGGGCCTGCAGCGCTGGTTGCGCCACCCACCGTGGCAGCCGTAAAGATGTGTCTGGGAACTGCGCCCGCAGAACCCGCGTGCGGTCTCGTACTGTCACGCTAGCTGGCAAGTGCACCCACTTGCCAGCCCCTGAACCTTCCCTTAACTACATATTAGTCACCCCTATGGTAGGCCTGCGGGCAGGGTGCGTTGTAGGTGTAAGGTAGGACAAGCCCTGATGTGTGTGGCATGTCCTAGTAGTGACTTACAGCCAAAATCGTAGCTCACTATTGAAGGCTACCTGCTCCATTAGGCCAGACTGAGCTGCTGGAATTATTACACCCTATAATCCCAGCAGGCTCAAGGAGCATGGTAGCGAGTCATGTTTAGTATGCCTGAACTCAGGATGATAAAATATTTCTTGTAGTCAAGTTTATTTTAGTATCCTGTGTTTGCAAATGCTACTTTTAGAAAGTTAGCATTTGCTTGCCTAACCATTTCAGCCCGCCTCTGCTGGTATGTGTATCTGACTGTCTGGGATGTGTGAGTGACAGGGCTGGGGGGATGACAGGTGGTGAATGCGCAGATTACACCTTAGTGGGAGGTAGGAGTGGCTCTTGACTCTGGATCTTGCTGTGCTCTGCCACCACAATGCTGGCTCCACCCTCCTGGGGAGCGACTGATGACTCAGCCGACATCTGGCCCAGGAAGGGCGAAGCCCCATCAACAAGGTACTCTGGCTGCCCCTGTCCGCACAATGCTGGCTCCACCTCCTGTGGGGCGTCTGATGCGCCTGCCCCTCACACTGAAAGCAGAAGCCGGATTACACCCGCCGGAGTACTCAAGGACTGAAAGTGGCTATGCAAAGGCCCCCCTGGCCTGCAAGAACAAAAGAAATGCCATATAAAAGAAGGAGCCCTGCTCCTTGAAAGTTAGATCCGGTTTGGGCTACAGAAGGAACTCTGCCCGACGAGAAGGACCGTGAAGGACAAGGAAGGGTGCTGTCTCTTGCCTGTGTCTGGTGCCTTGCTGCCGAAGGAGAGGAAAAAGGAAAGACTGCAAGAAGACTTTTGCTTTACAAAGACTTTGTGCTAAACTCTGCTGAGAGATCTCCAAGGGCTTGCTGTGAACTTGCCCCCTGACCAGCGCCCCAGGACCAGTGGGCGCTACACCCGGAAGAAAGCGACTGTGTGTGCTGCTTATCGCTGCAGTACCGACGGAGGAATCTCCTCCAAGGCAACGACATCCACCTGACCACCGTGACCGGGGCCCAAAGCAACAGCGAGAGCAACGTGAGGTCCAGCAGCCGCTGGCCCGAACACCGTGACCACAACTGCACCGGGAGCCCGAGAGCAAATCGAAGGAGGACCCGTCCGGTCCGAGCTCTCGAGTTGACTGCACCACGAGCAGCCAACCCACTTGCAAAGACGGACAGTCGCCCTGTGAGAGTCCTCTGGGTCGGTACCTTGCCCGACAGCTCAGCTGTGAGCGCACAGCTGCACCGGCACTTGGCTGGGTACGTCCTGCACTTGAGGACCGTACTGCCACTTGCCGCCACCACACAGCCGCCGCCTCCAGGGTCGGAGTGAACGACGAGGAAAGGACCCTGCCGCCACAGAACACCGCTGCCCCGGATGACCCGTGACCTGCTCGGCTGAGAGCCGCAACGAACAGCGACCCCGGGAAGGCAACGCGACGTGGGACAGCTCCCCTGGAAGCCGCCCGCTCCACAAGAACTTTGTTGAACCGGCCTGAAGGCCTAAAAGAACGCTTATTGCTAAAAAGAACTGTGGCAACCTGAACTAAGTAATTTGGACCCGATAATTGAAAGTTCGTTAACTGTATTCACGAGCCTGCTTAAAATCTATATAAAGATATATATTTTTACAGAATACAGTTTGGTCTCATTGTGTGGTGGGTTGGTTGTGAGGGTGTAGTATTGCAAGTGTTTAACCCTATGTGCCCCAAAGATTAGCCTACGACTGCTTAAGCCACACTACCTAGAGGGTAAGCAGAGGTTGTCTGGAAGGTAACCCTCAGCCCTGACGGGGAAGAGAGAGTCCCTGCTTGTCGCTAGTGTTGCACTGCGCCAACTAGAGCCTCCCCCTTCCTACATCCCTCCTAAAGGGCAAGGTACAGATGATGATAAAATGTCCGTGAATGCAAAGGGTAATTTTATATATAATTGGGTTTACACGCCGTGGAATAGAACAGATGTTATGGCACTTAAGACTGCTTTGCCTGACCCACGCAAAAATCCAGCAGCTTTCTATGAAGTAGTGGTAGGGGCTATTTCTTCGTGTGTTATGAGATTAGTTGATATTGATCTTTTCTTTGGGTTAATATTGCCTCCTTATATGTGGAGGGCGATTCGTAAGTTTGATGATCGAGCGATTCTGGGTGCAGATTGGAAAGAGTTAGCTCAAGCTGATTTGGAAAGGGAGCCCGCGTGCAAGCCATGCCAATTAATATTAGATCTTCTGGGGGCTATTTTGAATAAATTAAAAACACTTGTTCCCCCTAAGAAGATTGATTGGACTATGTTAGCCTCGTGCAAACAGAAACCGGATGAATCGGTTTCTGACTTCTTTTCACGTTTTGAGGAAGCATTCCATGATTACAGTGGGCAATTATTAACAGAGGACACGGGCAGGCATTTGTTCGTTGACAAGTATGTGGCTAATCTCCTACCGGAGATTGCAAAATGTTTAAAGACTAGTGAAAGTTCCTGGACCACGACGACCCCTGCTTCTTTATTGACTATGGCTCAGTATTATGAACGACAGGAATTGGAGGCTAAGGAAAGTAGTGATAAGAAAGCGAAGGAGTTAAAGACGAAGGTGATGTTGGCTCAGGTTTACGCTACACAGCCGAGAGGGAATGATAGGGGTAGACGTGGATCGTATGGTACGTCTTCCGTTCGTTCTGATATTTCTGAGGACCAGTGTGCATACTGTAAACGGTTTGGACATTGGGCTTCAGACTGTCCGGTGCTTCGAGAACAGCGTAATCAGCGTGGTCGAGGAAGTGGAAGGACGAGGAATAGTTATTCAGGGTCAAGGGGTGGAGTGAATGATCGTGGTAGGTTTGAAGCGAGGGGTCGTGGTCAGGCTGATTATAATACTTTTGATCGACGGAATCAGTATCAGATAGCTGACGGTGAGTTTACTGAGCACCAGGATTCTGTACATGCATAGGATTGCGTAGGATGGGGTGTGGAATCGGTTGAAGTACCAGTAGATCAGAGGGGTCCATATGTATCAGCGCATGTTTTGGGTTCTACTAATCAGTTTCTGGTCGATACAGGAGCTACTCGCAGTGCTCTGTCCAAACAGTTGGTTCCAAGGGCTCCCCTGTCTGGCGAAATAATTACATCAATAGGGTTCGATGGAACACCCTCTCTTAGCCCATTGTCACAACCCCTTACATTTCACATTGACAAATTTGTTGCCCCATGTTCGTTTTTGTTGTCACCAAACACTCCAGATAATATCATGGGGCTGGATATGCTTAAATATTTTCGAGCAACTATACGCTGTGCTCCTGAAGGGGTGCGGGTTATTTTGAATGAGAATTACCCAGATGTAGTGAGATTATGCCTCATGCAAGAGACCGAGGCGCTAGCCTCCCTTCCGAAAACGTTATGGGCTACTTCGGACACAGATGTGGGGCAGATGATTATCCCTGCTATACTTATTACTGTAAAGGAGGGAGCGTCTTTGCCCCGTGTACCACAGTATAAAATATCCAGGGAAGGTGAAATTGCGTTAATGCATATTGTACATGACTTGATTACTGCAGGCGTGGTGGAAGAAGTCCCCTATATTGTCTGTAACAGCCCTATTCTTCCGATTTTAAAGAAAGATACAGACACTAAAATATATCGTTTCATTATTGATTTTAGAGAAATTAATAAGATAGTGGTGCCGCAGTACCCGGTGGTGTCTGATATTACCACCTTACTTACTTTGATTCCGCCCACAGCCACCACATTTACTGTTATCGATTTGAAGAATGCTTTCTTTTCGATCCCCATCCATCCTGATAGCAGATATTTGTTTGGCTTCACATTAAATAACAAATCATATAGATTTTGTCGAGTTCCTCAAGGTTACACTGAAAGCCCTAGCATTTATAGCCAGGCTTTGAAAAGACAGCTTGATTCTTTTGATTTGCAGTCAGGAGTGGCTCTTATTCAATATGTTGATGATATCTTACTTGCAGCAGACACGCAGGAACAATGTGAAGAGAGTAGTCTTTCCCTGCTTTCTTTTCTTGCCCAGAATAATCACAAAGTCTCTAGGAAAAAGCTACAATATTGTAGACCAAAGGTGACCTACCTCGGTCATCTTTTGTCTAAGGAGGGGCGTGCATTGACATCTGATCGAATTCAAGCAATCTTAGATACACCAGTCCCTCGCACTCAGAAAGATGTTCGTGCTTTTATAGGTTTAACGTCTTTTTGTAGGCAGTGGATAATGGGGTTCTCGCACATTATAAAACCTTTGTTAGCATTATTGTCTAAATCTACACCGATCCCCCTTGAATGGACAGATGAATGTCAGAATGCTTTTGAGCAATTGAGGCAAGCCCTGTGTTCTGCACCAGTGCTAGGTACACCAGATTATACAAAGATTTTTACATTATATGTACACGAGAAAGATGGGTGTGCATTGTCAGTCTTAGCATAGACACACGGGGATAAACAGAGACCTTGTGCGTACTTCTCAGCAGTACTTGACCCTGTAGCACGAGGATTACCTGGGTGTTTTCGAGCAGTTGCAGCAACAGCAGTGGCTATACGACAGAATGAGGGAATAGTTCTGTCACACAAATTGTTGGTGTTAGTTCCCCATGCGGTAGACGCTCTGCTAAACCAAACAAAAACCCAGTATCTAATTAGTGCACGTTTAACAGGATATGAGTTAACAATGTTGGCGCCACATATTACACTGAAGAGATGTGCCACTTTGAACTCTGCTACTTTATTGCCGTATCCAGTTGGTGAGACCCAGGAGGAAGAACACCATGATTGTGTTTTCCTGACTGAAGAACAAACAAAGGGTCGTATCGACTTACAGGATACGCCACTTCCAGATGTAGATGGGGAACTGTGGGTTGATGGATCGTGTTTAAGGTTGCCAGATGGTACAACTTCTGCAGCCTATGCGATCACGACACTTAAGACAGTGGTAGAAACAGCACGAATACCGCAAAAATCGGCCCAAGTAGCTGAATTAATAGCTTTAACGAAAGCATGTGAATTAAATGCTGGTTTATGTGTGAACATCTACACTGATAGCCGGTATGCCTTTGGAGTAGGGCACGATTTTGGCCTACTCCGGAGGGAGCAAGGGTTTTTGACTTCACACGGAGTGCACATTATGCATGGAGAATTAGTACGTGATCTCCTGAATGCGCTATTATATCCAAAGAAAGTAGCGATAATCAAATGCAGTGCACATAAGAAAGTGACAGACAAAGTAGGACAAGGAAACGCTTTCGCAGATCGCATAGCGAGGGAAACTGCTATGTTACAAAATGTCTCGCCGATGTATGTGGTGAAATCACAGGCTGAGCGATGGCATGATGCTAGAGAAGAGATCTTAGACATTCAGAAATCAGCGTCTGAAGCGAAACTTGCAACCTGGGCAACGGAGGGAGTGTTGGATGATGAGGGTTGCTGGAGGAGCAAGGATATGGAGAGATGGAAATTGCCTGCTGCTTACTTGCAAGCAATGGTTCAAATGACACATGGATTGGCACATGCTGGAGCTCTCGCAATTACTAAATTGCTTACACGAGTTTGGGAGCATCCTGGGATTGCCAGTACGGCCAAAAGAGTAGTGCAGACCTGTCTGATATGCTTACAGTACAATCCTGCTAAAGGGACTTATACTCCGAAAGGAGGGTTTGTTCCACCTACTGCACCATTCGAAGTACTGCAAATGGATTACATCCAGCTTGAGCGTTGCAATAACCTTAAGTATGTCTTAGTGGTGGTGTGTGCTTTCAGTAAATGGATTGAGGCCTTCCCCACGAAGGATAATACAGCGTTAACAACAGCTAAGGTTCTGCTCAAAGAGTACTTCCCGCGCTATGGGGTTTGTAAATTTTTGTGGAGTGATAATGGTCCTCATTTTGTCGGGAAAATTGTGGAGTACGACCTGAAAGGATTGGGGATTCAGCAAAAGCTTCACGCTGTATTCCATCCGCAGTCAGCAGGTCTGGTAGAAAGGTATAATGTTACTCTGAAGTTGAAGCTAGCAAAGATCGTGGCAGTCTTTGAAATGGCCGGATGCCCTGCCTCTAGCATTGTTATCTATTAGATCAGTGCCACATTCCTGAACTGGCCTCACACCTTATGAAGTGGTGTTTAGAAGGCCTATGAATATATGGGGAGTTCCTAAGCCTCGTTTACTACATGATGTGCCTTGTATAATGATGAATGATTATTTGGCACGATTAACAAATGATTTACTTTCTATTCATCAACAGGTTCGAGAAGCGCTCCCCGACAATTCCATTGGAGAGGCTCATAATCTTCGTCCTGGGGATCATGTTATGATCCGAACATTTGAGAGAACCAGCAGCTTGCAGCCGAGGTGGCGTGGCCCTGAGCAAGTGTTGCTGGCCACTCGAACGGCTGTGCGAGTCACGAACAAGAAGCGGTGGGTGCATTCTACTCATTGTCGTCGTGTCTCTCCGGATATGGTGAACCCCGCTGTGCTGTCTGATTATCGAGACATACTGGATGCAGAGAAGAGCCCAGCTACTACGTCTACTGAATCGGAAGGAGCCTTCCCGGACCACACTGTTTCTGGTGGAGAAAGATATAATCTGCGGCCAAGAGAGCAGTGTTTTGTGCGAGACTGGTTGAGTTACCGCTCTGAGGTTTGTGAAAACGGAAGCCGAGAATATCAAGGGGGGGGATCAGTTCTGCCCAGTGTAGCGACACCCGTCTTGAATCTCGGAGAAGAAACCAGCGGCTACCTCGGAGCTCAGCACTCACATTTTTATTACTTTTGTTTTGAGACTTTTTTTGTACTTTGAACTATGGCACCTACTATGATGAGAAACAAGAGAATTCTTGGTGCCGTGCTTTTTGTTACGACCATAGTAGTAATAGCAGTAATAGCTTGGGTTGTAGAACGATTGGCTCCGGCAAGATAATATTTATTGCCTACTACTCCAATTCCATCTGAACATTTTCATTTCACTTTGCCTTATCATGAAGAAAGACATAGACAGACTTATCTAAATAACAGTTTTATTCAAATTCTGCATCACACCCATAATATGACGAACACTTCGAACTGTTGGGTATGTGGAATGTTGCCTGGACATCAAAAGAAAGGAGGCACCCCACTTATTCCTCTTCCGTTCTTTCACAATGGTTCTTGCAATGCATGGTACACTCTTCTGTTTACTTTGAGATGGCCAACAAAAGGTGGACTGCTTTTCCGACTTAATAAAGTTTGTTACAATGACAGAGATGGTTACCCGCAAGCAGACGGAACCAAATTCGAATGGGAAGAATATCGACCAGATGATGTGTCGTTGCCTCGTGTTTACACTAATCAAAGACGTACAAATATGTCTAGTTTACATGTGATTACAGTTATTGACACCAAAGCTGATCTATGTGTTCAAAATAAGGGTACTATCCCGGTAGGGAGAAGTGAATGTAATACTACTCTCACCTTTGACACGCCTAATGGTATTGCCTTTGTAGCTTCACAAAATACTTACTTCATTTGTGGAAATAAAGGTTATCACCGTCTTCCTATTGGATGGTTAGGAACATGTTACATATCCTTTGTATTACCCCCTGTATTTATTGCCCCACCTATGTATCATAATGATTTTGTATTATATCATGATTTTATATTAAATAGAGTGAAGAGAACAATAGCAATTGATGAGATTGACCAAACAGACACCTCCCTGCAACAATATCTCGATTTTAATTTAGGCCTCTTTTCATTTGTTGGTGCTGCCCTAAATAGCAGGAAAATAAGACGGCTAACACGTGTTGTAGAAGCTGTTGCTAATGAAACAGTTTTTGCCTTAGGGAATTTGACTGAGGAACTTCAAATTACCAGAATTGTAAGGCTCCAGAACCGTATGGTTCTAGATGTAGTGTTAGCTGATCTTGGGGGTGCATGCCGCATTATCGGTAGTAGTTGTTGTGTATATGTCCCTGATAATTCTCCTTCTGTGTATGATGCTGTTAGACCTGGCACCTTGGCGTGAGTTTCCCTTCCACTTTTTTTGCTGATGTGCCTCCGATGTTTTGCTGGTTTTCCGATACTCAGGGCACTGCGCCACGGCCGACCCGTGCCGCAGTGCAAGTGCTCCCTACTGTAAATTGTACATGTGATTGGTATCCATGATTGGTTCATTGGATTTACTGTTAGTCCCTAGTAAAGTGCACTAGGAGTGCCGGGGCTTGTAGATGCCAATACTGCTAGTGGGCTTGCAGCGCTGGTTGCGCCACCCACCGAAGCAGCCGTAAGATGTGTCTGGGGACTGCCACCGCAGAACCCGCGTGCAGTCTCGTACTGTCACGCTAGCTGGGCAAGTGCAACCATTTGCCAGCCCCTGAACCTTCCCTTGACTGCATATTAGTCACCCCTATGGTAGGCCTCCGGGCAGGGTGCATTGTAGGTGTAAGGTAGGACAAGCCCTGATGTGTGTGGCATGTCCTAGTAGTGACTTACAACTAAAATCGTATTTCACTATTGAAGGCTACCTGCTTCCGTTAGGCCAGACTGAGCTGCTGGAATTATTACACCCTATAATCCCAGCAGGCTCAAGGAGCATGGTAGCGAGTCGTGTTTAGTACGCCTGAACTCAGGATGATAAAATATTTCTTTTAGTAAAGTTTATTTTAGTATCCTATGTTTGCAAATGCTACTTTTAGAAAGTTAGCATTTGCTTGCCTAACCATTTCAGCCCGCCTCTGCTGGTATGTGTATCTGACTGTCTGGGATGTGTGAGTGACAGGGCGGGAGGATGACAGGTGGTGAATGCGCAGATTACACCTTAGTGGGAGGTAGGAGTGGCTCTTGACTCTGGATCTTGCTGTGCTCTGCCACCACAATGCTGGCTCCACCCTCCTGGGGAGCGACTGATGACTCAGCCGACACCTGGCCCAGGAAGGGCGAAGCCCCATCAACAAGGTACTCTGGCTGCCCCTGTCCGCACAATGCTGGCTCCACCTCCTGTGGGGCGTCTGATGCGCCTGCCCCTCACACTGAAAGCAGAGGCCGGATTATGCCACCCGAGTACTCAAGGACTGAAAGTGGCTATGCAAAGGCCCCCCTGGCCTGCGAGAACAAAAGAAATACCGTATAAAAGAAGGAGCCCTGCTCCTGGTAAATTAGATCCTGTTTGGGCTACAGAAGGAACTCTGCCCGACGAGAAGGACCGGGAAGGACAAGGAAGAGTGCTGGCTCTTGCCTGTGTCTGGTGCCTTGCTGCCGAAGGAGAGGAAGAAGGAAAGACTACAAGAGGACTTTTGCTTTGAGAAACTTTGTGCCAAACTCTGTTGAGAGATCTCCAAGGGCTTGCTGTGAACTTGCCCCCTGACCAGCGCCCCAGGACCAGTGGGCGCTACATCCTGAAGAAAGCGACTGTGGGTGCTGCTTATCGCTGCAGTACCGACGGAGGAATCTCCTCCAAGGCAACGACATCCACCTGACCACCGTGACCGGGGCCCAAAGCAACAGCGAGAGCAACGTGAGGTTCAGCCGCCGCTGGCCCGAACACCGTGACCGCAACTGCACCGGGAGCCCGAGAGCAAAGTGAAGGAGGACCTGTCCGGTCCGAGCTCCCGAGTTGACTGCGCTACGAGCAGCCAATCCAATTGCAAAGACGGACAGTTGCCATGTGAGAATCCCCCTGGTCGGTATCCTGCCCGACAGCTCAGCTGTGAGCGCACAGCTGCAACCGGCACTTGGCTGGGTACGTCCTGCACTTGAGGACCGTACTGCCACTTGCCGCCACCACACGGCCGCCGCCCCAGGGTCGGAGCGGACGGCGAGGAAAGGACCCTGCCGCCACAGAGCACCGCTGCCCCGGATGACCCGTGACCTGCCGGCTGAGAGCCGCAACGAACAGCGACCCCGGAAAAGCAACGCGAGGTGGGACAGCTCCCCTGGAAGCCGCCCGCTCCACAAGAAATTTGAAAGGTACTGTGTTGTATCCTCCCAGTGCGAGCGACCTGCAACCCGAGCTCGCACCGTGCCCTCTGCTCCTAACGCGAGCCGCCTCTGAAACCGAGGCTCGCACTGCTCCTGGCCCTCGAGGCCCACGCGGAGAGCGCATTGAGGCGCTACGAGACACTGAACCTTGTCGAACCTGGGCAGAAGGCCCAAAAGAACACTTATTGCCGAAAGAGAACCGTGGCAACCTGAACTTAAGTAACCTGAAACCGCTATTGAAAGTTTGATAACTGTATTTACAAGCCTGCTTGAAACTTATATAAAGAGATATATATTTTTACAAATACAGTTTGGTGTCATTGTGTGGTGGGTTGGTTGTGACGGTGTAATATTGCAAATGTTTAACCCTATGTGCCCCAGAGATTAGCCTAAGACTGCTTAAGCCACACTACCTAGAGGGTAAGCAGAGGTTGTCTTGACGGTAGCCCTCAGCCCTGACGAGGAAGAGGAGAGTCCCTGCTTGTCGCTAGTGTTGCACTGCGCCAACTAGAGACTCCCCCTTCCTACATTGGACGCAGCGGTGAGGATTTTTCAAATTTACATTTGCAGTGTTTATACCTTAACTTCTGACCATTGCACAGTGATTACAGTCCAGTTACTTGGCCACAGGTTGTGTTGCAATTTTGCCGAGAAAAGATCCCTACCGAAAGAACCATGCCGGGCACGAAGAGCTTGGATGGAGTGGAGTCCACAACCTCGGAGATGTTGGAGGTCGAGTGGGACACCGCAAAGCTGGACAAATACTCAAAGAATGAGCTGAAGTTTTTTTGCAAGAAACTCAAGGTTCCGCACGCTGGTTGCAAGAATAAGCCAGAGCTCTACAAGGCCCTGAAAGCCTGGATAGAGTCCAGAAAGGCCCCGGAGGATCAAGATGCCCTCGCGGAGCAAGATGCAACTGAGGAGCAGAATGCACCTGGGGATCTGGTGGATCTCGAGAGGCAAGACTGCGTGCACAGCTTTGGTAAAGGCCTGTCGCCAGAGGAGCTGGCGGACAGGAAGGAAAAGAGGGATCATGAAAGAAAGCTGGCAGAATTAAAAATCCAACTGGAGCTTGAAACAAAAAGAATGGCGCTGGAAGAGCGAAAGCACCAAATGGATTACGAATTGAAAATGAGGGAGATGAGTCTGAAGGAGAGAAACTTGGATCATCCTCCCTCTGGTGGCAGCACATCGCCAGTGCAGGTAGAGTCAAGAGTGCACATCCCTAAGGACGTAGTTAAGGAGTTCTTTAAGGGGGATGACATAGGACAATGGTTTAGGGCATACGAGGTAGCCATGTCCTCCCACCGGGTCCCTGACAAGGACTGGGGAGCGGGGTTATGGGGAAGGTTCCTTAGCGAAGGGCGAGATACCTTGCTAGATTTGCCCGTTGAAAACCAGAGGTCCTATTCCCACATGAAAGAAGCTTTAATGAACAGGTACGGGCTTACCCCTGAAATGTATAGACAGAAGTTTAGGGGATGTACTAAGCGGCCTGGAAATACGTATGTGGAGTATGTGACTTACTTTTGCAGAGCACTGGATGGTTGGGTGAAGGGTAGCAAAGTGAATGATTTTCAAGGTCTCTTTGATTTAATTGCATGGGAGCACTTGTCTGATCACTGTTTTCCTGAGTTACGCCAACACCTGATCGATAGCAAGCTGTCCAACCCGAGGAAGCTTGCTGAGGAGGCGGACCGCTGGCTCAGCACCAGGGTCCACAAGGGTCCCGTGGGAGACTCCGCCAAGAGTGGGCAGGGTCCCCAGCAGAAGAGTGGGGGGGGACAAGGGAAAACAGAAAGGGTTCCAAAAAGGCCCCCAAAGTAATCCCCAAGGGAACCCGCAGCAGGGTTCTCAGCCTCCCCCACCCCCGAAGCAGAATGGGGCCCCGACAGGTAAACCTGTTCCGAAGGGGCCCTTCAATTGTTTCAAATGTGGCAAGCCTGGGCACATATCCAGTGACCCCAAGTGTCGCCTGTTTGGAAAACCCGCACCCACTGGTGCTCCGCCCCGTCAAGTGACTAGTGTTCACTTAGGAGAAGAAGTGATGGTCCCGGGGGGTGGAGATCCCGTTCACATGACCCTAGTCTCACTAGGAGACAGTGAGATGATCCCTACAAACTACCTGCCCTCTAACACTAAGAAATATGGGCAGGTGGTGATCATAAATGGTAAGGAAGCTGAGGTTCTTAGAGATACAGGAGCCAGTGTGACTGCAGTGAGGCAGCACCTGGTGTCTCAAGAGCAGGTTGTACCCCATGCCTACTGTAGGGTAATCAAACTGATAATTCAGAGAGTCAGTGTCCGATGGCTCAAGTTCCCTTCGAGTGGGGGGGGGGTCTCTGGTACTCTGCAGGTCTGTGTAAGGAAAACCATGCCTGTTGACTGTTTGCTAGGGAATGACTTTGAGCACTCCCCTTGGGAAAAGGTGGAGAAGAGGACTCACCTGCGGATGGTGGGTCTGCCTGACTGGGCGTGCGTGACCACCCGGTCAATGGCAGCCAGTAGGGGTGATCAAGAGGTCCTGGGGCCTGAAGGAGAGGCCCAGGAACGGGCCTTAGGGAGAAGGCGCAGGGGGCGCGGGAAACCGGCCCCTGAAGTTCCCACGGTCCAGGAGGAAGCAGACCTTGAGGGGGATGCCCTGGAGCCTACAGGGGAACAGATTGCCGAGCTGGGGGACCTGCCTGAGCTGAACCATTGGCAGCAAGAAGGAGGACCCTCCAGGGAGGAATTCTGCAGGGAGCAGAAAGAATGCCCTTCTCTCGTGGGTATGCGGCAGCAGGCTGCAGACCAGGCCAATGGTGTTCAGGCCAAAACACATTATGTGTACTGGGAGAACGACCTCCTGTATTCAGAGCCTAAGGCTGCTGAACCTGGGTCAGCCCGTGTGCTGGTGGTACCCCAGAAGTTCAGAGCCTTCCTACTGGGTCTGGCTCACGATGTGCCTTTAGCAGGACATTTGGGGATGGACAAGACCTATGACAGGCTTGTCACCCACTTTTACTGGCCCCAAATGCACAAGAGCTCAGACGCTCATTGTAGAACCTGTCCGACTTGCCAGGCAAGTGGGAAGAGCGGAGGGAAGAACAAGGCTCCCCTCCAACCCTTCCCTGTGGTCGGTACGCCATTCCAGCGAGTGGGTATTGACATTGTTGGGCCTCTGGACCCCAAGACAGCCATGGGCAACAGGTTCATCCTGGTCTTGGTGGACCACGCCACCCGGTACCCTGAAGCCATCCCTCTGAGGACAGTGACGGCCCCCGTGGTGGGACGTGCACTGATGGGAATTTTCTCACGAGTAGGATTCCCTCTAGAGGTGGTGAGCGACAGGGGGACCAACTTCATATCCAAGTATATGAAGTCCCTTTGGCAAGAGTGTGGGGTAACGTACAAGTTCACCACGCCTTACCATCCCCAAGGTAACGGGTTGGTTGAAAGATTCAACCGAACCCTGAAAGGCATGATCATGGGCCTGGAAGGTCCAATGAGGCGTAAGTGGGACGTCCTCTTACCATGCCTGCTCTTTGCATATCGGGAGGTACCACAGAAGTCCCTAGGGTTCAGCCCCTTTGAACTGCTGTACGGTCACCCCGTGAGAGGACCACTGAGTTTGGTAAAGGAAGGGTGGGAGCAATCTCCCAGGAAACCTCCCCAGAATGTATATAGCTACATGCTGGCCTTCAGAAACCAAACCAGGCGCTTCAGACAACTTGCCGAGGCAAATCTGGAAGCAAGCCAGGAGGAGATGAAGCGGTGGTACGACCAGAATGCCACTCTGGTCGAGCTTCAGCCTGGACAAGAGGTGTATGTCCTGGCCCCAGTGGAGCCCTGTGCCCTTCAGGATAAGTGGACAGGTCCATTTGAGGTTGTGGAACGCAAGAGCCCAGTGAAATACTTGGTGGACATGAAGACGCCCAGGAACCCTTTGAGGGTCCTACATGTCAACCGCCTCAAGCCCCACTTAAGAAGGTCCGAAGTGGGCATGTTGTTGGCAACTGATGATGGAACGGAGGAGGAGTCGGAGCCTCTTCCTGACCTCTTAGTGGCCTGTGAGAAGGACGGGTCAGTGGATGGAGTTAACCTCTCACCCACCCTGACCCCCGAACAACAGGAAGACTGCCGCCAGTTGCTGGGGCAGTTTCCAGATCTGTTCTCCCTGGTTCCGAGTGTCACAGATTGGTGCATCCATGATGTGGACACCGGAGACAGCTTACCTGTGAAGCATAAGGCTTACAGAGTGACTGACAGGGTCCGGGCCTGCATCAAGGAGGAGGTCTCCAAGATGCTTGCCCTTGGGGTGGTTGAGTCTTCCAGCAGTCCTTGGTCCAGCCCCGTGGTCTTGGTCCCAAAGGCTGCTGCGCCGGGAGCCACACCCGAACTCCGGTTCTGTGTGGACTACAGAGGACTCAATTCAGTCACGAAGACTGACGCGCACCCCATCCCCAGAGCTGATGAGCTCATTGATCGGCTAGGGGCTGCTCGGTTCCTCAGCACGTTTGATTTAACGTCTGGGTACTGGCAGATCGCCTTGACCGATGGGGCAAAGGAGAGGTCGGCATTCTCGACACCAGATGGGCATTTCCAGTTCCGGGTTATGCCATTTGGGATGAAGAATGCCCCTGCCACCTTTCAGAGGTTGGTCAACCAGGTGTTGGCTGGGCTGGATGAGTTCAGTGCCGCCTACCTGGATGACATCGCGGTGTTCAGTGGCACCTGGCCAGAACACCTGCGACACCTCTGGGAAGTGTTGATGGCCCTGCGCAGAGCAGGCCTCACAATCAAGGCAAGCAAGTGCCAGATTGGGCAGGGTTCAGTGGTGTACTTGGGACACCAAGTTGGGAGTGGCAAGGTAGCACCCTTGCAACCCAAAATCGAGACCATCCTGGCTTGGGAACCCCCCAAGACCCAGACTGCAGTGAGAGCCTTCCTGGGGCTCACTGGGTATTACAGGAGGTTTGTCAAGGGCTATGGCACGATTGTGACCCCCTTGACAGAGCTGACTTCGAAGAAGCAGCCCAGGAATGTGATTTGGACTGACACCTGTCAGAAGGCTTTTGACACCCTGAAGACTGCCATGTGCACGGCGCCCATGCTCCTGGCTCCTGATTTCTCCAAGGAGTTCATAGTGCAAACAGACGCTTCAGAGCATGGTGTAGGGGCTGTTCTTTCACAGATGACTGAGGAGGGCTTTGACCAACCCGTAGCCTTCATAAGTAGGAGGTTACTTCCACGGGAAAGTAGGTGGAGTGCAATAGAGCGTGAAGCATTTGCTGTGGTCTGGGCGCTGAAGAAGCTAAGACCCTACTTGTTTGGGTCTCACTTCCGAGTTCAGACGGACCACAGGCCCCTCAGATGGTTGATGCAAATGAGGGGTGAGAACCCGAAACTGTTGAGGTGGTCCATTTCTCTACAGAGTATGGACTTTACGGTGGAACACCGCCCTGGCACCGATCACGCCAACGCTGACGGTCTGTCCAGATTTTTCCGCCTTAGTGATGTGGAACTCCCTGGGGAAGGGTAGTTCCCCCCACATTTCAGCTGGAGGGGACACATGTTAGACCTGGCACCTTGGCGTGAGTTTCCCTTCCACTTTTTTTGCTGATGTGCCTCCGATGTTTTGCTGGTTTTCCGATACTCAGGGCACTGCGCCACGGCCGACCCGTGCCGCAGTGCAAGTGCCCCCTACTGTAAATTGTACATGTGATTGGTATCCATGATTGGTTCATTGGATTTACTGTTAGTCCCTAGTAAAGTGCACTAGGAGTGCCGGGGCTTGTAGATGCCAATACTGCTAGTGGGCTTGCAGCGCTGGTTGCGCCACCCACCGAAGCAGCCGTAAGATGTGTCTGGGGACTGCCACCGCAGAACCCGCGTGCAGTCTCGTACTGTCACGCTAGCTGGGCAAGTGCAACCACTTGCCAGCCCCTGAACCTTCCCTTGACTGCATATTAGTCACCCCTATGGTAGGCCTCCGGGCAGGGTGCATTGTAGGTGTAAGGTAGGACAAGCCCTGATGTGTGTGGCATGTCCTAGTAGTGACTTACAACTAAAATCGTATTTCACTATTGAAGGCTACCTGCTTCCATTAGGCTAGACTAAGCTGCTGGAATTATTACACCCTATAATCCCAGCAGGCTCAAGGAGCATGGTAGCGAGTCGTGTTTAGTACGCCTGAACTCAGGATGATAAAATATTTCTTTTAGTAAAGTTTATTTTAGTATCCTGTGTTTGCAAATGCTACTTTTAGAAAGTTAGCATTTGCTTGCCTAACCATTTCAGCCCGCCTCTGCTGGTATGTGTATCTGACTGTCTGGGATGTGTGAGTGACAGGGCGGGAGGATGACAGGTGGTGAATGCGCAGATTACACCTTAGTGGGAGGTAGGAGTGGCTCTTGACTCTGGATCTTGCTGTGCTCTGCCACCACAATGCTGGCTCCACCCTCCTGGGGAGCGACTGATGACTCAGCCGACACCTGGCCCAGGAAGGGCGAAGCCCCATCAACAAGGTACTCTGGCTGCCCCTGTCCGCACAATGCTGGCTCCACCTCCTGTGGGGCGTCTGATGCGCCTGCCCCTCACACTGAAAGCAGAGGCCGGATTATGCCACCCGAGTACTCAAGGACTGAAAGTGGCTATGCAAAGCCCCCCCTGGCCTGCGAGAACAAAAGAAATACCGTATAAAAGAAGGAGCCCTGCTCCTGGTAAATTAGATCCTGTTTGGGCTACAGAAGGAACTCTGCCCGACGAGAAGGACCGGGAAGGACAAGGAAGAGTGCTGGCTCTTGCCTGTGTCTGGTGCTTGCTGCCGAAGGAGAGGAAGAAGGAAAGACTACAAGAGGACTTTTGCTTTGAGAAACTTTGTGCCAAACTCTGTTGAGAGATCTCCAAGGGCTTGCTGTGAACTTGCCCCCTGACCAGCGCCCCAGGACCAGTGGGCGCTACATCCTGAAGAAAGCGACTGTGGGTGCTGCTTATCGCTGCAGTACCGACGGAGGAATCTCCTCCAAGGCAACGACATCCACCTGACCACCGTGACCGGGGCCCAAAGCAACAGCGAGAGCAACGTGAGGTCCAGCCGCCGCTGGCCCGAACACCGTGACCGCAACTGCACCGGGAGCCCGAGAGCAAAGTGAAGGAGGACCTGTCCGGTCCGAGCTCCCGAGTTGACTGCGCTACGAGCAGCCAATCCAATTGCAACGACGGACAGTCGCCCTGTGAGAATCCCCCTGGTCGGTATCCTGCCCGACAGCTCAGCTGTGAGCGCACAGCTGCAACCGGCACTTGGCTGGGTACGTCCTGCACTTGAGGACCGTACTGCCACTTGCCGCCACCACACGGCCGCCGCCCCAGGGTCGGAGCGGACGACGAGGAAAGGACCCTGCCGCCACAGAGCACCGCTGCCCCGGATGACCCGTGACCTGCCGGCTGAGAGCCGCAACGAACAGCGACCCCGGAAAAGCAACGCGACGTGGGACAGCTCCCCTGGAAAGCCGCCCGCTCCACAAGAAATTTGAAAGGTACTGTGTTGTATCCTCCCGGTGCGAGCGACCTGCAACCCGAGCTCGCACCGTGCCCTCTGCTCCTAACGCGAGCCGCCTCTGAAACCGAGGCTCGCACTGCTCCTGGCCCTCGAGGCCCACGCGGAGAGCGCATTGAGGCGCTACGAGACACTGAACCTTGTCGAACCTGGGCAGAAGGCCCAAAAGAACACTTATTGCCGAAAGAGAACTGTGGCAACCTGAACTTAAGTAACCTGGAACCGCTATTGAAAGTTTGATAACTGTATTTACAAGCCTGCTTGAAACTTATATAAAGAGATATATATTTTTACAAATACAGTTTGGTGTCATTGTGTGGTGGGTTGGTTGTGACGGTGTAATATTGCAAATGTTTAACCCTATGTGCCCCAGAGATTAGCCTAAGACTGCTTAAGCCACACTACCTAGAGGGTAAGCAGAGGTTGTCTTGACGGTAGCCCTCAGCCCTGACGAGGAAGAGGAGTGTCCCTGCTTGTCGCTAGTGTTGCACTGCGCCAACTAGAGACTCCCCCTTCCTACAGATGCTATTTCTAAATTGCATAAAATAGCTGCTGAAATACATCCTGAAAACGGTACATGGACATTTTCAAGCTGGTTCTGGACTTTGCTCAGCACTTGGGGTTGGAAACTATTAACTATTCTATGTATAATAATCGGGGAACTCTTCTTCCTTTGCCTATGTATTCAATGTGGCCCTATGTTATGTTCTATGTGTATTACTGCTTGTATACCATCCAAACGAGCCATTGCTAAGAATGAGCAAATGATTAATAGTGAAATAACGAATATTATGCTGATTAATACTGATGACGAGTATCCTGATTACGTCCACTATGAGGTAGCTTCAGCTAAACGCTAAAAGGGTCGTCTGTCGTAATTTGATAATGATCGGGTTAGCGTTTAGCTCAGCTACACGAACTTCTTCCTATCTTGACCACATTTGCGGAGACCATTTTGTATTTCTGGCTTCCATTTTCATGAACATGCTGCCTCGTGGTCAGCATGCCCTTTTGTCCTTCCTCTGTACCAATGGCCATCTAACTTGCCCAGCAACAGGCTATTTTTAGTACTGGTCAAGCTTGCACATGCGTAGTCAAACCCTCTGTATTAGTGGACGGTCATCGTTCAGGAATGTTCCCCTAAACTGACCGGTGGTATTGAAACTCCTCCCATACGTTGGCTGTGTTCCAGAAATGTCCTTATATGTACCTAAACTGAGCAAATGTGTTCCGCCTACCTTTTTATTACTGTAAAACTGTATAAAAGAGGTCACGCACCGATGTTCGGTGTGATACTTTTTGCATTACCGAAGGGTGCTGTAGGAATGTACCACCACCCCATGGGGTCTTAATAAACTTGTCTTTTGCATTTCTAGTTTCCGTGCCAACTTCTATATTACGGTGTTAGGGAGTTTTTGCAGAGTATGTAGACCTGAGGAAACCCAATACCACACGGAGGACCCGGAGGGCCATTTTATGACATCTGAGGCCCAGCCCCATGCATAGCGGTTTTATCAACATTTTCCTTGCGACCCTATAAGCCGGGCAGGCAAACAAAAAATGCGCTACTGACTCAGTAGGGGCTGCACAGCCGGGGCATGTTTTAGGGAGAACTCCTTTACTTTTCCACCCAGAAGAAAAGTCATTCACCGGCAAAGTCCCGTGCCTGAATTTGAGGTAAAGTGATCTGTCCAAGGGTTTCTCTATAAAGTCAAGGAAGGGTTCCAATTTACTTGTCCATTTAATCTCCAGAAATTGCTGGGAGAGGGGCCCCCAATCACTCCCACTTATCGTCGTTTCCTGTACCCAGTCCCAATAGAGTTTCTTAATAACTGCCTTGGGTGGCGGAGTTTGGCTCAACCATGATTCGTTTAGGCCCAGTTGCACCACCAGCTGTCTCAGGTTGCACAGCCATTTAATTTTGTTACCTGTGTTGAGCAAGATGAGTTCATCTAGGGCCGCAGCATAATTATGTAGCTCCTGGGTCCTTCTTAGTCGCACCCAGAAGAGTAGTGGGCGTAGCCGTACTTTATCTTTGAGGGTGCGCCTACCCAGATCTAGCCGCAGCGGAATTAGCGGGGTGGAGAGTGGTAGGGCCACCAGATCTCGCATGAATTTATTTTCCGATGTGGCTAGCTCCGTTATGTTCTCAAACCCCCATAACTCAGAACCGTATAGAGCTGCAGGTAGTACTTGGCCATCATATATTGCTAGAGTCGGAGCCACAGGTTTACTCATCGACTCCCGCTGTTCCCTTAATACCACCCCTGAAAGTCTTTTGTGGTTTAGTAACATTTTGGCCAAGTGATCTTTCCATCTCATCCGGCTATTTACCCTGACTCCCAGATAATCAAAAGAATCAACCAGCTCTAAAGGGACACCATTAAGAGGATGTTATTCCTGAACCGCTTGGAGGGTGAAATAGCCATGAGCTTTGTTTTAGATGTATTGATGGTGGGGCCTCTATCAATACAAAACTCACTAAAGCGGTCCAGGAGTTTTTGGAGGCCTATGGGGGTTTTGGAGATCAAGATGGTATCATCCGCGAAGAGTAGAGTAGGTGTTTTCTCCCCCGCCAGGGATGGTGCATCCGCCGCTTCCTTCCTCAAGTGATCCACCACACCATTCACAAAGAGGGAGAAAAGGGTTGGTGCCATAACACATCCCTGACGGACTCCACTCCTCACGGGCACCCTCTCTGTCAATTGCCCCTGTGTGCCCCATCTAATCCTTGCGTAATTCCCTTCATGTAACTTCACTATAAAGCCCAAAAGAGCCTTTGGGAAACCCATCTTCTCCAGGATGTCCCACAACCATGCCCGTGGAACCAGGTCGAACGCCGTTTTAAGATCTATGAATGCTAAATAAAGGCTACCGTTGTTGATGGTCACGGCCTTCCAATAGATCGCAAAGAAGCGGAAGACCTGGTCCACTGTGCCTACCTTCTTGCGAAACCCGGCTTGGAAATGGGAGAGAACGTGGCCCTCCTCCATCCAGTCTCCCACCCTTGAAATGATGACCCTGCCAACCACCTTCTGGATCACGTCAATCAGACTGATCGGTCTGTAATTAGCAGGGTCATCTCTAGGGCTCTTTTTGTAGACTGTTACCACCTCTGCTCCCTTACATGAGTCTGGCACCGGGTATCCCCCGGCGATCAGATTCATTATTACGGCAATAAGTCTGGCCCAGGCATCAGGATCATTCAGGAGAAGATCTCCTGGTATCCCATCCTGGCCAGCTGCCTTCCTGGGGGTCAGATGTTTAATCGCCAGGATTACTTTGGAGGGCAGAAATGGTTCCTCAAACTCCAGTTGGGGTTGGATTCTAGCTTCTGGGTCGGGGGGAGATGAGCCTAACACTTCGCTTCCGCTGTACAGTGCAAAGAAGTGGGAGTACCATTGGTGTTCCGTTATATGGTTAACAATAGGTGGTGTGCTATGCTGTCTAGCTTTATTATTCAAGTCCCAGAACAATATTGCATTTTTCTTATTGGCAACAGATTTAAGATCCTGCCATCCAAATATATAATAGAACTGGCATGCACTTAAAACAAGCCCATACTGTTAGCTTTAGCAGTGATTGTTAGCTGCATTATGTAACAACAATGACTTTGTGGTAAATAATAGTGAAAATGTCTCAGTTTTATTAATTATGATACTGTGAAATTACTATACCATGTCATTAGAAACGTTAAATAAAACTAATTGTAAAAAAACGTACTTTTATTTATTGTGGGCTTGAGAAAATGTCTAGAAGCTGGTAATGTTTGGCAGCAGCTGCCCATGCATCTGTATTAATCACTGCAGACATGTTCAATGTAGAGCCTGCACTTTGCTTTTCACACACCTGCCCTGCTGCGGATCCCCATGGCGTGCAATTTTCAGATCACTAGCAGGTGATTGTATATTCTGATTTGCTCCTTTGTGGCACCTGCATAACAAAGGAGTCTCTCCATGCAGTTCTTGCAAGTTCCACGCATCAAGGGTGAAGGTAACGCATTTTAGCTGCTGGCCCGCTTCACCACACTAAAACGCAAATCTGTGCATTCATAGCTCCTCTCACACCAACGGCGCTGACATGCAGACACAAGAGGGTCTGAGCACTGTCCAAGCACTTCATGATGAGAAACTTCGCGCTGCTGTGGCAGAGTGTGCGACTGCAGCACTACTACATAAGTTTACATGTGCCGGCTTGGGGGATCAGACAGATGCGCGGGCTGCAACATTATAACAACTGCCGCAAGACTCAGCTTCTCCTGCGCCCCAGTGTTTCTTGTGCCCCACCTGGCACACATCATGCCGGAGGATGGTGATGACATTAATATGTTAACCCCCCCCCCCCCTGGAAAAATGTCAGCGGACGCCCATGGCCCTGGCCTTGCTGACCGTCTCAGCAGTTCTACCACTGCAGGAAAACCACGCCAGTTACTGTCTATTGTACGATGCAAAAGAGGACAGATCATGAGAGCCTGCAGATAATATACCCCTGCCCCCTAACTCGTAAGCGCCATCCATCGATCTGGCTTGCGCAGTCACTTCGAAGTTAAGGCTGTGTTACCAGAGACGTTTTAACGCATGGCAAAGTGGGCTCTGGCCCAGGGCCCCTCTGATAGGACCTTCTCTTTTCTGCAGAGACTCTTGTCCTGGTAACGTCGAATAATTCTTAAACAGATTGTTCTAAATACCTGTTCCCTTTTATTTATTTTTAATATGGGTGATGTGTATGAGTCTATTACAGACGTTTTGCGGAGAAATGTTTTGTTTGTTTCATGCAAAATCCATTCAAAAAGTTTCTTTTACAACAAAACAGGAACTCGCATATGACAAATGTGAGGGAGTCACTGAGATTATTTACAGTAACATTAGTAAACTGCTTCTTTGTTACAGTATTGAAAACACACATCACTATAACTGAATATTAGATGTAAACACATTTAGAATTTGGATGAGTGTGCCTGTGCACTTGTCAGTGACCTTGCTGGCCAAAGAGGGCATGACAGAGTTGAAATTAGCTAATACATTGAAAACTATTTCGAAAAGGGGCCCCCAAAGTACATTTCGCCCAGGCCCCAAAAAATCCTTAAGATGTTCCTGTGTTACCTCATTGATTGATTGGGCTGTAAGGCGCCAGTTCAGTGTGGGTAGCAGTGCGCGCGTGATTGGCTACCCCTCCTCCATTGCGCATTGATTTAGAGTGATTAAATGCGGTTACAAGGCAACAAGTGTCGAAAGGCGACAGGCCTGGTGTGCAAGTAGAGAAAACATCGAGGGCCTGATTGGGAACCAATAGCAACCCTGGCTGTTGTTCCCTTCCTCCTGTCTCGTTTCTCTCTCTTTTTCTCCGTCTCGTGTGAAGCACCCGCTGTTCCTATGTTGTACTGACACGGGGGAGCTGGAGAAAGTCGGAGAGGTGCCAGCAGCGCCCCTCTGCCTTCCAAACCCGGCTTCCAGAGACTTTTGCCAACCAGGAAAATGCCGTGGATTAAACGAGCTGAAGCTGAGAGGAAACGCAGCGACTGCTCTCAGCCGGTGCATCCAAGGGGGTGGAATGAGATGAAAATGAGGCATAGAGTGAGTCACTGAGCGAGGTGCAATGAGGAACACAATTAAAGGCTAATAGAACCTCAGTGAGGAACATATTTGCAACAAAGTGGCGCAGCGTTGCGAGCAATTCACCTGCACTGCACCATTTAAAAAACGCAGGGATGCGCTCTATTTACAACAATACGATGCAACAATACGATGCACTCCGGCAGTAGGGGAAACACAGAGGTGCATCATGCACCTCTGTGTTTCCCCTACTGCCGGAGTTAAAAAAGCTGCCGATCACTAGTGGAGGCACCCTTGCATCATGGTGCAAGGAATCCTGTGTTGCAGGATGATCGTGTTTGCGCGGGAAAGGACTCTTTCCTGCACAAAATCAGTCATTAATGCTGTTTTTCTCCTTCTATGTGTGCCGCAGAATGCAGCACACATAGAAAGCAAACATGAGGAGAAATAAAAGTATTTTTACTTGTTGCGCCACTCTAACGCCTCCTTTTGAAAAGAGTTAGCTTTTGGCACGGCCTCAGATTTACAGATCCTTGTAAATCTGGGACTGTGTCAAAAAGCAATGAGTGTTGTGTGGGAGTGCCCAGAGCAACACCTATTGCACGCCCCTTTGCCACAGAAAACTGCCCGAGGAAGGCCATATTTACAAGTAGGCGTCAAGCCACGTAAAATGGCTTAGCGTCTCCTTGTTAATATGAAGCAGGGCAGTGTGCCATCGTAGTATAAGAAAAAGTGACGATCCGGTGGCTGAGTGCCCTAGCAAATATGCCCCAGAGTGAGGTGCAGAGTGAGACAAAAAGGCAGAAAGTTAGGTACATAGTAAATTGGCATGTGCCCTGTGACTTGGGATCATATGTTTGTCAGCCTCTCGTCTGTCTAATTAAATTGAAATGTTACATTTCCATGCTATAATCCCTTGTGCAACATTAGTCAAAACAATTTTTTGAATATTCCTGGTTTACAGTTTGGCTCTGGTTTAGCTCCATTGACAGAGATCACAACAGGAATCGCCCTAGAAATTAGACTCTGGGTCCTTAAAGCCTTTTGATTGTATTGCATTGCAGCATTTATATAGCACTTCTTACGCCTATGTCGGCCACTGAAGCCATTGCCTACCTGGGTAGCAAGCAATGCCATGTGCGGTATGTGGCTGGAAGGTTGTTGTCTTCGTTTTGTGCTCCTATGTGGAAGTGTTTCCATGTCATGCGTGATGGCCACAGAAGTGCTTGTTCCTTTTTCAGGAATGAATGGTGGTGTCTGAAGAGTTGGGAGAGATAGAGACGCAGTTTATGGTTTTTTATTAAGATGGCAGCTTTGAGCAGCTCTCTAGATCACTTTAGGGTATTTCTTATGTTCACAGTCTACTTAGTTGGTTACTGTACTGGGTTGTCCAACCTCAAATTTTGTGTATATATCGATTTTCAATTATGGGTAAGATCAACATTCATGCAGGCTCAACAAAGGTTGTACTTTTAACTGACCTTGAGACCTGTATCCAGGACCAAACTTACATGCAACACAACACAGCAAGGGAGTATGCTGCGTTGTGAGACCGGGCGAGAGCAGAAATGCACAATATTTATGAACATATAACTCATTTTTGCAGTCTCTCTGCACTGGCACACTGTTCTGCTAGCACCAACACAGGATCCTTTGCAATATGGGGAAAGCTGAGATTGGAGACGGGAGATTGAGGGGATAAAGACTGCATCTCTATGCTTAAGGTGTAGGTGAGAACTCCCCACCGACCAGTATGGGGAAGACAGGACAGTAAAAATAAAAAAGGGAAGAGCTCTATTATTTGTCTCAAGATTAGAGAAAACATAGGGTTTTTCAGGGTTGCCATAGAGCATGCACATCGATTTAATAAGGGGACAAGGAAAGAGCAACAACAAGAAATGTGCCAGAGGGAGGCACTTGGTCCCGATGGTCTGGAGTAACAGTAGCAGTAACAGGTGACCTAGGGTGTTGTGAAACAAGGACCTGTGCAGAAGGGATTAACCCCTTCGAAGCTAATGACGAGCTGGGCTCGTCATGGCGCTTACCTGCCGTGCGCGGATGACAAGGCCAGCTCGTCATGATTAATGGTTATTTTGGTACTTCAGCGCAGGACGGGAAAACGCCTAGCAGCCATGTGGTTAAATGGTGGGCAGTTATAGCGTAGTCTTATTGTTACATTTTGTTGGTGAAATCCTCATTACTACTGAACTCCTCTGTCTGACTTACGTTACTTGGTGGTGGTGGTGGTTTAGTCACTTGAATCTCCTTGATTGCACTATTCCAAAACCAGCTGTGAATCAGGCAAGAGGTTTGAAGAATACCACTCTGGCAAATCTTGTTGTCCACATTAAATCTGAATAACTTGTTATACCATGAGCCACCAATTTGGAAAATCAAAAGAGTCAGAATGAGTAGGGTGCACGGTTGTCATAGAAAATAGACTAATAGTTTGATTGGGAAAAGAGATGCCCTCAGACATGTCTGAGACTAGTAAGGTAAACAAGCTGGATGGTAGTGGGCGAAGATAAGAGAAAAGAATGCTAACCAGGGCTATGTTAGGCCTAAACTCTCATCCTGGAATATTAACGTTGAGATCTGAAGAGGAGACTGCCACTATATCAAATATGGATTTAATAAAAGCCAAAAGAGTAAAATTCGAAAGCCCACTGACTTCTAAACTTCTAGAAGACGAGGTATCAAAAACATAGTTGCAATTCAGCAAAAAAGAAAGAGAGGAAGAGGAGAATATTGCAATCCCCAAGGCAGACATGATCAAGCAACAACACATGGAGGTTCAGATGCCCCAGAGATAGGAAGATGAGCACAAACTATCTTCCAGTCCTTCTTAATCCTAATTTAATTTAATTTAATGAAATTGAAGCCGGTTGCCTAATGGTGGAAGCCTCTGTCGCTGGGCTACATTCTGCAGTTGGCCGTCTCGCAAAGTGACATCGAAGTGGTCCTGCCAGTACATGGAGAGTTCGCCTGTTTGTCTGGGTTAAGAAACTCTTAATGGCCCATGGGTCAGAGCTGCAGCTGGCCCAGGGGTAGAAGCCTCTGACCCTAGTTTCCCTTCCCAGACCCACCATCTCCCAAAATGCCTGAAACGGGGTCTTGTAGGCACTAGACATTGCTCCTCTTCTTGGCAGGGTGAAAATGTTCTGACTGGGCCCTGAGTCAGAGCCCTGTAAGGCCCTTCCCCACAGCCCTATGACTGAGACCCAGCTTGGTTTCCAGGAATCCAGCCGGGGAGCCTCCGACTGCACCAAGAATGAGCAGAATCTGACTTAAAAGAGACGGTGCAACCAGATGGTTATCATTTAAGCCCAGCCATTTGGTCACACATGTCATAGGAATGCATGTAGCACCCAGATGGCTGGACATCCCAATGAGGGCTCATTTGACACTCCAAGCCAAGCCCGGGTCCACAAGGATGGAAATATTTGTTTGAATGTCCCATTCTGTGACTCACTGTGCATGGATTACAAAAATGGTAGATTGCCTCCCTTCAGATTAGGGGAGACAAGGCGTTAGGGTGCCTTAGACACAGCTCTGGCTGGCTCAGGGGTAGATGTCCCTAAGCTCTCTTCCCAAGTCCACTGTCTTCCAAAACACGTATTAAAGAGTCCTGCAGACACCGGGTAGATGCTCTGACCTGGCCCTTGGTCAGAGCTCTGGCAGTGAAAGACTCAAGGCCTGGGCTCTCTTTCGTGGCTTGCCATGTCACTGGGAGCCCAAGACAGGGTCCCATAGAACTGGGAAGCGCTTCCCTGCTTGGTTGAGTGTAAAAGCTCTGACTTGGCACTAGATCAGTGCTCCATGAGGCCTGGCAACAGCCCCAAAGCAAGTACACCATGGTCATGAGCTTTGATAATACATGGCAATGTTAAGGGCCAGGCCAGTCCCACTTCCATCTGTCCAATGGGCATTTAGATGTCAGTCACATCCTGGGGGTAAGAAAAAAGGACACCAGACAAGATCAAAGATATCTGGTCATTGATCCTGTATGTGACATGTTTGTGGGTACAGAGTTTTAACACTAGTGGTGAAAATTCAGAGCTTGACAGCCGCAAGACATGGTGAGCAATCCCTGACTATGCGTGGTCAATCATGATATCATGACGTCATGCAGAATGCCCAAGTGTGCAGAGGCAGCAACAGTTAGATCACTAACAGAAGGCAATTTAGACCATACTGCCTCCCAGTATGGGTGCAGGTCTGCAGAGTCCCATAGGATATAGTATATGCCACATGTATTGCAGTCACATCTCCAGCAACCAGCAGGATCAGACATCCTCAGATATTAAACTACAGGAAGTTCAGCTTGGATTGCCTAACCACTCTGCTGTGATCCTGTATCAGGGATAGCTAATTACTTGGTTGCTGGGGGCTTTATCGCCCAATGTCATCTGCTCGCACAGCCTGAATCTTCATTGGACAGGGGTTGAGAAGAGGTAACTGTAAAGTAACCGGGTGCGGAACTCCGCTCCGTTCGTCGAGTTTGCAGAGTTTTCCACACTTGGCACGGACTTCCCAAAAACTCACAGAGCAGAGTTTTTCCCCTCACACGCGCTCGTCAACGTCAAGTTGGCAAGCGCGAATGAGGAAAACCAACCTCCTGGTGAGATTTCTCTCGTGAGTGGTCGGATTTCTCAATGCGAGTGGTCACGGCAAGTCGCACCACTCGTATTTAGAAACCTTCAGTTCACATTGAGAAAGCTGTCAGTGGAGTGGAAAATCTACTCAAGCAGCAGAAAGGAAGCTGAGCCCTCTTGCGCTGCCTATAGTGCCGTTCGCAATGATTTTACAGTTTGATAAAAACACCTAATGCTCAAAATCACCACGAACGGCATGACCCTACTGCACTCTGCTGCTCGCGGGACTCCACGTACCGTGATGGAGATTTTTTGTCTTCACAGAACTCTGCGAATTTCACCCAGGCATACCTCAAAGCGCTTCATAGAGACTGGGGATCAGCATAACACCTAGACGGCTCCAGATACAATGTATTAACCAGCGACATTTCCAGTGATCTCGGGTATGTTGACCAGATCTTCATTGCTGATGGAGGCAGATCTGAATTGCTGTAACTTGGTGACATGTTTGCAGCCGGAACAAAAGTAACCAAAATAAGCAGGCGAGAATTGTGCAGTTTTATAAACGTGTGATGAGACTATTATAACATTCTTACAAATCTCTGTAAACACAGATGGGAAGCCACATACCTATGAAGTTGATCAAAAGTAGGGTTGTTTTTGGCAAATTTAAATAAGACCCCTTGGGTGGTACACAAAAGTGTGGCAGGCCAAGCAAGAGAAACACCTATGGAATGCTGCAGTCCTGCCAGCCTTGGATGAACTCCCAGCAGCAGGAGCTTATATGGGAGAAGCCCCGAGGTGACGGGGTTTAGGGATATCAGAACTGCATGACCTGCTGCCTACCTTCACCATAAAATAAAACGAAATCCACCTGAAGTCAGTAATGAATTAGTGCTGGTGGGAAACCAGTACTTACTTGTTCCTCCTTTTCCTCCTGCGGGATGAGGTGATGTAAAATTGCCCGTCCTTGTGCACTCTTACGAAATAACGAGTGAGGAGGTATTGCGCAGACTGCCATCGCTGTACAGCAGATGACTTTTTTTTTTGTAGCAGTTTTATCTAGCGCTATAGCGCGACCTGACCGGAAAGTATCAGAGCGCTTTACATTAGCACCAGTTGCATTACAGACAGACACATTCATTTATGTTTTTTAGGCACTGGGAGATAACGTTATTTGCCCAGAATGACAGGTTCCTCAACTTCAAAGTCGACCGCTCTGTTAGGCCACGTACCCTGGCATTGGCAATATTATTTTAAAGATGCTGTTAAACCTTTTGTTTTAACAGACATTAGCATCGTGTCGGAGGATCGTGCGGCATCTGCAGCGCCAGCTGATCTGAGACAAATGGACGAGCAGGGCTCAGCCTCACCTAGCTCTTAATTCTTAGTATCCCTGACCCTGAGCGTCATTCTCAGTCTAAGTGTAACACAGCACGCGCCACTTGATCTTACCTTTCAGTGGAGTTGATCTGAGCCTAGATGGCGGCTATCTAGCTCCTAGCCCCTAGATGTCAGCACCATGGAGAGAAGCAAGGGCTCTCCGTTTCTTACCAGCTTTACAAGAGCTTAAGAGAAACTTTGATTTAGAGGGTGCTGCTTGCATTTGGTCAGCCCTGTATGAAAAAGATGTCCATGCTCTATAAGAATGCCAGATTTATATGACTGTGTGCGCAATTACACTAATAATGACTTTAATAGTTCGTATTCATTAAAAAAATATATATCTTTTATAGCAGGACTCATCCCTACGTAGGGTTTCAGAGGACTTTTAATCACACACACACATTAAAATGAATCATACAAGTGTGTAAATCAATGCACAGGAAATTTTACATGAGACAATGAGGATTACAAGGTGTAGGAGTCACATATCGTCCTTGTGTATAGGAATTGAATGTTAGGGGCCTCATTTACAAGCCATTGCGCCACCAGTGTGTCACTTTTTTTGAGGCACCGGCGGCACATTGTTACTGCCCATATTTACAAGGCCACGTAAAGTCACCTTGTGGGACTTTTCATGGCCTTGTAAATAAGGGCCCCTTTAACGCATTACTCTGCTTGAAAGTGGCGTTCCATGGGTGTTGCTGTGGGTGCTCCCGCGCAACATCCATGAAACATGACGCATTCCCAGCTATACAAAGCATTGTAAAGCTGAGAAAGCATAACAATCCTACACCTCCCCAGGGAAGGTGTAGGAGTGGTGCAACAAGGAGAAATACTTTTATTTCTCCTCTTCCTCTTTCAATGCATGCTGCATTCTGCAATACACATAGAAAAAGAGAAATGCCATCAATGATTGTTTTTGTGCAGGAAGGTGTCCCTTCCTGCACAAAAGCAATCATCCCCGCAACTCAGGCACCCTTGCAACATGACACATGTGCTGGCGTATAGCTGCAGTTTGTGCACCTGCTAGAAGGAAAGCACACAGATGCATTGTATTGTTGTTAATGCGATGCATCCCTGTGCTTTTAGAATGACGCAGGTCGCGTAGCAAAATGGCTTGCTGCACTGTGGGGAGTAATTTTTTAGTAAATGTGGCTCCAAGAGTGTATGTATATCATAGGTTTCAGGAGTGTTATAGTTAGCTGGACATTTCACTCGTACCAAACCATTGAAATTCCTCCGTTATAGTTAGTTGTACTAACTGTAACTCGCGCTCCCGCAATCCACTGCTGATGATGTCACATATTACATCATTCATGACATGGTCAGTGACATCCCTGATGACATCTTCCAGTGAATGTGGTTTGCTTCCAAATTTATATAACTATTATATATATAGGAATCTGCATTGAAGACTGAGTGAATAAGTATAAGTGTCTGGATGGAGAATTTAGTAGCACTGTAATTGACTGTCTAAGTCAGTAATTTAAAGTGTCTCACTAAATATATGGAATAGTGATTTAACTGTGTGAATATCTGTATCACTCTGTCTCTTGTTGTGTAAACTATTGCATACGTTGATTGCTAGCTATGTGAAACTTTTTATTAGTTTTTAATTAGTTAAGTGACTATTTGTAAGAGACAGTGAATGTGTGTGCAGTTGGGTGGGAAGTGTGTCACTGTCAAAAGATGTGTAAATAGTTGATTTAGTAGGTATATGAGATTAATACTGCATGTGGAAACAGTTGTTTAGGTGGGTGAATCTCTTTATTGGTGTGTTGATGAGTAAATATATTTCTCAATGATACATGTCCAAGAAAGTAGTAATATAAAATGCAGTGTATGTGACAGTTGTTCTACATAAATACGTATACATAAATCAGTTATTGTCTGAGTGACCGTGTGGAAAACTGTAAACTTATAATATTGATTTTATAACACACTAAGTATGAGTTACTATCTATATAAATAAATAAAGTGGTGTTTGTAAGAGTGTATAGCTGAGTAAATGTATGTATAATGAATTATTTGCATAAGTGAGTAGGATGATAATGTGTGCTGGTGGGTAATGTCAATATACATATATAAGTATATTTAATAGTGTTCTATTGATCTTTGTCAGCATGTATGAGTAAATGTATGCGCAAATGTTTAGAAGTGTGTGTAGATATACAAAGCAGTGAGTGGGTTTTTAGAAAGTTGTGTTGGTGTGTCATTCTTTTAAAAATGGTACTGTATATGTTTTTTAGTGAGTGAGGAAAAGTTATACTAGTGTATAATCAGTTGTAGCAGATTGTCACGTGGATGATGTCATCAGTGATGTCATTTAAGATATAACATAACATAACATGTACATTGGTAAAGCGCACGTATCACCTGAAGGTCTCAAGGCGCTGAATAACAGGTGTATATTGTTACCCAACGCAATGGTTCTCATTTTATCGACCTCAGATGGATGAAAGACTGAGTGGACCCGCCGGATTAGAACCTGTGACCATCAGGTCAAACACAGGCCCCTACAGTGTATGCATTAGTCCACTGCGCCACCAGTCATCAGTGATGTCACTGACCATGTCATGAATGATGTAATATGTGACATCATCAGCCGTGGATTGTGGGCGCGCGAGTTGCAGTTAGTACAACTAACTATAACGGAGGAATTTCAATGGTTTTGTACGAGTGAAATGTCCAGCTAACTATAACATCCCTGAAACCTATGGCTTTTACAGTGAATTTCTAAGGTTTTTTAAATGCTAATTCCTAACTATAACATGTCAGAAACCTATGTTTTTTAAGTGAATTTTCGAATGTTTTTTAAATGTGAATTCCTAACTATAACATATCTGAAACCTATAGTTTTTCAGTGAATTTCAAAGGTTTTGTAAATTACAATTTTTAAGTGTATTAATTTTTATATTTCTTTTTTTATACTGATTTACTACATTTTTTTAAACTATTTATTTTTAGATATTTTATTTTTTTAATTTATTATAATTACATTATACATTACATTACAAAATATACTTTCTCAGAATGAATTACTTTAGTTTAAATACTTTGCAAATAGGCAATAGACTTTTAAGTACAGTAGTTACAGTTGTTGCAATGAGCAACACAATTTCAAACACAATGCAACATTGAGCTCAATGTGAATTTCTAGTTAAATGCAATTAGTAACTTTATGGATTACTTTTCTAACCACAGGACTGGATCCTGGATTCAGTGCTGGGACATCTCCTATAAACATTTGAGTAAAAGCGTTTTGGTTACAGTAGTGATTTTTAAGGAATATTATTGTATTTTAACTGGTGACACATTTTTTCACATAGCATCACCAATGGTATCCTATGGAAGGAAATTCACTTAGCAGGTAAGTAATGTTATCGTTATTTTTCTCACTCAGTGGTGGATCCTGCATCCAACACTGGTGCATCTCCTGTAAACAGTTGAAAGAATGCGTTTAAGTCATAGAAGCGATTTTTAAGGAATATTTGTAGTTTGTGTAAATAGACACTTAGAAACTTTTCTGGTGAAAACCAGACAATGGATTCCTATGGAAGGAAATACAAGTTACTGGTAAGTACGGTTAGAATTACTTTTCAGGGTCACCGCTGAGCTAAAAGATGCTGCACTGGGTTCTCTCCTGATAAGTGAGTAAATCGGAATTCGTTGTTCGGAAGATTTTAGTTGAATATTTTAAAGTTCAAAAACTCCACACTTAGAAGAATTTCTAAGTGAAACAGTCAATGTTAGCATATGGAAAGAAATTCAAGTTACTGATAAGTAAGGTTAGAATTACTTTTCAGGATCATTACTGGGCTCCAAGATGCAGCACTGAGGTCTCTCCTGATAACAGGTGAGTAAATCGGAATTTGTAGTTCGGCTGATTTCAGAGGAATATTTGTAAGTTTCAAAAATCAACACTTAAAAACCTTTTTGGCAAAAAGCAGGCAATTAAATCCTATGGAAGGAAATTCAAATTACTGGTAAGTACGGTTAGAATTACTTTTCAGGATCAGTACTGGGCTCAAAGATGTAGCACTGATGTCTCTCCTGATAACAGGTGAGTAAATCGGAATTCGTAGTTCTGCTGATTTTATCGGAATATTTTAAAGTTCCAAAACTCCACACTTAGAAGACTTTCCAAGTGAAACCAGGCAATGTTAACCTATGGAAGGAAATTCACTTAGCAGGTAAGTAGTATTATTGTTACTTTTTCTTACTCAGTGGTGGATCATGGATCCAGCACTGGTGCATCTACTGTAACAGTTGAAAGAATTATGTTTAAGTCATACAGGTGATTTTTTAGGAATATTTGTAGTTTGTGAAAATAGACACTCAGAAACTTTTCTGGTGAAAACCAGACAATGGATTCCTGTGGAAGGAAATACAAGTTACTGGTTAGTACGGTTGGAATTACTTTTCAGGGTCACTGCTGGGTTAAAAGATGCAGCACTGGGTTCTCTCCTGATAATAGGTGAGTAAATCGGAATTCGTTGTTTGGATGATTTTAGGTGAATATTATAAAGTTCAAAAACTCCACAGTTAAAAGAATTTCCAAGTGAAACCAGTCAGTTAGCCTGTGGAAGGAAATTCAAGTTACTGTTAAGTATGGTTAGAATTACTTTTCAGGATCAGTACTGGGCTCAAAGATGCAGCACTGAGGCACAGGTGAGTAAATTGGAATTCGTAGTACATCCAGTAAGTGCCACAGAGCTGTGTAGCAGAGATATGTAAAAATGGGCATGACCTGCACCACCTCTCTGCAATGTAGGGCTTTGGCGCTCCCTGGAAGCACCTGGTGAGCTACTTGGCCCCAATGGTCCCTCAGATTTTAAGTGGAATTTTTTCCCCAACTTAAAACGCGCCACAGGGCGTGTTTGCACACATCACGTCAGACCTCGTCCCCTCCCTTCACCACTGTGCAAACGTGCACTATGGCCATTCTCAGTTGAGAGATTAAGTCCCCTTCAATGCTAAGGGTCCCTAAGGTCAATCTAGCCCACTATGTCCCTCCAATAAGCGCCACAGAGCTGCATTGCAGAGAGGTGTAAAAAGGGGAGTGGCCTCTGAACACCTGTCTGCAACGCAGCTCCCTGGCACATGCTGGAGATACCTGTGGGCTATTTGGCCCTCAGGGACCCTCAGTATTGAAAGAGAATTAATTCCCCAACTTAAAATGTGCCACGGGCATGTTTGAACAGTGGTAAAGGAAGGGGGCATGGCCTGAGGTGACATGTCTGCAAACACGCCATGTGGCGCGTTTTAAGTTAGAGAATCATTTCCTCCTCAATCCTGTGGGTCCCTGGAGGCCAACTAGCCCACCAGGTACCTCCAGTATGCGCCAGTGGGCTGCGTTGCAGAGAGGTGTTCAGAGGCCATGCCCCTTTTTACAACACTCTGCAGTGCAGCTCCGTGGCGCTTACTGGAGGTACCTGGTTGGCTAGTTGGCCCCCAGGGACCCTCAGGATTGACAAGGAATTAATTTCCCAACTTAAACTGCGTAACAGGGTGTGTTTGCACACATGTGGCCTCAGGCCCCGCCCCCTCTCTTCACCACTGTGCAAACGAGCCCTGTGGGGCATTTTATGTTGGGGGATTAACTCCCCTTGAATACTGAGGGTCCCTGGGGTGCAACTAGCCCACCATCTACCTCCTGTAAGCGCCACAGAGCTGCGTTGCAGAGAGGTGTAAAAAGGGGCATGGCCTCAGAACTAAGCATGGGCGAATATTGCGAATCTAGCTTTCGTGAATTTTGCGAATTTGCGAACTCGCAATCCGCAAAATCTGCGAATTCTCGCAAATTTGCAGAATTTTTTTTTGTGTTTGCAAGGGTTTCTGCCAGTTCGCAAGGGTTTGGTACCAGTTCGCAATTGCGAACTTACTTGTCGGCTCGCAACGGTCCCGACTATGTTGTTTCTACGTCTGGTTCATCATCACAGGTTCCCAGCACCCTCTGTTTCACCACTGCCACCCTCTGTTTCACCCATGCCACCCTCTGGTACATCAATGCCACCCTCTGGTTCATCATCCCTGTAGATTATGGGGGGAAAAGAAAGCACACCTGCCCTGCTTCAACTGAAATGAATTAATTTGGGGTTGGTTTATTAATGTGTCACTGTTTTAAAATTCCAGGCCTGGCACCTGCTTCCTTATCAGTAATTTGCTTTCTGTTGCAGTGAAATTTTTAATTCCAGGACCTTTGTGGCCTACTTGTAGCTATTCTATGAGCCTGCTGTGAGGGTCAGAGCAGGGTCATACAATTGTTGCAACTAGCAACGGAACTCTGGAGGGGCCCCAGTCAGGAAGCACTACAAGGAATGGTTACTAATGATGAGTTTGAACTCTTGCACCTGCTGAGTGCTTTCAGTTTTGCAAAACTCGTTTTTCTGCAATTTCGTGGGATTCGCGGGGCGCGAACTTGCGCGAGATCGGATTCGGAAGCGGCAAGTTTGTGCGAATATGCGATTTGTTTTTTTGCGGCGTGTTAGTTCACAAGGTTTTGTGCGTTTTAGCGAGCCGCTTGTAGTGCAACGGCGCAAAGTTACCCTCGCGGGCGTTCAAGGGCGCGGCCATCTTGTTTGCATGACGTATTTCCGTTTTCCGGGCGCGATGTGTAATCTCGCAAAGTGTGCGGCTCGCTAGTACAATTTCGCGTGTGTTCGCGAGGAAAATCTCGCACGAACTTACCCGCGCGGTCGTGAACGGGGGCGGCCATCTTGTTTCTCATTCATTGCTATGGTTCTGGGCATGCTTTTTGTATCCTCTCTGTATCTCTGCCATCCTTTGCTTGTTTGAAGTTTTTTTTTATCTATTTTACTTATTATCTATCTCTCTATTTTTCTAGCTCTATATTTTTGTGTTTTCTGCTACTTTTGGTTAATTTTAAACTACTTTTTTAAACTCTTTTCTTTTCTTCTCTTCCCTATTCTATTTTCTTTATTATTTAGCTTCCTTTCTGCCCAGACCATGGTGAAGGGAGCCAGGAAGCATCCCGAGAAGGGGAAGGGTCCCGCACCCCGTGCCCAGCTCCTGTGCGGGCGTTTGAGGGGGGAGCAGGTCGCATCCCGGGAGATCTTCAGCCCGGAGGAGGTGGCCGCACTAATTTTTTATGTTCAGCTCCACCTCCCCAGGACCATCATGGCAGGCGGCAGGATCGCTAGCGGGTACGGGATCCAGGAGCGCCGGAAGCGGTGGGAGAAGGTGTGCCGGCCCATGTACCACCACTCTCGGGTCCGGCGCACCTACAACCAGGCCACCTACCGCTGGACGGATGTCCTGGACCGGGAACGCGATCTGCTCGACCTGCTCGGCCCTTTAGATCCCCGGGCTTGGTGAGTAGTAGTAGCTATTTCTGTACTATGTTTTCTCCTGCTCTGTGTGTTATTATCTTGCAAATTTTTGTTTTTTACCAAGAGCAATAATGCTGCTGATTACATTGTAGGTAAATTATATTTCAAAATCTTCTGTGCATTTCAGGTGCACTGCTCTCCTTCTCAGTAGCGCTGCTACTATGCTTATTTGTTTTCGATTTTGTGCTCATTTCATTGGCGTGTGAAATTATGCATGAGTGTAGTTTAAAGAACTGCCTAATGCTAGACACTAAGGGTCAGATTTTTAATTACTGGCGCATCCGTGCAAAGTAGCAATGATGCGCCAGTATTTGTGCGCCAGGCCACCACCACCCATGGTGTGCCGTATTTACAATGCGGCGCACCATGGGCCCAAAACGTCACCAAAGCATTACGCATCTGTGCCGTAAAGGCGGCGCATTGCTGGAGTTGAGTCGCAACGATGGCGCAGATCCAGCAATGCTCTGGGGTCCCCTATCTCCCCAATGCTGCATCAAGCGTACGTCTGCTTCAAGCAGGCGCAGGGTTTAAGTCACGCATCATTGTCCTCAAAGTGACTGATTGAAATCTTGTAGATTTCCCTCAGCCACTTTTAGGATGCGTTCCTGCGCAGGAACGCCCTCCCTTGCGCTGGAACGCCCCCTGATGGCGCAGGGCTTTACAACGTGATGCATCTCCCATATGCGTAACGTTGTTAATATACGCCGCACCATGGCGCCTCTTTTGTTCTGCCTCTGCGTCACAAAAGTCACGCAACAATGGAGCAAAAGAGCCGCAAAGGGCTTCTAAATCAGCCCCTACAGACTCAAGTCCAGTCCTTCCTTTGTACACATGGCGATAAGAAGAAATAGTGGTGGTGGATTGATAGTTTGAGTATTTTAATGACTGGTTAATGCAGTAGGAAACTTTAGTGTTGTCGCTGATCTGCAATCACGATGGACTTTGTCTGTCACTTCGTGTGCTGCGGACTGCTGCCTGCCAGTCCTGGGCAAACCTTTTTAGTACTTTGTTTAGTGAGTTACATAAGAACTTTCCAAGTTGACGGTCCGTAAATCAAGCAATACTAATAACGTAGTAGACCACATGAGATCGGTCAATATATCCCGTGGAATAGTTGTCTATTTGCTATTTCGCCAAAATATTTTCTTATTGTTCTTTTGAAATGTTTGATTTGGTTGAAGAATCCCATCCATGTTTTCTGGTCTTTCTTTCTTTCATGTTGTACATCAGCTCCCCCCAGGGGCAAGAGGACACAGGAGGAGGAGGCTGCTGTTCGCCAGGAAGCAGGCCAGGATCAGGCAGGCGAGGGCTCCTTTGCTGGCCCCGGTAAGTTTTAATTTTAATATAGAGTACCTATTTTTTCCTAGCGTTCCTCATTCGATTTTTTCTAAATCGTCTTTGATCTTCTTGTAGACTGGATCTAAATTCTTATCCTGCCTCGACTATGACTCCCTGTGGTATTACTAGATTATTCTTATTAGTCTGTCTGTGTAACTAACTAAGATTGCACATTTGGCAATTCCATTGGACTCCCATTCTAGTCAGCAATAGCTCTATGCACTGAGTGCAGTTTTCTAGGATTGTCCATACTGTCTTTTCAAGTCTTCTAAATGTTTATGCTTTGACTATTGCCAACAATAAAAAGGTGAATGACCACCAAGAAAGAATAAGATACTACTTTACTTTTGGTTTGGATAGGAGGACAATCCATTCTACTCCTGTTGCAGGGACAAATCTGCAGAAACAGAACTATGGACACTAAATAATGCATTGCTCAGCTTATCAATTATAATAGGCACTGTTAGACTTTCCACATACCTCAGTGATAACAGACTTTGTAGTTGAACCCCCAATCTCCTTACTGACTAGATAGTGTGGCAGAGTCATTTAGCTCCCAAAGTCACTGATGATTGATCCCCAATGATGATTAGATTATCCAACGCAGGACAGAGTCAAGAAGTGTCAGAGGCACGGACTCATGCTTGCAAAAATTCCAAAACCTTTAGCTCAGCCACTCTATTCTGGAGGACCAAAAACCACAGAGTCTATTTAAGTTTAAAAGCTTTATTAAAAGTAAACACATTTATTAAAATCAAGTTTGTCATAAAAGTAAACGTTTAACTGAAAATGGAAAAGTTCTTAGTGCTGACGATTAATTGGACACATTTCTTGTGGTCGAGCCGAGCTCTCACCTGGTTTGAACTTGATCTTGCTCATGTTCTTAGAAGTCAAGCTTCTGTCTGTTAGGAGAAAAAGTGGTGCGTGTTAAAAATAAAAAGCAAGCATTCATCAGTTGTGCCAAAAAGTGCAGCAAGACAACAGCCTTCCTTGGAAAAAGGGACATTTTTACTTTAGAGTAGACAGCCACAAATTATTACATTGTTTGCTGTTTTTTTTAACATTTCTTTATTCCTAGACCAAATATTATATAGTAGTGAGTGGTGTATTCTAACATTCTTAAATGTTCTTTGTAGGTGGAACATCTGGTGGCGGGGCCAGCGCGGAGGTGGTGGTGGTGGATGAGGGGAACACTTCTGGGGAGGATGTGGTGCAAGTGCCGGACTACACCAGTTTGCCTGTAAGGGTTCACACGGTGGTGGCGGGCAGAGGTAAGCTTCCTTACTTATTGAGGATTCCTTACTTATTGAGATTGAAGACTGCAGAGTGTGCTATCTGGGACTCTGGGAGGGGGAGGGGGCGCACCAGCAAGTGCAAGGAGCCTGCGCCCGCTATCTGCCCGGGTGTATTATAAATCAACCAGGTAGTAGCCTCCTCTAAATGTACTACGACTTAGCTGTGTAGTTTTTGGCGAGAAGAATCCCAATCTGATCTGAGATGAACTTGATGGATGGGATGAACGAAAATCGAAAGAAGGGTGTAAGTAAGTGTGGAAGGACGAGAAATTTAATGATGACTGGCAAAGAAGAATGATATGTGTTTGCTTGGTCCCCGAGGTGGCTGGGAAGGGAAGAATATGGTATGGTGCATGGCTGGGTGAATGATGAAGCAAGGATGGTTGGAAGGAGAACAGCCTGGGTGGGTGAAACAGAAACTGTATGTGTGCATATACTTTGAATGGATGGATGCCTGGATCATGGTACTATCTGACTCTTAGATAGCATATACTCTTAGATAGCATATGTGTATCTAGAGAGAGTAGACGGTCACTGGATGAACTGAGTGTTACTTTGAAGAGCATGTAACAACGCACCCGCACGTCCGTTACAGTGTATGAAAGGCAAGGAAAAGAAGTTGTAATTTTGTCCAAATACTACCATGAATAGTAGCAGTAGTTTGTATTGCAACTGCAAGCACAGCATATATCCGGTTCTTAAGGTGGACACTCCCTACCTTTCTTAATAACTTTAGTTTAGTAGTAGTAAGTCATTCATGTGTGGGTGTATCACTGTTCACTCAATAATAAGCAAAACACCTAAAGTCATCCTATATGTAATCAAATACATCCCATGTGAAGTGATAGATAATCAGATTATTTAGCTTCTTCATTTTCCTTTTCTAGTACTCATTTGCACTGTAGGGTGAAAGCTAAATCAATTAAGCAGTAGCCCTTTTAACAGAGTATTCTCAGTGCCACCCGTAATAGAAAAGTAAGAGCTTCACCACCTGCATGTACTGGACCGGTACAGCAATGCAAGTCTGTCTCACTCATCATGGTGTGCGTCTGTTTTTCTCGGGTGCAAGTTCACTGCGCTGGCATTATGCCGGCTTGCATAAGATAACGTACCAATTTTCCTAACAAGAGAGAAGAAGAAGAATAAGACTGGTGTACTGTCATAGTCGACTGTATTGGAAGTCCATAGTGCTCGTAGAATTTGTTCCTTAAACTCCCACTAATGTTAGAGCAAGGATGAAGAAGTGGGAGGTTAGATAGATACTGTCCTCAATAGTTATGTACTGTGCTTTCAATTTGCTACTTGTACTGTGACACAACTTTCTGCTCAATCATTTTGTGTTAATCTTAAGGAGCATTGGTTACAGACTATGTCTTTCTTTCTTCATATAGTTGCTCCTTCCAAATCAAACAGACCATCAAGGAGGGAGCGGGCTTGAATGGCCCGGCAACGGAGGCTGGATGCCACTGTCGCCGAATATCGGCGGCTGGTGGCCCTGGAAGAGGAGGACACGTAGTCTACCGGTACAACATCCACTGGGACAGCTGCATCCTCCTCCGTGCCCCCACGGGCTGCCAGCCAGCGCAGTGCTCCAATGGTACGGAGCCGGGCTACCAAAGCCAACCGCCACGCCAAGCAGCAAAGACAGCAGCTGCCCCCCACAAGCGTTTCAAGGCACGCCAGCACCGCCTATCCCTCAGAGTGTCCTACCTGGAGCAGGAGGTCTTAACGTACAAGACCTTGGTGGAGGGCCTCCGCTCCGACCATGCCACCCTACGCAAGGAGTATGATGCCCTGGCCGCAAAAGTGAACAGCAGCCTGCCGTAGTGTCCCTTGCCCCTTTTTTAGAGACTTTTGGGGGGGGGTGGGAATTGGGAGTTGGGTTGTGTTTGGGACTTTTGAAGGACAATTGTTGGGGTTAGGGAGGGTCTTGCGGGAGATTATTTTGTTAGGGCTACAAAAATATACTTTTTGAAACTTTATCTGAGCATACCTGTTTTTTACTGCTTTTGAGTCTGGTGGGTGGGGGTTTAAGAGAAAGTTTGTGTTCCTGAAACTTAAGTCTGTGTCATTTTCTTCCTTTAAGTGTAAATGGCTAAATGTTTTCAAGACTAAGTGCCTCTCACAGAGTAAGTGAATTCAACAGTCCTAGGACTTTAGTAGTACTACCGTCAATCTCTCGTCTCTCCTAATACACCATTATACTACCTTCCACCTAACGCTTATCTTACCTGTAATTTGTGTTTGAAAGTAGGGCTAGGCCCAGGGCTGGCTCCACAGGAAATGGCGATTAAGGTTGGCAATCCTGGGCGGATAAAATGTCCTCCTCATTGCGGTGGTACTAGTGGTGTGACACAGTGGCAGTTTCATGCCTATGGAAAAAAAGAAAATGAAACCTGGTTTGTCCTTACTGTAGCATTACAACGGTACGATAGAGAATATAGCAGGTGACAGTACACTAGAACAGTGCCACAATGTAGCCTAACAAATGGTAAAGTATTTAAAGTATAACTTGTACTTGTGTTGAATTTCTTTGACATTGGCTACTACTACAAGAAATAGTACTGAAGCTGAGTAAGTCTAGAATATATCCTCGGATTCCTTCACCAGCCTGTTGCTATGACCTTATCCTCCCCAGTAAGTGTGTGGAATTATTGATGTCATTTAGTCACACATCAAGCAAAACCACACAGCCCGGGGAAAGAGGGTTAGGGTTTGGAAAATGGATGGGAATGGGGTTTTCTTTTTGGGTAGGTTTTGTTGAGAGAAGAAAAAAAAAGCACAGCATGGACAAACAATAATTGAAGATAAAGAAATCTTTGGGTACAAAGCTAACCATAAATCTTTTAAGTGACATAAAGGAAGTGCATGCACTACTGCATGCATTGTTAATGAAAAGTAAGTAGTACTAGAATGCGACAGTACAGGGCTTCAGCGTTTTCACTTGCCTATCTCTGCACTCAGAGAAACACTTCTTACATTAAATTAGGTTTAAAAAATAGCCGAAGTAAAACCTATAGAATGGCTGTAGGGATCAATTTAGAAGCAGAGAGAGATCCAAGAAATGCAGTCACACTCATAGAAGAAAACAATGGATACTGTATCTGTATGTTGTTGTAGTGGTCCTGTTGAATTTGGTAAGTAAGTTGCATGCAGCAAACAGTTCCTCTTATTAGCGGCACTCCTCCATTCCAGCTGATGCTTCGTCCATCAATGTTGGTGACCAGAAGACACCCTGTCCACTGCCTGCCTGGCGGATGCTGAATTGCGGCTCGCTAATGTGAGGCCTGACTTCATCCTTTTTTCCCCATTGCACAGACTGAAACCCGGCCTGTAATTATTGAACGAAAAACAGGAAGTGATATTAGAACACCACTGATAAATAAATATAAGGTATGTACGCTGTGTAGTGCAAAAAGTCACACTTTGAGTTTCCTAATAGACAGTACAATATTTTTGAAAGTGCGTACTCTGTCTGAGTCAACTTTTGAAGGATAAATAAGTATGGGCAAATTAATTTAGCGGATCTTTCCCCTCAAGATAGGTGTACTGTAAACTGTGTTTTAGAACAAAATTAGACCTTCCCAGCAGTGCTCCCACCCAGACCCTTACTGAAGCCAGTCGCAAAAATGTAGAAGACCCCCAATCAGATCTCAAAAAACGAGGCCTAGCAGAAAACTGGTGACAAAACGTACTTTGAAAGTAAAAGTATGCCCAAATACCCCCTTACCCACCATGGATTGTATTCAAACCACTTGCAAGCAAGCAAAAGTATCCATAGCCAGCATCGCTCCAAGACTCGAAAACCCCCCCACCCAAACACATGCAATAGAAATACTGCTAACCCTAACGAGCCCTAAGTTAAGAATAGTGGCAAAGGCTTTCTTTAACTATGCCAAATCCCTCCTTTCCCACCATGTATTTTCTTCAAATGACTTGCAACCAAAATTACACATTCTCACGAGTGCTCTAAGACCCCAGAACTCAGTTGCAAAAATCTAGAACATCCCGAAACACATGCAATCCTGCTGCTAGGGCTAACCCTAACGAACCCTAAGTTACAAAAAGCGCCAAAAGGCTTTTCCTTATGGATTTTGTCCAAACCACTTCTATCCGGTATTAGACCTTCCCATGAATGCCCCAAGACCCGCAAACCCACCCGTGAAAAAGCACAACACCCCCAAACAGCCAAAAAGGAAAAGCTCATACTTACAATATTTCTCGGCCTTCGGTCCAAACACGCTGTGCAGCTAGGTCATAACTCCCGTTTTCCACCACGGATTTCCTGAAAAGCAAATGCAATCAAGATTAGACTGTCCCAGCAGTGTTCCCAGACCCCAAAACGCACCCAAAAACACTGGGAACCCCCCCAAAGAGCACCTTAAAGGCAAGCAAGTCAGCAAAAACGAAAAAAAAATTCCGCCTCCGATTTGGTCCAAACCACCTTCATCCGGTATTAGAGCTTCCCAGCAATGTCTCCAGAGCCGTCAACCCAGGCGAAAACTAGTAGAAGACCCCCAAACAGCCAAAAAGCAAAAGTACAAAAATGGGGACTTAGTCATTTTCTTGCCAATTTCCAAAATCACTCCGCGCGCGCTCTGCAGCTAGGCCCTAACTCCCCTCTGCCACCATGGATTTGCTTCAAACCTCTTGCAATCTAAAGTATCCATAGCCAGCAGTGCTCCCAGGCCCCGAAACCCACCCACAAACACCAGGAAGCCCCCCAAACAGGCCCCCGAAAACGCTACATTGAGCAAAATGTCAGAAATAGCAAAAAAAAAAAATCTGCATGGATTTTGTCCAAACCACTTCTATCTGGTATTAGACATTCTCAGGAATGCCCCAAGACCCGCCAACCCACCCGCAAAAAAGCACAACACCCCCCAAACAGCCAAAAAGGAAAATCTCATACTTACAATATTTCCCGGCCTTCGGTCATGCAGCTAGGTCATAACTCCCGTTTTCCACCACGGATTTCCTGAAAAGCAAATGCAATCATGATTAGACTGTCCCAGCAGTGCTCCCAGCCCCCAAAACTCACCCACAAACACCCGGAACCCCCCCAAAGAGCACCTCAAAGGCAAGCAAGTCAGCAAAAATGCAAAAAAAAATCCGCCTCCGATTTGGTCCAAACCACTTTTATCCGGTATTAGAGCTTCCCAGCAATGGCCCCAGAGCCGTCAACTCACCCGCAAAGAAGTAGAACACCCCCACAAGTGCTGAGTCTTTCTTCATTGGGCGTAATCCAGCCCTCTGTTTAGAGGGAAATAGGAGTCTGGAGGAGGAGGATAGTGGAGCATGTTCTTCTGAACTTGTGAACCTGAGGAATGCAGACTGCGGCACCTTCAAATCAATAAGCAAACAAGTGAAGACAGTTCTGCTGATGGGCTTGTTTTTGTGATAAGGTGATTAAAGTTTAAATTAAATTAACTGTGCAAAACAAAGAAAGACAGACACACAGGAATAAAAGTGAATAAGGACGAAATAGAAAGTTATTGATTCATTGTCTCATTTTCAGGGCTCGGTGTCAGGGAATAAGAATAAGAGTTCGTCATCATACTCTGCGAATTCAGGCAGGGTGAGGTCAGTGTCACCGAACAGAGAACAAATTCCCTCATCTACGTTGCTGTCCTCCTCGTCTTCATGCGGCGTGCTTTCTTGTACTTTGTAATCTGGTGGTATGAGGTGCTGATTCATCTTGATCATTGTTAACCTCTCCACATTTTTGGGCGAGAAGCGGCTCCGTTTGGGAGTTACAATGCCACCAGCAGTACTGAAAACACGTTCAGAAGATACGCTTGTGAGTGGGCAAGACAAGTAGTTTATAGCCAGGTTGGAGAGCTGTGGCCACAATTCTTTTTTCCCATGCCAATACGCCAATGGGTCAGCATTAACATAGACCTCTGTTGAGTCATTCAGATAGTCCTGCACCATCGACTCAAGGTCCTCCAAGGTTCCTCCACTTTGCTTACTTTTTGCTGTGACCTTTTGAGAACCAAACCCAAGCCGAGTTAGCCAATCCTCTTCTGCATCCAATGTTACTGTTGTGTCTGGTGCAGATGATCCGGTTGCCAGTGTCTTTAACGGCTGAGAGGTCACTTGTGCCACAGCCACAGGTGCAGAAGTGGATTGTTTTGACTGGGGATGGCCTGCTGATGCTGATGTACTGCCTTTTCCTTCAATGTGCTGCAGTTCTCTTTCAAACCTCTTGGCTGACAAGGCTAGCCAACGTTTGTACTTTGTAACATCTTCATCAGCAAAAGGAAAGAATGCTCGGCCTGCCCGAGCCTTTTTGTAGAGTGGATCCAGAATAGTAGCATAAATGTAATGCTGTTCTGAGTGGATCATTTTAAGATGTTCATCACCACATAGGCGCTCTAATAATTTCTCCGCCAAAACAAAAGGGTCTTGGTTTTTTTCATCTTTTTGAAACACAGAAGACACCGCCTTCAGTTTGTGCTCCAGCATGCACAACAATGGGATAGCTTTTCCCAAATTACAGTCCTCCTTGCTGACTGCACGCGTGAAGACTTCAAAAGGACGAAGCATGTCTGTCAGGCTTTTAACTAGGTCCCATTGCGCCGCATCTATCCTCAGGTCCTTCTGAGCTGTACCCAGTGTTAAGAAATAGTGATCGAGTACCGTATACTGCTCATACAGACGCTCAAGCATGTAGAAGGCTGACTTCCAACGTGTTGGCACCTCCTGGATGAGTGCTTTCACTGGCATTCGACGTTCATGTAGCAGGCTCCTCAGATGCTTCCGGGCCTTAAAAGAATGGCTGAAATGGTTGCACATTCTTCGGCAGGTGGCCACTAACTCACATGCTGGACTGTCTTCATCACTCAAGAATTGTTTAACAACCAGATTTATACAGTGCGCCAAACACGGCACTCTGAAATAGTCACCCAGCTCCATGGCCTTAACTACATTGGCGCCATTATCCGTGGAAACATAACCAATCTGGCGTTATTTTGGGGACAGCCAGTGAAAGACCTTTGTGTTAAACTCATCCAAAATGTTTTGTGCTGTGTGATGTTTCTCCAAGCCAAACATGGCTAGTGTTGCATGTTTCCGAGCAGCTTCAAAAACTTGGTCCGGTTCAACACCGGCGTTTAGCTTTGCTTTAACCCCTGAAAAAGAGACCCAATGTGCAGTGATTCACATGTAATCAGCGCCTGCGCCACTGGTCCACATGTCTGTTGTCAGATGTATAGTGTGAACAGCACTCTTCTGCAAAGCTGCCCCAATCACCTCCAGCACATCTTCATGTAGTGCTGGAACCGCAACTCTGGCAAAATAGAACCGGCTAGGAACCTTCCATTTAGGGCAGAGCGCTGCCACTAATTCTAGAAAACCAACCCCTTCTACAAAAGAAAAAGAGAGAAGGTCCAGAGCTAGCATTTTAGCCAGTTTAGTGTTATACAGACGCGTCAGTGGGTGGTTGCGTTCATATGGCGCTTCTGTAAACAACATGTTTCTAATGTTGCCCTGGACCAAGCATTTACGGGATGATGATGATTTCTTCGACCCAGTTACGCTCGCTGATGAACTTTTTTGCATTGGTGTCTCACTCTCTCCCATACTCTTAGTGTGGCTCACATGGGGTGTGCTGCTGACAGGGGTACTGGGTGTAAGTGAAGTGTTTGACACGTCTTCTTCCTCCTCGTCATCATCAGATGAAACATCAACGTTTTCTTGACTTGCAATTCGGGCTTCCTTGATCTCCTTTAGGTGCGCAAACCATTGGACAGCGTGCTGTCTCTCAAGATGACCTCTCTGGCCACCGGTACCATAGTTGGTACCAAACTTACCACGACTAACTGCATGCTTACAAATGCTACAAATTGCAAGGTTTTACTTTTTTGGGCAAACACTAAAGAAGTCCCAAACTGCGGACTTGAAATGTCTTTGGGAGGCGGCGATACTGGCGGTGGTGGTCCTGCTGCTAATGCCAGATGAAGTGGAGGATGTGGATTGCCGAACTTTAGTACGTTTTGCACTGTCACCACCACTAATTGAGGTCGAGGTGGATGGAGGTCCCTTCTGGCGAGGAAGAAATATGGAAGCGGTACGTGTTGGTGTACTAGTTAACTCCAATGATTGTGGTGTTTGTTCCATTGCCTCCTTGTCAACAACATCATCACGCTCGGCAGCTTCTCGAGCTAGGGTCAAAATGTCTGTTTGCTGCATGCCCGCTGGGGCTGCAGTGACCTTTATGATGACTTGGTCGTCGTCGTGACAGTCTTCATCAGCAGCAGTATCCGCCACTTCTTGTTGAGCCTCATCACACTCCATAACTATGAGACGTTGGACGAGCTTCCTTTTACGCTTAACTACCTTTGTCAGATCATGGTGTGCCTCACTCTCAGACGGCAGTGGTGCTGGTTCCCAATTTTGATCCGTATCATCAGAAGGAGGTGTGCTTGAAGAAGATGTAGACGCCACCCATGATCTTTTCCTTGCTAGGGATGAGGAAGACAATGAATGATCAGGAGGAGTGGCTTCCTCAAATGATACCTTGGCTTGATTGTCGATTTCCTGATGTGCCCCTACTTCTGGAGGAACAACTATTGTGGGCACTTGTGACCCTCCATGCACCTCTGCTTGCGCATCTCCTTGCGCTGCCTCTCCTTCCACAAGTACTTGGGCTTGTACTTGCAAATGTGGTTGTTGTTGCGGCTGTGGTTGTTCAACACTCGTCAGATGAGTTACAACAACCTGTGTTGATTGAGGGACATTGCTACTACTTTCTTGCGATGAGCCAACATCACTGGTCGATGGTGATTGAACAACTAGACTAAGTGCCTCTGCAGCACTCAAGGACTTGGACTTAAGTTGGCGTGGTGGTGGTGGTGGCACTAAGCCCAATGGAGTGGGGGTGCTGCTCCCAGCTTGGTCCCCAGCAGATCCCGCTGCTGCTGCAGGCGTACTTTTATTTTTACTCCCAAAAAATGTGGCGGGCGGCACACCAGTCTCCTTGGTAACTTGCTTCTTCTGCTCCTTACTGGCAACTTTCTTGCTAGAGGAGCTACGGGGAACTTTTTTTGGGGCCATCTTCTTCAGAGCAGGTCAGAACAGCAGGCCGCAGTTGCACGAGTTGCAGAGTTGTCTGTGGCCAGACGTGACGTCGCGTGACGTTATGCTGCACACACACACCGCTGCAGGACTTCTTCCTGGCACTGGTGGTTCTCTTGAGTCTTGTGCACCTAAAAGCAATGGAAGACAGAGCAACATCAGTTCAGTTATACACCCCAAAAAAATTGAAAAGCACAGAAAAATCAGCACAATCCCAAGCCCTCCATGATGTTTAAATTCAAGACACCCCACAGAAAGACTAGGCCCATGCAACACTCACTACCCCTGGGCATAAAGGTTGAAAGCTAGGCAAAATGGTTGCAGACCTAAGAACACTGCCTGCATTCAAAATGACCCCCTGCCTCCCAGCACATGGCCAGGGCCTGCCTGTAGCAGCACTCAAAATGGCCCCCACCCACATGGCCTGTCCCCATGAACAGCCCAAAAAATCGAAAAACACAGAAAAATCAGCACAATCCCATGCCATCCATGCCCTCCATGATATTTAAATTCAAGACACCCCACAGAAAGACTAGGCCCATGCAACACTCACTACTCCTGGTGAAAAGGCCACAACAACAGCCCAAAAAACCGAAAATCACAGAAAAATCAGCACAATCCCAAGGGAACCAGGCCCTCCATGATGTTTAAATTCAAGACACCCCACAGAAAGACTAGGCCCATGCAACACTCACTACCCCTGGGCATAAAGGTTGAAAGCTAGGCAAAATGGTTGCAGACCTAAGAACACTGCCTGCATTCAAAATGCCCCCCTGCCTCCCAGCACATGGCCAGGGCCTGCCTGTAGCAGCACTCAAAATGGCCCCCACCCACATGGCCTGTCCCCATGAACACCCCAAAAAATCGAAAAACACAGAAAAATCAGCACAATCCCATGCCATCCATGCCCTCCATGATGTTTAAATTCAAGACACCCCACAGAAAGACTAGGCCCATGCAACACTCACTACCCCTGATGAAAAGGCCACAACAACAGCCCAAAAAAACGAAAATCACAGAAAAATCAGCACAATCCCAAGCCATCCAGGCCCTCCATGATGTTTTTATTAAAGAGACCCCACAGAAAGACTCAGTCCACCCACCACTGAGTACCCCTGGGCAAAAGGCCCCAACAACAGCCCAAAAATCGAAAATTCCAAAATTGTAGTTGCACCAACTGTAATGCCCCAAACAAACTTACTTGTGAAATTTCTAATCCAAAAGTGATCCAAAGAAAGTTGAAAAGGCCTCAAATCCAAATATCCAACAGCATCCACAAAAAGTAATCCTTCCAGGTGAAGAATCCAAATGAAAGTGACCAGCACATGAAGAAAGCACTGGGAGGAGCCTGCTGGACAGGAACAGGCAGTTGGAGACTGTGGGGCACTTCCTTCCTCCCCCCCCCCCCCCCGAAATGGACTCCTTGCAAAACAAGTGCAGGCAAATGTCAACCTGAGAAGTTATTCTGATAAAAATCATCATTTCCAGAAGGTTTATGCTGCTTGCTGGTGGATTTCTTGCGCAGAATTGCAAATTTTGTATTTTCGCGAGTGCAAGATTGTTGCTGTCTGTCGCTTCTAAGTGTTCAAAATTGCGAACTCCCGCGATACGTGATCACGGCGTACTCGCGTTGACAAACTCTCGCTGTGCAAGGTGGCAAGCCTCGATGACGTAATCGCGGTCGCCAAACTCCCGCGGGATCCCGCAGCAAGATCCAAAATGGCGCAGCACTCGCAAAATATCGAGAAAAACAACTCGGCAAAGGCTGAATGACGGTAAGTGAATGCCGCGCTCCGCAAAATTGTATCACCAAGAAAAAAAAATCTGCTGCGTGCGAATTTGGAGATTTTCGGTAAATTTGCGAGCGTTCGCGGATTGCGAATTTACTGAAAATCCGCTAAATCCTCGAGCGGAACGGATTTTCCGCCCATGCTTACTCAGAACACCTCTCTGCAACGCAGCCCCCTGGCGCATACTGGAGGTTTCTGGTGTGCTAGTTGGCCCCCAGGGACCCCCAGTATTCAAGAGGAAATTGTTCCCCCTCTGCAAACGCACCAGGGGGCGCATTTGCAGAGTGATTAAAGTAGGGGGCGTGGCCTCCAGCGCAATGCCAGTCTTTTTTTATTTTATTTTTTTAAGAAGGGGGCTGTGTAGCCCCCTTCTTTTTCAATTTTTTGGGCCCTGGGGACCCCATCCCCCAGGGCCTGTCCCCAATTTTTTTTTAATCTAAAAAAAAGAGGAAGGGGGCTGTGCAGCCCACCTCCTGAGGCCTTAATCGCCCTGGGAACCCCATCCCCTGGGGCAAGGCCTTTTTTTTCTTTTTTTTAACTATTGGGGAAGGGGGCCTCGTGGCCCCCATCCCAGGCCACTTATGGCCCCGGGGACCCGATCCCCCGGGGCCTGTCTTTCTATTTTTTTTTTACTGTTGGGGAGGGGGCCTGCATGGCCTGCCACTTGTAGCCCCGGGGACCCCATCCCCCGGGGCTGGCCTCTTCGTTAGGGCATAGGGGGTCTCCAATCCCCCCATGGTCCTGCCGGCTCCCCGTCTCACCCTTATTACACAGTCTACATAATGTTTGTTTTTCCATGACATAATCCCAGCATGGTTCCAAATCTCGCTTTAAGAAACACCTTTTTATTTTTTTCAGTCCAAGGTGTTTCCAAATAATGTTGTATTTCCTTTTATTTGTAAGCATTTAAAATTGTCCAAGCATGTTTCCTCTTTATAAGGATAGCTTTGTGGCTTACGATGGATAATTGGCTTGCAGTTCTATTAATTATTTTTTTAAACGAAGCATTGGTTATAATATTTTCCCAGATAGAGGTAACTGCAAACTCATCTATCGCTTCCTTGAGGTAGGTCCAAGCGGTTGAGTTTACATTATTATTTATTTCATTCCAAAGTATCTGTGATATTTCATTACCGTGGTCATTTTTTTTATTCGTTTCCAGATTTTAATAAAATTACCTTGCCTCGCGTAGTGTTGATTGGTTAATCCAATCTCCAACCTAATTTGTGCAGATGATGCATTCGCTGGGAGTTGAAATAATGCCCTATTTGTTCTTGTAAGGGCCTTATTTATTATTTCGGTGTCCTTTCCCATTGAAGCTTCACTACCGTACATGATAGTAGGTAGGAGTCTTGCCCCTATAATGTTCAGAAGTGGACCATATGTAAGGTTACTAAGTGACTTCTGTACAATTATAAATGCTGCAGTCAGTGCGTTAGCCTTCCGTTGTATATCCTTTTTTTGTAACTGGTAGTTACCCTTGTCATCGAAAAGCACACTCAAGTATTTATATACAGCTACTTGTTCCAGTTGGGTTTTGTTCAGGTACCATTTGCTTTTATATCTTATTTTGTTATTCTTGGTGACTACCATAATCTTGGTTTTTATTTCATTGATCACCATCCCATTTTCCTTGGCGTACATTTGTGTCCGACTGATTAGATGCTGTAATCCAACTTTAGTGTGACTCAGAAGGATGACATCGTCTGCGTACAGCAGATTGGTGATGTGCTTTCCACCTAATTTCGGTGGGTGAGCGTTCAATTCATCCAATATCCCAGTTAGATCAGACAGGAACAGATTAAAGAGGAGAGGAGCTAAAACACATCCTTGTTTTAGTCCTTCAGTTGCAGGGATTTCCTTTGATAAGGTCAGTCCATCCCCCATCCTCACCCTAACCCACAAATTACTGTATAGGAGACGAATCAGCCTAAGAAGAACCAATGGTATTTTCTGTTCCTGGAGTTTTTTCCATAATAGGTTTCTTTGAACACAGTCACATGCTGATTTTAAATCTACAACACATAGATAGAGTTGGTGTTTAGCTGTGATTGACTTATCCATACGCAGAGACAAAACCAATATATTTGTCGTTGTCCCCAAACCCTGTATGAAGCCCATTTGGTTCAAGGGCAGTATCTTATTTTCGAGTACCCATTCACTAAGATTCGTTAGCAAAATCCTGGCAACAACTTGGCGTCTGCGTCCTGTAATGTAACCAGCCTGTTATTTTCTGCTAGTGCCCAATTTCCTTTTTTGAAAATTGGCGTGATTAAAGATCCTTGCCATGACTCAGGTATAACTTCTTTTTGAATGACTTCTCCATATAGTTTTTCTAAATACATCGCCCAAAGTTCTGGATTTTCTTTGTAGAGTGGAAATGGTATGCCATTTGGTCCAGGAGCTCCATCCTTCTGTTTTTTAATTAATTTTATTATTTCCTCCTTTGTTATTTGTATAGGTATTTCCGTATCACTGTCATTACTTCCTATTTCTGTGACCGTATTATTGTTGCTGGTGAGATACATTTCTGGTTTACTTGTCCCTGTATTCTTCTGGTTTAGTTGATTTATCAGAAATATAACCCATTCCTGCTCAGTTAGTGGAGATGTGACCACCTGTTTGTTTGGTCTAACAAGACCATTGATGATTTTCCAGAATTCTCTTGGGTTCTTTTGTTTACTAGCATGGAATATTTTAGCCCACATTGCGTGTTTTGCTTGATTTTTCTCACTCCATATTAATTTCTTCAGATATTGGTTTAGTGATTTCAATTCGCCCAAAGTTTCTTTTTTTACACCTTGTTTCTTTGTTCGCCTAATGATCTTATTCCGGGCTCTTTTTAACTTAGTTATTGTATATGGGAGGTTTATTTAGGATTCCATTTCCGTATTTTCCGCTTTACGATGCTTTTTATTCCATTTTCTTTATGATTGCGGTTGGACTTTGACCACCTTCTTTGTAAAGTTCACCCATTGCTCTAGCACTGTTTCCACTGTTGTATCTTTAAAACAAATTTCCAAGAGATTCTCCACATGTTCATTCATTATTTCACAGTTTCCTACATTCCATACAGTTTTTTATAGTTTGTTGTTCCAATGCACCCCTGGACGGTTTGGTATGCTTGATTTGTAGTGCTTTTAATGTTCAATGTTATTATCTGCTGACAGTGATCACTCGCCGTTTCTTTCTGTAACTCATACGAGATAATGTTCTGAAACATGCTTATCGACATCATGGTATAATCTATCCTAGACTTTGCATTATACCCAAAATACCTATATGCTGGTGGCACATCTGTTTTAAATCGGCCGTTAAGAATGGGAAGACCCATCGCTTCCATATCTTTAACAAGTTGTGTACCCATTTTGTTCGTAGTGGAAATGTTCTCTTTTCCTAGGTCCTGCTGGGGAATTGACCATTGATGGTCTTGTGATTGAGTTATATCTTCTCTTATATGAGATGACATTAAGTTTAAATTAAAATCCCCAGTAATCAGGGAGTCTGCTATAGGATCATCCAACATTTGGTTAATTAAAAGATTGTTCTTGGTTGCACAGGTTGCTTCCCTACTCGTATGTGTTGGCTGGATATATATGTTAATTAAGTACAAGGATTTGGATTCTTGGTTTGATGTTTTATAGGTCAATTTAACTATTAGGATGTTCTTACTACCAGAATCAATTTGCTCATGGTTTGCCCATATGGAGTTAGAAATAAAAATTGCCTGGCCCCCACTCGGGCGACCAAATGTATGCGTTTTATTCGCGTTTATATTGTACGCTCCGTATCCGTGTAGCATAAATGGATCGGTTTCCCATGTTTCTTGTAATCGGATAATCTGACATGGTCACACTATTGAGTCTATTTGTGCATTATGGATCTTTCTTCCCAGTCCATTAATGTTCCACGAACACATTCTTATTTGTCCCCTCTCATTGTTATTCACTGGTTCTTGCTCGGTTCTGTCGGCTCATTGTTCGCTGTTACTATGTAATGCCATGTTTATCCAATTTTCATTTATTTCTAAGTTCCTTTCTATATTCCTTTGCGGAGTTGTGGCTCCTAATTTCATAGGGGGATCTATCAAGTGCATTTTTAGTACTGAAACTATCTGTTTGTCTGATTTATCGAGATTTGGTTTTATTTCTTCCATAGTAAACGGAGTCAGGTACACCTCTGGGAGTTGTTTAGTTACTGATATACCCCAGGCTTTAAATGTCGTATACTCGCTCAGAATCTGTTCGGCTATTGTTGATGATATTAGTGTTATTAGTGTTGGGGCCTGGTGGCTTTCTTTCCCTGGCATAAACTCAATTGAGACAATATCTTCACTGACAATATTAGATAATGATGCCATTGATTTGAATAATCTGAGTAAATTTCCACGGTTTAATATATCGTGCCTACCTCTAGACTCGAATTCCGGTGAAAATATAAGTTGTTCATTGTTTTTGGGTGCTTGGTGATTTACAGCCTCAATTGCTTTAGATTGCCTAGTTTTGTAGGTAATTCTTTTTACCCCTTAACTATTTTCAATATACAGATACTCCCCTTCGTGCAGTTTTGTAGACCTTATCTCCTCCTCCCTTGCTGTTGTTTCAGGTTTTTTTTCTCTAATTTCCTTAGCACTCTGAGTTTGATGAGGAATAGTTATTTGGGTTGATTTAATTGGGCTCCCATCAATCTTTTTTTTAAGGATAAAATTAATTGGAAATCTTTCTTCTTCTTCCTTTCGCTTTACGTGCTGAGTTGCTGTAAGGGGTCGGTTATATAGGGTCGAAATGGCCACACCGTCTTCTGGTGCTCTACTTGCTTGCCGAGTTGCGCCAAGGGGTGGATTTTCTAGGGTTCCAGTGGCCACACGCTCTTCTACTACTCTACTTTCCTCCGTCATTGGATTTTCTGTTTGATTTAGTGTGGCCCCGTTTGTCGGACACATTCCGCTTGATGGTTTTTGTCCAAAGATGGGGAAATACTTCTGTGGGGATGGGAACAGACTCACGGACACAGGTACTGCGGGTAAGGATGGCTTTATTGTCTTGAATACTTTTTTACGCTGTATGGCTTTTCTGTAGAATGGTAAAGGAATCTCTCGGTCTCCCTCGGCTCCGGCGGAACGTCTATCCCGATATCTTCTGGGACTTGTAGTCCGGATGTTAGGCACGTCGTCTTCCAGCTCGGGGTCCAGATTGGAGCATGTAATGAGGAAAAGGAAAGAGGTCTTAGCGTGGTGTCCCACTTCACTCACAGCGCTTCAAGGGGGGGGGAAAGTGGGGGAGTCACACGTGCACAACAACTATTTTCGGATCGCGTGAAATGGCAATGCCGTGACGGGGTAGGGTAGTGCAGGGGATACTCGTGTGAAGACCTCACGGAGGTTTAGCCCACTTAGGACCCGCCCAGCCCGCAAAGTGTGACCGTACCTGGGAGAGCCACACTTCCCTGGTTGAAGTGTGGCTGAGCGAAGCGCCTTCTCGGTGGCCTCCTGGCTTGTCGCTGCAGTCGGTCTTTCTCCCTCTGGTCTCTCCTCCGTCCCTCTCCTCCTTCGTCTCGAAATTCCGGTCGTTTCCGCTGTTCCCACTCGTCTCCTCTGGTCTTTCACCTCCAGCCTTGTCTCCTGGCTCTACGCCGATGGTCTCGTCTCCGCTCTTCCTCCAGTCGCCTTGTCGAACTCCGAATCTCCACTCCTCACCGCCTCCAATCTTCCACTCCTCGCCGTTACTCTCCTCGCCACTCCAAACTCCTCCTCCGCCTCCGGGTGATGAACACACCTGTGTGGGGATCTCGTGACGTTTTACCTGGTCGACGGGGGCGTGGCTAGCCTCGGGATACGCCCAGTTAAAGAAACAGTGTTCCTCCGGGTGTTTATACTCGTGTCCCGGGGTAATCACATCGTTGACCTTCCAGTTCTCGGGGTGCTGTTTGAAGAAAGGCAGAGTGTCAATGCAAGTAGAGTCCCCGTTTGCAGCACCCCCGTCACACACCTCCCCCCTAGGAATCTCCCGATTGGGGAGAGGGAATCGAGACAAGTAGTCAGCATTGGCATTGTCCCTCCCCTTTCTGTGATGTACCTGGAAAGAGAAGGGCTGCAGGGAAAGGAACCAACGCAGAACCCTAGGATTGTTGGACATGTTGTGGCTCATCCACTGCAGGGGTGCGTGGTCAGTGAACAATGTAAATGGATTCCCTTCTAAGTAATACCGTAACTTATCGATGGCCCACTTGATGGCGAGGCATTCCTTGTCGATGGTTGGGTACTTGACTTCTCTGGGGAAAAGTTTACGACTTATAAACAACATAGGATGTTCGATCCCTGCCTCTGTCACCTGTGACAACACCGCTCCTATCCCAAAGTCAGAGGCGTCGGTATGAAGGACAAACGGTTTGGAAAAGTCGGGGGAAGACAAGACAGGGCTGGTCATGATTATTTTTTTCAGCGTGTTAAACGCTTTCCACATTTCCGGGGAGGGGGTTTGCAGGTCTACAGCTGTCAGGTGGCTTTTGAGAGTGTCCGTGAGCGGGGCTGCGATGTTTGAAAATGAGGGGATGAACCGTCGGTAATAACCAACGAGCCCTAGAAATGCTCTCATGTCTTTCTTGGTTTTGGATAACGGGGTGTCTGCTATGGCTCTCACCTTTTCGATCTGGGGTTCTATAACCCCATGTCCCAGCACGTAACCCAAATATTTCACTTTCTGAAATCCCATCCGGGACTTTTTGGAGTTGATGTGTAGCCCGGCAGCTTGGAGCTGATGTAGGATGGTCTGTAGGTGTTCCAGATGGCTTTCCCAGGTAGGACTGAATATAATGATATCATCAAGATATGCAGAGCTGAAACATTGATGATCTTTTAGGACTTCATTCATGAGCCTTTGAAAGGTGGCAGGTGCTCCATGCAGACCAAAAGGCAGTACGTTGAACTCATACAACCCGTCCGGGGTGGCGAATGCCGTCTTCGTTCGGTCTTTCTCTCGTAGTGGAACCTGCCAGTATCTTTTAGTAAGGTCAAGCGTACTGATGTATCGGGCTTCTCCGAGTTTTTCAATCAATTCATCGATCCTAGGTATGGGGTAGGCATCGAAGGAGGATACCGCGTTCAGGGCTCTGAAGTCCATACAGAACCTGCTACTCCCGTCGGGCTTGGGTACCATCACTATGGGTGAAGACCACTCACTCGGAGGGGGCTGTATGACCCCGAGCCGGATCATTTCTTGTACCTCCTTGCGTATGGCGTTTCTTTTGGCTGCAGGTATGCGATAGGGATGCTGTTTCACCGTGATAGCGTCAGGCGTTTCTATCCGGTGTTCCGTCAATGTAGTCTTCCCGGGTAGATTGGAAAAGATACGGGCAAAGGGTCGAAGGATCTTCTGTAGACCCTCCCATTCTGCTTGTACTAGATCTTCGTTTATCTCCAACTCGCCCAGTGTAGACTCGTTGTGTGGTCCAGTGGGGAGAACAAGATGAACGGTTGTTGGTGGTGCTCCCAACCATTTGTTTAGCAGATTGATGTGGAAGATTTGCATCTTCCTTCTGTCTATCTGTAGGCGGTAAGTGGTTTTGCCTATGGTTTCCGTTACTCGTTAGGGCCCTTGCCATTCATTCTGGAACTTCTTCGTGGGGGATGGTAATAATACCAGAGCCCAATCGTCTACGGCGAGTCTTCTCCATTTCTTTCCTTTATCGTAGTGGGTCTTTTGCTTCATTTGGCTGTTTTCTAGTTGGGAGTAAGCCAATTCCCGGATTTTTCGTAATTGGTTCTTCAGGTTTTGACTGTATTCAAGCAGGGTTCTTATTTCTCCCTGCTGTTCCGCCTCCCATACTTCTTTCGTCATTTCCACTAGGCTTCTTGGTTGTCGTCTGTAAAGCATTTCAAACGACGAACAGCCCAAGCTACTTTGTCTTTGGCCTCTAATGACGTAGAGGGCCAGAGGAAGGAGCGAATCCCAATCCTTCCCGTTCACTGCGAGCATTTTCTTCAATGTCGACTTCAGAGTCCCGTTGTACCGCTCCACCAGTCCGTCCGTCTGTGGGTGGTAAACAAAGGTTCGGATCTGGTGGAGGTTCAAGAGCAAGCAGACTTCCCTCATGACCCTGGACATAAACGGAGTGCCCTGGTCCATAAGGACCTCTTTTGGGAACCCCACCCTTGAAAACAACTCCATGAACTTGTCAGCAATGTTCTTGGAGGTAGGAGCCTTTAGTGGAAACGCCTCCGGGAACCGCGTGACATAATCGACGATTACGAGAGCATACTGGTTTCCTTTTCTTGTTTTGGGGAGAGGTCCGATAAGGTCCATGGCCACTCTTTCGAACGGGGTCCCTATAATGGGGAGAGGCTGAAGGGGAACAGCTGGGGGTCGATGCGTGTTCTTTCGCTGACACACGTCGCAGGTCTGGCAATGGGTTTTTATGTCCTTGTCTATCCCCGGCCAATAGAAACAACAGAGCACATTCTTTGTGGTCTTTTCGCTACCTGTGTGGCCAGCCAACAGGTGCGTGTGCGAGTAGAACATGATCTGTTCTCTTAAACAGGTAGGTACAAGAAGCTGGAGAGGGTCGTACTGAGCTCCTTGTCTGTACAGTAACTCATTCTTTATCAAGAAACGGGGATATCTGGGGGAGGGGTTGTCTTTGTCCATATGTGCATATTCCCAAGCGTTGAACAAGGAATCGTCGTTTGATTTTGCAAACCTGAAGCTTTGGTCACCCTCCCACGGGTCAGGGGAGGTCAGGGCCGGGAGAGCTTGAGGTTTCTTCCCCTTTAACAAGATCTTATTAAATAGGTCAAGGAAATGAGGGTTGTAAGTCCCTATTATAATGTCCTCGGGCAGAGTGTCCAATACTCCTACTTTCACCACTAGGCTCTTTTCCCCATCTATCTCAAGAGGTATGTGGGCTACGGGATACTCTTTAACGTCTCTGTGTACGCATTTTATGTGGACCACTGTTCCTGGCATAACCTGGTGAGCATGAACGTATCTTCCCTGTACCACTGACTGTTTACAACCAGAATCAAGGAGAGCCCTGATAGTCACCCTGTTCACCACTACACTTACATGATAGGCCCCTCCCATTTCAGCTGTAAACATGACGGCCTTTGGAACATAACCGACATCCATGGGTTCTTCGTGGTTCCGTTTCTGGGGGCACAGGCGGGCTATGTGGCCCCAGGAGCCACAGTCGAAACATTGAGGGCCCCTGTGCACAGGTGTTGCAGGACTCATTTGATGGGGCGCAGAAAACCCGGGGGGGGGGTTGTGGTTTACGCTCTATCCGGGGAGCGATCTTGCTGGATCTGTCGGGTTCTCCGGGGTATACCCGGGGTTGGGCACGGGCGAAGGTAGAAGCCATCTCCATTGCTTGGGTGGTGGTCAAATTGGAGTGCTGCCTCAACCACTTTTGAGTCGCAAAGGGCAGTGCCTCTAGGTACTGCTCTAAGTATATTTTGTCCATGATTTCTTCCTTGCTGCTGGAGGTTGGAGTGAGCCATTTATCAGCTGCCGACTTCAAACGAAAGAACAAAATCTTAGCGTTCTCACCCAGGGTACCCTTTTCCTTCCGAAAGCGTACACGATATGATTCGGCGTCTAGGCCCAAGTGGTCTAAAATGACAGTCTTTATGTGGGCATACGGTGTTTGCCCGGAGCTGTTGGCCACCTGGTAGGCGGCTTGGGCCTCGCCAGTCAAGAGCGGGGCTAAAAAGAACGGCCATTTCTCGAGAGGCCACCCAAATACCAGGGCTACCCTCTCGAAGTTGAGAAAGGAAGGCATCCGGATCTTCCCCCGCTATATATTTCTGAAGCGATATGCCCGATGGGGTGGGTTTATGTGGTCGGACTTCCCTGGGAGGAAGGCTTGCGGGGTCGATGATTCCTTTCTGTAACCCTTCCAATTGGGTAGTGACGGAAGTTCGGTAGGTTTCCCTGTCGGCTTGCGCGGAGACAAGCTGTTGCTCCACCGCCCATCCCAATTTCTCTTGTCCTTTGATCAAGGCTTGTATTAGCTCTTCCATCTTTGGTGTACAGATGGCTACTGGATTGCCTGCATTCTCCACCACTTGTGGGGATGGGAACAGACTCAAGGACACAGGTACTGCGGGTAAGGATGGCTTTATTGTCTTGAATACTTTTTTACGCTGTATGGTTTTTCTGTAGAATGGTAAAGGAATCTCTCGGTCTCCCTCGGCTCCGGCAGAACGTCTATCCCGATATCTTCTGGGACTTGTAGTCCGGATGTTAGGCACGTCGTCTTCCAGCTCGGGGTCCAGATTGGAGCATGTAATGAGGAAAAGGAAAGAGGTCTTAGCGTGGTGTCCCACTTCACTCACAGCACTTCAAGGGGGGGGGAAGTGGGGGAGTCACACGTGCACAACAACTATTTTCGGATCGCGTGAAATGGCAATGCCGTGACGGGGTAGGGTAGTGCAGGGGATACTCGTGTGAAGACCTCACGGAGGTTTAGCCCACTTAGGACCCGCCCAGCCCGCAAAGCGTGACCGTACCTGGGAGAGCCACACTTCCCTGGTTGAAGTGTGGCTGGGCGAAGCGCCTTCTCGGTGGCCGGGAATGCTTGTTGCTGCATTCAGTCTTTCTCCCTCTGGTCTCTCCTCCGTCCCTCTCCTCCTTTGTCTCGATGTTCAGGTCATTTCCGCTGTTCCCACTCGTCTTCTCTGGTCTTTCACCTCCAGCCTTGTCTCCTGGCTCTCCTCCGATGGTCTCGTCTCCGCTCTTCCTCCAGTCGCCTTGTCGAACTCCGAATCTCCACTCCTTGCTGTCTCCAATCTTCCACTCCTCGCCGTTACTCTCCTCGCCACTCCAAACTCCTCCTCCGCCTCCGGGTGATGAACACACCTGTGTGGGGATCTCGTGACGTTTTACCTGGTCGACGGGGGCGTGGCTAGCCTCGGGAAACGCCCAGTTAAAGAAACAGTGTTCCTCCGGGTGTTTATACTCGTGTCCTGGGGTAATCACATTGTTGACCTTCCAGTTCTCGGGTGCTGTTTGAAGAAAGGCAGAGTGTCAATGCAAGTAGAGTCCCCGTTTGCAGCACCCCCGTCACAACTTCTTTCTACCATCTTGAGTTACATCAGTTGTTATTAATATCTGCTCATTATCAGGTCTTATAGAAACACATTGTTTGAATTTTTCGTTTTTCCTTGCTTTAAGTATTTTCTTTCTTTGACGTTTTGACATCTTAGTGAAGCCATCCGTATCCTTATCATTATACATCTGTTCCTCGTTTTTTTCCTTACTACTTGTTGCATCTCCAGTTTGTTCCGATGCTTGCAGAACTGGTAGTTTTAGTGTTTCACCCTGTAGTTTTGCTTCAGTTTGTTGCTTTGTTAATGCTATTATTTCTGGGCCTTCAGGAATTTCAGTTACCTTCATATTCTCGTTTACTTTCTTTTCCGTAGTCATAAAAATGTTCGTATTGACTTTCTCATTATTCTTTTGAATGTTTCTTTTAGTGTCTTCAATTATAGAAGACAAAAGTTCTGGTAATGCTGCTAATTTGTCGATAATGGGTAGGTATATACATTCTGTGGTCATTTTTTCATTATCTCTCTGTGCTCTAATTATCAGATCATTGAGTTGGGCAAGTTTATTATCAATCCCCACAACCGTATTTGAGTGAGAGTCGAGGTTTCGTAGTAGATATCCCAAGTTATCCCAGATCCTTTTTGCTTAGTTCCCAGTTGGATGTTATGTGGGGTGTGGCCATTAAGATATTTGTTATCCTGGGCGATTATACGTTCCGCGTTAAGATTATCCTTTACATTTTCATCTGGGTCGTTAGTTTCTTTTTTTCCCACCTCATCTTCCTCAAGTGGCATGAGTTGTTTTATTTTTTTCATATCAGTGTCTTTATAAATGACATTCTCAGGCTTGGCAGTATGTTGTCCCAATTGATTGTTTATTTCCTCAGGAGTTAAAAACATCCTTTTCTTGATTTTTACATTGACTTCTATAGGAATCCTTGTTGGGTTTTGTTCAATCCAGACTCCCTGGTATGGGTGATAGGCTCCAGGAGATTTTAAGTCTAGATCATTTGTAGAGCAGTTTACATCCTCAGCCATTGTCTCTAATGTTGTATCATAAGTATACATTTCTTTTGAATGTTCTCGCTGTATTGTCCCTTGCAGTTGAGTTCCAGCCATTATATCTTGGTCTGTGATTTGGAATTCATCACTATTTTGATCAAGTTTAGCAATTTGTTTATTAGTTGTTTTTATTACATATGAGTTTAATGGGGGTCTGTAATTTATCCTTTTCCACTTCCAATCCCATTGACAATAAAGCTCCACTTGGGTCCTTCATAAATTGAAATTTGACCGGTATTTTATCGGATTTCTCAAACATCCGTGCTATTGGAGAGATTAAAGACTGGTTCAGCCATGGAGTATTTGATTTTAACTTTTTTGATACCATAGAGCGTTGTGTTCCCTTTGTGCGTTTTGTTGCTAATCCTAATGTTCTCACCTTTCCAGAACACATGCTTCTAGAATTATGTGTCAGCTTTTGTCTATGTATTTTTCCCGTTGTACTCTGCCTCTATTATCAATCAATTATAACCAATGGTCACAGATCAATAGGGAACTCACCCTATTCTTCAACCTTTTAACTGATTCCACCTCCCCAGCCTGTGTGCACTTTCTTCCCGCATATTCAGTCACCAAGTGCTGATGTAGCACCAGTAAGGCGTTGTTGGAGTTGCCAAACCACCAAACACTGCTCAACACCCAACACAGCAACACACAAAAAAAAATCAGTTGCAGGTAGGTATGGGCGGAAAATCCGTTTCGCTCGCGGATTTTGCGGATTTTCGGGAAATCCGCAATCCGCGAGATTCGCGAATCTCCCGCAAAATCCGCAAATCCGCGAGCAGCGGATTTTGCTCGCACTGCTCGCACTGTTCGCGTGAGTTCGCGGCTTCCCAGTACAACTTCGCGCCCCGCGAATAAGTGCTAAATTGCAGAAATACGATCTTAGCAAAACTGAAACTACTTGCCAGGTTCAAAAGTTCAGGCTCATCATTAGTAGCCATTTCCTGTAGTGCTTCCTGAGGGGCCCCTCCAGAGTTCAGTTGCCAGTTGCAACTATTATGTGACCCTGCTCTGAACCTCAGAATAGTTACACATATGCCACAAAGGTCCTGAATTACAGCTAAGGGAGACAAGCAGGAGCCAGGCTGGAAGTTAAAATCCATTACTCAGCCCCTAATTCATTATTGTCAGTTGGGGCAGGGCAGGTGTTGTAACTAATTTTGCAACAATGAAAGCACTTAGCAAGTGCAAAAGATCACTAATCAGGGCGCACTAAGGAAGCAGGTGCCAGCTAAAAAAATATTCTGTGACACATTAATCAGCCCCAAATTAATTCAGGTCACTTGAGGCAGGGAAGGTGTGCTTTGCTTTGCCGAAAATAATGTACACTGGACAACCAGAGGGTGTGGTGATGAAACAGAGGGTGGCATGGGTGGGCCAGAGGGTGGCATGAGTAGTCAGAGAGTGGCAGTGGTGACAGAGAGTGGCAGTGATGAAGAAGAGTGTCCCAAACAGGCTGGACACGTAGAAACAACAAGTTCGCAAAACTTGCGACCCGACAGGTAAGTTCGCAAATTGCGAAATTGTAAAAACCCTCGCGAACTGGCAGAAACACGGGCGAACACAAAAAAAAAATCCGCAAATTCGCGGGAATTCGCGGATTTTGCGGATTGCGAGTTCGCAAATCTGCAAAATTCGCGAACGCGAGATCCGCAAAATTCGCCCATGCTTAGTTGCAGGTGTAGTGTTCAAATATCCAGCGAATGTTCAGCAGCCGGGGTCTGCCGATACAAAGGCACCAGTCGTCGGGGTCTAGCAGTGGAGATCAGAGGTTGAGCAAGATAGGTGGCTATGGGACACACACTCCTCCTAGAAAATGACTCAGGCCACAGTGACTCCTAGTGGTTCTAGACAGCAAAGTTACGATTGTGTTATTCCTGGCCCCCTTCCCGAACCTCTTGAACTTCTTGAACCTATGTCTTTGTTACAGTGTACATTGTACAACACCAGGGTCTGGCATAGTTTTCTTTGTATTTTGTTTTTGTATTCTCCCTTTGGGTATGTAGCCCCCCACGCCAGCAGAGACTATTGCTCACAACTGTCGTGGTCGTGATCGTGGTCTTGATAGAGGTCGTATTCATGGACGTGCTTTGGGATCTGGGACGTGATTTGGATGTGATCTGGGATCCGTGGTCGCAGTCCTTTCACAATTTCACAGTTTCCAAATTTTCCGTATAGCCGAATCCTAGGCGTATCCTAGGGTATTATCATTACTAGACTGTTGCCCAGGTGCCCGTGTGCCAAAAGTTTATCCACTGCCAAAATTCAGCCACTGTCACTGCCACTGTCACTGCCTGGCCTGGCCACCCGGCCCCCCACTCTGCTTCAGGTCTCGCTACCGCCAGTCTGACCTCCCGAGGCAGCAAGGGAGACTGGTCTACCCTGGAGCCAAAAAGCCAGTGGTGCATGTAAAAGCGAGGGTGGGTGCTGTAAGGCAGCAGGCAGCAGGGCTGATAGGCAACAAGGCAGCCAGGCAGGGGCAGCGGCTCTCCTCTTCATGGCTTCAAACGGCACCAAACAGCTCCTGTAAGCGACGTGCTCACCCGTTCGTGTGAGAGCAGGGGCGGGGGCGGGAGCGTGCGCGTGGGCATGGGCAGCGGGGGTTTTCTTGGGGACTGCTAACTGAACCAAAATGCCCGAACCTAAGCCCAAACACGGCGGCTCCCGGCGGCTCCTGGCAGCTCCTCGCTGGCGTTGTTTTTTTTTTGGGCGACGGTTAATGGCTCCTCGTCGGCTCCGCCGTTCTGTGCTCTGTGGTCTGCAGCTCTGCAGCTGTGAAGGAACTGCTCTCTACCGGCCTCTAGCGATCGATGAATAGAAATCGTGTTGTGCCACATAGATATGGTGCAAGGCAAAACAGTGCAAGTTTCTGCATTGCTTTGCATTGCATGCAAGGGGTTAAGGGACTATTAGTAACCCAGAAAGTATGGACACAGAATCTGCAGGAATGCTCAGGGGTTGTATGGGAATAATCAAGTTTTAAACTTTTGTCCAAAGATTAGGTTCTTGGATTTGGTGAGAGGTATGGCATGGCAAGTGGCTTTGCTGCATGGTGAGTGGCCTTGCTGTTTTGTGAATGTCATTGTTGCAAGATGGATGATCTTGCTGCACGGTTATTAGCTTTGTCGCATGGTAGTCAGCTTTTTGTTTTGTTATCAGCATCGTAATGAGGATGTGGAATTGCTTGGTTACTAGATGGTTAGCTTGGTTGTGTGATGATTGATTTTGCTGCAAGATGGATGGCTGTGTTGCATGTTGGGCAGCTTTGCAATGAGGTGGTGAGTGTCTTGGAGATGCTAATTTAGAGCACATTCCATATGAAAGGCACTTGACCTGCAAAGTATCAGCCTCCTATTGTGAGTTCATGGGACACAGGAAAAGCTTTAATCAGAGGGCCGTATGGCGTATCCAGAATTGTGGCACTGTAATTTGTTGTTGGGGTGTTTTTCATGTGGCTCATTAGCTAATGGGTAGCCAGGCTAGAAGTTTAAGTGTAGATGGGATGGCTTTCTGGTGCTGCTTCCACAGTACTAGTCCTGCACCCGTGTCCCGGAACACTACGAGGTAGAAGGTTGTCTGTCTGGACTGTCGAGAGTAAAGTGAGTTAACTTAGTCAGGAGTTGAAGGTGGACTACTTCTATGAAGTGGCTTCAGAATATAAAGTTGTTGAGGGCACAGAAGAAGTGGTTAACCACTGAGGACATCTGAGAGTCAAGGGTGATTTTGGAGTGAATAATTACTTTTTCACCATTGTTCAGGAGGAAGGATTAACAGATCAAGGTCAAGGAGATTAACAGATCAAGGTCAAGTGCAGGGGCTTAAACTGGCTGAAGAGTGGTGGTGTGCTTGATTTCAAGCAGCATAATTTCCACTCCGATTCCTATGGATTTTCAGGAAACTCTCTGCCCAGCAGGGGCCAGTGACACTTATGGAGGTTTCTTTGGCAGGTCATTGGCTATGCTTGCTTGTGACCCTGTAGAATTGAATCTCTTCAGCACTGTAGTGGGTGAGTATAATCAGCAGGTAAACAAGGGGCCCACTGAAATAAGCTCCACTGCAAGTGGTATATCTAGGGATAGCAGTCTGGGTTATAACCATCCCCTCTCAATGGTGACAAGGATGTATGAATAGGACATTGGGAGAAACCATGTCTGAATGAGAGGAACAACGAATTGAAGGAGACTTCTGTTCAGCACCTAGTTCACCTCATGAATGAGTTATGATCTCTGATTCGAGGCATTATGATGATGAGCTACATAGAAATGTGTGTGAGCTTCTCACTGATAAGTTCCACTAGGCATGGTTCCACATTGGTGAATTTGTTGGACAATGTTCCATAGTTGTGGGTATCCTGGGATCATTTTCTTGTTTGGTGTTTACCTAGTGCATGTTTCCCTGTTTTTACTTTTGGGGTTTGTTAGCTATTACATATCACATGTATTCCTGGTGCTTGGATTCCTAGCACACATTTCATTCTTGGTTGATTACCTTGGGAGTTTTCCTTGACAGTGATTTTCTAGCATGTACTAACCTTTGGAGAGTAACCTCTCGGGCACGCATTTCACAGTTGGTTGGGACATTGGGACGTGTTTTCTCTTCGGTGAAATACCTGATTATCTCATTGGTGATTTCCCTAGATTAAACTCCGAAATATCCTGATCCCAGTTGGTTATTTCCTAGGTGCTTTCATTTATTTGGGAGTCACCTTGTGCACTGTTTTCTTCTAGTCAAGTATAGTCAAGTATAGTGCTCAGATATCCTTGTTGGCATTTCACAGCTGGAGGGCCCATCTTATCACCTGATAGCTTCGATGTTGACACTTGGTGTTTGTTCAGTCTGGCAGGTTACCACATAGAAAGAGACCCTGCTAAGACACAACTCCCAAGCCTACACTAGGTGGGTGTAGTCCATTGTAATTGTGTTATGTGTTCCATAAAAAAAATAATAGAAGAGATGGGGGGCTAAGAGGCGTGTCAAGTTTGCTATGCTTCTTAAGTCCAATTACATGTGAATGTGTTACTATTGATAAACATGATGTTGATATGCACCATTATACAGGTATGTATAATACCAAACTCTCATCTCCGTTGTTGAATTCACCCGATACGGTCTCCCCCTCAACCCTGAGTCAGAAATATGTGGTCAGACAGGTACTGCGACCTATGCCAAAAGCAAGTGATTAACAGATCACAGGTGGGTGGGACTCATAACCTTTACACAAATACGCAAACAGGAAAACCCAGAGCGATCCCACAGATAGGCAGTGACACCACAATGGTCTCAGGAAATTGACTGCCTAATAAAACACGTTTGGCAAGAGAGGCACGCAGTCCCAAAACACCATAAATTCAAATGCCACACTTAGGCCCTCATTAGGATCTCGGAGAATCCGCATCCTCCGGGCCGGCGTAAGCCACCGCCGGCCTGGAGGATGCGGATTCTCCTCAGCAGAGCCTCCAATGTCCCCCCGCCAGATTAGGATGGCTGGGGGGACGAGAAGTCCGTCCGCCGCTTTTCCGCCGCGGTCGCCTTCCGACCGCGGCGGAAGAGCTCTAATATGGTGGTGGTGACTATCAGACACTGCTAGCCATATTAGGATGGTGGGAAAGACATGCTTTTCTGCGGCGGCTTTCCCGCCGTGGAAAAGCATACGGACTGTTACTTTGGGGTCCCGTTGCTTGCCCCCTGGTTGAAGGGGGAATGGGGGGGCACATAGGGGGTACCTATGGTACCCCCCTGCAATTGCGTGCACAAAGCAGCAGGCACCCCGCGGTGCCTGCCGCTTTGTGCATGCAAATGCGATGCATGCATTTTTCACCTTGCGGTGGGCGCAGCTTGAAGCTGCAACCGCCGCAATGTTAAAGATAGTCGATGTGACCACCACCCTGGCGGTCACATCCTAATCTGCTCGGAGGGAATGCTGCAGCCCCTGCAGACGTTCCCTCCTCCTCAGGGGTCACGGACGGACTGAAGTCCGTCCGCGATCCTAATCTGGCCCTAGGTTAGGAACACTCAGCCAATCAGAAAACAGTACGCACACTACATGCAGTGATCACATGCTCCCCATGTCGGACATCTGGACACGCACCCACTAGCTCCGCATTGTGTCCACGCAGAATCTATACCCACCTGCGTTTCTTATCAAGTGACCAGATTTATGACTCCATAACTAGGCCAAGATTCCTGTTCTAAAAAGTATGCACAAATCGCTTTATTACACTTTGTGAAATGTATAAAAAGACGGCTAAAACCAATGTACTTTGAGGCAGTCTTCACATCCCGACTGTGTTGACTCCTGCTCTCCTGGCACCTGCGTTTAACTAAACCAGCCATTCCTTTTTTGAAAAATGCCTCTTCTCTTTCATTTTTTCAAGGTAAATCCATATTTAAGCAAGCAATATTTGCTCAATACCCTCATGTATTATAGAAACCAACTTGTACTTGTGTCAGCTGCGTATTTAATTTTATATTATTGCTTTGCCTTTGCAGATGGTGCTGTAAAACTGACAATGAATCCTGAAATTTTTTGCTAAAATTTTGAACCTTGTCATGAATTTTTACAATGATTGCCACAAACCTGTATCCAAAGCAGATGATCACCCTAGCTGTGTCTCTGACAACAATCAACATAAAGACCACCACTCTCAGGCAAGTTGATACCATAAGATGAGACAACAACCCCAGGATGTGATGAAGAGCTGGCCTCGATAGAGGTAAGGCGTTGCTGAAGAGTGTATTCTACAGACAGGCCCCTGCCCCACACTTTACATCCCATTCAAGCTGCATCAAGGGTCCATCAGTGAGGTCGTACACTTTGCACACAAGACTTTGTGCCCCATTAGCCGGATCCGTGCCATGGGCGTAACGGTTACATCCATGGCTGCAGCTCTGGTGTGCCTTGGATGTAACCATTACGTCCATGGGACACCAAGACATAATCCCTCTTCTGTTTCAGCAGAGGAATTTCCTTGTTTTTTGGGGGACTCAGGAGGTGGAGAAGAGCTTCCCCACCCCCCTAGGGATTTGTTCCCTTTTAAATGACGATTGAGCGCATGGTGCGCTGACGTCATTACATATGTCGCTGAAACTGAAATGAGCCAATTGACTTGTTTCAGTTTCTGCAGAAAGCCCACTAGTCCCGAGAAATTATTTTCTAATAATTTTTATGAGAGGGGTGGAGGCTGCTCACAATGAGCATGCCAATTCCCCACCCCAACACAAAAGGGATAGTCCTTCTGTCCCCCAGGAGGCAGATGGGGGTTATTACCCTTAATGTGCCCCCCCAGGGGGGCAGAAAGCCCAATAGACACCAGGGATTCTTTTTTTGCAAAAATGTAGGGGTGGGGACTGCCATAATTGGGCAATTTAATGCCCCCTCCCCCAGGGGGCAGGTGGAAATAATAGCCCCTGATCTGCTCCCAGGAGGAAAAAAGCCCACTAGGCACCAGAGATAAATGTATTGGCTACTGGTCTGTGTGGATGGCACATGTCTGATAGTGTGTGTGGACTGTCGCCTGGCTGGCCATATGCATGGATGGTGCTTGGCTGGTGGTGTGCGTGGATGACGCTTGGCTGGTGGTATGCATGGTTGGTGCTTGGTTGTTTGTGTGGCTTGCGAGGATCCTCCAGTGTTTAATCAACCAGAATCTCCTGCAAACATCACATTTAGCTAACAATTCAGACTTTCCTCACATTTCTGTGTTTAATATTTGTCGGATCACTGCCCCAGAACAAATTTGCCACCACCCAGCATTTCCCTCGGTCTCCTGAAAAAAATGATACCTCACTTGTGTGGGTGTCAAAAGCAGAGAACCTAAAAACTTATAAAATTAAAAACTGAGGGGAAACCAAAGTGGGTCCAGAAGGGCAATTTTATTTTCATGCGTTTTAAGGCTGACACTGCTTTGGGCACACACACACGAGTGAAGTATCATTTTTATTGAGAGACTGAGGGGAACGCTGAGTGCTGGGAAATTTGTGCCTGTGCCGTGATCTCACAACCTTCCCACACAGAAATGTGAGGAAAATATGACTTTTAAGCTGAATGTGAGGATTGCAAGGGATTCTGGGTAAATAAATGTTGGGGATCCACATAGGTTACACATCCCTGGACACCCCTCGGTGTTTAGTATTTATAAATGCCTGAGTTTGGTACGTTTTCCTAGATAGCTGCCGAGCACCAGACCAAAAACGTAGGTGCCCCCTATCTATGACAAAACAACGTGTTTTTGCAAGAGGGGCACCTGCGTTTTTTTGGTCACAGACTTAGCGGCCATCTAAGGAAAGCTACCAAACCCAGACATTTCCAAAAACTAGAAACCCGGGGTAGTTCAGAGAGTTCCATAGATCCCCCAATGTGTTCATATCCAAAATCCCCTGCAAACCTCAAATTTAGCTTACAAATATCCAATTTTCCTCACATTTATTTGTGGTAAAGTTGTGGGATCACCCAGCTGACTCAAATTTCCTACCACTCAGCATTCCTCCAGGTCTCTCGATAAAAATGGTACCTCACTTGTGTGGGTGGGCCAAATACCCGTGACAGGGAAGGGCTCAAAATGATGTATCACAAAACAACCTGGTTTTGCAACAGGTGGACCTGTGTTTTTGGTCCCGGTCTAGGTGGCCATCTATTGAAACCTACCAAGCCCAGACATTTCTGAAAACTAGACATCCTGGGGATTTGGAGGAGGTGTGATTTGTGTGGATTCCCCATCGTTTTCCAACCCAGAATCCTTTGTAAACCTCAAATTTAGCTAAAAAAATCAAATTTTCCTTACATTTCTTTCTGGGATCACCATGCCAGCACAAATTTCCTATCACCCAGCATTCCTCTCGGTCTCCTGAGTAAAATGATACCTCACTGGTGTGGGTCGTCCAAGGGCATACAACTGGGAAAGCACAAAAATCTAGATATTGAAGGGATAGCACAGCAAACTCTAGGTGCTATATTCTTTTAATGTACGTTTTTAGGCTTTGGACACCCAAACAAGTGAGGTATAATTTTTATAGGGAGATGAAGGGGAATGCTGAGTGGTGGGAAATGTGTTCTGCCGTGGTGATCCCAGAAAGAAATTTAATGAAAATTGATTTCTTTTTAGCTAAATTTGAGATTTGCAGAGGTTTCTGAGTAGGAAATCAATGGGGGATCTACTCAAGTGGCCGCGTTGGGAAAGAGTTTCGTCCTCGAACACATTTGAACTGCATTGAAAGTCTGGCTTTGTTACTCCACGCCGAAGCCTGTGTCATTTCCCTGATGAAGGGCACATTATGTTAGTGCCCGAAATGCATTGGACACGCCTTGATATTTGCCTGATGTTTGAAATTTAAAACAATTTGATGAACTTTGAAACGAAATAATACAAAATGCAACGCAAATCATGAATAATCTTAAATAAATGATGATCAAAGCGAACAGTGAATGAAAGTGTTTTTCTGAGAACACAACCAAAGTGTGTGCCAATCAGGGATGACACCAGATTCCATCTGGTCTCACTAATCTTGGGATCTACTCAAGTGACACCTCCCTGGTCTCCCCTGGGTGTCTAATATTCAGAAATGACTTGGTCTGGTAGGTTTCCCTAGATGGCCAAAGAGCCCGGGGCTAAAAACGCGGGTGCCCCTCTTGCAAAACCAGGTCGATTTGTGATACATCATTTTGATATCTTCACAAAATGTTTTGGGGCTTTCCCTGTTACGGGTACTTAGCCCACTCACACAAGTGAGGTACCATTTTTATCAAGAGACCTCGGGGAATGCTAGGTGGTTGGAAATTTGTGTCGGCCTGGTGATCCCACAGCTTTACCACATAGAAATGTGTGGAAAATTAGATTTTTTTAATCTAAATTTGAAGTCTCGTTGGGTGTCTAGTTTTCAGAAATGACTGAGTTTTGTAGGTTTGCCTAGATGGCCATTGAGCCTGGTACCAAAGATGTGGATGACGCTCTTGCAAAACCAGGTTGTTTTGCGATCAATAATTATGATGTCTCCACAATACGTTTTGGGACATTTCCTGTTGCAGGCACTAGGCCTATCCACACAATTGAGGTACCATTTTTATCAAGAGGCTTAGGGGAATGTTGATGGGTGGAAGTTTGTGTCTCTTCACAGATTCCAAAACTTTCTGTCACAGAAATATGAGGGAAATGTTTTTTTTTGGACAAAGTTTCAGGTTTGCAAGGGGCTCTGGGTAACAGAACCTGGTTAGAGAGCCGTACAAGTCACACCATCCTGGATTCCCATGGGTGTTTAGTCGTCACAAATGTACAGGTTTGCTAGGTTTCCCTAGGTGCTGGCTGAGCTAGTGTCTAAAATCCACAGCTAGGCACATTGCAAAAGAGGGGTCAGTTTTCACTGGAAAAAATGTCATGTGTCCCTGTTGTGATTTGGGCTGTTTCCTGTCACAGGCACTACACCTATCCACACAAGTGTGGTGCCATTTTTATGAACAGACTTGGGGGAATGCTTTGGGTAGATGTTTGTGGCCCCTTGCAGATTCCAGAACTTTCCATCACATAAATGTGAGGAAAAGGTGTTTTATTTGTACAAAGTTTGAAGTTTGAAAGGAATTCTGAGTAACAGACCCTGGTGAGCGCCACACTAGTACTCCCACCCTGGACTCCCCTCTGTATCTAGTTTTCAGAAATGTCTGGGTTTCATAGGTTTCCCTAGATGGCCGTCGAGCCTAGGACCAAAAACGTGAATGACTCCCTTGCAAAACCAGGTTGTTTTGTGATAAATAACTTTGATGTCTCCACAATAGGTTTTGGGCAATTTTCTGTTGCAGGCACTAGACCTACCCACGTAAGTGAGGTACTATTTTTATCATCAGACTTGGGGAAATGCTGGGTGGGTGGAAGTTTGTGGCTCCCCTCAGATTCAAAAACTTTCCATCACGGAAGTGTGAGGAAAATGTTTTTTTCTTTTAAAGTATGAGGTTTGCAAAGGATTCTGGGTAACAGAACCTGGTGAGAGCCACACAAGTTCCCGCATTCTGGATTCCTCTGGGTGTCTATTTTCAAAAATGTATGGTTTGCTAGGTTTCCCTAGGTGCCGGCAGAGCTAGGGACTAAAATCCACAGCTAGGCACATTGCAAAGAAAGGGTCTGTTTTCATTGGACAAATGTGATGTGTCAACGTTGTGTTTTGGAAATTTCCTGTTGCATACACTAGGCATACCCACACAAGTGAGGTGCCATTTTATCCGTAGACTTAGGGAAACACGGGATACGACTTTTTGTCTTTCTATGCATTTCTGCCTTCCAAATGTAACACAGTGTGTAAAAAAGAAGTCATTTTGAACAATACCCTTTAATACACATGCTCATATGGGTACCCACACATTCAGAGATGCACAAATAGCCATTGCTTCTAAACTCCATATATTGTTTCAATTTTAAAAATGTATAGGTTTACTTGATACCGATTTTTCACTCTTTATATTTTACCAAATGAATTACTGTATACCCAATAAAAATACATTGCAAGGTGCCACTAAGTTATTGGCTCAGGGTACCTCTGGTTCTTGGTGAACCTACAAGGTTCATATAGCTACGCAACTAGAAGGGTCTTGTGGGCATAACAGTATACAGCTTTGAAATATCTAGAATAGTTTGAAAAAGTTGCAGGTGAAAATGTAGGCACAAATGGCTGTGTTTTTTCAACTAAATTTCAATATTCTTTTATTTCTACTGTTACTTTCCAGAAAAAAACCTTGAAGGATCTACACACATGACTTTTTGCTGAACTCAGAATGTTTCAGAAATGTATACATGACTAAATAGGTCAACGCTGTCTCCTACTCCTGCTTCAACACCCTCCGCATGTTCCGTAGGATCTACAAGTGGATCCCCACTGAAACGAGAAGAACAGTCACCCAGGCCCTTGTCAGCAGTAGGTTAGACTATGGAAATGCCCTCTACGGCCAAACTCATGAGACGGCTCCAACGCATCCAGAACGCCTCTGCACGCCTGATCCTCGACATCCCTCGCCGCAGCCACATCACACCCCACCTGAGAGACCTGCACTGGCTCCCGGTCAACAAGAGGATAACCTTCAAGCTCCTCACCCACGCACATAAGGCACTCCACAACACCGGACCAACGTACCTCAACAAACAACTCAGCTTCTACACCCCCACCCGCCAGCTCTGCTCCGCCGACCTTGCCCTCGCTACAGTCCCCCACTTCCAAAGAGCAACCTTAGGTGGCAGATCGTTCTCCCACCTCGCCGCAAAGACCTGGAACACCCTCCCCATCCACCTACGGCAGACCCAAGACGTGCTGACCTTCAGAAAACTCCTCAAGACCTGGCTTTTCGAGCAGTAGCAGCATTCCACACCCCAGCGCCCTGAGACCCTCACAGGTGAGTAGTGCGCTTTACAAATGATATGATTGATTGATTGATTATAGCTTTCTGGGATCTAATATTGGTTTCACAACAATTTCTTCCACTAACTGGAAGGAGGTTGAAAGCCCCAAAAAATTGGAAAAATAGACTGTGTCCCAGTAAAATGCCAAAACTGTGTAGAAAATATTGGTTTCCTTACAAAAGTCTGTCTGTTCCTGAAAGCTGGGAAGATGGTGATTTTAGCACCACAAACCCTTGATATCATTTGCAGAGAAGAAACCAGATGCTATGCTCTGCAGTTCTTTTCTCTCATTTCCCCCCCCAAAAAACGTTGCTGTATTTTGCCTAAATTCTCTGTCCCCTTCAGGGGAATCCACAAACCCCTGGTACATTTTGAAACCTCAGGATGTTGGAAGAAAAGGACACAAAACTGGTGTGGACACCTTATGTGGACAAAAACTTATGAGGGACGAAGAGCAAACAACCCCAAATAGTCAAAAAGGGCGTGACACAGGATGGAGGCTTGGTGGCGAGGGGGTTAGCGTCAGAGGGGTGAGGTGGTGGCTCAGTGGCGTACCACTAGTACCAGCAGCTCCAACAGCGCGGTGAGGGCCTGAGCTCCAGGGGGTCCCTCAGGCAATATGCACGAACAGCAGCTAAAAGCTGCTGGCTGGGTCCGGAGTATTGCCCGTGTACTTTGCAGGGGGGGGGGGGGGGCTCAAGTTTCGTTACGCCGTGTGGTGGTTGTGGGACACCTGCAACTGGGATACTCTTCTGGTATAGGGCATATGTTGCAGCCGCCAAGGAGTCATGTACCAGGGTACTGTCTATTTATTGTCACTTTTTTGTGTGCTTGGCCCTCTCACAGATGTTTCTTCATGAGGACACTCTGTCCGTGAAGCCAATATGTTTTTTTGTTCTCTAGATTTTTTTTAACAGAATTGCTCGTCTGAAAGGCTGCTTCAAGGGCTCATCAAGTTACATTGGTAGCAGGGTTATTATTCTGGTTTCCTAGCGTGGACCTTGTCTATTCCAGATTTGTTTGGGCGAGGGAGGAGTGGCTGAGGCAGAGACGTTTTAAGGCATGGGCAAATTGGGCTCTGGCCCAGGGCCCCAGCCTTTCAGGGCGGGCCCCCTGATAGAGCCAGCTATGTTCTGCATGGTGTCTTGCCCTAATCACCTTGAATAATTTTAAAACAGATTGTTGTAAATTGCCTTTTTCTATCATTTATTTTTATTGTGCGAGAGTCTATTACAAACATTTTGCAGACATAATGTGTTTATCTTTCAGGCAAAATTCATGTAAAAAGTTTCTTTTACATCAATACAGGACCTTACATATGAGAAATGGGAGGGTGTGACAGATTATTTGCAGTAATAATAGTGAGCTGTTGCTGTGTTACAATACTGAAAACATACATCACTATCCCTGGATATCAGATGTGCACACATTTAGAATTTGACCAAAGAGGGTAGGAAAGAGGTGAAATGGGATCATAAAATCAAAGCTGTTCCGAACAAGGGGCCCCAACAAACATTTGGCCCAGGGCCCCAAAATCCTTCATACGTCCCTGGGGTGAGGTGGTGGGTCGAGGGAGGAGAGGACTCCCCACATCCTTTAGACTTTGGTAAAGCCCACTACCTACTGGCTCTCTTGCCGGCTGAGGCACTAGCACACACCTACAGAGTGTCTCTTGGCAGCCGGTGTGTCCGAACACATTATAATGCACTATGAATCCCAGTGTACCAGTGATGGCCAGTAATCAACATGTTGATGCTTACACACCGTGCGTCAATGTTTAAGTCTCTGACAAAGCTTTGGCTGCTGCACCACCTGCCAGAATCCGTGTTAGTAATTGCTAATATTGCAGAAGTAGACACACTTATCCATACTCCGGCCTGCAAAACCTGCCAGTCTACATGTACACAACATATACACGCACACACGCATCTTACATAAAAGACATCCAGAGTCTGACTCAGGCATATCTACACCAGGCGACAGATTGAATCTCACACACAGACGTGCATATAAATGTAATACACACATCTAAAGCGCACAGACTCAGTCTGATCCCCGAAGTAGTTCACAGAGAATCATCAAATGCACCGACTGACACACATTGCAGGGACTCACGTTAATATAAATATGTTCGTTTTTATTCATTTAATGTTAGAGATCTTGTAAAATGAAGTAAGTTGGGTTGCGCAAGACAGTCGTAGAAACAATAAACAAGCATTTGCAATGCAATCGGTCTCGCCTTTGGGACCTTGTAAGTGTTTAGCCAGAGCTATTGGCTCTGCTAATGCACAAGTGTGGTCAGATGTCCTATGTGACCCACACTGTGTGATCCTAGGCAAATCATGTTCTCGTCCTGTGCCTTACTCCTATTTCATGTCAAACAATGGGTGTTTTTGAAGATTGTACAGATGCATTCGCCTATAGACAGACATACAACGTAATGGACTCAGCAAAGATAGAGGCATTGGCAGCTTTTTCCTCATCCACCAACTGCCCCTAGTTTCAGGTAGGTGAGCTTGGGAAGCACTGTGTGCTTACTAGCACCATCTCCAATTACTAGTAAAGCCTACTGCTGCAGGACCATCAACTTGTGCCGCATGCACTTGTGATCAAATATACCCCACCACTTACCGAGTATCAATAAACCACACATACTGACCTTCCAGACTAGATCAAGGCAAAGCACTGGGGCTCTGGACAGCTAAAAGCCATTATTGCCACAATAACACAGATTGAAAGTATTTTGCCCAAGCAATATTAGTCTGCTGCTACTAGGACCTGTCAAAGTATAACCTGAGTTGATGGGCAGTCTCACTAACAATGGGCATAATTTGGGTCAGAGCTCCACCAAACAGACTTATGTAAGCATCCACCACTACACTTACTCCTCCATATTTGACAACCCATAGCTTTAACATTAGCGAAAATGTTCATTACTGATTTAAACATGTGTATGGTCTTGTTGGAAAAAAGTAATTACTTTTGCACTTTTCTTTGCCTTCACAGTGGCCGTAGTGAAGTACTCACAATGAAGATTGTTTGAGTAAAAAGGTAAGTTTATTGTAGATAACAGCTTAGACATCCATAGTCCACAGCAACTCTCTCTCTGCCCAACTCCCACATATGGAATGTAGCCAGACAGAGGAAACATAACAATACAAGAAAACTTCTAAATGGGAATACTACACACCTTCCCCCCTTAAATTTAGTGTCGTTTGAGGATAGTGAAGCAGATCAGGAACAAGTTTCAGAAATAAATAGTTTGTTGTGTGTTGGCGAAACCAAATGCAAGGGTTTTCCCAGTGATAAAATTCTGGTTAATGGGAAGGAAATTTCTATGTTGATTGACTCTTGTGCTTGGTACAGCATTATTGGCAGAAATATTTTTGATAAGTTTTGGAATTCCACAAAACTTTTTCCTCCTGATATACAACCTGGTGGTTACTCAGGTTACAAAATTAATCTTGATGGATTCATGTGGGCTGACCTTAAATTTAAAGACAGAACAACCAGCGGAAAGGTCTATGTTGCAACCAAAGGAGCATCAATTCTGGGTTGGCCTCACCAGCAAGAAATGGGCATCAAGCTTGATCCCAATGCTTCTCCTCCGGTCTACATTGTTTTTCATGAGAACGATGAGTTTGTTTGTAAAATAAGAACTCAATTCCCTTTAATTTTCTCTGATAATTTGGGTGAGTTTGTTAACTTCAAGCACAAGATTGTCCTTAAGGAGGGTGCTGTTCCTGTACGACACAGAGTTAGGAATGTACCCTTAACGTATCGCGAAATATTGAAATCATTTTTATTTGATTTAGTATCTAAGAAAATAATTGAATCTGTTGAGTCTTCCCCTTGGGTTTCGCCAGTAGTTTTATCACTTAAGGGCAACGGCGAACTTGGTTTATGTGTCGACCTTCGCAGTTTAAATAAGGAGATTTGGATTGATAGGCACCCTTTACCTCACATTCACGAATTAATTTCTACACTTTCTGGGGCCTGTGTGTTCTCCACAATAGATCTAGCCAGTGCCTGTCACCAAGTCCTGTTACATGATGAATCCAAATTTCTAACAACCTTTATTACACCGGAGGGTATGTTTCAGTATCGCTGCATGCCATTTGGTTTAGCCAGTGCAGCATCTGTTTTAAAGAGACTCATGAAGGAAGTTCTAGAAGGCTGTGATGGTGCCATTGCTTTCCAAGATGATATCCTGATCTTTGGGAAAGACTTTGAACATCATGATAAGAATTTAGAGAAGGTTCTCCAACGTGTACAAGAGAAAGGGTTATCTCTGAAGTTCTCTAAATGTAAATTCAGACGTGATAAAGTGGAATATTTGGGACATGAAATTTCATCACAAGGTATTAAGCCCAAATTCAACCACATAAAGAGAATTTCTAATGCTCCTGCTCCACTTACTAAGGAGCAACTTGTGTCATTTTTAGGCCTCACAGAATTTTATAGCAAATTTGTGCAAGATTGGAGAGAAGTGAACGCTGTTCTTAAAAAAAATATATCCTTGATAGTAGGTTGTTTTCAAGGCAAAATCCCAAACTTCGCCAAAATTGTGAAGTAATCAAATTGAAGATTGTTTGAGTAAAAAGGTAAGTTTATTGTAGATAACAGCTTAGACATCCACAGTCCACAGAAGCGACTCTCTCTCTGCCCAATTCCCACATATGGAATGTAGCCAGACAGAGGAAACATAACAATACTAGAAAACATTCTAAATGGGAATACTACACGTAGCCCTCGTCCTCCCCCCTGGGGAGGATCCATGCCCCTACCACTAATTTTACTACTGTGCGAAATATGACCTACTGACAGAGTTTGACTTTGGTCGTAATTTCCATCTGCAACCATAAATAATCCGCTGACCGTGATCCCACAATTGTATTTCTGAGCGTTACCCTAGCAGGGGGATTTTTGGAATGCCTACATTTCACATAAAAAGATATGAATCGAGCCAACAGTTGTCCAGCTTAAATCTTGGCTTCTAACACATTCCTCTGAGGTGACATACGATGTTGGAATAAGAGAGGTCAAGAAGAATCTACTGCGCACAACACCGCTGCTATCTTGAAGAAAAGACAGGAGTGAGCACTTGGGAAACCGGCACCTGAAGAAAACTAGAAAAAAGAGAGGGACAGAGTTTTAGGTGGGAGGATAGGCAGGGAGCAGGCATGTGAGGGAGAAAGAGTTTAAAAAAGGGAGAGAGGCAGAGTTTTGGGGTGGAGGGTAGGATGCGGGGTTTAAAGGGTCTGCTTATGAGCTAGAGAAAGTTAGTTTCAGGGGCTAACAGTGAGTTTGAAATATTGTTTAATGGGACGGGGAGCATTAGACAAAGGGGCAGACATTCGGGGCACAGACAGGCAGAAACATGATTGTATGCCACTTCCGGTTGCCACTAAGTGCTGCCCCGTCTGACCCTGTGCTGCAGCCCTTACCATTCCTCACCCTGCCAAGCTCCACACCCCTTGGGATATGCACTCGGGCCACACACTCACCGGCCTCCAGTGGGGAGAAGAGTTCCTGGACAAGTTCTCTGCTCCTGGGATGTGGAAGACACCAGCCCAGGTTCAATGCGATGTTTGCCAGGTCAACAGGTCTTGTGCACCCCAATCCTTCCTTATTGCCTCTCCTGAGGATCCTCACTCCTGCCATCTCGTCAGTATCCGTTCTGCGGCCGCCCACTAATGGCGGCTATGCTTGCCACTTCCTGATTTCCCGAGTGCCCGCTGCCGATGGATGAAGCAACGAGACATGGGAGCCACTGCACAATGGCCACCCCCGCCTGCAGACCGAAGAAGAGTAGTCAGGCGGGTGATCCATGGGTGGGGAGGAGGGAGTGGAACCCACAGCGCTTTACCACGTCCTGATACGCTGCTTTTGCTGTCTCTGTCTCCCCCCGTGAATTGGGAAAATGACACGGTTTTGTTGTGCATGCTTACGATGTAAGTCATAGTGCACATGCAAGACAAAGAGTGCGAATTCACCCACCAATCACATCACAAGCAAGCACTGAAAATGCGATAGGACTCGTATTTACCCGAGACCTCTTGCATTTTCAACGGAAGTGCGGGCATGAAAGAGGCACGAACGGGAGGGTGTGGGGGTGGTTTTGGTCCAAGAAGTTACGGACTGCAGGAGGGAATTTATCATTGAAGCCAATCAAAATTATGGACGGAAAGTAGGCGGAGCTTCCCCCTGCTATAGTGTATACTGCATGACTCGCAAAGCGGACAGTGTGTTGCGCTGCAACGCTATGCGAGACCTAAAAGCAAAAGAGGAAAGTACATATAAGTGCTGGGGTGTACATTCACCCCCTCTGGCTCTGTGATGTTCCGAGGAATGTTGGTTGTTTTAATTGAGATTGTTTAATTCCCATTCATCACAGTACAAGGGAAATGTTTTACGGTATTGAGAGATTTTGTGAGAGGTGATGTGAGGGTCCTTGTCCGCGATGTCAAAGAAGTGCATTTGGTAATGTAAATAATGTGACTGAATTAGGGGTGCGTGATAAATTCTGCTCCGTTGGCAGAGTTCGCAGAGTTTTGCCTACTCCGTGTTACGCATGTAATGAAGAATTCTGACAAACTCTGCCAACTGCCACGTGGCCGAGTTTTTTTCTCACGTGCAGCTCGCTAATGTTAAGTTGTTGAGTGTGAGTGAGAATTGGCTCCCCTAGCATGATTTTACAGCACTAGGGCGTACCAAGCTAGATTTCCTCAATGCGGGCGGTTGCCAGCAGCCACGACTGTTAGTGACGAGAAAGCTGTCACTCGAGTAGAAAATCTACTTGAACAACAGCAAAGAAGCAGTGCCCTCTGGCAACTTGCGTGGTGAGATTTGCACTGATTTTGAACCAAGGAACAAGCTCCTGCCACTACAAAATCACTGTGTTGTGCCAAATCTGCCCCCTTGCAGAACCTCACTGAGCTTTTTTGTAGCTCAGTGGAATTCCACGGAGTGAAACTTCATGAATTCTGGCCACCCCTGGACTGCACCTGTTAGCCCAGTCCAAGCCATATGCCCACTTCTGATAGTCTCCCTAGTGACAGCCCCAATTGCCATAATCCCGTTATATCTGCCTTGACAGTGACAGCACCAATTGTAACAGCCTCAGCTTCAACTATTCCCATTGTGACAACACCAATTGCTGCAGCTCGACTCCATTCATTTCCAGTGTAGCAGCTGGAATTCCCCTTAGTACTGTCACCATGGCTCTCAGCTCACAAGTAGTTGCATAGGCACCAAGGACTTTAGAAGGGTCTACTGCCCAAGACTCATCTATAGTGTTCATGGCACCTGGTACCCCGGGTGCTACTGCATTTATGGAACTAGGAGTACCATCCAATTTGGAGTGAACCTCAGTAGAGAGTAAAGACACCAAGAACACTGATGATCAGACCGACATAGCCCAAATAGCCCACAGACCCTCAGATGTTGCTAGGCTGAATGTGGAGTATGAAAAAATTAAGAAAGGGAAATGTGGATGTTAGATATTTAGATTTGTTTCCACGAAGAGCAACTACTGTCCTTAGACAAGTCAGTTATCTGACTGGCTGTAAAAGCACATGAAATGATAACCGAATTGGCCAACAAATATATTTTTGGCCTGTCTAAAAGTCAGACTGTGCGGTGTTATAATACACATGAATGAAGACATACAAGTATGAGAAGTCCAGGGTTGAGAATTTATGTAAGAGAATTGGCAAACAGTATAAAGAATTGGAGTGATGTGGATAAGATTCAGAAGGAAAGGAAGAAAAAATGAAGGAGGACTTCAGTGGGACGAAGAAAGCAATCTCTAGGGAGAATACTAACACTGGTGCTTTTCCATTCAGAGAGGTACACAGATGGTGATATGTGCAGGTGCTCTGGAGTTGAGGTGATCTTGCCATCTTTATAAACCAATTCCCAAAGTTGAGGGAGAATCCTGACTTGTGGTATACTCACATTGAGCAGTTTGTAATGATTTCAAAGGTCTTGTGGAAAGACTTGAATACCTTTGTCAACATCATGGTTCCTAGTGATCTATGGGATGAGTGTAACATCACAATACAATGATCAACCAGAGAACTCCTGAAGGCAGCGGGGATTAATGCCCCAGCTCTCGAAGTCATGCAGAAGTATGGTCAAGTGTTCAATTTCCTGATAGAGAAGGTTCAACAGCAATAGATTGATTGGTTGAAGATTACAGAAACTCCTCAGGAAGCTAAGGAGTCAGTGCATGCCTATTATGAATGCCTCATGCAGGTATTTAGGCAGCACAGCAGTGTTGAAAAACCCTGAGAATGGAAATGTGAGAATTATTTGTCCCAGTTTGTTCTTGGATTGTATCTGGAGATTAACTCACACACTTAATAGAATGTGAGCTGTTAAAAGGGTAAAAACGTTGGTATGCAAGGTATTGCAGTGATGAATTTGAGATGAAACAAACAAGGTTTAACAAAATATTTATGCAGGCCCAGAACTTTTGACTGGCCCAGCTTTTAAGAAGTTTTTTGAGGTATTAAATCCAATCTGTGGTCATCTCAGCTTACATTGTCAAGGGACTACGCCCATGAACCGCGTACTTACTTCCCCGTCACGCTGCATGTTAGCGCAATTCATGCCACATGGCTTTTATGGGGAGGGTTGCTAACATCATGCGACTGCTGCAGTATCACGTGATTGATGGCCGTAGGTTGCATTGTGTTCCCCGGATATTCAATCAAAAGCCTTTTGCCGCATAGGTGTCAGCTGATGTGCATTGTAATGCATCTATTGGTGTCCTTCCAAAACTTCTTAAAAAAGGACAACCCTAATTGTCCACTTTTCCTGACTGTATGTGACTACAGGGAACCTTTCACCCCTTACTATATGATGCCTAACAGATATGTAGGCCATGTAGGAGCACTTTCACACCTACTTTTACTATTCTCACTGTGTGCGTGCATGTTGAACACTGTTTTTAAGTTCTTTCTGTACAGTTTAATTTATAGTTTTTCTGATGTGCCTTTTAAATGTATATATATATGTACATATTGAGGGGTTGTTATGTGTGTGCATTGTTTTAGTGCAAAAGGGAGAGTGTACATGATCATGAGAAATTCAGAATTGCATTGTTCAATTATATTCGTTTTCCTCTTCCAGTTCAGAAAATAATAAGGAAATGGCTCATTCAATGGTCTGCATAGTTGCGTGCCTGCTTTAATTAATTTATATACAAGTACATATAAGATTGGTTGAAATTAAGAACCCCACTTTTTAAGGATTATTACACTTTTTGGTTCTGAAGAAAGCCAACTGACCCACAGGGCATTGAAACGGCTGAAACATGTTGGCCTACAATGTCTAGAGCCATTGCACCACAAAGGCATCTCACTGTTTTTAACCTTGCCTAAGGACCTTCTCATTAAACAAGATATTAGGATCCAGAAGGTAATTTTAATTCACTATTAGTCCCTAGCTAATAGTTTAAAGATCTCCACTTACAAATGTGTTGAGCTCGTCCACCCACACTAGATGAGTAGGGTGTGAGCCCAATGATGGAGCAGGTCACAGGTGGTACCTGTGGGTGAGGATCCAACTAAATATCCCAGAGAAGTGCTGATCACACTGATTCACTTGGGTGTTGATTTCACACTCTGAAGAGATATACTATGGGCCACACAGCATTCTCACAGAACATAATGTGATTTAAAAGTTGGTTAACCCTCTATTGTGTAGTTTATGTCAAACCGTTCGGGAGCCTGAGGGTTCTTCCCTATTCATAGATTCTCGCTCCTCCATAATTGTGTTGGTCTAGAATACTACAATACCTGTGAAAAATCAATAATATTTGAGTCCATTTTGGTTCAGGGGTACCAAATCCTGACATCATTTTTCTCCAAATTCTGTCACATAAAGACAGTAAGTTTCTCTTTGTGTTCTGAATTTAAATTAGAAATGTGGCAATACGCCAGGATCCACAGGACCCAGAGCCTCTCAATCTTCAACCAGATCTTGAAAAATAATCTAGAGACTTTGAAATAACCTTGCAACTCAATTCTTGTTCATTATATTTATGTCCTGTTAATGGCATCAATGTCAAAAGAAGCATGTAAGCAAGGTAATATTGCCTTATTAAATCATCTGGCCAAACATAGACATAAAGTGTCCCCATGCAAACAACTGCAGTATTGCCAGAAGGAAGTTCTGTATATGTGACACAACATTGAAAAGGGCTCAAGAAAGGTGTCACAAGAAGGAATAGATATCATTTGAAAATGAACCCACCCACTACGCAGAGAGAAGTCAGGATGTGTTTGCTAATGGTGGGCAACTTTCATCAGTGGATGCCGAACTTTTCCCAAGTGGAAAAGGCTTGACAAAGGCTAACACACGAGGAGGTGGCTAAGACACTATCATTGGACAACAAAAGCATGTACACCTTCCTTCAGCTGCAAGAAAGTCTCTGACTCACACCAGTTTTAGTAAGGCCAGATTACATTAAAGAGTTTGTCTTGTATTGCAGTGAAAGGAAGAGGGCACTCTCTCAGGGCTTACACAAACAGATGGTGATTCCTGAATGTCAGTAGCCTATTTTTCAACCATGCTTGATCGGGTGGATGCTGGGGTGCCTACAGGGAGTGGCAGTGTTAGGTATCACTAGCCAGTAAATTGAGGGCATTTCAACGGGCTATCCACGTATAATGATGTTCGCCCACTCGGTAGAGATGTACATCACTTGAACAAAGACACAATATCTAACTAATAGCCGCTCACAAGGTATGAGCCGGTGATTCTGTAGGCAGATAATATTACATTGAAGACCATTTCAAATACAGATACATTGTTTACATTTCCAGAAACTGAATTGGATGGGGGAAGTTGAACATGACTTCCTTGATCTGACTGAACTGTGCACCAAGCTGAGACCTGACATTAAGAATGAACCATTTGCCAAACCAGATTATGTATTGTTCATAGATGACTTGTACTTGAGAAATGAAGATGGAAATTTAAGAGCTGTTTATGCTGTCCGCACCTTAGTAGGTTTAGTTGAAGGCTCCTGGCTGCACGATGTAACTTCTGCCCAAGTGGCTGGATTAGTCGCTCTTACTGGAAATTGATGTGTTTCAAACCAATTGTAATAAACTATATACACTGATAATCAATTGGCTTTTGTGTCATTCATGACGTTGGGCAGTTATGGTCATAGAGGAGATTTCTGACATCTTTTTGACCTCTCTTGCAAATTCCTAGAAATAGCAGTGGTGAAGTGCACAACACACAAGAGTGGAAATGACTGTGTCACTGCTGTTAAATTGGTACACTGATGAGATTGATCGATATTGTGCTCGTGGGTCCTGTGACTTAAATGGGGAATATTCCAATGAATCTGAGCCTGAGACATTTTCATTGCCCGCTGGTATACCTGTCAGCTTTAGGGTGTTCTTCCTTCAAACGTTTTGCCTTATCCCCTCCTGTTTTACTGAATTAATTTTTGTTGGCCTTAAGACTTTGTCACTTTACCATTGCTGACCAATACTAATGTGATTGTGCTCACTCCCTAAACATGGTAAAACTGGCTTACACCTGAATGGCATATTTAATTTACTGATAATTTCCTAGTAAAGTGGTATACCATATACCCAGGGCTCGTAAATTAAATGCTACCAGTGGGCCTGCTGCACTTTTTGTGCCACCCACTTACCTAGCACTTTAAAACATGTCTCAGGCCTGCCATTAAAGCTTGTGCGCAGTTTTACACTGCAAATTCGACTTTGCTAAATGAACTTCTTGCCAAGCCCAAAACTGCCTAATTATTAAATATACGTTACTCCTAAAATAAGCCCTAAACAGCCCATGGGGCTGGGTATATTGTACTTAAAAAGTTGGACATGTACTATTAAGTTTACATATCCTGGTAGTGAAAACCTCCCAAATTCGATTTTTACTGCTGTGAGGACTACCTCTCCCAAACATTGGGTTACCTTATTAAATTTAATACGTGATAACATTTGTTTGGGGGCAGGTAGAAATATCATTTTTGATGTTTAAGGAATTAAAATTTACAATCCTCTTTGAGGGTAAAGTCATATTTTAGGTTACAACTCTGAGAATGCCACTCTTCTTCTTTTTCATTTAAGGTAGGAGCCTTGATCAGAAATGGAATATAAATACGCCACACAATCGCGAGCGCAACACATAGTGATTAAAATCCTCCTGTTTTGAATAGACTGAAGACGGTACCGCATCGCCAAGAGAGCAGGCTCACGCCCGCCGAGGGACGCCGCCCTTGAAGGTAGATTGATCCTGAGCATCCTTAACGTTAAAAACAAGCTCGCCGAATAACTAATTGCATAAATAACCCTGATTTTTTGCAAATAGGGAGCACAAGCCATACCGAACCCCCAGAAGTAATATAAAAACAGATAACAGAAGAAAATAAGGAGGAGACGGAGACATATTTCAGGAGCAGCGGTGCTATAAACAGGTATGAATCAGAAGCACCGTTCATGAGCTAGGGAAGATCACCCCCCAATCACCATTTTACTAATAGTTGGAACTGCATTTACAGAGTTCCCAGAGACATTGAAAGAGCTAGAAGGTTGTTGAACCCTCTGGATCCGGCTACACGCAAAGTTACAGGTACACATTTATCCAAAGGCAGAGGTTAAGTGAAGCGAAATGGGTGAGAGTAACAGAACTAAGGTGTTGTTCTTTTTCTTTTTGCACATAATGTACAGATATAGAAAGGATAGAAGTGACAAGGCCCTGATGAGACCCTGTTCATTGAATTAACGGGTTCGAAACGCGTCGGCATAAAGAAGGCTACAAAACAAACAGGATTTACTGCGATTTGGACTCATTGATTTGTACCCATTTAGCCTTCTTTCAGACTCTTTGTCCTTCAATGATCCTATGAAAACGAGCATTTTTTGATATCGGCATTTCTGTTTCTAATTTAACTATTTGAACATTTGCCGCAATACAAGAATAATTCAAGTCAAGTCAAGTCAAATAGGCTTTATTTCGACATAAAAAATATCTTAAAAAGCATACATACATAGTAAATTCAATTTTAAACATTGCTAGATAAAAAGCATAAAAAAACCCTTACGTACTGGGAATCAGCGTTTTTTCCTGCAATTTCTGGAGGGGGAATTATATAAATTACCTAAAAGAGATAGGCCGAAAACAGACCATAAGTTTAAAATCATGATTAAACAATTTGCCTAAGTCTTTTTGACCGAATCCGCCATGCCCACCCAAGGTATTTCGAGGTGGCGCATGCAAAAAATGTGCGAGTGTCTGTAAGTAGTATTCTTAGTGCCACGTTGCAATGTCTGGTGCCCAAGGTGAGACACATTGGTTTAATCCATTTCATACGAGGAACCTTATAGGCAGGGCACTCGAATAACAAATGGGAGACAGATTCACGGCGCTGAGGGCAGAAGGGGCACCATGGAGCAGTCTGATAAGGAATTTTCCAGTGGCATGTGAGCTCCATTACAGGGAGAAGACCTATTCTGAATTTAAAGTACAGGGATCTTTCCCATGGGGCGGAGATAAGGTCCAAATACAATTCTCTGATGGGGACATCTTTGAACTCCACAAAGTTTCTAGTCGATTTACAGGTCGTTGCGGAAGAGTTTCTTTTGTTTGCCACCCATGTCCAATAGAGTTGTTTTAACGTAGATTTGGGCGGGCTGACTGTTGATGCCATGCTTCTTCCAGCCCCAGGTTGGCAAGTAGGGCCTTGATGTCCCTTAGCCATTTTATTTTTGCCCAACCTGTGGATTTGATTATCTCCCGCAGGCCATCCGCATAACTTGAGAGCTCTGGCACTCTCCAGATGCGGGCCCACAGTAGCAGGGGGCGTAACTTTGCTTGGTCTTCAATCGCCCGACAGCCCATGTCCAGTTGCAATGGTAGGATGGGGACAGATGGACCGAGAGACATTAGACTTCTCAAGAAGGTGTTCTCAGCTCGAGTTAGCTCTTTCATATTTGACATCCCCCAGAGCTCTGCCCCATAAAGTGCTGCACTTACTCCTCTGGCCGAGTAAATGTCCATTACTGCTGCTATTGGTTTTGTGGAAGCTGCTCTCTGCTCTTTCAGCAGGACCCCAGTCACTCTTTTCAAGCTCAACAACATTTTGGTCAAGTGACAGTCCCATTTCATGGAATCCACCAGCCGGATGCCCAGGTAGTCGAACGTCTTGGTCCTTTCCAGTGCAACGGACCCCAGTGTTGGAGGGGGGCCGAGTTTTTGCGGGGGGTTCAAAATGAGATACTTTGTTTTATCTGTATTAATACAGAGTCCTCTCTGCTTGCAGAAATTGTCAAAACCAGAGAGAAGCTGCTGGAGGCCCATTGGAGATTTTGACAGAAGTAAAGTATCGTCAGCAAAGAGCAGGGTAGGGATTAGACGACCTGCCAGATGGGGCGCATCTGCTGGTAACTTGGTCAGGAAGTCCACCACCCCATTTACATAGAGGGAGAATAGGGTTGGGGCAAGTACGCAACCTTGCCGCACACCTCTATTCACCTCAATTCTTGGGGTCTTTTGACCATATGGCCCCCAGCGTATTTGAGCGTAGTTCTTTTCGTGGAACCTCATGATCAGATGAAGCAAGTGGGGTGGCATACCAAGGTCACACAGTACCTTCCATAGGTTGTTTCTGGGTACCAAATCAAAAGCCGTCCGGAGGTCGATGAAGGCCAGGTATAAGGTACCCTTCCCAATCGTGACGACCTTCCAGTGGATCATGAGCAGCCTTAGCGATTTTTCTATTGTTCCTGTGCCAGCTCTGAACCCAGCCTGGAAATCCGAGAGTATCTTGTTTTCGTCTGCCCACTGCTGAACTCTGGATAAGAGGACCTTGCCCGCTACTTTTTGGGAACAATCTATCAGGCTGATCGGCCTGTAATTAGCTGGGTCGTCTCTTGAGCCTTTCTTGTGCAGGGGGACCACCTCGGCGGCCATCCATGAAGCAGGGAGGGGGGCCCCTGCCATAGCAGCGTTTAGTAACGATGCGATTAGCATACCCAAATCACCTGTGTCTGCGCGAAGAAGGTCGCCAGGAAGGCCATCAGGATCAGCTGCTTTGCGAGGGACCAGAGATTTTATAGCAATTTCAGCTACAAGCTGCAGCAGTAACGGCTCTGATGCAGGATAGTTTTTCTTCATCGATTGCCACTTTGTCCCATTTTAAGCGTCTGAGGCAATTTGAGGGGACCACCCCCCCCGATGACCTTAGCTCAGATACGTCACGGTCTCCACAAGATGAGCCACTGTCCCTCCACCAGTATGTTAGGGATAATGAGAGTGCATTATGATCACTATCCAAGGAAGGTAGAACTATCATGTCCTTCATGTGGGCCCACAAAGGAAAGTTTAAAAGGATGTAATCTATCCTAGATGAGTAACCCACCCTATTGTACGTGTGTGCCCCCGCTAGGTCTGAGCGTGTTCTCCCGTTGGCTGCTCTCAAGCCGTACTCTAGTGTGATGGAATTTAATTGAACAATTCTAGGGGTCCATCTATTGACAATTGGAAGATCAAGGGACGGGACGCCTCTCCTTGAATCTTCGTCGTACAGGTCCAAGGATTCATCGGTTAACAGGGGCTCAAATGTGCAATTAAAGTCCCCCATAACCAGAATTAGGGAGTCTCCGCGGCACTCCCCTAAGGCTGCCTCCAAAGCCATGAGGGTTGGTGACGAAGCCCTCCCTGAAGCCCCGCGTGGGTAAATATTAAAAATCTCCAGCTTTTCAGCTTTCCTTGGGCATTTTACAGTGACTGGAGATTTTTGGGGATGATGGTGTACTCTCCAACCTAAAGATATATCTACCCAGACTAGGAGGCCTCCAAATGGGCGCCCTCTTCCCGAAGCTGGGATACCTGCCGGGACAGAGAAGGTAGCATAACCTACTCTATGCCTTGGTTCCACACACCACGTTTCTTGGAATGCACAGACTGCGTGGGGCTCAGTGAGCGCCACCCAGTCCGGGGCATCCAACTTGTTATTTAAGCCTGCCACATTCCAGCTGATGGCTTTCAGGGTAGGACAATACGAAGACCCAGCACATCCAGCTTCCCCTCCCTGTGCACCCAAAATTTGTACTCCATCCACGGACTCAGTAAACTCAGTCCGATAGCCTAAGGAAGAGGGAATGGGGGGGTTGAGCATGGGTTGGGGCACAGGGATGTTAGCTAGTGACGGGGAGGCCCTCCCAGCTATACATGGTGTAATAACCCTAGGTGGGGGGGCGTTTATTACTACTTTATCACCAAGTCACCAACCCCAACCCTGGGATGGGGCTGCTTGGGTCGGTGTCCATGCCCTTGCTCTAACGTCCAAGGTTGGGTAGTGCGGGAACCATGCGCCTCTGCCCCCATCCGGCAAAAACTTCTTGTGCCCCGATGAAGGGGGGGGACGATAAAAGTACCCCAAGTCCCTAGTTTGAATGTCGCAGAAGTTATGATGCGACTGCTGGCTGCAGATCATACCTGCTGCTCTAGGATCGCTAAAATTGATCAGCATGCAGTCCCCAGTTAGATCCTTACGTCTATTGCCGATCCACCCCACACGACGAACATAGGCTATTCTGCCATCAATGTGCCCTGGGAGGGGTCTATTTGCTTTGAGCCAGGAGAGCGTCTTGTGTTTAAGATCAGAATACAACTCACAAGAACCCTCTTCAAGCTCCGGAACCCCCGTTAGAATTACCACATACGGTTTATAACCAGGGGGGAGGCTAGCGTTGGGTGTGTGCCTTCTTGCCCTATCTGTTGGTGTTTTAGCCGGGGATTTAGCTAAGGGTTTGGCTAGGGGTTTAGGCGCAGCCTGATTGCCAGGAGTGGAAAGGGATGGAGTTATGTTACCATTCGACGTAGTCGGTAAGTTTCCTGCTGCTTTAGAGTTGGACGCTATAGGCTTGGGATTTGGAGCAAAGTTAACCTTGGGGGCGTTAGGCGCTTGGGTGCTGGGTTTTTTCTTTTGGCGGCCCGAACTGGGCTCAAGAGTAGGGGTTTGTGGGGCAGGGCTGGTTCCAGTGTTGGATTGATGTGACTGAGTGGCCTCCCCCGGTGCAGGCGTTTTTTGGCGAGACATTGACTCAGGGGGAACTAAGGTGACAGCACCACTCCTTGACCCGCCATTTTCTTCGCCCTGCGCCTTGGCGTGGAATTTGACCAGTGATTTCACAGCGTAAAAATTATCCAGCATTGACTGCTCAAGGGTAGCTAATTTACGTGTGAGACTGTCAATCTTGTCTACAAGGGGCATCACAACAGACCTGATTATGTTCTCGACATCTAGATCAGTATGCACAGCCTGGGGGAGTGTGGTGGTACCTAGAGAAGCCAACGGGCCTGCTATGCCCTCAGGTACAATATCTCTAGTGTGGATGGTAGAGGTTTTTGGGTGTGGGACATGGTTTGTAGTGGTACCCCCCTTGGTCACAATGTGCCTACTTACTTTACTATGCGGCTTTTGAGAGCCCCCCCTGCGAGGACTGGCAGGACGCTTTCTCTTCTTTTGTGCAACTAGTCCTGGAGCTAGTTTCCCTAATGGGGTAGTTTCTTGAGCCACTGCTAGGGAAGTGCTAGCTTCGATAGGTACGACTGTGAGGGGAGGATTTGGGGCTGCGTTGGGCAACGCAAAGGGGCTAAGGGCATTGTTGATCTCGGAATCAAGATCATAATTTTGTGCCCCCGGCAAAGGGTAAGTTTGATCGAGTGGATTAGAGTGTATTGAGTCATGAGCAATGACTGGTGCAGTGGTAGTTACCCTTTCTAGGCTTGCCCTAATCCGACTCACTCTCTCATCAATGTCCGGGGAGTCAATTGCCACCAATGGTGTTGTAGGTACATTTACAGGGCTGGGGGCTAGGGCAAGGGCGCCCAGAGATGAGCGCTTGTAAGATAGGCCCCTAGAGTCCCGGGATAATCTTCGTTCAGCGAGGATTATCTCCTTTTCTACAATGGAGACAGCCCGAGTTATAAATTGGTCCATTGTGCCTATGACAACGTCTCCCGCAGCTTTCCTTGATTTGCTTGCTCTAGTGCCTGTGGCCATGCTCTTGCGATTCGCGTGCCCGCTTAGCGGAGCCAAGAGATGTGGCCCGGCCCGGCCTCTTCTGGCCCCTGATGGCCAAAGATGGTCCCGCCCTTGTCCCGGGCTTCTCCCGCGATGCTCCCGCGTGCTCCCGCACAGCGGGATAGAGGCGTTCCTTTGTGGAGGCGTGAAGCGAGGGGTGGGAGGGGCAAGAGGTCAGCAGGTGTGCCGGAACGCAGGGGCTCCTGGTTAGTTGAGTCCCTGCAGCGGCAGCGCTGATGGATAGAGCGTGGCCCTGCTCCCTCGAGTCCTTCCTGAGGGCTGTGAGCAAACGTGCTCCCAACAGCCTCACGAACCAAAACTGCGACGCGGCACCCGCGGAGCGGGTGCGGCTAGTTGTAGCAAAGGGCAGCTACAGCTACAGCAATGTCGACAGCAATCGTAGAAAGACGCCGGTAAGCCCTCGGCAGAATAATGTGCAATTTGTTGTTTTATTTTCGTTTGATTTGATGTTTTGAAATTATTGTGTTGTCATTCATGATTTTCATATTTGTTATTAAGTGTCACATGTTTCGTGTGTTTCTCAAACATGCAATAGAGATTAATTTTTTTGTATTTGAATGAAAAAGTAAAGGGTGAAACTAAATAAACCTACATAATCAGAAGTAGTCCTGATTTATGTACTTGTATTATCAAGCAACAAAGAAGTGTGAGGGGAGCAAGTTGTATATTAATTACTCTTTGAAAGTTGGCATTTTCTGGTCCTAACCAGTTGGTGCCTGCAGTCTGTTTCCCGGGTCAAATGACTAGACAGTTGGTCTCTGTTTTTTCCTCTCAGGCAGCCACACAAAAAGGGGCTTGGTGTTAGCTGGATGGGCCATCGAAGCACAATGGGGGAGGGGGGCTGAGCTGTGCACAGCCGAACTTGCATCTTAACAACAATTCTTCAGGGCACACACAAAGGACTTTACACTAGCATATTATGCTGCCAGACATTTTGGAGCCAGGGCTGGGATAGAGGATATTCCAAATACTTGTGTGGGAGGAGGGGGAAGTATCAAATAATTTATTAAAATGTACTCTATTTTTCTCAATTGCAATTGAATGTAGAGAGGAGTAACACTAAGTCACATATGGAGGGAGGTCAAGAGGTCAGTTTAACAGGGTACAGCTATGTGCAATGGGCTGTGGTATGTCTTGTTTGTGGTTTGTATTCCCACCTGTTGGGTGGTAGCTTACCCAACCTGGAGAAACAACATCCTCACTGTAGCTAAGTTATTTTAAGCGAGAATTGATCCCTTAGTTTTGATTACCAGATTCAACTGAATCAGACTATGGAACACATTTCAGGAATGAGGGTCTGAGACTGAAGTGTGTTGCCTTGCAAGTTGAACAGCACCTGCACTGTAGTCATCGACTGAAGCATCCAGAATCATCGAGCAGATAAATGTACTTTAAAATTTCACCTTGCCAAAGGTTTTGAGGCTACCTCTCTGAAATGGCCAGATGCCTTGTCTTTGGTGCTTATGAATCTTCAGAGTACTCTCGAGCTAAAGACAGAACTGTGGTCACATGAAATCCACATGTAAAGAGCCACAAGGATTGTTGCTGTGCCAGCTAATGAACTTGTGACTATCTCAGATTATATGATCTTCTGTTACTTCAGGGGAGTTGTGCTTTCTGTCTCTCGCAAGGTTGAAGCAGTGCCTCCTCTTCCAAGCCAAGACCAGTGCCATGATCTCAGTCCTGGGGACTTGGTGCTGGTGAAGAAGCACATCAGAAAGTCATGCCTGGAACCCCATTGGATGGCCCCTTCCAAGTCATCCTAGTCAACAACACAGCTGTCAAATATGGTGGACTGCCTAATCAGGTGCTTGCATACCACAATCATCGACTGAGACATCATGATGAAGAAGTGGTGACAGCTGCCACAAATTTTCAAAATCAACCATCTGCCTTCCCTGATGGGGCAGAGGGGATGCTGATCTCAAAGTCAGCAAGTACTTCAGAGCCAAGAGGTATTACAGAGTCAAGGTGAAACAAGCACTTAGCCTGTGGTCACTAAATCAGGAATATCCAAAGAGAAACAGCTGAGTGTGTAAGTGAATGACAATTATGATTCAGGAGCAGGCTCAAGCAATCTTACCAGAGGTGACTGTAGAAGAGAAGGGTTGCCAAGGAATCACGAGAGTCTGAAACCAAGTATATCTGCAGAACTCACTCCACAGACCTGCTGATGGGACTGAGTCAAGTGGGCTAAGTGATAGTGAAGGTGAACATCCCGTATTCAGGGGATTGAGGAGAACAAGGGTACCTAGTTGAAGGTACACAGATCCCGAGTGGACATACTTTGAAGACACTAAATTGGATCCGATCATCTATGAATTGGATGGGCTGGAGAATGTGCCTCCAGAGCCACTGTGATAGAGGCTACCATAGTGAAAACAAGTTGATTTCTGATTTTCTGATCAATTTGTCAATTATAAGTGAACTGTACTTTTGAACTGATTTCTTGAATCCAGAAGATTTCCTAGAGCCAAGGCTCTTGTAGAAGAGTAGGGTTGAAATTTTAGATAACGATGGAGTGGGGCCAGGGATTGCTCATGAAGACTACTGTACATAGGTTAACCAATTAGAAAACACGTAGAGTTATGCACCTTTGCACAAGTAGAAGCAACAAGCCATAATCATTCATTTGCTCTCAGCTGTTTTCTTTTATGGTCTTGCTCTGGAGAAACAATGGTTATTCTTTTGAAAAAACAACATAAGGTAGTATTAGCTGTAGTGCTAGTTGACATTATCGCCTTTATGATTGATTTGTTAATAGGTTTAATCTCCCATGCAGACACTAGTCTTACTAGGTCAAGCTCTAAGCTCATTGCTACTTTTTCCACTGTAGAAGAAAGTATTGACCTGGGAATCCTGCATAAGGATGCTTCAAAAGAAGATTTTTCTTCCAACATGTTCTTTAGGCTGTTTTATGAATACACACATATTATGTTTTGTGTGCTTATTTACCTGTGTCTGTGGCAGAGGATATCACGCATCATAACATTCCCCCTACCTATGGTATCTTTTGTAGTATTCTCCCTACCCTGCTCTATCGTCAAGGTCACTTCTAGTTTTATTTTTCAAATGTGATCTAGTCTTGTCAGAAGTACCTATGTATAAACATTTGAGCCCCCATGCTAATGTGAAAGAAATGAAAACTGTTTGGAATTTCTTGAGCTCCCTCAGTTAAACTTGACACAGACCGAGCCCATAGAAACAATCTGATCTCTTTGATGAGTCCGATTGAGAACATGAAATGGATGAATATTAGGAAAGATGTATGGAAATAGGTGGAGGAGAAGTACAAGCCAATGGGAGTACAACCTAAACTGAACATTAGATGGGCAACATCAAGGGAAGTTAGGCATCTATAGAAGGTACGATAGGGTTCCCAATGCTCAAGTTATGGGAGTCAGTCAGCGTGCTCACAAGTTTGAAGTTCTGGGTATTACAAATCAGGTGCTTGCAGAAAAGGATACGATTATCACTGGAGTTTATATGTGTGTGGACAGCATGTTTATTTATAGCTACCCGCTAATTGAGCATGTACCTGCTACCTAACTTTAGTATTCCCAAGATCTATCTTTCGAATAATCTGGATAACTAGGCATTTGGGTTTCTGAAAGAGCTCAGCATCGTAGTGGTGTCTTGTAGTTAGTAGGAGACATTTAGAGCCCTATAATTCCCTCTGTAGAAGTAGTTTTGAGCTGGTTTTGGGCTACTGGTCTTCAAAATCATCTTCCTATTCGATGTTTTACTCGCTATAGAGGGTGGAGTCTGTAAAATGATGAAGGTTCAGCAGTGCTGCACCTACATTCTGAATAAGAGTAAGGAGATTATAGGGTATGTGAAGAATATCACTGGAGTGCCAGCAAAGCTGAATGATTTAGAAGAGACAGGTGCCTGGGAAGCAATTACAAAGAGTTTTTCTGCTGTAGGTAGTTGCCTTAGTAATATTGGAAGTGGATTTCTAGGCACTATATTGAGCCCTATTTTGATTAATGGTGTTTGTGTGATTTACGTATTTGCCATGATAAAGAGATTTAAGTATATGAGGACCAAAGAGAGTCCTGAAGAGGAAAAGGCTATCAACTGGAAGAGAGAGGAAGTGGAATTGGAAGATAAGCAATATAAGGCTTATAAGTGGATTCATACATAATAAGCAACAAGTTACCCTTTGCAAGGCTAGTTTTGGGATTTGATTTCTACGTGATGGCTATTCTAGCCATGAGAGATGATACTGCAGCCATATCATTTTAGTGCCCTATGATATGTTAATCAATATGCTGATATATTAACTTGTGTGACATACAGTATATGCACTTTTAAGAAAGTCACAATATATATTCTTACTTTAATCCTTAGTTTATAATGTATTTGAACTATTAAAATGTAGCATCAAACTGGTCTGACTGTGAGTAGGCCTTAGTTGACCAAATTATTTTCCACATTATAAACGTCATGTTCACTTTGAAATGTTCTGCATATGTCTCATGTTTTTATTTCGTTGCAGGTCCATTATCACATTTGTTAGTTGCAAGAAATGTTCCCAGTCTGTGTTTTTGTAAATGTTATTTCACATTTAATTATCCACCTGATATATTTTATAAGTTGTGTGGAAACTTCTTTCTCCGGGGATGGGAATGTAAAGAGTCTGCTTGCTCACAGATGACGGTATATCCCAATTGGTCTATTCAAGGGGAGTTGGTGAAAAAGCTTTTGTAAATTCTGGTTTGCTATAATTTTGTGTTTTTAGTTTAGCAGATCCTGAACTGACTTCTCTCAGGGAAGATCTATGCCTAACTCTGTCATTTCGAGACCCTATATTATCTGAGTTCTTGAGTTAGACTCTTGAATATTTCTTTCCCTCCAGCCATAAACCTGAATTTTGTTTGTTAATGCTGACACCTTCTGCTTAGAATTTCCCCTTTCCCTTTCGATGCTTAGTTTAGCTTAGGGAAATTTCTTTATAGAACGGATCCATTACATGTTTAACATACTTCCTATTATCATGATATGACTTTTCATCTACATATTATACAATTTAAATTGTAATTTATTGATTGATTTGAGCTTGTAACTTTGATTAATTTGCTAATAAAATTGTATGGTTTGAACCCACTCTTTCTGTTGTCTTTGTGGAGGCAAATTTGTTACACTGTAATTTGATCTGTGTTGCTGAAGCTACCTCCTTTCATACACATTCAGTCGATAATCAAAGGTCCATACAACCATTGGTACAACCCCTACAACCACTATACTAAGACCTAAAGTTATAAGAAAGTGTTAGATATTGGGCAAGAGACTGTTGGAGACGTCATTTGAGCTGTTCTTTAATCGTGTCTGAAATGTGTATTCAGCTGATTCGGCTAATACATAATAAGCTCTACACCTGAGACTGAATGTGCAGTGTTCAAATACTTTATGGAAAGGCAGAACAGACTTGAAGAAGGGGAAGAGTCTGTTAAAGGACATAGTACTTGTCAAAGTACATTTTCAGAAAGGCAAACAAGATTAAAAGAAATAAAAACAGCTCACCACGAAAACTGAAGTGGGTTGAAGAAAGTCTAGAAACCACAGGAATAGATGAAAGGTCACCTCTAATTGTTCTTGCCACCAATGAGCTTGGGCCCATATTTATCAAGGTTTTGCGTCTCCCTTGCACCATACAAATGGATGCAAGGGCGATCAAAGCCTAAAAGAGATTTAACAAGCAGCACAAGGCCACCTTGTGTGGCCCTACGTGACTTGATACATCTAGAGTAACGTCAGGTAGAGCAAATCGCTGCCTTGTATTACTCTGTGGCGGGAGATGTGCATGGGTGGAACTTGGGTGTTCTCACGCATCCACCCTTGCATTCTGACACATTCCAAGATTTACCAGCACTGGGAGACCTGGGAATGAATCAGAATTGCATGTCTCCCCACCAAAGGCTCAAAGAGAAGAAACATCTTTTTTTCTCATTTTTGTCTCCTCTTTCTAAGTGTGCTACATCGTGCAGCACACTTAGGTTCATTAGGATCACAGGCGGATCGCCACCACCCGCATGGCTGTGGCGATCCGCCCAAGATCCGTCCCCGCCCGCCATCCATTTTTTCCCCCGCCATATTACTATGGGGGCGGGACCACGGCGGACAGAAAGACCGTCCGCCGCTTTTCCGCCTGGTCGACAAGTCGACCGGGCAGAAAAGAGTTTAATATGGTGGCGGTGCCTGCTAGACACTGCCATCCATATTATGATGGGGGTGGACACATGCCTTTCCGTGGTGGCGTTACTGCCATGAAAAGGCATGCAGGAATCTCTTGCGGGGGCCCGTTGCATACCCCCAGCAACTCTGGGTGTGGGAGGTGCACATGAGGGGGTACTTATGGTACCCCCTGCATGTCAATGTACAACGTGGCAGGCATCGCGTGGTGCCTGTCACGTTGTGCATTGACATGCATGACGTGCATTTTAGCATTGCAGCGCAATGTTAAATATGCCGGATGCGCCCTTATGTTGGTTGGTCCCTTTTTGCGTCAGGATGGTGGGCGGACAAAGTCCGCCCGCCATCCTAATGCCCCCCTTTAGTAAGAGGAAAATGTCTCATAGAGCTGCTTTGTGCCGGAAGGTGCCCCTTCCTGCACAAAAACAATTCTACCTACAATGCAGGCACCCTTGCACCTAGGCAGCAGTTTGTATGCCAGCACAGGCAAAGAGCAGGAATGTTTTAATTAGAGCTCATTCTTGCCCTCTCCCTTTCACGCACTTTCATGCAGTGCAGCACAGCAAGGTGGCATACTGTGTTGCACAAAATATTACTCCACTTGCTCTCGGTGAAGAAGCGATGGAGTTTAAATCTCTTTGTAAAGCTTTCATGGCCCTGCTAAAGTCCTATCCAGTTATCCCTGCCTTTTTATTGTGTCAGTTTTCACTTTCCCTTCTGACACATATTAAAATCCAGCACCAGGTAACTTTTGAACCGTATTTTACATTTTCTGTAGTTTGTGGACATTTCCATCTCCGGAGCGGAGACCTCTACCACAGAGATGGAGATCACCTTATGGAAAAGTATAAGGAAAATGATTGAAGTTAATTTTTTCAAATAATTAAATATATTTTAAAGTATGTTATAAATGTAAATTAATGTCAAATATTTGTTATTGACCAGGAAATAATAAAATATCATTTTTCAGGATATTAGGTCTCCAACATTAATGTGTCTTAAATAATGAAATATATACATTTAATTTAAAAATACAAATTTTGAAGCATAAGTTAAAAAGCCCTAATTAACATTTTTAGTTTTATTTCATATTTAGTAAACGTGTAGACATGCTCTAATTCTGAAGTGTGGTGGAAACAAATATTTAAATAAAATCAAAACACATCAATGTACTTGGTGATGGCACTTGAATACATTATCGTTTGTGTGCAGTGAAACCGTATTTTAGTGCAAGTGTAATGGTCATTTCAATTGAAAATGTGTTGGCTGTAATAGCAATGAGCTACCACACCATGCATACTCCACATTACGCCACTTAACTTCACTCAATGCCCTTCCACTCTATGCCACCACACAAGAAAAAACATTGGTGGCACATCTTTTTCTGTTCAAGCAGTCAAACTATGGAATTCATTACCCCAAACATAAGATCCACTTGTAACTATCTTATCTTCAGAAGACTGCTCAAGAGTTGCCTCTTTCCTACATAACCAACATACTCAAGCACAATTGTACAGCATATCCCTATGTAAATAAATATTTAATTTGATTATATGTATCTAGATATGTGTATTTCTTGATATAAATATGTATAATATGTACTTATGTAGCTATATTTATTACTTTACTCCTACTGTAAAAAAAGAAAACTTTGACTCTCTCCAATACACTAACCTATATTTCATCCTATACCTCTCTCAATACATTCTCTACCTTCACTCTCTGATGCATCCCAAACCTCATTCTACTACTATAATCTTCAAAATAAGCTTTTCTAGACTCAAGCTACCCTTCTAAATTCTTCCCTCACATATCCCTCCTTTGGCTCATCCCAAAACTCATTTTACCACTATGATCTCCCTAATCCATTTCAAGAGATTCTTCCCTCTATCTCTCCTTATCCTTATCCCTAACCACATCTTACTACTATTATCTCCCAATAAACACTTTCTAGACTCTTCCCTCTTCTATCCCCATTATCCATGTGAATCCAACTAACACTCACATGTCCACCACTCAAATTAATCCAAGTTTCGCTATACTAATCCACCATTAGTCCCTTTTGGGTTCTGGAGTAGCGTGCTACTCGCCAAAAAGCACTTGTCAGGGGTAGTAAGCAGTATAAAAATACAATTACAATACATTTTTACATTTTCTAAAAAAGTTTAAAGTTTTTTTAAAATCAAGTTTATTACTAACTTTTAAAAACTATAATAGTTATAATTGCATTTGTAATCATTCAAAAATATTCATATATTTGTTTAAGTGATCAAAAATTTAAACATACGCTTTTTTAAATATTCAACTAATTATGTATGTGCATGTATATATGTAACTGAGCTTATAAAGCGCCTGGTTACACTGACCAGTGTGTCCCCGCGCTAAAGTATCAGCCCCTACAGCTGCCTACGCCATCATAGCATCCACCACCCATAACCTCGCTCATACCTATCCCCTAGGAAATAAGTGGGTTTTCAGCTCTTTATGAAAAACCACCTCAGAGGTTTCCAAACGGAGTCTGAGGGGTAGGCTATTCCACAGTTGGGCTGCCAGAACCCGGAACGACTGCCCTCCCATTCTTGCTCTTCTGATTTTAGGAACCTTCACTAGACCCACCCTACTAGATCTTAGTTGTCGAGTCGGGTTCTGAGGTGTCAGAAAATCCAAAGACTGACACAGAGGGCTTTGAACTGCACTCGCTCCTTGACTGGCAGCCAGTGTAGTCTCCCACGCTTTCTTAGAAGGTGCCCTCTTAGGCAGCATCAACACCAGCCGGGCTGCTGCATTCTGGATACACTGAAGCCTCTGAGGCACCTCACATTTGCTCCCAAATAGAGGACATTCCCATAGTTCAGCCTCGAAGTAACCAAGGCATGGACTAATGATTTCCTAGCTGTTATAGGAAGTAAGTTCAGACTCTTTCTGAGGCCACGAAGAATGCCAAAACAGGTACCCGCAACATGTCTAGTGTGGTACTCAAATGAGATTTTGGAGTCAATCCAGATCCCTAGGTTCCCAACTTGTTCACTGGGTGTGGGGAGTGGCCCAAGCGTAAGAGCCCACCATGCTGAAGTCCAGACTGACGACGCCTATCCCATAATCAGCACCTCAGTTTTATCACCATTCAGTCTAAGACAATTGCTGGCCACCCAGACCGCGAGGTCTTGTAAACAGGAGGTGAAATTACTTGCTGCACTCTGCGCTGGCTGGCTAAGGCATCAACCAGATGAGTGTTGTCGGCGTATGTCACAACTTCCACCCTTTATTTCTCGGTTATCTCAGCCACAGGATGCATATAAAGGTTGAAAAGGGTCGGGCTGAGGCTAGACCCTTGAGGGACCCCTTGTTTCAGGTTATGGATTTAGACCTATAGGGTCATGGAGAAATGATTCCAGTCATTCCCACGCCGTCCCCACCACTCCTCCCCTTCTTAGACTCTGCAGCAGAGTGTGATGCGCCACAGTGTCAAATGCGGCACTTAAATCAAGAAGAATCAGTGCTGCTGTTTGAGCCTCAGCACTGATTATGTATTTTATACTAGTTTCTAACGGGTGTTATTTTAAATCCCTGCCTCCATTGTTTTCTATGACAGTGTGTTGCAGTCACAGTGATTGCTCATGTGTGGTGGCTAATTTACTCTGGTTGGGGGAGATTACAAGTGAGACTGTTTTTACACCTTTAGGGCTGTAGAAGCCTCAGAGAGCCTATTCAAAAACTGCATTTCTATTTCTAATTTCAGGGATTCATAAAGTGCATTGCTACCCAACAGGCTTCCCAGCACTGGTATTTGATAGCACTTTTAGTAGTACAGCAATAGTACTAATGAAGTATTTCAAAAAGCTATTCATAAACCTTTGGGCATATAATGCAGCCTTTGCCTAACCTGTCATTTATATGCAGAGATCTCTGCCCCTACTGTGGGAATCTCCTCAAATGTAAGTATACATTTTAGTAGTATATGTGGGAGGGACAGAGAGAAGTGGCTGGAAAACAGGGAATACTTACAACTAAAGGGAATGTATTAAGGGAGGATTAAGGAGGCACTTAGGGAGGATTTGGATGGGATTTAGAAAAGGACATGCACCCACCCACAAAAAAGTAAAAGTAAACCCATTCCTTTTCACAAATTGCACTCTTACAGCTACTACAGCCTAGACCCAAACTGTAGTACATTTATTCCACCACAGATCTGGAGTAAGTCCCGCTCCACACATGGCTAACTACTGATACTGCAACACCTTTCTGCGTCACTTTGTAAACCCCTGTGTCAGGTATAATGTATGCAGCGGGGCGTTCCCCCGCAAAAAACACATTCCAGCAATGCATCACTTTTGCGCTTACAGATACATCAGAAATAATGACGTATCTGTAACTCCTTGCGACATGATGCGTCATACATTAAATATGACGGATCAGGTATGTCGAAAGGAGGGCGCACTGAGACGTGACTCATTGCTGCTTTAACGCAGCGACGCATCATTTCTCATAAATGAGGCCCTGAGACTTTAATGGGATATTAGGCTGCTTTTTCGCTATTATAACAAACTCTATACATCTGATTTGAAAATTGACGTAAATAATGTTCAAGACAGTCTTACAAATTTTTTTTTAAGTATATATTCCGCAAGCACCAACAATCCAAGCATCCACATTAAAAGCACCATTAACATTACTTGATTTCCAAACTGTTATGGGTTTGGCACCCAGACTTATGAAAGCGCGTGCCCTACCAATAGAAATTAATAACATTTTCTATACGGTATTCTTCCCTAGGAAATGCAACTTTAATCTCTAATATTTGGAAAGGTGGAGCTTCCCCTCAATAATGGGAAACTACTAAAATGATGTTTTTCTTATGCCTGGTGAACCACCTCAACTGCCAGGTTCACATTGCCCTCTTTCCTTATTTAATCCAGGAGCTAAGATCTACCCAGCATTGATGCAGCTTGATGGAGTACTATCATCCGCTTACTGCTGTCGACTAACTAGCATGATTTTATTTTCGGTGCAGGACAGTGCAACACACAAAAACAGCTACAGCTGCATGAGGCATGCAATTTAGCTGACTGCTCATCTTTCTGGAAAATAATATCAATTTTGGAGATCTTTTCTCATTTCATCAACTGGAGTAAGATATTTAGATCAGGCACATCCCTCTTCTGTTTGTATCAATGGAGTCATATCCGAGCCTCCTATTGGAAGTACCAATCAACCCACATTTCCTTTCATTCATCTAGTTCTAAAGACACATCAGATCCCCCCTTTACAGGCTGTCAGTTGAGAAATTACAGGCCCAAACAGTAATCTGAGACAAAATCCTAACTTTACGACTTTTGGTATTCAGAAAAGGCATTTAGTAGTAGTAAAGTTAGGATTCCTAACTTTACTACAACTAAACTGAGACAAAATTCTAACTTTAAGACTTTCGGTATTCACAAAAGGCATTTAATAGTAGTAAAGTTAGGATTCATAACTTTACTACTACTAAACAGAGAAAAATCCTAACTTTACAACTTTCGGTATTCACAAAAGGGATTTAGTCGTAGTAAGGTTAGGAATCCTATCTTTACTACTACTAAAGGCCATTTGTGAATACTGAAATTCGCAAAGTTAGGATTTCATCTCAGATTACTTTTGTGAATCGGGCTCAAAGAATCTTACAGACACTTAATGGAGCAAGGACCCGTGAAAAAAGAAACTTGCTTCAAAACAAACTTGTCATGTAACATCTAACCCCGTACTAAACTTGTATTATGGAAATAACATGCATTACACCACATTTATAAGTAAGAACAAAGCTTGCCTATGTGTCTTATTATCCATTAACTCGAGAGTGATTCTAAAATGCCTGCTAACTGAAGTTCTTAAGTGCGCATGCGTCTACTGCATCTACGTAGTATGATGTATCTTTTGCTTGAAGGGAACTTTCTGCACTTACGCAGTAGCTAACAAAATGGCAGCTTGAACTCACATGCTTGTCACCTGCTAGTTGGAAAACTAAACTCAGCTATTTTACTAATGCTAATGCGGGGAAAGTAATAATAAGTAAATGGGATTAGAGTAGAGATAGGTGGTATACAGTGAAAAGATTTATTTTTTATTTTAAAAATTGTCTTTCTGACTCTTTCAATAGTGCTTATTATGGGCCCAGAATCGTGAGCCACAGTCTATTCCCTCTAGTTCTGCCGCACATGCGTAGTGCAACCTAGCTGGAAGACGTCATGTCAACTTGAACTTCATCCAAGGCTACCAGTGGATACTTTCCTGAGAACTGGAACGACAGTCCCCCGAAATTCATGGGTACCTGCAGAATGTTTTATAATTTGTGACAATAATGTGGGTGGGAAATAAAGTTTGAATAAAGAATTAAGGGGTAATATGTAAGCATGGTGTGATGATCACCTCTCCTGGCCTTTCCAATCAGAGTTAGTATTTTCATAAGTTTGAAGCAATAATGTTTGGTACTAGCATACAGAAAGGTATAATTGAGGTAACATTAGTTGGTTAGCTTAGCTTGAGACTGGGATGCTGTCCAAGAGCACAGAGTCTGCACACAGAGATGCTAAAGCATGAGACCGGGATGCTGTTGGAGTAACGAGTGATGCTTAAGAAGAATCGAATTGCTGAACCAATTATTTTAAGTAAACTAATTTAGAAGAAGATCGCAGAAGAATCTCGAGGAGAAAGAGAGTGTCATAGAGAGGTGCTATTGAAGCGTCAGTGATAGAGAGGTCGTATGTCCGTGAACAGAAACGCTACAACAACTCCGACGATCATCAGAATCTTCCAACCCCAAGTCGACATCAGGCCCCAAAACCACCCAAGTAACGTCCAATCCCCTACGTCCACGTGTATGGACTCAGAGATCTTATGCAACTTTGAGATGGCTTGATAGACAGTCGGAGCGTTATCTGGAATGAAAATACAGCAGCTCGAATGGATCACCTTACATACTCCACCTCGATCTGCTAAGACAACGTCTAAAACCATACGGTTTTGTAACGTCATAAGCCTATCCGCCTGAAGTTCTGTGGTGATATTACCAAGGGCACTGGCAGTGATATTAGCTGTCGATTCCACCACTCGAGTCAACTGTCTCAGGTTCCTACTATTAACCATAGGTCCCCAAAACGGAAGGAAACCCTTAAAAAAGTCTCCTGCCTCTTGACCGGCAGTGTCCTCTTCGCTAATCACGCCTCTCACAACTCTAGTCTTGTGATAGTCTGCATCAACAGTGAACATCGGAGGCAACAGATTTGCGATATAACATGAGCCCACAAAGTCGAAGGGCAACCATGTATACGCACGATCATGGCAGACAAAGTATGTACCCTTGGCAGCCAGAAACACAGGGGAAGAGAGCATCGGCAGGATATAAGTCTCGGAGCAAGCACTCTCTCCAAGACGAGCTCTCGATCTTCGGCCACGACCCAGTAGACAGAAATTACCAAGGTGGGGTACGACCCATATCGGAGGCGAGCTTCTAAGCTGTTTTTCACCAGTGAGCGCACTATACTCGACCTTACTCAGAACCCTATAGGCTTGTACCTCTTCCTCTGGTATAAGCGACGGTTCATAGATATCCCTATCTAAATCATCTATCGCTATAGCCAAAGGCTTTTGGTACGAACCAGGAAAAGAGTGGGAAGGATGTGGCTCTCGATTGGGGTAGGAATCTAGTGCACTTCGAAACATTGTTTGAAATGCTCGAGCTGAACCCTGGGAACTATAAGGAAGAACCAGATACGGAATTCCCTTGTCCGTGGTATGCGGCATTAACCCACACACCCAACAATTAGTAGTGTTAACCACTAACTGGTGCTGATGAAGGAGCTGGATAAAGGAATTATTTCTGAATTCCGCACGTCTAGCCTGTCTGTGTTCGGGTAAGATATGGAAAGAATGAGGGGATACAGTGGAGGTAGGTTTAGGTTCAGAAGTAGGAGAAGGTACGGCAGAAGGTAGGAAGTACGGTATCATGTAATACACCCCACCCACCAGTAACGAAGAAACAATTAGAAACAGAAGGAACACCTGAAACATAAAACATTTTGTACGAGTGATCTGTTGTAGTTTAAATCTTTGCGCCTGAGCTTCTTAAAAGTCCATCAGCTTTGAAAACGCCATCCCCTAAGACCGTCCGCAACGTTTCTTGACGCACTTCGTTCTGTGTAGCAGTAGTCAATCCCTAGGAGTTCCCAGGAACCGACGGTCTTTGACCTAGTGTCAAGACCTACTAACCAGAAGGAAGTACACGCGCGGCCCTACGGTACACCTGGATGCAAGGTATCTTATTCACAAATATATATACAAAGTCTCTTAGCTGTGGAACTAAAAACACATATATGGAACGAAACTCAATATTTACAAAAATAATCACAGTTATACGGGTGTTTAGACCGATCGTGGCAGATGGGATAATGCAGATGTCGAGGGACAAAACAAAATTTTTATTAGTCTTTGGTGCTGGACCGCAAAAAGTATCGAGTTTTCCCAGGACGTGTCTGTTCGTCAAACAATGAATCCGATAAGGGAACAGAGTTCTGTTGATCAGTCAATTGTTCAGATCTTGAGTCTTGTGATGACAAATGTTCAACAATATCTTTCTGCTGCACTGAGGATTCTCCAGCAGGTTCAGCGTCGCTAAAAGGTACGAAGGTCTGGAATTTCTCTGTTTCAGATGAAGCAATGCCCTTCCTCACCCACGAGTCCGCCGGTAAAGGTATAGGTACCTTTTTCGTATGGGTGGCGTGCACCCAGTTCTTGCGACCTTCCAAACGGACAGCAGTTCTCGTGGCAAGGAGGACTTGAAAAGGTCCAGTGAAACGGGGCTCAAGATTTCTTTTGCGAGCGAAGTTTCGCGTAACCACCCAGTCTCCCGGTTGGAGCTGGTGGCCTGGACCCTCCGTCTGCGTCGGCAGTGCTTCGTAAACCTGTTGGTGAATTAACCTCAGTTTAGCAGTCAGATCATGAAGATAATCAATCAACATTGGGTACTCAAGATCAGAAAACACACTCGGTCTAGGGACCCCCCAAACATTCGCAGGACGGCCGAACACTATTTCATAGGGACTAAGCCCTACTCGGGAGTGTACGGTCGCCCTTGTTGACAACAGAGCTAAGGGCAAAGCATCAGGCCACGAAAGACCAGTCGTAGCCTGAATCTTAGCTACTTTGAGTTTAAGGGTGCCATTATACCCTTCAACCAAACCTGCTGACTGGGGATGATTGGCGCTATGGAATTTTTGATTAATTCCAAGGCTCTTACACACACTCTTCATCACACTCCCTACAAACTCACTTCCGTTATCAGACCATACAATTCGGGGTATTCCATACCGAGGAAAGTATTCCTTCAGTAGGATTTTCGCCGTAGACAGGGCAGTATTGTCTTTGAGAGGGTAGGCTTCAATCCATCGGGAGAATGCGCAAACCACAACTAAAACGTATTTCAGGTTATTGCATCTCTCCATATGGATGAAGTCTAGCTGGATCACTTCAAATGGATAGGAAGGGGGAGCAAAATGACCAGGAGGTGTAGGGGTTCCCTTACCAGGATTGTACAACATACATACCATACAATTCTTAACCAATCTCTCAGCACATTTCGTAATACCATCATTCTTCCACACAGGGGACAACAACTTACAAATACCTTTCGCACTAATATGTGGTAACCCGTGTGCCATGGTCACAACAGCCAGCACATACGCATCTGGCAACATCCATCTCTTATGCTCCGACAAATCAACCCAACAACCATTCGCATCCAACTTTCCCGTACTCTCTTTCCACTTCGTCTTTTCAGTATCAGTGGCCTCATTCTGAATCGCTTTCACACTCTGGATAGTATCCTCACACATACCAGTCTCTGTAGGCCACCTAACCGAACTCGTCACATACATTCTAGTGCTAAGGTTCCGGGCAGTCTCCTTAGCAGTCTCATCCGCAAACGCATTACCACGGCCGACATCATCCGTCACCTTACGATGCGCACTACATTTAACAATTGCTACCTGCTTAGGCAACGTAAGTGCATCCAAAAGATCATTCACAAGCTGTCCATGCTGAATCTTTGTACCATGCGATGTCATAAAACCTCTCTCTCTCCACAATCGTCCAAAGCTATGGGCGACGCCAAAAGCATATTGGCTGTCGGTAAACACATTCACTCGTTTCCCTTTCGCCAACACACACGCTCTAGTTAAAGCAATCAGCTCTGCAGCTTGGGCAGAGTTCTGATTCAATCTCGCAGCTCCCACAACAGTATTCAAAGTTACCACAGCATTCGCAGTAGTCACATCACCATTTGGCAATTTAAAACATGAACCATCCACATACAACGTTCCATCGGGATCTTCCAAAGGAGTGTTTTTAAGGTCCACTCGACCTTTTGTTTCCTCCTCAGTCCTTAAGTAACAGTCATGAGCTGCTACTTCATCTGACTCCGAACTGATTGGCAATAGAGTCGCCGGGCTTAGGACATTACAACGTTTTATCTGAATATGACTTGCCAAAAGCGTCAACTCGTACCCAGACAACCTCGCACTCGTCAAGTGCTGGGTTTTCGTACGATTCAAAAGAGTGTCAACTGCATGCGAAACCATCACTGTAAGCATATTATCCATGACCAATCCTGCTGATTGTCGGATGGACACCGCAGCTGCCGCTGTTGCTCTCAAACAACTCGGCAATGCTCTAGCTACCGGGTCCAAGGTCGAGGAAAAATATGCACATGGACGTTGCTTATCACCAAAGGGTTGCGTTAAGACACTCAACGCACAACCTTCCCTCTCGTGAACGTATAATGTAAACGGCTTGCTGTAGTCGGGAGTACCTAACACAGGAGCCGAACACAATGCGTCACGTAGTTCAGAAAAACTTTTCTGACATTCTTCCGTCCATGGTAAAGGAGTTGGAACATCCTTGCACGTAAGAGCCACCAATGGTTTCGCTAACAATGAAAAATTTGGAATCCACTGTCTGCAGTATGACGTAATACCTAGAAAGGCACGCACATCTCTTTGGGTTGTTGGCACAGTCATTCGCGCAATTGCTGCAATTCTCTCTGGGGTCAACCTTCTCCCCTCCTTTGACAATAAATGACCTAGATAGGTTACTTCTTGACAACAATATTGGAGTTTAGAAGGTGACACCTTGTGATGTAAGTCACAGAGATGTTGCAACAACGATACCGTAGCAATTTTGCAAATGTCCTGAGTATCTGCGGCCACCAATAAGTCGTCGACGTATTGGATTAAGGCTGCACCAGCCGGCAACACAAATGCATCTAGTTGGCCCTTCAAGGCTTGACTGTATATCGATGGACTCTCACAGTAGCCCTGAGGAGCACGTTTAAACCGGAAGCTACGGCCACCAAGAGAGAAACCGAAAAGGTCTCTGCTTTCTTCAGCAATCGGGATACTGAAGAACGCATTCTTCAGATCGATCACTGAAAACCACGACGCCGAGGCTGGAATCAGAGTCAGTAGCGCCGTGATGTCAGGCACAACAGGGAACTGAGGAATCACAATTTTATTTACCTCCCGTAAATCGATAAGAAAACGATAAACAGGTGGTTTGGAAGGATCGGTACGTTTCAAAATAGGCAGTACAGGGCTGTTGCACACGTTTCCCCGAGTCTCCTCAATAACATCTTTCTCGATCAAATCGTAAATGATCGCCAACAGTGCCCGTTCACCGTCAAGAGATATTCGATACTGGGGAATACGTGGCAGTCGCACATTAGATTTCAAGTGAACAACATAAGGGGAGATGTCAAGCAGGCCCACGTCATTGGGACCTGTTGCCCACAAAGATGCAGGAAGAGAACTCAATTCCGGTGGAAGCTTATCGAGAGACAAGTACATTGGAGAGATCACTCTCTCACCCAAAGTAAGCTTTACTCCCGCAGGAGAACAGTACAAAGTCGCATACAAACGTTTTAGCAAATCCAGTCCCAAAAGATTTTCACCACAGCCAGTGGTCAAAATCAACGGAGCTTTAAGCTCACGTGGCCCAATTGTAAGTGGCAAAGGGCACGAAACCGGATTGCTAACAGGGGCGCCAGAGAATCCAACGGAAACATTTGTTAAGCCAGACAAAGGTGCGCCAGGGAGTTTCGAATGCATTATGGAACTTTTCGCTGCACCAGTGTCCAACAGAAAAGGCTCAACGACGCCCGATGTGGCGACTGCGACGTAAGGCCCTCTCTGATCGACCGGAACTGATACTACTCCCTCTCCTTGTCTATGGCTGTCCTAGTAATTACTGTCGTCAGTCCCCTGATCGACGTAATAATCATCTACATTGTACTGCGCAGATCGTCCTTGCGATGATCCACGTTGATCAAAACAATTATTGGAATTTGACGAATTGTCTGAACAATCATTTTGAGCACCACGACCCCTACCACGTGATGTCTGCTGAGAACCACCACGACCTCCTCTAGATATGTTACCGCTGTTACGCTCATTGAGAACTGGACAGTTGAATTTTAAATGACCCTCCTGTCTACAATAGGCACACTGATTGTACCCTAACGAAGATCTCTGCAAGGAGGAGTCATTTCGCGATTGCGACCTATTAGATTGCAACTGCAATCGATTACGTTGTTGCGACTCATTCTGATTCGAACGCGGAGGATACGCCTGCTGCAACAACACTTTAGTTTAAGTTCTTTCGTTTTTTTATCGGCACGGTCATTCTCTTCTTTCTCCCTATTCTCGTAATACTGTGCCGTAGCCAATATTTGAGCAGAAGTAGAGACAGCCCACGCACCCTCAGAATTTTTCAATTTGTTGCTCAAATCGGGCAATAAATTAGAGACAAATTTATCCACAAACAACCGCTGACCACCCTCGGTACCCATATCCTGACCACTGTGATCGATGAATGCCTCCTCAAATCTCGTAAAGAAGTCAGAGACACTCTCGTCCTTCTTCTGTTTGCAAGCTGACAACTTGTCCCAGTTCACCCTCATAGCTGGCATAAGCGTTTTCATTAGGGTAATAATTCTCTGAGGGAGAGCAGTAATAAGCTGTTCAGGCTTAGCCCCACCAATTTGTCGTGTATCTGCCGCAGTAAGAGCAGCCCAATCACCACCTAATTCGTTCGCATGATCTTCCTGACAAATCTTGGCCCATACCGGTTGCGGTACGACATTGCCAACCAGCATATCGATATCGGCAAGATTCATTATCGTAGCATCTACGAGCTGCGACAATTCCTTATAATACCCTGCAGGATTTTTGCGAGGGTCAGGCAAAGATTGCTTCACCTGTAGAACTTCCGATCGCTTCCATGGGAGATGTATCCACACTCTCTGGAAATGTGGCAAGATCGGAGGTTGAGCTGCAGCATTACCCGGCATCCATACTGGTGGAACTTCGCGCATGGGAAACTGACCAGGCGCATCCAACGGTCTCTCAATGTCCTCAACGAACAATGCTTGAGGCATCATAGAGGGGCGAAGAGCCAATAATTGCTCAACAGCACGTCGAACATTAGTACCTACTATCATTCCGCTCGAATACTGGAGCTGTAGGTTGGTCAGAGCAGTTAATACATCATCCGATGCATCAGCCGATATTTGGTCACGCAAAGCCTTGCACATTTCTTCAAAAACATATCTTTGTGTCGGTATATTGAATTGACCAAACGTATTCAGTACCGAACGTGGAGGATTCCTATAGGGGTGCAGCATCCATGCCATCGCCATATTGTACAGCGCAGCACGTTCCCTATTACCAGGAAGCTGACTACGTCTTTGTGGACCGTCCGAACCAGCGGACTCAGAAATAGGTCCAAGAGAATTAACAAAGTTAGCAGCAACTGAAGGGGTACGACGTCGGGTAGATGGAGAAGTATACGATAGAGTAGTAACAAGAGAAGAATCGGGAACAGAAGAAGCAGCAGGAGTAAGTAGAACAGGAGCAGTAGCGGGAGCAGGAGTATGAGGAAGTACAAGCAGAGGAGCAGTAGGAACAGAAGTAGGCAAAGGAATAGGAACAGTCGGAGGAGCAGGCTGAGGAGCAGGTACAGGAGCAGGTACAAGAGCAGGTACAGGAGGAACCACAGGAGCTGCGGTACCCTGTGCGTACGGAGGTGGTGACTTCATAAGATAGGACATTAATGGATCCTCAACTAATTCCTCCTTCTTATCCAACTCCGTTGGCAAAGCGGGATAACATTTATCTATAGTCATACGCTGAAGCCTATCAAAAACTTCCTTTTCCTTTTCCTCCTTATCACGCTGAAACTGCTCTGCTTTCTTTACAATGGTAGCAACACCATCTCTCTGATTACGTTTTGTCTGTCTGATTTCTTTCTGTCTGGCTTCTTTGCGCCATAACCGAAAGGCATCAAACATAGCCGGCCTTGACTTTTTCTTAAACAATTTGGCCTCGAGATTATCTAAGATCGGGGTCTCTAAGCTACCATGAGGTGGCCAACTAAGGACACCATCTTTTTTGGTATAGCGGATCCAATATTCATTAAAGGTAATCGGACCTAACCCGTGTTTGCTGTAAAGCTCATAAGTGGGAGTTCCAACCGGAGGTATCGGACACGAATCCTCCAGTCGGGAATCCGTACCACAACGTCTGAAACAACTGAACAAAGTACTACGACCAGGCATCTTGCACACTAGCCGAGTTTCACAAACTTCAAGGGTTACGGGATTTACCAAGTCCCTGCAAAGAGCAAAAACCCTCGGTTTTTGGCGGCTGCAGTCGTCAAATATTACAACAAAGAACCAAGTACTAAAAACCACAAATGCAATGGAACCATGCAACAACTAAGCAACCACAACCAAGGATTCTGGGAGCGACCCACAAATACTTAACTCAAAGATCGATGGCGTCACCAGGAAGGCCCGTCAATCGTCTCGCTATACGAAGGTGTACGCCAGGCGCCAAAACAGGTCTACAGTCAGGGCAGCAGTCCGTCGCAGCCGTCAGGAGGCCGGAATCTTCGCAGGAAAAGTCGTCAGGCCACTTATTTCGACAACAGGATCGATGAAGCGGGGTGCACCTTCCCTCGGAGATTTCACACGAAGTTCCTCACGATCGTCGGGCTTGGACCGGTACCACTGATGCAGCCCCACGTTGGGCGCCAACTGAAGGACTGGGTTATTTAAGACCCAGCGGTGCCAGGGGACAACACCTGAAACCTTCGTGGGTAACCTGTTCCGGCATACAAATGACAGAGACACGGGACACTTCCTTCGGCGTCAAAGATTTGAGGTTTATTTACTGCAGGGAACACAGAAGTCACGTGAAGAACACAGCATGTAAGTTCGCGGGATCTGACTCGATTTGCTACTGTGGATCGCTCCTTTTTATACAGTTTTCTCTCATAGGTTAACATGGTACACAAAGATTTACAACTTGGTTCCCATCATTATCCCCAAGAGGGGTCGCTTTGATGAATTCGAGGTCCGGAACATAAGTACAGAAACATTCGGTGGTTCCCAACTGTAAAAACCCATCTTCCCACCATTAGTACATTCCAATCGGCAGTAAACAGATCGAAGGAGGAACAGAGACAGGTGTGAGGAAGGCAGAAAACAGTGGGGAGATCGGAAAGGGTGTAAAAGGGGTGGTATCAGAAAACACGAGCTGCAGGCATCAAAGGGACGTGCCTAATGAGATGCACGGCTAAGACAATAGACCGGCACGGCAAGATGTGCCTCGAGCGGGGACATCTGCCTTACAGTATCATCCCCCTCATCATAAAGACACTTTCAAAGGAAACGTGTCTTCCGCAAGAGTCTTGGGAATCCCAGGGTCGCGAAGCGGACAGCGTCCGTTCGCTGGCTACTTGAGGGCAAGAGACAAAATGGATGCCGTATCTAAGATGGAACCCGTGGGTACAGATAGAAACCCACGAAACAAACGAACGGTTCAGGTTAGCACAGCGAAACTGCGCACACCCACTAAACTCGTCATTTGCGGTTCATAGATACCAGACTCGACCATATTCGTGCGAGTCGAAAACACCACTTACGATCGTCACGGAACCTCACAAGTAAAGTTATCCCAAGTGCTCCAATGTTAGAACCACCATTAATTCTACAGGTTATACATGAACAGACAGTTATTAGAGTACTATACGATAAAGAAAAAGAAGCATTAAATAAAAATAGAGAATAACTAGTACAGAAAATAACTCAGCTAAATGTAAATCCTGACGCATTGACAATACCCGTAACTATAGGCCCTTTTGTTACCTTGTATGTAGACAAGGTAAATTGTCCTAAACCACAAACTGCAGCAATTCCTTTAAATAATCCCGGAAAATAAATTATAATAACAGATGACCAAGCCAGTGAGTGTGATTCAGTAAGTTCATCAATGGATCTACTGATAAGAGACAATGTGAGCGAAACCCCAAATAGAGTTATACCTAGTAGCTCAAAGGAAGGAAGGACAGTAACATCCTGGGGGGGTCAGTAGTGCCACATCAGTATCACCAGAAGATTTGGAGAGATGGGCACAAGGGATTATAAAACAGAGTTCACCTCCTAAAATATTAGATATTTACAAATTAAAAGTAGAATTGGAAGAATTGATTGCAGGAAATGTGGGAATAGATAGATTGAACACTTATGATGATTAAGAATTGTTGTTTGTATGTAGGAGTATAATCCGAAATGCGAGATTGTTTTATGAGAAATTGATAGAACTATCCTCTGAGATGAGAATAGACATAGGGAGATAAGAGGTATTACAGAAGCCTTCTCGAGTGGATTTTGTGTCAGGAAGCAAATTGCAAGTGAAAGAGTTACTGTGTCTTTTGCAGAAATGGGGAGATCTTGATAAATGGAGAGTAAGGTGGCAAAAGAAAAAGGAAGAAGCACAGGCTAACGAAACATCTAATGCATATTTGATGAAAGAAACAGGGTAGTAGAAAGATTGTGTTTCATGAGGGAGGTACCTGTTGGTGGATACGTGTATGTTCCATGTCGACAGGATATTTTGTCTTTTACAAACGAGTTCCCAGAATTGAGAGTAACAAAATTGAATGGCATAGGCAGGTTGAAAGGTTTGGGAAGGTTTCTAAAGTTTGTTGAAAGATTTAGATGGTCTGTTTGATATAGTGGTACCTGCAGACTTATGGATAGAATGCAAAATCACAGTAGATTGGCCTAGTGAAGAATATCCGAGAAATTCAAAAACAGGAGAACCCTCAGATGATGTAATGAAGAAATACAACCAAGTAATTACATTCTTAGAAGGAAAGATACCTCCAAAAGAAACAGATTGGGTAAAAATGGATTGAGCTACCCAAGAGCCAAATGAATCTGTTCATGCCTATTTTGAAAGGTTACTGCAGGTATTCAAGTAGTATAGTGGATTTGAAAGGATTGGAGATAAGGATATAGGACATTTTGTATATTGATTGGCTACTGGATTAAAACCTGAGAATGGTCAAATAATTCAACAACATGAGATTTGTTTGCAAACTAAGACCGTAGATGAGATATTGAAGTATGCTAAATATTGTGGGTACTTTATTGAGGATAAGCATAAGAATCTAAAAGAAAAGATGATATGGGCACAAGTGAAATTGGCAGGACAACAGGGAATAAAATTGGATGGTCAAACAGATGGACAGACAAGGTTTCCTTGTCATGGATGCGGAAAGCTTGGAACTTTTGAAAAACTAGTGTTAAAATATTCAGAATAATAATGGCCCAAATCAAAACTTAAATCCACAGACACAGAATGAGGTATTTATGATTCAACCGCAGCAGGTAGTTAACCAGAGGTATCAGCTGCCACCTGCACCTATGCCAAATTTTGCGAATCAGGCACAGTACATCGGGACACCGGATTTCCAGGAAGTGGTTAGAAAAAATTCTGTAGTTTCACAATATTTTTTGCAGAGCAAAAATGAAGAGGATATGTTAATGCAATGACAGTGCCTGAGGGGGAAGAAAGAGGAATGCGTACTTGGTGCATCCTTTCCGGTAGACCAGCCTGGTCCATTTGTTGATGGGAAAGTGGAAGGTAATGACATCACTTTTCTATTGGACACTGGTGCTACCCGTTCTACTGTAAAAACAGCAGACATCTCACACCTACCCCTCTCGGGAGAATCTATCCAAGTGGTTGGAATAGCTAGCCAGCATATCAGAACCCCAATTACAGAACCTATGGAGGTACAAATCAGAACATTCAAAAAATGCATACATTTGTAGTCTGTGATTCAAGTCCAGTGAATTTATTAGGCAGAGACGTTTTGTGTAAAATTAACTGTATGATCTATTGCACACCGGTTGGTGTTGCTCTTCAAGCCCCTGACTAATATATGGTGTATAAAATAATGCTAGCTAAGCAAGGTACCGAAGTAGAGGAAATGTATTCATTAATGACTGAGATTGACTTACCAGAAGTGCTCAAAACTACAGTAAATCCAGAAGTGTGGAATTTGACTGGAAAGGATATAGGTCTAATGGCAAATGTGGACCCAGTAAAAGGGGCTGTGAAAGAAGGTACAGTTTATCCAAACACCCGACAATACAAAATGAGTCCAGAAGTTAAAGCAGGAGTAGCATCTGAAATTGATCGAATGATTAAACAAGGCATTCTAAAGGAAATAATGAGCAGTCCTTGTAACTCACCTATAATAGGTCTCAAAAAGCCTAGTGGGAAGTACAGGGTAGTGCACAATTTAAGGAAAATCAATAAAATTGCAGTACTGTGTTGTCCAGTGGTGCAAAATCTAGCAGTGATTTAGTATCAGATACCCTGGAATGCTGGATGGTTTACTGTAATTGATTTTTGCCAAGCCTTTTTTCGATTCCATTACACCCTGATAGCCAGTATATTTTTTCTTTTAAATTTGAGGATCGTATTTTAACATGGAATCGAGTTCCTCAAGGGTATACAGAGAGTCCATCTATTTTTTTTTTTTTTTTTTCAAGAAGATTTTATTAAGAGAGATAATGATATCAATAATAAAACCAAATACAATATAAGTGATACATTTTGACACAAGAGAAAAATACAAACATGTACTCGACCATTAGCATTCGCTAAACAAATGTATCACCTTCTGATTTAAGGATGGGGACAAGGGAGGTAGCAGAAGAAAAGAAAGAAAGGAGGAAAGAAGAGAAAGAAGCAAAAGAAAGACGAAAGGGAAGAGAGGACAGGAAAGAGGAAATAAGAAGAAGAAGAAGGATTCCCACAGGACTGGCCCAGTGTAGAACAAGAAAAAATAGACAACAATTATACAGACAAATCAAAAGGGAACTGAGGGACCAACCCTTTCGAGGACAACTCCATATAATCGTCCAAGGCTGTCCAGACCCCTTTAGAAATGGAAGGCGAAAGGTGTGCTTGATCAACCGAGGTGGGAGCACTGCGTAAAAAGGAAACCCACGCCCACCACGTATGATAAGAGACAGACGCAAAGGATTTCCATTCCATAAGAATGATTTTTACCGCTACAGTCAAGAGAAGATCTAGTAACTGTAATTCCAACGGGTCTAAAGGGAGAGGAATAGGAGCAGCCAAGGGACCTAGTAAAATTAAAGGAAAGGAAAGTTGGAGGTCAATGTTAAAAATAAGAGATAAGTGTTTCTGAATGAGGTCCCAAAAAGATTTAAGTAAGGAGCAATGATAAAACATATGAGGAAAATCACCCGCCACCAAACCGCAGCTCCAACAGAGATCATCATCTTTAAGGTTGAGCGAATGAAGACGCACAGGCATCCAATGGAGGAGATTGATCGAGAAAAACTTAGATTGCATTAAGGAAGGAGCTATTTTATTACGGAGAGCTAATTTACCAATAGATTGCCAAGCTTCGGACGAAATTTGGTCCGTGATGTTGTGATCAAAATGGCGTGACCATTTTTGTTGCGCAACCGTCTGTGCGGGAAGCGAGGCAGATGACAGAAATTTATATATTTTGGAGGCAACATGACCAGATTTGAGCCAAATGTGGAAAAGAGAGATGGTGGAGGAGGAGGGGTGAAGACGGACTTTAGAAACAGCTACTTTGATTTTAAGAAAGGTATAAAAGTCAAGATTTGTTAAAGAGTGTTTGAGAGCCAAGGAAGAGAAAGGTAATGGATCACCGGAGTCACTGTACAGATGCTGAACAAGAGAGATTCCCTTTTCCACCCAGTATGACATGAGAGTGGGAGAAATATTAAGCTTAATTTTGGAGTTTCTCCAAATAGATGACCACCTAGTTTTATGTAGGGGAATAGCCACCTTCCTATCTAATTTCTTGATCGCAGTAATGGTATCAATAATGATAGAACGGGAAAACAGAATATGTAACGTAGATGTAGTACAGAAAGAGGCAATAGGTAGAGGAGAAGCCAATTCCTGTACAATGAGTAGCCAAGAGGGAACATGACGAGTTGGAGGAGAAAACCAAAAAGCTCCCTGAGAGGCCAAGAAGGCAATTTGGTATTTCTCCCAATCAGGAAAGTTACACCCTCCCATATCAGGAGGTCGACGCAAGAATTTATACGCTAATCGAGCTCGTTTGTTATTCCACAGGAATTTAGAAGTCAGACCATCAATTTCTCGAAAAAAGGAATCAGATAATTTAAGCGGAAGCATGGAGGAAACAAAGTTAATAATCGGCGTGATCATCATTTTTAGAGTTTGTAAGCGACCCCACCAAGAAATATGTTTTGGAGACCACGAATCCAAAAGACGACGCACTTTGAGGAGAGTCTGAGATTCATTATAAGTGACGGTGGCATGAAGAGTAGAACAGAAATAAATTCCAAGGTACTTCAGATGATTAGACTGCCACTTAAAGCCAGCCGAGCCCATATGAGCAGGAAAACAATAGGCATTCAGAGGAAACATCTCCGTCTTATCTTTATTTAGGGTATAGCCCGAGACCGTTGAAAACAAGGAAATGGTGTCGGAAATAGCAGGGATGGCCAAGGCGATATCATCCGAGAAAATAAGAACATCGTCCGCGTATGCGGCAGTTTTGAGACAGTGAGAACCAAAAGAAAAACCTTTAATATTAGGGTGTAGGTCAATCAAACGAAGAAGAGGATCAATAGATAATAGAAATAAGAGTGGGGATAAGGGACAGCCCTGTCTCGTGCCTTGGCGAAGATCAAAAAACGAAGACGTAGCACCATTGACTCTAATGTTAGCTTTAGGTTGGGAATATAAAGACATAACCATATTAATGAAAGAGTCTCCGAGGTTATGCGCGTATAAGACAGCGCGAAGGAAAGGCCAAGAGACCTTGTCGAAGGCCTTTTCCGCATCAAGGGCCAAGGCCGCTGCAGGAAGCTGAGACCTTTTGGCAGCACCAATAATATGGCAGAATGTGCGTATATTGTCCCTTGCAAGACGTCCTTTTACAAAACCTGTTTGGGAGGGATGTACAAGATGGGGAATAAAGGATTCTAATCTTTTAGCCAGGATTTTAGCAAAAATCTTTGCTTCCATGTTAAGGAGAGAAATAGGTCGGAAGTTTTTAGGGTCCGAATGATCTTTTCCCTCTTTCGGGAGTACAACTATGGTGGCTTCAGCAGCCGTGCCAGAGACAGATCCATCTTTAACAAAAGAATCAAAGACCGATTGTAACTTAGGGACTAGCGAAGGGAGAAAAGTTTTATAAAATAATATTGGATAGCCATCAGGGCCCGGAGCCTTCCCAGAACGAGTAGCCTTAATCGCAGACACTATTTCTTCGGGGAAAATAGGTTTATTTAGAAAGGAACGATCCTCCTCAGAGACCGATTGAATCGGAACCGATTTTAAAAAATCACGACAGTGGTCAAAAGAGGATTGGTTAGAAGGGGTATATAATTTATTATAAAAGTCACGAAACACTTCAAGTATTTCCCCTGTTTGGAATCGTTTAGGGCCGGTGTGGTCCGTAATAGAAGAGATCTGCGAAGACTTAAACGAGAAATCTTGAAATTTTAATGTAGCCGCTAGAAGTTTGCCAGCCCGATTCTTTAATAGCAACTTCTTGGACTTTTGTGCTTGGATACCAATATGAGCCCTCTTGGTGACAATGGTATTGTATTTGTATTTTAGTAGTTTAATTTGTTGTAAGCAGATCGGATCCTTAGAATGCCTGAAGGAAGCTTCCAGAGTTTTGATTTCAGTTGACAGATCTGTGAGCTCCTTCTTAATAGCTGAATTACGTCTAGACATACATTTAATGACCTGACCCCGGAAAGTACATTTAAAGGAGTCCCACAAGACGATTGGGGAAGAGACAGATCCCTCGTTTTCACGGAAAAAAGTATCTATAGCCTTAGAAAATTCAGCAACCTGAGGAGGGCCATACAAGACTTCAGTGTTCAACCTCCATGAACGCGCGCGTGATTTAGGGGCAAAGGATGAAAGCGTAAAAGTGACCGCAGCATGATCAGAGACCAAAATAGGGTGAATAAGCGGAGAGGTAGACGATGAAACAAGAGAAGAATGAACGAGGAGATAATCAATACGAGAAAAGGAGGAGTGAGGCGAAGAGAAGAAAGAAAAATCACAGCCAGTGGGATTATGGAGACGCCAGATATCCTGAAGATGAGAGATGGAACACATGTTAAGCATTTGTTTGTGGGATTTAGGAGGGCGAAACTGAAACGAGGAATTTCTGTCTAAGAGAGGGTCCATTGGTAAATTAAAATCGCCACCAACAATAAGATTACCAGCGTGTGGAGTGTCATGTAATTTTTTGGTAACCGATTTCCAAAAAGCCGGATCATCTACATTCGGGGCATAGATATTCATAACATATAAATCGTGCTGACCATCCGATAATTTAGATAACAACCACCGACCATCAGAATCATGATCGGAAGAGAGTATTGATAAGCCAGATTTTCTCGAAACTAAAGTGACAACCCCATTCCGTTTGCCAGAGGCATCAGAACAGGAAACATCCGAAACCCAATCTTTCTTCAAAAACAACGCTTCTCTATTAGCGACCTTGGACTCTTGAAAAAGAACCAAATCTGCAGAGAGAGACTTACAGTAATCCAAAATCTTCGACCTCTTCACCGGGTGATTCAAGCCCTTAACATTAAGGGGTAGCACATTTAAACCCGACATGTATAAGAAGAGGGGTAAAGAGAAGACAAGACTGATAGTAGAAAAAGAACCAACGTCAGAAATACAAGGGAACAACCATTAAGGAAAAGAAACACTGGGGGAGCATCCATGTGGGAGGACCAAGAGAAAGGAAGAGAAAGAAGAGATGAAAAGAGAGGAGAAAGAGGAGAGAAAGAGAGCAGGAGGGGAGGCCTAAAAAAGACCAACATCATGCAAGGGAGAACGTGGAAGAGGCGAGCAAAGGACCCGTACTAGGAGCATAAGTGGGTAAAAACAGTAGCCCAACACTAAAATACCTTGGCCGATAGCAGGAATATCGGAACTGTTAACAAGGAACAGATAATATCGCAGAACATCATTATACTGGAAATAATAAAAACTGATAATGAAAAGAATACTACACTGTAGCATAGAATAAAACAATCTAGCGAGAGAAATATCTAAAATAAGCAACATTAGTAGAAAAAATAAGAAACCGCGTGAGTATGAGAGATAAAGTCTAAACAGTAGATAACTGCGAAGCGAATACAATACAGATTTAAAAAGCTAACAACATAATAAGGAACAAGCAATAACTGTAAATGACTATACTCTGAGGATGAATGACAGAAGCAAGAAAAGAAAAAAAAAAAAAAAAAAGTGATGTATGAGAAAAGAACTGATAGAAAATAGCAAGTTATATAGATAGAGAAAAAGAAAAGTAGAAAAGATATCATATATATCAAATATGAAAAGCAATAATGACGAGATTAGTGCACCCAAATGAACATATCAAAACCTTAGCGAGAGATATATGTATAATAAACACTATTAAGAAAATATTACTAATACACTAATTATATGAGGTAAATCCGAAACAGGAGATAAATGTAAGGTAGAAATGCATATCTAAAAAAGAATGACATACTTAAGGAACAAGCTATAACTGTATATGGCTAAAGTATGAAGCTGAGACACAAAAGAAAGAAAGTATAGAAGGAAGGGAGAAGAATTATAGTAAAACAGGAGAGTAGGAATATAAAGAAAGAGAGAAAATGACTAGTAATATAAAGAGGAGTACAAATGTTGAAGAAATACATAGAGAGAACAAAGAAGGACAATAGATAAGAAAATAGATTAACGAGAATGCGGGTAAGAAACTTCAGAGAAGATGAGAGACAGGGACCCAAACAAAAAGGCATGATAAATAAAAGAAGAGAGCAAAACAAGGAAAAAACCAGGGACCGGAATAAAAAAGGAGAGTGAGAAGAAACTATGAAAAGAGAAAAGAAAAACAAATGTGTTTGGAAATACCTGTAGGAGGAGAACTATAGAAAGAACGAACAAGTAAAAATAGAAATGCAAGAAAGACGACTAGAACAGAGATGAATATGAAGAATAGAAAAATACCATTAACAGACTTGAAAGAGAAGAACAACCGATAAGCAGAACAAGAGAGAACAAAGCACCAGGCATACGGAAAAATATATCAATAAAGGAAAGGAGACAGTTCAAGTGCCCGAAGCACCGGTGGGCTGCGAGGTCGCTTTCTGAATCTCCATCTCTATCTCCAGTTGGTTGTCCAGGAACGTAGATAGGTCAGCCGGCTCATCAAAAATTCTGGAATGTCCTTTATAAGTAATGCGGAACTTCGATGGACCAGAAAATGAAAAAGGAATACCCATCTCAGAAAGACGTTTCCGAAGATTTAAGAAGCCTTTCCTCCTTATAACCGTGTCTCTGGCAAAGTCCTGAGAAATTGAGATCCGGTGTCCATCCCAGATGACTTGTTTAATTTTCCGCATATGAGAGAGAATCAGTTCAGTATGTTGATGCCGCAATGGCTTAAAAATGATTGCTCTTGGCTGGGTTGCCGTCTTGGATCGAAACGTTGGAACACGGTGTGCTCTTTCTATCTCAAAGTCTCTGGTGAATGAGATTTGTAAGGTATCTGGAATCCAATGGGAAAGGAACTCTATCATAGAGGAAGATGATTTCTCTGAATCTTCCGGCAGGCCAAAAATACGTAGGTTAGATCTACGATTACGGTCCTCCTGCTCAGTGAGGTCTCTGCGCAAAGCCGCCATTGAACGCTCTAAGTGGTTGAGGGATCTGGATTGTTTTTGTATACCATCTTCAGCACCACTGATTCGTGATTCAGTAGCAGAAACACGCAGAGAGAGGGCTTTAAAGTCACTCCTGATAGCAGACATCTCCACTTGTAATAAATCCGTGTTAGTTTTCGTTGACTGCGCAATATCATGCACTTCATTGAGGCGCGCCAGAATTGTGTCCAATGTGGAAGTGGTGTCTGACTGAGAAGACTCAGGTGTAGGAGACCCTGACTTAGGTCTTTTTAGCGACGTTCCAGTATCTTTGGAGTCTTTGTTGGTCAAGGTGCGACCCATATTTGCAGCCATGAAGGAACAGTCTCCAAAAGAAAGTATATAACCACTTAAGAGGAGGGAAAGCTGCGCAGCCTGTATCAAAAAAGATATAGTAGACTGAGCTCAATGGGCGCTACTTTATTAATATCGGCGGACTAATATGCAGGGCAGGCATGTAGCAAAATATCAAATAGCTACAATAGAGCAGGGGAGCACTGTAATGAGATCGTAGAAAAAAAAGACCTACACCTACATGAGAGAACTGCACTGAAAGAAACAGCGCGTGGACAGCTTAATTCCAGCCAAGCAGCAAGAAAATAACAAAAAAAAGTAATAACTGTTACCACTTGCAGGCATCATAGACGAAACGACCTGGAAATCCACTTCAAACTGTAAGAATGTAGCCACAGCTGCGCTTCTGAGGAGAAACTGTGACAGCGTCAAGAGCGGTAAAATGGCGGCCGTCCGTGAGGAGAGAAGGTCGTCTCAGGAGGTCGAAATATAAATGAAGCAGCCGGTGCCCAAAATAGCAGGAAACCTCCGTCAAGCAGTTCCCTGCATGTTCCGCCGCTGTGGTCTGCCTTTTCCGCCACTCGGGGCAGCTAGGAAACGGAGAAAATAGCTCACCGGGCTAAACTCGCCTCGGAGCTCAAGCGCGACCCGCCATACTGAAGCGGCGCGCAAGCCACGCCCCCAGAGTCCATCTATTTTTAACCAAATTTGGAAAAAGTGTCTAGAAAAGTTAATTATGCCCATAAAATCAGTCCTAGTGCAATATATTGATGACCTGAGTGTGGCATCAAAGTGCGGAGATGATTGTGTCACTGATTCAATTGCACTATTAAATCATTTGGCTGATGAGGACACAAGGTATCTCCAGAAAAAGTACAATTTTGCAAAACAGGAGTAACATTTTTGGGTTACCAAATAGAAAGAGGAGTGAGGAAAGTGACCACAGAAAGAATCAGAATAATTAGACAAATGCAATTGCCCCAAATGCAGAGAGAAATCAGAATGTTTCTTGGAGTTGTGGGCTACTGCATACTGTAGATTGTTGGATTCTCCTTATTGGTGAAGCCTTTAATCCAGATGACACGGAAAAGAGCAAAAGATCCAATAGTTTGGGATGATAAAAGTGTAGAAGCCTTTGTGAAATTACAAAGCTGTTTATATGAAGCCCCAGCCCTAGGAATGCCTAACTATACAAAAGAGTTTGCACTCTTCTGTTGTGCGAGGGGCGGTTGTGTACTCTCAGTCTTAACCCAGAGACAGGATTAAGCCGACGTCAAGTAGCCTATTTTTCAGCTACTTTGGATCCTGTGGCTTCAGCATTACCCGGCTGCTTAAAAGCAGTTGCTGCTACTTGTATGAGCATAGAACAAAGTGAATCAATTGTGATGGGACATCCAATGAAAATATATATGTTCCACATTCAGTTGAAATGTTATTAACAAGAAATCAAACACAACATCTTAACCCTAGTCAGATGACTGAATACGAAGGAGTAATTCTAGAAGCAGAAAATGTGACAGTGTTCAGATGTACTATGATGAATCCAGCCACACTATTGCCAGATCCAAAATGTGAAGAAGTGAAAGATGAGGCAGAACATGACTCTTTAGATGTTACAGAGATGTGCACTAAGCCACATCTTGACATACAAGAGGAACCACTGAAAGAGCCAGATTATGAGTTATTTGTTGATGGCTCTTGTTTAAGAATTGGGGATGGTGGACTGAGTGTAGCTTATTCTGTATGCGAATTGACTTTTGGTTGTTGAAGCTTCCTGTTTACCTGGAGTGAAATCTGTGCAAGTAGCCCAATTGATCGCTTTAATTAAAGCAAGCAAAATTGGGAAAAATTGGAGAGTGACCATGTTCACTGATTGTCAATATGGTTACAGGTTTGTGCATGATTTTGTCCAGTTGTGGTCAAAAAGGGGATACATGACTTCTTCAGGATCCCCTATCAGAAATGAAAAACGTGTAAAGGAACTTTTGGAAGCAATACAATTGCCAAAGGAACTAGCTGTGGTAAAGTGTGCTGCTCACCAGTCAGGAAATGACAAAGTGACAGCTGATAATCGTTATACTGACCAAGTTGCTCCGTAGTGTGCTAAAAATAAAATGTCAATAAACAGAAAAAATGGAAACAAGTGGAATCAGCTGCCAACTTATGTCATTTTCAGATTTTGAGACATGGGGAGAGGTGTGACAGTTGTAGGAGGAAGTGGAAGAAAGTGAAAAGGAAAATTGGATAATGCAGGGTTGTGAACAAAGGGAAGCAGATGGTGTGTAGGTGTACCATGATGGTAGACCAACTATGCTAGATTGTTTGGTCTCACAAATGGCGAGAATATACCATGGAGACACCCATGTAGGCAGGGATGCTATGATACAACAATTCAGACAGGATTGGGACAATCCAAGATTTAGGCCATTCTCAGAAAGTCTTTGCCAGAGATGTTTAACCTGTCAACAAATAAATCCAGGAAGAAAGACAGTGGTCAGTAGGGGGAGAATTGGGAAAGCAGAGGGACCATTTTGAGGATGCAGCTAGATTTCATAGCACTACCAGCATGCAAGGGATTGAGGTACATCCTTGTGATTGTTTGTTTGTTTTCACGGTGGGTGGAGGCATAGCCCACAAGAAGAAATGACAGCATAACAGTTGCTAGACTATTGTTGAGGGAACTCATTCCAAGATTTGGTTTGCCAGTAACTTTGGAATCAGATGGAGGAACTCACTTTAACAATGAAATAATATGAATAATCTGTGAAGCATTCAAAATAAAAAAAACTGCACTGTGCACAATGTCCAGAGGCTTCTGGAGTGGTAGAACAAATGATTGGCACAATAAAGTCAAGATTGGCAAAGGTGTATGCATCCACTTCAATGAGTTGGCCAGATGCATTGCCTCTTGTTCTGATGGGACTCAGGAGTATTCCTGACAGGAACACAGGTCTGAGTCCTCATGAGATTATCATGGGAAGAGTAATGAGACAGGCATTTATACCAGGACATAGATTGCTGAATTTAACTGATGAACTGGTTTTGGATTATTGAAAAGGATTGGCTGACCTAGTGCGTTCTATCTCTCACCAGGTTGGAGAAGACGCAGTGACCAGGCAGCCGGATCAAGCTCATGATTTGAGCCCTTGATTTGGGTGGTGATAAAGAACCACACCAGAGAGTCGTGCCTAGCACCAAGGTGGGATGAGCCACAACAGGTCATATTGGTTACTACTACAGCAGTGAAGTGTGCAGGCCTGCCAAACTGTATAAATGCCAGCCATACAAAAAGGGTGCCAGCCCCTGATGAAGAAAGACCACAACTGACACAAACAGTTGAAGTTGCTGAAGGTTGTACAGTAGAAGATTCTGGAACTTGACAACGCACAACTGAGCACAAGTCAGGAGGACTGGTTATCAATATTTGACATACCTGAGGTCTTCATCAAAACATGAAGTTGAACAAGATAAGAGAAACAGAAGAATAGTTAAGACCGGACAGGTATAGAAGAACATGCTCAGGAAGAATGGAACAAAGAAACTGGAGATTCTGAGCAGGACCAGATAGGGACAGAACATACTCAGGCGAACAGATCAATTTAAAGACCTGAGCAGAGACAGATATGTATAGAAGAACATGTTCAGGCGACAGAAGAAAAAATTGTAGTGAGACCAGAGCAGGACCAGTCAGGATAAGAAGAACGAGTTCAGAAAGAAGAAAAAAAGATATATCTGAAAGAGTACCCAAACAGGAACAGGTAGAAACAGAAGAACGAGTTCAGGCAGAAAAAGCCACACAGACAAGTCCTGAACAAGGAAGGTAGAGAGAAACTCAGAAGATGAAGAAACTCAAGTTGTACCACAATGTAACGAAAACAAAAGGGCTCTTGAAAGAGACCAAGAAGGTGAAAGTACAGTGCAAGTCAAAAGAGTAAAAAAAGGGTGACACATGGCCAAGTTTGGTCAAAAGGTTAAAATATAGTTTACAAACAATAAATGAAGATCCAGAGCAAGTAAATGAAGTTACAAGTTAAACTCAGGCCGAACAGGCACTTACTAATAACATCCGTAGAAGTTCAAGATTAAAGGTATTAAACAATAAATTCAAAGGACCTGAATGGACCTATGTGATCCTTGAAGAATTTGAAAATCTAGATATAAAGGAAGAATCTGCAGAAGAAGTAAACGTAGAACAGATTGCTGAAGGGAAAGTGAGACCTCCTTGAAAGCACTCAGAAAATCTGATTCAAAATTAAAAGAAAGAAGAGAAATCTTCTTGAATCAAAATGGCTGAGACCGGAGTTACAGAAAGACCAAAACAAAATTGTATAAAAAGTGATTGTAGAATTTGAATATGTAGTTTGTTATTAGTAATATTAGTTTGGCTATTTTTAACGATAGCAGTTCCTTATCTTATGATAACAGATAAAAAGAATGACACTAACATTAATGAAAAGACAGCTAACATGAAAGGAGATAGAGTAGAATTAGAAGCATCAGATGAGACAGATTTACATCACACAGTGACTGACAACGATACCTCTTTAAATATATTCACAAAGTTATTATTTCAGTATGTAGACACCATGGAGATTAGTGATTGTTATGTTTGTATGAAACTACCTACTTCAGTAGCTGAGGGAGTGACGCATCACCATCACCATTTACCTTTAACATATGGTATTTCTTGTATTGTACTTTCAAGTTACAGTTTATAGAACAGGGAAATTACAATATTATTATTCTAATATAGATGTAGTGTTTACAGAAATTCCTATTTGAAAGAATATGAATCCAGTAAGAAGTAGTTTGAACACACAGTTTATGGGTGAATTTTTCCTAGCAATTAAATCATTAGACCTAGAAAAGGCAAATGAAGACAATCTAACATGTTCATTACCTGAAGAAGAGAAAGTATTTTGAATTTAGTTGAGGAAAGGAGGCAAGAAAACCTGCTGAACAGAAACATCACATTCCATCATGGGCAGAGAAAGAAGGAATTTATACAGCTGGCAAAGAGCTTGCTGTGATGGCCCTAGATTTTGTAAAGCCAGGGAAAATATGTCTCCATAGATTAAAGACAGATTATAATGATAAATGTACTGGTTCCAGTGAATGTGAACATAACTTCATAATTTTGGGAGGTTGGGGACTAAAAGGGGGAACTGATCCAGTATTTTCTGGAGTTTACTACGTGTGCGGGAATAAAGCTTATTTTAAGCTGCCTGCCAGGTGTTATGGGAGTTGCTATTTCGAAATAGTTTTTCTGAAGATATACCACGTAAAAAAAAATCACTGGAAGCAATGAAAATACTAATGAACTAACACGTAGAAAGAGAGCTACTTTTTCAAACATAATAGGTGGCATATTCAGTGCATTGATACCTTCAGTGGGAGTCATACTAAATTGACATAGAATCTGTCAATTGTCAACAGTAGTTGATCGTCTTTTGTATGATACTGCTGGAGGCTTCTTAACACCTTGGCTCTTTGAGATCATCTTCTGCTGTGCTGGGCCATAATGTTAATGGGTGTGTTCATGACAAACTCAGCTCGTCATGAGCACAGGAGCACTGTGCCTCATGATGAGCTGAGCTCGTCATGAGCACAGAATGAGTTAATGATTAATACAGAAAAGGTTGCAATTAGGTCTATGGTTTTGCAAAATCGACTTGCACTTGATATACTATTAGCTAAAGAGGGCGAAGTCTGTAAAATACTGAAGACACAACATTGTTGCACTTATATACCAGGCAAAAGCACAGAAATGTGGGAATATGTAAAGAATATTACAAAAATGCAAGAAGAATTGAAACCACTGGAAGTTGATAATGTATGGGAAAGACTAACAAAAAGTATTTCTTCAGTAGGGAATTGGTTTTCCAATATAGGGGAAAGTTTCCTAGGACAAATATTTTTTCCTATAATAGGTATAGCAATAATACTGTTAGCAATAATAATATGGTGTAAGTGTTGCATCAATAACATTTAACATTTAAAAAACCTCAGTAGTATATTGCTTTTAACCTAAATCATGGTGTTAGGAGAGCGATTGTTCTGCTCCGGTTCGGCATATTACCTGTCAAAGCTGTAACATCTAAATGGCATTTAAAGGAAAGCTCGATATGTAACTTGTGTAATGGCGGAGAGCAGGACTTAGAGCATTTAATGTTTGTATGCACAAATCCAAAAGTGGTAATGGCAAGGAAAAAGTTTTTGCAATCTATATAGGTCAAATGTAGAATTAACTCAGCAAAGGAACTGATCATTTTATGCAAATTTCCCCCAAATGAATTTGATGTCATAAGTTTTACAAATTTTTAAAACCCTTTTTAACTTTTTATTAATATGAGAAATCTTAAATGGTGTAAAAACTGAATTTTATGCTTAACATATTTGTGGTCCTCAGTTGAGTACCAAAGCAAATACAAATAAACTTGAAACTTTAACTTGGTGCACTAAAAAACTGAGAAGAAGAAGATATGAGATAAATGGAAAAGGAAACAAAAGAAATCATGAAGAGATTCAGTTCGAAGAAATGAAAAGCAAGTTATATGCGCAAATTAAAGGAGTAAACAACAAAGATTAGAACAAGAACAGAAAGGGGAAAGAAATTGAGAAACGCTAAAGTTGGCATCTGATGAGGGATGGGCAATTTTATGATGGCTTTAAATTGCCATCAGAAAGGGGATTGATGGAGCAAGGACTCGTGAAAAAAGAGGCTTGCTTGAAAACAATCTTCTCATGTAGCCTCTAAGGAGGAGTGTGGCTCAATGGTTAGAGCGGCAGACCCTGATGCAGAGTTCTGGCCTGGGACCAGGGTTCAATTCCCGCCTTGGCGGGTCTTGAGCTCAATTTCCTCGGATCTGACAATTCTCGCCTCAGTACCTATTCTAATCATGGGCCCCATGCTCCAACTCTGGGTAATAGCTTGCTTAACCTCCACACCGGCCCCAGCAGCACTAGGATGCCTGGGGGTACCCAGGAGTAGACACTTCACAGGGAAAGCCAGGAAGGGTTCCACAGCGGTATGAGTAATAGCGCCAGGAAACTGATTGGTTACAGTGCGCTCTACAAATACCTTGACATTTACATTTAAACCCATACTAAAATTGTATTGTGGAAATAACATGCCTTACACTACAATTATAAGTAAGAACTAAGCTTGCCTATGTGTCTTATTAACCAGTAACTCGAGTGTGATTCTAAAATGCCCGCTAACTGAAATTCTTAAGTGCGCATGAGTCTACTTCATCTACGTAGTATGAAGTATCTTTTGCTTGTAGGGAACTTTCTGCACTTGCGCAGTAGCTAACAAAATGGCCGCTTGAAACTCACATGCTTGCCACCTGTTAGCTGGAAAACTAAACTCAGCCATTTTTCTAATGCTAACGCGGGGAGAGTAATAACAAGTCAATGGGAGAAGAGTAGAGATAGGTGGTATACAGTGAAACCATTCATTTTTGATTTTAACATTTGTCTTTTTGACTCTTTCAATAGTGCCTATTATTGGCCCAGAATTAAGGCGATGGGTTTATTAACAAAGGGGTAACTGAAAAAAATGATATGTAAGCATGGTGTGATACTCACCTCCCCTGGCCTGTCCAATCAGAGTTAGTATTTTCGTAAGTTTGAAACATTAATAGGTGGTAGTAGAATACAGAAAGGTATAATTGAGGTAACATTAGTTAGTTAGCTTAGCTTGAGACTGGGATGCTATTCGAGAGCACAGAGTCCACACACGGATATGCTGAAGCATGAGACTGGGATGCTGTCGGAGTAACGAGTGATGCTGAAGAAGAATAGAATTGCTGACCAATTATTTTAAGCAAATGAATTCATTTGCTTAAAGAATCTCAAAGAGGAAGAGAGTGTCAGAGAGGGGTGCTAAGCAAGCGTCGGTGATAGAGAGGTCGTCTGTCCTGTCCTAATTTCTGTCCTGAAGTCTTTGTTCTCCAGATCTTTCCTTGGGAACCCATACCAATTCCTAAGCCTGAGAGTTAGTTTTCACACCATTCTAGGTAAATATAGATATATCTGTGTATGCGCTTATGTGCTTTTCTCTCTATCCTCTCCCTTTCATGTAGTGTCATTGCAAAGTATAAATGAATGCATTTTGATTGATTATTTGAAATCTTCCTTCTTGTGAGAAATAGTTTGTTCTGTACTTTGTAAGTGGTTCACATGAATTAATCTGAGATAAAATTTAAAATACATTCCGACTCTGTGATTATTTCCGAGGTGTAAGTATATTTGAAAACTTATGTCATTTCACCATCAACTAGTTCAACTAATGGTCCATTGACCAGGGAAAATAATTTTTAGATCACTGAAAGATTAGGTAGGACCTTGAGATAACTAATCTAGAGAATTATAAAAACATGACCCCAGTGGTAATTGCCAGTGTGTTGTTAATGAATGTATGGGCCCAGGTGAGTATGTGGTGTTAGATTACTTGTTGCTGGTAACCGGCTGGATCACACTCCTTACATCTTACCAAGTACTTCAGGCCCAGCATCAGGTGAAGCTTAGATTGACAAGGAACCATCAAGCCCGTGGGGGTTGGTGAAGATGGAAGACAAGTCAGTGGAAGCTGATGAGATCAGGCAGACTAGACCAATAACTGCAAAATAGTTGGTCACTGACTTTGTGGGTCTGGAGTCATTTCTGAGTTAAGGGTGGTAGAACCATATCCAAGATCACAAATGCATTCTAAACCTTGCCTGGAAATGTGTCATTAGTTGCATTGGCTTTCAGCTATCATATTAGTCTGCACTTGTATTTTTGAGCCCACTGTTTTTGTTTCCTCTCTCTTGCTTCTCTTTATTCCTCCCTCAGCCTTCTCCCATTAGTTGAGTGTTTCTTCTCTCCCTTTTGTTGAGGTTTTATTCCGATGTGTTTGCAGCAGAGACCTAATGCTCTGGGCTGAGTTCCAGCTCTTCACAAGGCTCATAAAAAGCTAAACCTGCTGCTGAAACAGGAAGCCTTGTAAACCTACACATATGTCACATTGTATCATCCGCTGTAAAAGATACCTGTTGTCGTATATCTTCCGCCTCGTGTGGATCTAGCTTTCTCTGCTACATCAAGGTGTGTCGTCCTGTGGCTTAAATGGTTCCATGCTGGATATTGAGCTCCACTCTGGTGTTTCTCTCACTCCTTTCCCCCCTTATTCGCCAGATGCCTAAAACTGATGCCAAGTCCATCATGTTCAGAGGTGAAGGTGCTCAGGGTCGACATGAAGAAAACAAGAAACCTTCTCAGGGGTCCCACTGATACTTGGTCCTTTTAAACCAACAAAGAAGATATTGGCACACATAGGACAGAAACAAAGGACAGCCCAAAGATTGTACTTCAACCAAACCATTTGTAAATACTAATGTAAGTCATATTTACAGGAAGAGCTTCTCAATAGTATTTCAAAAGACTGCAAAAAAAAAAACAGCCCAACAGACTGTTTTATTTCCAAGAAGCCAAAATACACTCAATTCACTAGCTTAGGCTGGCAGAACACCAAAAAATCGCTCTGCATTTCTCCATTCATAAAATTGTGCAGAAAAAGGATCCTTGTTTGTATTATGTCATATTTTAATTCCCTGGGGATAAAGAATCACCAAGGGAGAAATATATTTTTATACCTAAACCTTTTTAGGCATTCCCTCTAGGGGAGCCGGCTAATTTAATTCACATCTCACTATGGTACCTCCAAAAAGCAACACATTCTTTGAAGTATGCTTGAAACATGCATGCCAAAAATTGTGCAGAATATGCAGTATTATAATCAAAGTAGTGCTTAATGTACTCTTCATACGTTGCGCCGTTCAAATCTTATACAAAGTAGAGAAAAGTCTCCTCATTACCTGCCTACACAAATTGCAATTCGTATATCTATCCCATACACATCCAAAGTTGGCCAACACAAATTCCAAAATTCCAAAGCCACAGTAAGTGTTACTAAACTACCTTACCAATCCAAGGCATTAAACCAACAGCAAGTGATGCAGAACGACTCTTACCAAACAAATGGATGTCCAAATCCTAACTGCCAAGCTCTGAATGACCTAACGGTCTTTTTAGAATATTCACGACAAAAAGGTTCTCAGTCAGGGGTGACATCATGTGGAGGATCAAAATCAGGAAGATCAGAAATATACTGGGCTGCAGAGACAGAGAATCCCCAGAATCTGCGTGCACAGAGTACCTCCTTAGTAGAGTCCAGTCCTGTCCTCCTCAGTAGATTTCTGTCTCCTGACAAGATCACTCCCTCAGATAGCCACTTCTCTGATGAGGTCCACGTTGGAGTGCCATTTGAAGAAAACAAGAAACCTTCTCAGGGGTCCCACTGATACTTGGTCCTTTTAAACCAACAAAGAAAAAATTGGCACAGAAGCTGTAATATAAAAAGAATACATTTATTCACCTCAGATGAGGTAGACTACGTCACACAGAAGCCTTAGCAACTGAATGAGGCAGTCTAAGGAGTACAGAAAACTGGGGCCTTATATATGCTTAGGGTTACATAGTCAGCATAAGATGAAGGGGAGGTCTTGGCACATGTAAGCATGCAAAATGACTAATATGGGCAAACAAGCTCTGCTTGCTCAACAAAGTGGGAGGAGCTAACAGTGGCTGTTTTTGGCAAACACATCCTGATATTTACAGACTAGGAACAGTTTCAAGGACAACTACAAGCTCAACTGAGCATGTGCGAAGGTGGAAGATGCTGAATATAGTTCGTTTCTAGGCAGATTACAAGAGCAGTCAAAACTGAGGGAGGACAGAGCACATGGCGAGCATGTGGCAGTACATGGCTAACTAAAATGGCTGCCAGAAATAAAAAATGGCTTTCAGCTCATGCTAACAAATCTGTCCAATATTTTAAAGAGGCTTTAGCGCTTTACACCTCTGAATCAATCTCGGAATCATAGACAAATCATAACATTTTAACATTCCTCTGAATGCAGAATATCTAAGTATGTTTTAGCTAAACTGCACTTTGGCTTTAAAATAATGTGTTGATATACTCAAGAGAAGGACTTGTCTGGAGCTTAAGAATTAGTATGATCAGTCTTATCAACATGACCACACTTCTGAAGGTATTACACAGCTTAAAGCCCTCCTAGTATAAATCCTTGACAGCTTCATTAGGGGCCAGATATATGAACCTTTCATGTAGCATCTCACAATTTGTGACTTATTGTGAGTCACAAATTGTGAGACACTAAATGAAATGTACAACAGTGTTATTACACTGTTTTGTGATTCCCAATGGGATCGCAAATTGCGAGGCACATTAATATTAATGAGCCACTCGCAATCTGCGAGCTCTTTGGGAATGCCAGCCCTCCCAGCGATGGAGGCCTGCTGGGCTCAGCAAACCACCATGTCTGGGACTTCTTTTTAATAAAGCAGCTTTTTTTTTAGTTTTTTTAATGCAGCCTGTTTTTCTTAAAGGAAAACAGGATGCATTTAAAATAATAAAATGAAACATTTTCGTTTAATTTTTAACGGTAGGCAGGTAGGCAGTGGGCCCGTTTGCGCATGCAAAATCAAGTCTTACATCTGGCACCTAGATGCCTTAACTTAGCACTACTGTCTACCTTTATGTAGAGTAACCAGAACCTGTGATGTCTAACTCGATATCTGCGTTAACCATCAACAAAATTGAGGAGTATGTGCACCGCCTAGCTTTTGGTAGTCATTTTTTGGGGGGGACAATGTTAGATCAACGGCTTATCCACAGACCATGTTAAATGCCAGTGTTGTAACGAAAGTTGAGAGGGCCATCCTGAAAAATACATGGAGACCTCCCACGTCCGGGCCAGGTCAAGAGCTCTCAGGCCAGGGTCTGCGGGGGGGGGTCTATTGTTACGCCACTGCTCAATACTATTGACTTCCTCTGATACAGAATCTTCTTTACTGCTCTACAGTCATGCTTTCTGTTGCATATATGGTGCAAGTGATCAGCATAACTTATACAGTCAAAAACAGCTCAGATACTTTGCAGAACATGGCTGGGTTCATTTAGAAAACACTTAAATGACGAAAAGTCTTGGCCGGGGTCCATCGGGAGCAATACTGTTTGTTCTTCGCCAGATATTTGCTGTGAAATATTACAGAGCATGGACAAGCGCACTGCTACAACTAGAGACACAATCGTTTCTTGAAGGTCAGTTTAGGAGCTTTACAGTCCTGCAGGAGCGATTTCAGATTCCCCGGAGGATACCTCCCTGGAGCAGTAAGTAGCATTTTTCCTATGTAGTCAAGCAATATCTGTTACAGATGTCTATACGTTTTTGATGGACAAAATGCACTTGGAGCAGGAGAGGAGGGCCTATAACTGAAACAAATTACTTGTGAGGCTTATTTCCAATGTTTATAACCTTGAGGCGCAATCTCCTTAAGCACAACAAAAACAGGCCTTTCATGTTTTGTCCCCAAACAGATTTTGTGAAAGCTATTCTGAAGCACTGGATGCACAGCCAGTCTAGTGAACACACTCACACTCATACTTAATGGGACATTACTTCGCCTTGTGGGAAATTCAACCTGGGTCTTCCCTTTCTTTACAAATGACTACATTCACTTATATGTTTCCTAATTATGTTATCTTTTTTTCATTTGTTATATTACTTACTTTTAAAAGGTATTGATCCAAGATGCAGTGGTGGCAATGTAGTGACCACAACATAGTGAGCTCAGTTTAGTGCGGGTATACCCACACATGGGCATCCATTGTTGTCATAACCTCTTTCGGAGGGTCAAGGGGCAAGCAGGGGTTGCAGGGCCCAAACATGGGTCTTGTGACTTTTTACTACTTTTTTTCCCTTGGCCCGACTTACTATGGGCCCTGAGTACCTGGGCCAAGTACTAACCTCCGGCGCTTGACTCTCAGTGGTAGCGCAGGTCAAGCAGTTCAAGGCTCTTCACTGGGAGGTTGGTGCAAGTATGTATATATAGGCTCATAACTCAAAATACCCGCAGTGACCCCAATAATATAATTGTCCAGTCCAATGCTTTCTTTTTGCATTTATTCTGCACACAACCACTTCACACTAAATACGTGATACAGAATGTCTCTCAAGGCTAGCGCTCTAGTGCTGATCTGTACCTGTTTCACCTGCGGGCCCTCTATCCTCCTTCTTACTCTAAGCTAATCCGTATGTCTCTGGTGGATGATTGAAGGTGATCCCACAGGTACTGCCTGCACTAGAGATGCAGATCAAAGTCTGGCTTTGGCCTTGAAAGTTTCAGGTCTTCTGGTGTCAATTTTCCGAGCTCATGCATGTCTCCCAAAGGGCCTGCAGCCCTCCTGCAGTCTTACTCAACCGCAGCCTTCAGAAGAGTTGAAGAGCTGGGGTGCTTCCTTCCTTGCTCTGTGACGAGCAGCTCACCTCATGTGATCCTGCATTCAGCATGTTAAAGCAACCGCAATCGACAGCAACAGCAATGCTACAGGACGGCTTCAATCTGAGTCGATCCTATAAATATAGGGACTCCTCCGATACAGGTGGCGTCCCCAACAGCCCTAGTGGCCCCTTCCTGTCATACAGGGATGCCAAGTATGGGTGACACCCCAAGAAGTTCAGATGAACGGGGAAATGACCGCAACGGTCCCAATGGATCCCTTCAGCATATGGGGGTCACGGATATGAGCAAAAACTCCCACAGACTTAGTTGCAATGGGCCATGGCTCCAGCAGGATCAGTGAAAACAAGCAATGGCCTCAACAGTCTCAGTGGCCTAACCGCTGGCATAAAATGGCGATATGGACACAGACAATGGACCCAATGCTGTCTGCTGCACTGGACGATAGTCCGCATTTTCATGGTAGCCCAATGTGAAATACCAACTTTCACCAGAGAGCAATGGCTCCCTAGAAGCATCAGTCCCAACAGACCCGGATGCCTCACACTCTGCTCACCTGAAGCCACTCGCCATGATCCCCGGTGGGCCTCACTGCCTCCAGGTTCTCTTCTCCTCCTCTTGAAGTGGCACACTGGTCTTGGCAGGAAGGCAGAAAGCTGGTTATGGCCCCTCACCCAGCTGGGATACTTGCAGACCTTGGTTCCCAGTTCTTGTTGCAACCTTTTTTCTCCTGGTGAACAGTGCTGTTGAACAAAGTGTGAGACTCAGGCTTCACCTTTATAACCAAAATCCAAGGAGCATACGCAATTTAGTGTCTGAGCCTTTGCAATTTGGATTGAGGGTGACAGCTCTTTTGAAGTGCTCTTTCTTCTTCCCTGTCAGCCATAGCAGGAGTGGCTCAAATCTGATTGACCCACAACACAGGTCAATGCATTAACCCGGAATCACAGCTGGCTGTTAGCCACTACTGAAATATGACTCATAAAGCTTCAAAGTCATATGCCTTCCTCTCTATCAGGAATCCCTTGTCCACAGTGCCAATGCTATCAGTCTTGCCTTCTCCTGACAATGAGCACATGCCCCACTGACCAGGAACTGTTCCTGGAATCAAAGAGACCTTTGGTGCGCACAGAGGAGGCTCTGCTCACCTTCCTCCAGGGTGTGCGTATTCCCATCCCAGTCCTCAAGAATGTCAGAAGTCCATATCTCCTGTTTCAGCATTGCAGTCCTCACCTTCACCAACTTCCCCAGGCCCTGGGCTTCTAAAATGGAGTCCACAGGCCTCCATGTTATGTACAATCCACAGTCATATACACACCCCAGTATCACGTGCAGTCAGGCACTACACACAATCTATTCAAACCAATGGTGAGTTAAGTACACAGCCACAGGACTTTACATAAGTTCTTTTGTCACTTAATTCCAGGTGAGGGCAGTAGCCCCCTACCACTCTGAGGGGAGTCCTTGGTGTGCCCCTCCCCGGTATTTCAAGGCCTCATCCATGAGTCAGGCCTAGTTAATGTTGCACACGCATGATCCGTGTTCGCAGATGGCCAAAAATCAGTACGAAGAATCCAGATATCCATGCAGCTGGGGCTCTCAGGGTAGAGGGGCACGTCCATCACCATGTCTTGGAATTTTCTGTTGCAACTATTGCCATGACTGTGGATTTTATATACAAAAACTAAGATAATTCCTCCATCAGGGTAAATGTGTACCACGGCTACAATAATTATCATCCTCGCTTTCTAAGAACCTCCCTTCAAATGACCACTTATGCACCATTTCTGTTTTAAATTACTTCATCAAAGAGTTCATGAAAATGATGAAAGTACCACTATCCAACTAAGGAAAGTCAGGTATACTGATGCCAAATAGGCAGGAAAGTATGATTAAAGATTTCTCTGTGGTATGTTACAATACTTGATAGGCTGCGAAGGCTAGGAGCTGGAGATAGGAACTTGGAAGCATTCTAGACATGTGCCCATCTCCAAAATCACAGACCATGTCCATCGAAAATTACCCATTAAGACTGGTCCATGTTCAATGGGAAAATAATGATGTCATGATTTTGAGTAGCTGGGGATGATCCATCCACTTCCCACTGTACTACCCGCTAGAACTTTATGCTGCTTTCTATATTCAGAACAATGTGGGGTGGACACCTGTGAACCTCGATCAGCGGCCTATTGATGGCTTGGGGTATTCTTCATCAACCCGCCTAGTACTTCAAGTGGCAAGATGGTGCTCACCACATCGATTTTGTATCATCAACTGTGTTCTGTGCATCCGTGTTTAACAGTGTTGCTGCAATAGAGTATGTGCAGGAATAGCAAAGCCTTCTGCACCTGACAGTCTCAGAATAGCTGCTTCTCTGGTTTTTAAGAGACTGAATACCTGGCTTTATAGCTCACTCTTGGGGATTCAAAGTTATACTGAGATTCCCAGTTCTGCAATAGTCTCACAGTGCCTCTCGTTCCTGCCTGGTGTTTTCTTACTCCTCTTGTTGACTTTGGCATATAGTTCTTGTTCTCCAGGCGTCCTCTGGAGTCCACCTGCTGCATACCTATGCCCTTACTGCAATGAAGAGGACCTTGAGGGTGGCACACTACATGGTTGCTCTACATTGAAAGGTCTATCTCAAGGTTGATCATCACTGCAACTAGGTCAGAGGCAATATGTCCATCACCCTGCACTTTGCTGCCATGGCAAAATAGAATAAAAATACACGTCTCCCAATCCCACACAATAAGGCAACACTATACCCCTTTAACATTGTGGATCACAGAATCATTAGTAACTTTGATCAGACAGATTTGCACAATGTTGATCTTCTCTATCCCACTACCTTACCTTGCCATATAAACACTTGCTGAACATTGCCTTTCTATGACTGTTCCTCATGTCCAAGATGTAAGGCAGAATATCGTGCACAGACATATAACCCGGCATAAATATCACGTCCAGAATGTTATCTACAAAACTTTTGTCCCATCGGGAGTACATTTTCTATTATCATCTCAAATTAGTTGAAAGACAATATTTAGGACACAGTATTTTTTATCAGATGATATTACGACAACCATACCTCAACCCTCTCCCCGCCTATCTATAATACCCTACTGATACAATAAACCAAATGAGCAAGCTTGCATAGTGGACTATAGTATTGACTTTTCATTATTGAGCTTTCAAAAACTATATAAATTACAATGAGAAAACTCAAAGTATTTGAAGTCAAACCTACAGTAACAAACTCAAATTAAGTTAGTACCTGATGTAACTTGCTAATACAATGATAAAACAATAAAATCTTACAAAATAAGAAAAGGTAGTCACATAATAATGTACATAAAACATCTTCCGACTAACCGCTGCAGGAAATCTGATTTGGAATGTATTTTATAACAATAAAAAGTATTAAAATCAATATCATCTCTAGTGATGAGAGTTTTACAAGTAAAACAAATTTCCCGTTCAGGCAGCACATTTAGACAATTTTGTAAAAAATTTGAACTGAGTTATAGTCTAGGCAAAATTTTAATCATGCTGGCGTCTTTAGCATAATTGTTTTAATTTTGTGTTACACTTGGTATTCAACATTCCTGAAATTACACTAATTTGTGTAATCATAAGTGACCGTTCGTGATAAAAGTTTACCTCAAATGAACAGAAACAACAGAACAAGAGTGGCTGTTGTTCACATTGCTTTTGTTTTATGCACTTTTTCATAAGCGGAAACTGCATTCTTACATTAAATATTGAAATGAAATTTGCATTTTGCCCTAAAATTTTGCGCAATTGATGGATTTGCATTTCGCATACTTACATGTAATTTTGCCTAATTTTCTAAAATGTCATGTCATCATACGCAAGCAAATTATGTAAATTCTGCATACACCAATTATACACGTTGGAACATACCATTCTTGTTTCACACATCAAGCAGAATCCCAAACTGCTTTAGAAATACGGACGGTAGTCCTAACAAACGAGCGGTCCGATCAATTACTTAAAAGCATGAAAACTTGAGGAGATCAGTAGGGTATGGATTGGGGTTCTATCCTCAAGCCCACACAGTTTGCTATTGGTGAACTGCTGCCTCTACTTTTAAACAGACCTAACTGTGCACAAAGGTGAATGCACAAATCTGAGTCAGAGAAGGTGTTGCACGTCACAGGGTCTAATGAGCTTAGAAGATACACCTAGGGTCACAGAATGAGGTATAAAAATATCCTTTATCACAATGTCGTACTCCTATACATATAATGGTAAGTGCAAAAATACTTTTTTTAAAGTCTTGTTGACACATAAACAAAAATATTGTTTTATTTAAATAGAGTTTAAAGTAGTAAATGTTAAGAATTTTAATATATAAATTTAGTATAATGTAAATTAAATATATTACATTAATATTTAACCCTTTCGCTGTTAGGCCTTTTCCCCCCTGTGCTATGCCTTTTAGGCTATTTGGGGTAGTTTGTCCCGAGGCCCCTGCAACGTTTGTCCACATAAGTAACCACGCCAAATTTGCGTTCTTTTCTTCCAACATCCTTGAGGATTTTAAAGGTGCCCAGGGGATGTGGGTTCCCTTAGAGTAGACCCAGAAATTAGCCAAAATACAGCAATATATTTTTTTTTTAAATGGAAAACAATTGCTGCAGAAGAAAACACCGGTTTTGTTCCCTGCAAGTGGCCTCAACAAAGGATTTGTGGTGCTGAAATCACCATCTTCACAGCTTTTAGGGACAGGCAGTCTTGTGTCAGAAAAAGAACATTTTCTACACAGCTTTGGCATTTTACTGGGACATAGCCTCGTTTAGCTATTTTTGGTGCTTTAAACCTCCTTCCGGTTAGTGGTAGAAATGGGTGTAAAAGCAATAATGAAGCCCGGAAAGCTATATATTTCTGAAAAGTAGATATACTTTTGAATTCAGCAAGGGACCATTTGTGTAGATGCTTAAGGTTTTTTTTATAGAAACTAACAGTTGAAAATAAAAAATATTTAATATTGAGTTAAAAAAAACAGCCACTTTTGTGAAAGTTTTCACCTGTAACTTTTAATAAGTATGTCAAATTTTTTAAAGCAGTATACCGTTACATCTTATGGACCCTTCTGGTTGTGATGATATATAGGACTTGTATATTCACCAAGATCCAGAGGAACCCAGAGCCAATAACTGAGCTGCGTCTTGCAATGGTTTTTCATTGTGTACCTGGTTTATACCAATTTATTTAGTAAATTATAAAGAGTGAAAAATAGGTACCAAGGAAACATATATTTCGGAAAGGGGAACAAAATATAGAGCTTAGAAGCAGTGGTCATTTGCATATCTTCAAAATTGCGGGTACCCATGCAAGCATGTGAATTAGAGTTTTTTTTCAAAATGACTTATCTTTTTACAAATTGTCTATAATTTGGAATGCAGAAATGCAAAGAAAGTCTATTGATAAGAACACATGTTCTACTTTTCTGTGTTCCCCTAAGGCACCCAATACAAATACTACCCCACTTGTGTGGGTAGGCCAATAGTCCACGACAGGAAACGGCCCAAACCCCAGCTTGGACATTGTCCCTTTTTTGCAATGTGCCTAGGTGTGGATTTTGAACCCTTGACCAGCTGTTATCTAGGAAAAGGTAGCAAACCTATGCATTTTTACCAACTAGACACCCAAGGGAATCCAGGATAGGGTGACTTGTGTGGTCCTCCCCAGGTTCTGTTACCCAGAATCCCTTGCAAACCTCAAACTTTGTGAAAACCCCCCACAAATTCCTATCACTTCTGTGATGGAAAGTTCTGGAATATGAGTAGATACACAAACTTCCACCCACCCCGCATTTCCCAAAGTCTATCAATAAAAATGGTACTTCACTTGTGTATGTAGGGCTAGTGCCTGAAACAGGAAAAGGCCCAAAACACAACGTGGACACATCAAATTTTTCCAGTGAAAACTGACCCTTTTTTTGCAATTTGCCTAGCTAAGGATTTTGAACCCTAGCTCAGCCGGCACCTAGGGAAGTCTAGCAATCCTATGCATTTATGAAAACTAGACACCTAGGGGTATCCGGGGTGGGTGAGTCGCTTGACTCTCATCAGGGTTTTTTTTAACCCAGAATCATTTGCAAACCACAAACTTTGAATAAAAAATAATTTTCTTCACATTTCTGGAATGGAAAGTTCAGTAATTTGCAGGAAGCCACAAACGTCCTTCCAACGGGCATTCCTCCAAGTATCCCAATAAAAGCGTTAGTACCTCACTTGTGTGGCTAGGCCTAGTGCTCGTGACAGGAACCGGCCCAAAATGCAATGTGAAAGCATCACATTTTTCCACTCAAAGCAGACCCTTTTTTTCAAAGTGGGTAGCTGTAGGTTTTGAATGCTAGCTCAGTCGCAACATAGGGAAGCCTAGCAAACCTGTACATTTTATAAAGCTAGACACCTAGGGATATCCAGGGTGGGGTAACTTTTGTGGCTCTCACCAGGTTAATTTTACCCAGAATCCCTTGCAAACCTCTAACTTTTACTAAACAAGCACATTTTCCTTGCATTTCTATTTCTGGAATCTGCATGGAGCCACAAACTTTAATCTTCTCTGCATTCCTCTAAGTGTTCCGATAGAAATGGTACCTCACTTGTGTGGGCAGGCCGAGAACCTGAGACAGGAAAATGCCCAAAATACAACAAGGACGCATCACATTATTCCACTGAAAACGGATCCTTGATTTCCAATGTAGGTAGCTGTCGATTTTTGACCCTAGCTCAGCCGTCACATAGGGAAACCTTGAAAATCTTAAAACATTTTAAACTAGACACCTAGGGGTATCAAGGGCAAAGTGTTGGAAAGTTCTGGAATCTGCAAGGAGCCACAAACATCTGTCCACCTTGTATTCCCCCAAGCCTTACAATAAAAATGGTACCTCACCTTAGTGGGTAGGCACAGTGTTTGTGACAGGAAATGACCCAAAATACACCATGGACGCATTGCATTTTTCCACTGAAAATGTACTCTTTTTTCCAATGTGGATAGGTGTAAATTTTGGACCCTAGCTCATCCGGCACCTAGGGAAAGCTAGACACCTAGGGGTATCAAGAGTGGGCTGATTTGCATGCCTCTCAACAGCTTTTTTACCCAGATCCCTTGCCAACCTAAATCTTTGACTAAAATAAGCACATTAACTCATATTTCTGTGATAGAAAGTTTTGAAATATATGGGGAGTCACAAACTTCCATCGACCCGGCAGTTCGTCAAGTCTCCCAATAAAAATGATATCTCACTTGTGTGACAAGGCCTGGTGCCCGTGACAGGAAATGGTCCAAAACGCATCATGGACACATCATATTTTTCCACTGAAAACTGACCAATTTTTACAATGTGGTAGCTGTAGATTTTGGACTGTAGCTCAGCTGGCACCTACGTAAACCTAGCTAACAGGTAAATTTTTGAAAACTAGACACCTACGGGAATCCAGGGCAGGCTGACCTATGTGGCTCTCACCGGGGTTTTTTTACCCACACTCCCTTGCAAACCTCAGACATTCTCTAAAAAACACATGTTCCTCAATTTTTGTGATTCAATGTTTAGGAATAGGCCTCAAACATCCATCAACACAACATTCCCTGAAGCCTTCCAATAACAATGGCACCTCGCTTGTGTGGTTAGGTCTAGTGCCTTTGAAGGAAACGGGCCAAAACACAACGTGGAAGCATGACACTTTTACACTGAAAACGGACCCTTTCAATTCCAATATGGGTAACATGTAGATTTTGGACTGTAGCTCAGCCGACACCTAGGGAATCCTAGCAGACCTGTACATTTATGAAAACTAGACACCTAGGGGTATTCAGGGTGGACAGACATGCATGGTTCTGTTCTCGCCAGTTTGCTACCCAGAATCCCTTGCAAACATCAAACTGTGAGTAAAAAAACACATTTTCCTCACATTTATGTGATGGAAAGTACTTGAATCTGTGAGGGACCACAGACCTCCTTCCACCTGGCATTCCCTCAAGTCTCCCAATTAAAATGACACTTCACTTGTAATGTAATGTAATGTAATGTAATGTAATGGGGTTTTATAGAGCGCACTTCTACCCTGAGGCCTCGTAGCGCTTAAGACGGGTGGGTGAAAGCAACTGTCAGAATGTGCACGTTACTGGAAAAGAAGGGTCTTCAGCCATTTGCGGAACTTGAGTAGATCTCGTTCACTACGTAGGGTGAGGGGCAAGGAGTTCCAGCGGAAGGCGGCATTCCAAGAAAACTAGCACCCCCCACCTCGCTTGTTTGATATTGCGAGTTACTGCCAGGCAGGTACCCCCAGATCGTAGGGTTCTTGGCGGATGGTAGGGGGAGACTAGGGAGCAGACTAATGCTGGACCAGTGCGCCACATGGCTTTGTGGGCTATACACATCGCCTTGAATTGGATCCGAGCCTGTATTGGCAGCCAGTGGAGTGTTTTCAAGGTGGCTGACCCTGAATGTCTACGAGAAAGTCCGAGCAATAGGCGAGCTGCAGAATTCTGTGTGACATGCAGTTTTTTGATGGCACTCGCCGGGGCGCCTAAATACAAGGAGTTCCCATAATCAAGGCAGGACAAGATTGTGCGGCTATACCTAGTACTTGTGACAAAAACAGATCAATCCAAGGTCAATGGGAGTCCCCTGTAGCAGGCACTAGGCCCGGACACACTAGAGGGGCAGCATTTTTATTGGCAGAGGGGTATTGCAAAGTGGTAGAAATTTTTGGTGGATTCCAGTGGATTCTGGAAGTTTCCATCACAGAAATGTAAGGAAAATTTTGATCTCAGGCAGAGATTGAGGTTTGCAGAGCATTGTGAGTAAGAAAACCTTGTAGGATCCAAGCAAGGCACATCTGTGGTAGGCTAGTTTTTTCAAATGTCTGTGGTTCATCGGTTTCCATGGTTGGCGCCACAGCACAGCCCTACTACAGCACCTACCTCTTTTGCTTATATCTCATCATAGCGATTTAGGGCCTTTTGTATTGTTTCTTTTAGCCCACCCGCACAAGCGGGCTAACGTTCTTCTTGGGAGACGTTTGGTAACTCAGGGTGATAGGACACCTGTGGATCCCCGCCGGTTCCACATCTTTCTCTCACAGAAATGTGTTGAAAATGTGTGTTTCTTACCAAAGTTTGTAGGGACTTCTGGGTAAAATTAACTGTTGAGAGTACACAAGTCATGCACCCCTGGATTCCCTTGGTTGTCTAGTTTTCAGGTTTGCCTAGGTGCTCAAAATCCACCGCAACCCACATAGGAAAAAAACAAGACTACTGAAGGTGTGTCATAAGGCCACGTCAAGGCACCATCCTCTTTATGGTCCATTCACATGCCATTCACGCACAACATAAAAAACTTTCAAACCACCAGCCACAGGACCAATCCAAAAGATAAGTGCACTCCTATCAATATACCACCGCCATGCAAAGGCTGATCACATTTGTCCACTACAGGACGGAATCCCCATTTATGTACAGACATGTTGACAGTTGATGCATCCACAACCTTCACAAATGAAATGACAGTTTGAATGCATTTTTTACCACCTGTCAAGAAACTGCTTCCTTTCTGAACATTACCAAACTCATGCCTAGTGAACCTTTACTAATGGCTCCCATGACAGCCACATACCTCACAGTATCCAACCCCTTCCAGTTTGTGGAAGCAAGTTGGAGGTGTCCGACTATGCCATATGAGGCCTCATTCGTCAAACTGAGCGAACATAGGCTAAGTTAAACATGCTGGGGAATACTTCCGATGTTCCCTAAAGAGTACATCATAAAGCATAAAGAACTGTAGTTTTTAACACACATGGTGTGTGGTGGTGAGCCGTAGCAAGGCCTACCAGTGCAAGGGATTCACCCTTCTCTGCACAGAGTCCTCAGACCAATAGGAAGAAGTTGGCACAGAAACTGGAATAGAAAATACAGAGTTTATTAAACCTCATGATTTGGAACTACATTCACACAACACCCTTTGGTAATGAATGACATAGCACACTGAATGGAAGGAGCTTGGTCCTTGTATACTCACACAGGGGCTCAAATGAAGGTGGTACAAGTACAGAATGCTGGTTGTAGGTACATATAAGGTCATACAGAAAGTGTACAGGCAACAAGTGGGAGGAGCTAACAGTTTGCTAATTCTGGTGGACACATCTGACAGTTACAGACTGGGGACAGCTGCAAGCTCAACTGAGCATGTGTGAAGCAGAAAAGGCTAAATATGTCTCGTCTCTAGGCAGATTTCAAGAGCAGTTAACAAGAAGGTTGGACAGAGCACATGGCGAGCAGATGGCAAACAAAATGGCTGCCAGAAATACAAAATGGATTCCACAAAACGGACAAGATAGTCTCTAAATACAAGATGTCTTCTGCTAATGCTTAACCTAATTGCTGCTAAATTACAACAGACGACCCTTTCAGCATTAGCTGAAGACATTCGTTTATCTGGGGTAATCTAGATACGCATCCTGTACATTGATGCTCATCATCTCAGTGATTTCTTTATTTAACATTTGTTCAGCTTTTATCTATCCAATATTTCTTTTGGCAGGTGTACAAGCAGTGATACACATGGAGCAAAGCATAGGACCGCATTGTATACAAGTACAGCATGTAAATAGTATCACCAGTTGTATACATAGAATAGTCAGTAGCTTCCAGCCCCAAGTAATAAAGAGTGTCCATATCCAGTTCGAAAATGTCCATGTACCAGTCTCTGTGTGAATTTCTGCAGCAATCTTATGCAGTTTTGAGATTGCATCATATACTGATGGTGAGTGATCTGGTATAAACACACACCAACTGCTACCGATGATGCGACATCCACCACCTCGATCAGCCAAAATCACATCATGCACCATTCTGTTCTGGAGTGCTACAATCCTTGCAATTTGTAGTTCCTCTGTAATGTTCCCAATTGCCATAGCGGTTTGATTGGTGACAGCTTCCACAACATGAGTCAATCACCTGATCTTTCTGCTATTTAATGCAGCACAAAGAAGAACAAGCCCAAATTGAAATCGACATATTGTTGCAAAGTGGTATCAGTCTGATCAACCTCATCTGTACTTATTGTTCATTTGTATTTATTCTTGGAAATGTCATTATACAACTTTAAATCCAGGTCATATGATGGAGGGGCCAAGAACACAGGGGGTAACAAAAATGATATGTAACATACCCCGGACCACCCAACAGGTAATTGATAGTATCCTTCATTACCACATACAAAATAAGTATTGTGCGACAATGTGAAACTACTGTTATTAGCTCCTTCAATACTCAATGTCAAAATACATTCACTCCGTCCTACTGGAATTCTCCCAACACTACTTGTACACAATTCTGCTTTAGCTCTGGTCACAGAAATTACAAAAGGCCCATTGTCTTTGATGTTCCTCATATTTGTGAAGACATATGGTGTCGAAATATTGTCCGGTTGGTACTCTTCCCATTCCCATTTAGTCCCTTTAGCTTGAGGATAACAATCTTTATCTTGATTGCATACTTTATTCAGATGAAAGATAATTCCTCCTACTGAGGGCTTTCCAAAAGCAAACAAAAGAGCATACCAAGCTTGACATGATCCTTTATGGGAAAACAGTAGAGGAATAAAAGGTGTTCCTCCTTTCTTTTGGTGTGCAGGTATCATTCCACACACCTAACAGTTGGTAGCATTCGTAGCATTGTGTGTATTATGCAACATCTGGATGAATGTGTTATTTAAGTAAGATTGTCGATGCTTCTGCTAATGGTAGGGAAGCGTAAAATAGTGATGTTCCACTGGAGCTGGAGTAGTGGCAATGAAAATCTGTCGAGCAGGAGTCACTTTCTCAACAAACCGGGTGATTATCGCCATAACCACCAGAGCAATAACAAACCCTACAGCACAAATGATTCTTTTGTTATTCATTTCAGCAACAGCGATAATTGATCTTTCTAAAATAAAACTTGTTTAAAACAATCGTTGGAGCTCATCCCTTCGTAGCCTTTGATTTCTTCACCACAGGCCAAGACGGGTGTCACTAGGCTACGCAGGGCAGATGCCCCCCCTTGCCACATCGGCTCTCCGTTTCACTAACCCAGGGCAGTAGCTCAACCAGTCTTTTTCAGCACTGCAGATTCTTTCCTCGGTCTCAAGTGGTATTGCGATGCTCCAGGAATCGTGTGGTCTGGGAAGACTTCCGCAAATTCGTGAGGTGAGATAGCTTTACCTTTCTCCGGCTCCAGAATCTCTTGATGGTCGGTCAGCACAGCAGGTTCCACCAAGGCAGGCGACACATGTTTGCAGTGTGTGTTATGGACCCAGTTCTTCTTGTTTGTCACTCAAACTGCTGTCCTTGTCACAAGGAGCACTTGCTCTGGTCCTCGCCACCTCGGCTCCAGGCTGTTCGATCTGTTGAAGACCTAGTTGCCAGGACGGAGTTTGTGGGCCTCACCTGTAGATCTGTCAGGAAGCGCTTCTCAAACCTGTTGATGAATAGAGATCAAACTGTCGGTTAACTGTGCCAAATAATCATTAATCAGAACACAAGGAACATCATGTATGGGGTGTGGCTTAGGAACTCCCGAAATATTCATCGGTCTCCCAAAGACCACTTCATATGGGGTGAGACCAGATCGTGAGTGTGGCACCGATCTTATGGATAACAATGCCAAGGGTAATGCATCTGGCCACTTCAAAGACGTGGAAGCCAGTATTTTCGCCAACTTCAATTTAAAGTAGCATTGTATCTTTCCACTAATCCTGCTGATTGCGGGTGGAAGACTGTATGGAACTTCTGTTTGATCCCTAACCCTTTCAGAACATACTCAACAATTTGCCCAATAAAATGAGGTCCGTTTTCACTCCACACAAATTTACAAACATCATATCTAGGGAAAAACTCCTTTAGAAGCACCTTTGCTGTGGTTAGAGCAGTATTATCCTTCGTAGGGTATGCCTCTATCCATTTACTGAAGGCACATACCACCACTAGGACATATTTCAGATTATTGCAGCGTAAACGTTGGATGTAATCCATCTGCAAAACTTCAAAAGGTACGGTTGGTGTAGCAAACCCTCCTGTAGGAGTCCATGTCCCTTTTCCAGGATTATACTGCCAACAGATCAAACAGGACTGTGCCACTCTTATAGCCGTGCTGGCAATTTCAGGATGCTCCGAAACTTGAGTAAGCAATTTAGTTAATGCTAGAGCTCCAACATGTGCCAGCCCATGTGCCATTTGAACCAGAGGTTGTAAATAGGCTGTAGGCAATTTCCATTTATTCATTTCTTTGTTACACCAACAGCCCTCATTGTGTAACAGTCCTTCTTTGGACCATTGCTCAAGCTCTTCCACAGAGACAGATCTCTGTATATCCAATACTTCCTCTCTAGCGTCATGCCAACGCTCAGCTTGAGACTTCACTACGTACATGGAAGTAGCGCTTTGCTGCATCGCAGTCTCACGAGCTACGCGATCTGCAAAGGCATTATCTGCATCCCGTGGGATGTAAGAAAGCCTCTTCCCTTCCAGAGTAGGCCAAAATCATGAACCACTCCAAAAGCATAGCAACTATCCGTGTAAATGTTCACACACAAGTCAGTGCTAAGTTCACACACTCGTGACAAAGCTATTAGTTCAGCTGCTTGAGCCGACTTCTGAGGTATGCGAGCTGTTTTCACTACTGTCTCAAGCGTGGTAATTGTGTAAGCAGCTGAAGTTGTGCCATCTGGTAACTTCAAACAGGACCCATCAAGCCACAGTTCCCCATTTACATCTGGAAGGGGCGTATCTTGCAAATCGATGCGACCCTTTGTCTGCTCCTCAGTAAGGAATATACAATCGTGAGGTTCCTTTGTCTGGGACTGAGTCAGAGGATATGGCAACAAAGTTACTGGGTTCAGTGTCGCACACCTCTTCAAGGTGATATGAGGTGCTAACAGTGTCAATTCATATCCTGTCAGACGAGCACTAGTTAAGTGTTGTGTCTTAGTCTGATTCAAAAGAGTATCTACTGCATGGGGTACTAGCACTAACAGTTTGTGCGATAAAACTATCCCTTCACTCTGACTTATAAACACACCTGTAGCTGCAACTGAACGAAAACACCCAGACAATGCACGAGCAACAGGATCAAGAACTGCAGAAAAATATTCACAGGGACGCTGCTTATCACCGTGTATCTGTACTAAAACTGACAATGCACACCCATCTTTCTCGTCTACATAGAGTGTAAAAGCTTTTGTGTAATCTGGTGTGCCTGACACTGGTGCAGAGCAAAGAGCTTGTCTTAACTGATGAAAAGCGTTTTGGCATTCATCTGTCTATGGAAGGGGGATCAGAGTGTTTTTAGTCAGAAGCGCTAGCAGGGGTTTAACAATGTATGAAAATTCCAATATCCATTGCCTACAAAACGAAGTCAAACCAATAAATGCACGGACATCTTTCTGAGTGGAAGGTACTGGGGTGTCTAAAATTGCTTGAATGCGATCTGGTGTCAGTGCACGGCCCTCCTTAGACAGAAGGTAACCTAAGTAGGTTACTTTTGGTCTACAATATTGCAATTTCTTTTGTGACACTTTATGATGGTGTGTAGCAAATAAAGAAAGCAAAGACAAAGTACACTCTTCACATAGTTTAGGCGTATCGGCTGCCAACAAGATGTCATCGACATATTGTATGAGAGCCAGCCCTTCAGGCAAAGAAAAGGAATCAAGCTGTCTCTTCAATGTTTTACTGTAAATACTAGGACTCTCAGTATAGCCTTGAGGAACTCTACAAAATCTATACGATCGATTATTCAAAGTGAAACCGAACAAATATCGGCTTTCAGGATGAATAGGGATCGAAAAGAAAGCGTTCTTCAAGTCTATAACAGAGAATGTAGTTGCTGTCGGAGGAACCAAAGTAAGTAGTGTCAGAAACCACAGGGTACTGCAGTATTACAATCTTGTTTACTTCTCTCAAGTCAATGATAAATCTATAAACCTTAGTGTCAGTATCTTTTTTCATAATGGGAAGAAACAGACTATTACAAACATTGTAAGGAACTTCTTCCACGACCCCTACTTTGATCAAATCATGTACATTGCGTGTGAGTGCTTGTTCTCCTTCTCGAGAAACCTTATACTGAGGCAGTCTTGGCAATGAAGCACCCTCCTTGACACTAATATGCACAGGTGGAATAATCATTTCCCCTACATTGGTGTCTGAAGTAGCCCACAAAGTACTAGGGAGTGATGCTAATGCAATGTCCTCTTTAACAATACAAGATCTCTCAATCACAGGGTAGTTGTCATTCAAAATAACCCGTACTCCTTCCGGAGAACATCGTATCGTAGCCCTGAAATATTTGAGCATATCAAGACCCACAATATTGTATGGTGTGTTTGGAGAAAGCAAAAACGGACATGGAGCAGTAAACTTATCAACATGGAATGCGAGTGGTTGTGACAATGGGCTAAGGGAAGGTGTTCCATCGAAACCTATTGATGTAATCGTTAAGCCAGACAGGGGAGCCCTTGGAACCAGTTGTTTAGATAAGGCGCTACGAGTAGCTCCTATATCAACCAGAAACTGATCAGTAGAACCCAAAACATGTGCTGTAACATAGGGACCCCTCTGATCTACTGGAACTTCAACTGATTCCTTACCCCATCCTAGGCAATCCTATGCATAAGCAGAATCTTAAAAATCAGACAGCACATAGTCGAACATTTGATATTGGTTCCGTCTATCAAAAGTGTTAAACCCATCCTGCCCAAGTGTATTTGCATCAAACCTAGCACGATCATTCGTGCTTCCTCCAGGCCCTGAAAATCCTGAGCGATTTATCATTTGCCCCCGACCACGTGGACACTGCTGAGCAAGCAGTACTGGACAATCAGAACGCCAATGTCCAAATTTTAGTACGAACACTGGTCAACAGACAAATCCGAACGAGTATAAGAAGGAAAGGACGAACCATAAGATCCACATCCGCCTCTATCATTACCTCTAGAAGGTGGGCCATAAGCTTGAGCTAACATAACCTTTGTTTTCAACTCTTTAGACTTTTTATCCTCATTACCTTTAGCTTCTAATTCTTGTCGCTCATAATACTGAGCCATGGTTAGGAGAGAAACCGGAGAAGAGGTAGTCCATGAACTCTCACTGGTCTTCAGGCGACTAGCTATTCCTGGCAAAAGGTTTGTGACATATTTATTGACAAACAGATGCCTACCCGTGTCATCTGTGAATGACTGGCCACTAAAATTGTGGATTGCCTCTTCAAAGCGTGTAAAGAATTCTGAAACCGATTCATCTGCCTTTTGCTTACACAATGCTAATACAGTCCAATCTATCTTTTTAGGGGGAATAATCGTCTTTAACTTAACTAATATAGCTGCCAGAAGATTTAAAATTAACTGACACGATTTCCGTGCAGGTTCTCTGTCTTCATCTAACTGCTCTAAATCTTTCCATAATGCTCCAAATGTCGCACGATCATCAACTTTACGCACAGTTCTCCACGTATCAGGTGGTAATTGTTAGAACCGGAGGTCTCTGGGTGGCACAGGTATGCACTTGTGACAAGCAAGGACCCTCAGCTCAACGTCAGGGCAAGAAAACTTCTCCTTCGAATTACCCCTGCTCACCCTCTAGGTAGTGTGGCGCGAGCAGACAAGGCTAATCCTCAGGGCGATAGTAAGTTAAGCATTCATGATCACACACAGTAAACCCACTGATCCACCACAAATGGACACCAGTCGTATGGTTGTATCAAAAATACGTATACTTTATATAAAAGATGAATTCAAGCAGGGTTATCACAAGGCCAAAATAACATTTAGTAAGTTGAGGTCACCAGATTACAATAGGCAAACTTTGTCTTTCAGTGTTCGTTGTTTAGCAAGGTACGATGACAGGGAAATAAGAACGTTGCGGAACCTGGATCCGATATGAACTCGAGACGGAGTTCGAATGTACCTTGCTGGTGGAAGTCGGAGGCGTTTCAGGCGCGGCTACTTGTGAGGGCGGACCCCGAACGAGGCCGACGGTTCTCCAGAGGATCTCTCCGGCTCAATCCCCCTCGAGGAGCGAGGTGAAGGTGCTAGACTGTGGAGGGTTGCGGCGATCCGGGATTGGTGCAGCTCACGGGGCGAGGCGCCCTTCAGGCCTGCGGGGCGTACTACTTCTTAGCACGCTGGGTCTGACTCATGGATCTGTGAAGGGCGTCGAGTTCTCGGGCAGACGGGTGCAGCACCAGGCTTCCGGTACCACGGTACGGGGAGGCCTTTCTTGAGGTGCGGCACGAGCCTTGGTATGCAGGAGCGCAAAGCGAGACAGTCGGGTACGTTACGACGTACAGACCGTCCGAGGCTATGAGATGCTCTCCGTGCAGATTCCGGCTGGAGAAGATGAGAGGTGCGAAGCTTGCTCCGTAAGCGGCGAGGTGACAGGAGAGCAGGCGGCCCGGCACTGAAGCGGAGAGCGGCTCATGGATGAGCGGGCTCTCTACGGCGGGGCGACCAGGCTCCGAGCTGTCACGACCTGGGAGAGGGCGAAGGCACCCGAGTCACAACTCTGGTGAGGGAATAAGAACTGAGGCCCAACAGCAAACGGGCACAAGCAGATAGAACCCAATGGTCCTGGGGTTCTGTTCAGGGGGCAAGCTCTCGATCAAGCCCTTGGAGATCGTTTCAGGCACAAGTCTACAATGTCCTCTCTGGTCCTTTCCTCTCCGTTCTCAGCAAGGCACCACTGCAGGCCAGTCTTACAGGATACAGACTGGTTTCCGTCCTTCAGCTTCTCTTGGTCCTTCTAGTCAGGCAGAGGTTCGTCGTGGTCAAAACTGGATCTGATTTGTAAGGAGCGGATATCCTATATTTATACTGCATTTCATTTGTCTTTGCTGGCCAGGGGGCCTGAGCCTGGTTCAACCCGGTTCTGAAGTACTTTGTTGACAGGACGCTGCCGTCTTCTTTAAGGGTGCAGGGCATAGACATCAGACGCTCCGCAGGAGGTGGAGCCAGCATTGTGGTGGTGGAGCACAACCCTATTCATAGTCAAGGACTACTCCGCCCACCCATCCTGGTGCAAGCATCTCATTCACCCCCCTGAGCACCTGACTATCCCCTGGGAATCTCCCAGCCCTGTCACTCACACAAACCCAGACAGCAGATACACATCCTGGCATAGGCGGGCTGAACAGTTAGGCAAGCAAAGGCTAACTTTCTAAAAGTAGCATTGGCAAACACAGGATATTAAAATAAACCCTACTAAAGGAAGTATTTTATTATTCTGAGTTCAGGCATACTAAACTCGACCTGCTACCGTGTTCCCTGAGCCTGCCGGGACTATAGCGTGTAATAGCTCCGACAGCTCATCTGGCCTAAGAGAACAGGTAGCCCTTCAATAGTGAAGAACGAGAAAGGGCGGTAATTCACTACTAGGACATGCCACGCTCTAGGCCTGTCCTACCTTACGCTTACAATGCACCCTAACCGTGGGCCTACCAGAGGGGTGACTGATATAAAGGTGAGGGAAGGTTCTGGGACTGGCAAGTGTGGGCACTTGCACAGTCAGCGTAACAGTACGGGACTGTACGCGGGGTCAGCAATGGAGGACCCGAGACATATCTTACGAGGCCGCTTCTGTGGGTGGCACAACCAGCGCTGCAGGCCCACTAGCAGCATTTGTATATTCAAGCCCCGGCACGCCTCGTGCACTTTACTGGGGACTGACAGTAAACCAAATAATCCAATGGTGGAAATCAATTACAGATACATCTTACATTGGGAGCACTTGCACTGCGGCACGGATCGGCCGTGGCGCAGTGCCCTGAGCATCGAACACCAGCAAAACATCTGCGGCACATCAGCAAAAAGTGGAAGGGAGACTCACGCCAAGGTGCCAGGTCTAACACGTGTCCCCTCCAGCTGAAAGGTGAGGAGAACTACCCTACCCCAGGGAGTTCCTCATCACTAAGGCGGAAACACCTTGACAGACCGTCAGCGTCTATGCCAGGGAGGTGTTCCACCATAAAGTCCATACTCTGTAGAGAAATGGACCACCTCAACAGTTTCGGGTTTTCAACCCTCATTTGCATCAACCATCTGAGGGGCCTGTGGTCTGTCTGAACTCGGAAGTGAGACCCAAACAAGTAGGGTCTTAGCTTCTTCAGGGCCCAGACCACAGAAAAAGCTTCTCGCTCAATCGCACTCCACTTCTGTTCCCGTGGAAGTGACCTCCGGCTGATGAAGGCCACAGGGTGATCCCAGCCCTCCTCAGTCGTCTGTGAAAGGACAGCCCCTATCCCATGCTCTGAGGCGTCTGTCTGCACTAAGAACTCTTTGGAGAAATCAGGAGCCAGGAGCACGGGCGCCGTGCACATGGCCTTCTTCAGGGTGTTGAATGCTTCCTGACAGGCGTCGGTCCAGATCACTTTCTGGGTCTACTTCTTCGAAGTCAGCTCTGTCAAGGGGGCAACGATGGTGCCGTATCCCTTGACGAACCTCCTGTAATACCCGGTGAGTCCGAGGAAGGCCCTCACCTCCGTTTGGGTCTTAGGGGCTTCCCAAGCCAGGATGGTTTGAACTTTGGGTTGAAGGGGCGCGCTCCCAACTTGGTGTCCCAAATACACCACTGAACCCTGCCCGATCTGGCACTTGCTTGCCTTGATCGTGAGGCCTGCCTTGCGCAGAGCCGCCAACACTTCCCAAAGGTGTCGCGAGTGTTCCTTCCACGTTCCGCTGAACACTGCGATGTCGTCCAGGTAGGCGGCACTGAACACGTCCAGTCCGACCAACACCTGGTTGACCAACCTCTGGAAGGTGGCAGGGGCGTTTTTCATCCCGAAGGGCATAACCCGGAATTGGTAGTGCCCATCTGGGGTTGAAAATGCTGACCTCTCTTTGGCCCCTTCGGTTAAGGCAATCTGCCAGTACCCAGACGTTAAGTCAAACGTACTGAGGTACCGGGCAGCTCCCAACCGATCGATGAGCTCATCAGCTCTGGGGATGGGGTGCACGTCAGTCTTCGTGACCGAATTGAGTCCTCGATAGTCCACACAGAACCGGAGTTTGGGAGTGGCTCCCGGCACTGCAGCCTTCGGGACCAAGACCACTGGGCTGGCCCAAGGACTGCTGGAGGACTCAATCACCCCAAGAGCAAACATCTTTGAGACTTCCTCCTTGATGCAGGCTCGTACCCTGTCAGTTACGCGGTAAGCCTTATGCTTCACCGGTAAGCTGTCTCCAGTGTCCACATCATGGACGCACCAATCTGTGATACCCGGGACCAGGGAGAACAAGTCAGAGAATTGCCCCAGCAACTTGCGGCACTCACTCTGCTGCTCAGGAGTCAGGGAGGGTGAGAGGTTAACTCCATCCACTGACCCATCTTGCTTGGAGGCCACCAAGAGATCCGGAAGAGGCTAGGTCTCCTCCTCCATTCCATCATCGGTCACCAACAGCATGCCCACTTCGGACCTCTCAAGTGGGGCTTAAGGCGGTTAACATGTAGGACCCTCAAAGGGTTCCTGGGAGTTGGCAAGTTCACCAGGTAGGTGACAGGACTCTTACGCTTCACAACCTCAAATGGACCCGTCCACTTATCCTGAAGTGCACAGAGCTCCACTGGGGTCAAGACCCACACCTTTTGTCCAGGCTGAAGCTCTACCAGAGTGGCATTCTGGTCGTACCATCGCTTCATCTCCTCCTGGCTGGCTACCAGGTTTGCCTCAGCAAGTTGCCTGAATCGCCTGGTCTGGCTTCGGAAGGCCAGCATGTAGCTATATACATTCTGGGGAGGTTTCCTGGGAGATTGCTCCCAGCCTTCCCTAACCAGACTCAGAGGTCCCCGAACCGGGTGACCGTACAGAAGTTCGAAGGGACTGAACCCGAGCGACTTCTGTGGCACCTCTCGGTACGCAAACAGTCGACATGGTAAGAGGACGTCCCACTTACGCCTCATTGGTCCTTCTAGGCCCATAATCATGCCTTTTAGGGTTCAGTTGAATCTCTCAACCAACCCGTTTCCTTGGGGGTGGTAATTTGTACGTTACACCACACTCTTGCCAAAGGGACTTCATGTATTTCGATATGAAGTTGGTGCCCCTGTCAGACACCACCTCTAGAGGGAATCCTACTCGAGAGAAAATTCCCATCAGCGCTCGTCCCACCACGGGGGCCGTCACTGTCCTCAGAGGGATGGCTTCAGGGTACCGGGTGGCATGGTCCACCAAGACCAGGATAAACATGTTGCCCATGGCTGTCTTGGGGTCCAGAGGCCCCACAATGTCAATTCCCACTCGCTGGAATGGGGTACTGACGACGGGGAATGGTTGGAGGGGAGCCTTGTTCTTCCCTCCACACTTACCACTTGCCTGGCAAGTCTGGCAAGTCCTGCAGTGAGCATCTGAGCTCCTGTGCATCTGGGGCCAGTAAAAGTGGGTGACCAGCCTGTCATAGGTCTTGTCCATCCCCAGATGTCCTGCTAAAGGCACATCGTGAGCCAAACCCAGTAGGAAGGCTCTGAACTTCCGGGGTCACCACCTGCACACGGGCTGACCGAGGTTCAGCAGCCTTAGGCTCTGAACACAGGAGATCGTTCTCCCAGTAGACCAAGTGTTTTCCAGGCTGAACGCCATTAGCCTAGTCTGCAGCCTGCTGCTGCATACCCACGAAAGAAGGGAACGTTTTCTGCTCCTCACAGAATTCCTCCCTGGAGGGACCCCCTTCTTGCTGCCAATGGGTCAGCTCAGGCAAGTCTCCTTGCTTGGCGATCTATTCCCCGGTAGGCTCCAGGGCATCCCCCTCGAGGTCTGCCTCCTCCTGGGCCGTGGGAACTTCGGGGACCGGCTGTCCGCGCCCCCGGTGCCTCCTCTCTAAGGCCGGTTCCTGGGCCTCTCCCTCAGGCTCCAGGACCTCTTCTACACCCCTACTGGCTGCCATGGGCCTCGTGGTCACGCACGCCCAGTCGGGTAGACCCACCATCCGCAGATGGATCGTTTTCTCCACCTTTCCCCAAGGGGAGTTCTCCAAATCGTTCCCTAGCAGACATGGAGGTCCTCACAAACACTTGAAGAGTACCTGAGACCCCCCCCCACTCAAAGGGAACCTGAGCCATCGGACACTGGCTCTCAGTATTGTCAGCATTAACAACTTTCCAGTAGGCGTGCGGTACTACCTGCTCTTGAGACACCAGGTGCTGCCTCACTGCATTCACGCTGCCTCCTGTATCTCGAAGAGCCTCCGCTTTCTTACCATTGATGGTCACTACCTGCCCATATTTCTTAGTGTTACTGGGTAGATAGTTCTCGGGGACCATTTCACTGTCTCCTAGCAAGACTAGGGTCATCTGGACGGGATCCCCACCCATTGGGATGGCTACTTCCTCCCCAAAATTAACATTAGCTAGTTGCCGGGATGGAGCACCAGTGGGTGCGGGTTTTGCAAACAACCAACACTTAGGATCAGAGGCAACATGACCCAGGTCGCCACACCCAAAACAGGTGATGGGCCCCTTTGGAACAGGTTTACCTGTCGGGCCCCGGTTGATTTCGGGGGTGGAGGAGGCTGAGAGCCTTTCCTTGGTTCCCATGGGGATTACTTTGGGGGCCTTTGTGGAACCCTTTCTGGTTTCCCTTGTCCCCCCCACTCTTCTGCTGGGGACCCTGCCCACCTTTGGCTGGGTCTCCCACTGGACCCTTGTGGACCCTGGTGCTGACCCAGCGGTCCGCTTCCTCAGCAAGCTTCCTCGGGTTGGACAGCTTGCTATCGATCAGGTGCTGGCGTAACTCAGGAAAACAATTATCCGACAAATGCTCCCATGCCATTAAATCAAGCAACCCTTGAAAATCATTTACCTTACTGCCCTTCACCCAACCATCCAGCGCTCTGCAGAAAAAGGTCACATACTCCACATACGTACCCCCTTGAATCTTCACACACTTTCTAAACCGCTACCGGTACATTTCAGTCGTTAACCCAAACCAATTCTTTAGGGCATCTTTCATGTGTGGGTAGGAGACTGACTCTTCAGGAGGAAGATCTAGTAGGGTATCCCGCCCCTCGGTCAGGAACCGTCCCCACAACCCCGCTCCCCAATCCTTCTCAGGGACCCGGTGGGAAGACATGGCTACCTCGTAGGCTCGGAACCACTGCCCTATGTCATCGACTTTGAAATACTTTTTCACTACATCTTTCGGTACGTAGACCCTTGACTCTACCTGGGCTGTCGTTGTGCTGCCACCAGGAGCTGCGTCCACGCTCTTTGCTTTCAGCTCCAACTCTTTCAGGCGTATCTCGTGCTCCAGCTGGAGCCTTTTCTCCTCCATGGCCATCTGACCTTTCAATCTGGCCATCTCCACTTCATGCGCTCTGTTTGCGGCCCTGTCTGCCAGCTCTTCGGCCGACGGGCCTCCCTGGCCTCCCATGAGGCTATCGGGTGGATCCACTACCACCTGATTTTCGGGCTCTCTGGAGTCTTTCCAGGCTCTCAGGGCCGTGATGCGCTGGGCTCGGGTTTTGCAGTTTGCTTGTGAAACTCGGAACTTTTCGCACAGGACTCTCAAGTGCTCGGCTTTGCACTTTTCCAGCCCTTCCCAGTCAACATCGTCAATTCCAGAGATAACAGAGAGTGCTCTTGAGGGAAGTGAACCAGGCATGGTTTGGGGGATTGGAGATCTCTCGGTAAGAATGTAATCTGATCGCGTTATTGGTCTGCTCTCTCTACGTGGTGATCAGTAATTCACTGTATATGAATCATGAATGCAAATCCGAAATCCTCACCGCTGGTAACAATGTTAGAACCGGAGGTCTCTGGTTGGCACAGGTATGCACTTGTGACAAGCAAGGACCCTCAGCTCCACGTCAGGGCAAGGGAACAACTCCTTCGAATTACCCCTGCTCACCCTCTAGGTAGTGTGGCGCGAGCAGACAAGGCTAATCCTCAGGGCGATAGTAAGTTAAGCATTCATGATCACACACAGTAAACCCACTGATCCACCACAAATGGACACCAGTCGTATGGTTGTATCAAAAATACGTATACTTTATATAAAAGATAAATTCAAGCAGGGTTATCACAAGGCCAAAATAACGTTTAGTAAGTTGAGGTCACCAGATTACAATAGGCAAACTTAGTCTTTCAGTGTTTGTTGTTTAGCAAGGTACGATAACAGGGAAATAAGAACGTTGCAGACCCTGGATCCGATATGAACTTGAGACGGAGTTTGAATGTACCTTGCTGGTGGAAGTCCGAGGCGTTTCAGGCGCGGCTACTTGTGAGGGCGGACCCCGAACGAGGCTGACGGTTCTCCAGAGGATCTCTCCGGCTCAATCCCCCTTGAGGAGCGAGGTGAAGGAGCTAGACTGAGGAGGGTTGCGGCGATCCGGGATCGGTGCAGCTCACGGGGCGAGGCGCCCTTCAGGCCTGCGGGGCGTACTACTTCTTAGCACGCTGGGTCTGACTCGTGGATCTGTGAGGAGCGTCGAGTTCTTGGCCAGACGGGTGCAGCACCAGGCTTCCGGTACCACGGTACTGGGAGGCCTTTCTTGAGGTGCGGCACGAGCCTTGGTATGGAGGAGCGCAAAGCGAGACAGTCGGGTACGTTACGACGTATGGACCGTCCAAGGCTATGAGATGCTCTCCGTGCAGATTACGGCTGGAGAAGATGAGAGGTGCGAAGCTCGCGCCGTAAGCGACGACGTGACAGGAGAGCAGGCGGCCCGGCACTGAAGCGGAGAGCGGCTCAGGGATGAGCGGGCTCTCTATGGTGGGGCGACCAGGCTCCGAGCTGTCACGAACTGGGAGAGGGCGAAGGCACCCGAGTCACAACTCTGGTGAGGGAATAAGAACTGAGGCCCAACAGCAAACGGGCACAAGCAGATAGAACCCAATGGTCCTGGGGTTCCGTTCAGGGGGCAAGCTCTCGATCAAGCCCTTGGAGATCGTTTCAGGCACAATTCTACAAAGTCCTCTCTGGTCCTTTCCTCTACGTTCTCAGCAAGGCACCACCTACAGGATACAGACTGGTTTCCGTCCTTCAGCTTCTCTTGGTCCTTCTAGTCAGGCAGAGGTTCGTCGTGGTCAAAACTGGATCTGATTTGTAAGGAGCGGAGCTCCTATATTTATACTGCATTTCTTTTGTCTTTGCAGGCCAGGGGGCCTGAGCCTGGTTCAACCCAGTTCTGAAGTACTTTGTTGACAGGACGCTGCCGTCTTCTTTCAGGGTGCAGGGCAAAGACATCAGACGCTCCGCAGGAGGTGGAGCCAGCATTGTGGTGGTGGAGCACAACCCTATTCAGAGTCAAGGACTACTCCGCCCACCCATCCTGGTGCAAGCATCTCATTCACCCCCCTGAGCACCCCACTATCCCCCGGGAATCTCCCAGACCTGTCACTCACACAAACCCAGACAGCAGATACACATCCTGGCAGAGGCGGGCTGAACAGTTAGGCGAGCAAAGGCTAACTTTCTAAAAGTAGCATTGGCAAACACAGGATATTAAAATAAACCCTACTAAAGGAAGTATTTTATTATTCTGAGTTCAGGCATACTAAACTCGACCTGCTACCGTGTTCCCTGAGCCTTCCGGGACTATAGCGTGTAATAGCTCCGACAGCTCATCTGACCTAAGAGAGCAGGTAGCCCTTCAACAGTGAAGAACGAGAAAGGGCGGTAATTCACTACTAGGACATGCCACGTTCTAGGCCTGTCCTACCTTACGCTTACAATGCACCCTGCCCCTGGGCCTACCAGAGGGGTGACTGATATGAAGGTGAGGGAAGGTTCTGGGACTGGAAAGTGTGGGCACTTGCACAGTCAGCTTAACAGTACGGGACTGTACGCGGGGTCAGCAATGGCGGACCCGAGACATATCTTACGAGGCCGCTTCTGTGGGTGGCACAACCAGCGCTGCAGGCCCACTAGCGGCATTTGTATCTACAAGCCCCGGCATGCCTCGTGCACTTTACTGGGGACTGACAGTAAACCAAATAATCCAATCGTGGAAATCAATTGCACATACATCTTACATTGGGAGCACTTGCACTGCGGCACGGATCGGCCGTGGCGCAGTGCCCTGAGCATCGAACACCAGCAAAACATCTGAGGCACATCAGCAAATAGTGGAAGGGAGACTCACGCCAAGGTGCCAGGTCTAACAGTAATATTAGTCCAAAAAACAAATCAATAACAGGCAAAGTCATAGTACAAAAACTAATGGCACCCTCAACTTCCTCATAAAAGGCTGCTGGATTCTTTCGTGGATCAGGCAATGCATTTTTAAGGGTCATAACATCTTCTCTATTCCAAGGAGTGTAAACCCAATTATGAATAAAAAACCCTTTAGCGTCTGTAGAAGTCTTATCATCATTTGTAGCCATTTCTTTAGGAGGAACTTACAAAGGCGCAGCTTCCCGCATGGGTTTCACATTAATTACAACATTCTTATCTGTTTCAGGAGTAGAAGTTCGTGCCATGTTGATTTGGGATGTTTGTGCAGCTGCGTCTGCTGCCTTTTTCTCCTCTTGCAAATGGGCTGCTACAACACGCAGTTTAACTAAGCGTCTGATCGTGTAAGCCACCTGGGAGGAGACAAAAAGAACTTCACGTCGTTTTTTACAATAAGCTGCTACATCATCAGGCTCGATTCCTACCGAATGTTTCCTAAATCGTTCAATAACCTCTGCGGCAAATGTATTGGTAAAATATTTTTGCTCCTTTTCCTGCCAGTGGCAGTACTACAAACGGCTTTACGAGCAGCAGATCTAATCTCAGACGCATGTTCAGCAGATAACATTGAGCGAGTTTCTCGAGCTTTGTCCTGGTCTGTAGGAGAGTCCTCATCTGACTCATAAGGAGCAGAAGGAAGAGTATACGGAGGTGGACAACGATCTAATAAGAGAGAATCATCTTGGGGTTTATTAAAAATAGGATAAAGAGGTCTATGAACAGCATATTGGGCATTTACCTGTAAATGACGCTCCCTATCTTCCCTCTCTTTAATTTCTTTCATTTCCTTTTTTTTAATTTCCAATGCTTTCGCATGAATGCTCTTACGTTGTTCTCACGCACTTCTTACTCCCTCATTTGCACACAGTCAAACATGTCTTGCCTAGCCTTTCGCTTATACATTTGTTGCTCCACATACTGAATCTTTCGCAAATCAAATGACCCATGCATATGCCAACGCAACTCAGAATCCTTACGAGTATATTTATTCCACAACGTGCTGTACATTATGGAAGAAATACCATACTTAATATACAAATCCCTATTAGGCGTCCCCTCCGGGGGGGGCAGGTGTGCTTCGTCGAGTTTCAAACTGGTACCACTACCAAAGCAACACATCCTACGAAGTGTGCTGGTAACAGGAATGCCAAAAATAGTGCAGAATGTGCAGTATTATAATCAATGTAGAGCTTAAAGTACTCTTCGTACGTTGCGCCGTTCAAAAAATTCAAATAGAGAAAAATCTCCTCATTACCTGCCTATATGAATTGCAATGCATATATAACTTATCAAATAGATACTAATATTGGCCAATTTTCAAACAAAAGCCGCAGTAAGTGTTACTAAACTACCTTACCAATCAAAGGCATCAAAACCAACAGCAAGTGGCGCAGAACGGCTCTTACCAATCAAATGGTGCCCAGGTTCCAACTGCCTTGTTCTCAAATCGACCAAATGGTCACTGCATGGCGAATCAATAGAAGAGATCTCAGTCGAGGACCGGTGCCACCTGGATGGTCGGATCAGAAAAAGAAAGAAAGGAAAAACGCTGTGGGTGCCAAGACTCGGGTCTCCTCAGGCAGCGATCGCGTCCAAAGCGAGATTCCAATCCTTCATTTCTACCCGTCCTTCGGGCATCCGAGTCGCCGATGAGCCCCACGTTTCAAGCGTAAATTTGTTTGTGGTGAGCCTCAGCAAGGCCTACCAGTGCAAGGGATTCGCCCTTCTCTGCACAGAGTCCTCAGACCAATAGGAAGAAGTTGGCACAGAAACTGGAATAGAAATTACAGAGTTTATTAAACCTCATGAGTTGGAACTACATTCACACAACACCCTTCAGTAATGTATGATGTAGCACACTGAATGGAAGGAGCTTGGTCCTTTCATACCCACACAGGGTTCAAATGAAGACGGTACAAGTACAGAATGCTGGTTGTAGGTACATATAAGATCATACAGAAAGTGTACAGGCAACAAGTGGGAGGAGCTAACAGTTTGCTAATTCTGGTGGACACATCCTGACAGTTACAGACTGGGGACAGCTGCAAGCTCAACTGAGCATGTGCAAAGCAGAAAAGGCTAAATATATCTCGTCTCTAGGCAGATTTTAAGAGCAGTTAACAGGAAGGTAGGACAGAGTACATGGCGAGCACATGGTAAACAAAATGGCTGCCAGAAATACAAAAATGGATTCCACAAAAAGGACAAGATAGTCTCTAAATACAAGATGTCTTCTGCTAATGCTCAACCTAATTGCTGCTAAATTACAACAGGTGGTCAGTGAGAACGCAGCATATGTCACATCTACTGTTATGTGCACTGCTGTGATTGTAATGCACATGTCATACAGAAAACTAAACATATACTAAGTTCTGACGGAGGATGAAGATAGCAAGCATGACAAACATTGTACCCATACATATATCTTTGGGTGCTGAGTTCTATGTAATGGTATGAATTTCTTGTAAAATGTACTATCACTCGAGACGGTATTCTGTTGCTGATGCAAGAGTATTTAGGGCTGATCCATTGAGTAACCTAGTTGAAGAGCCAAGAGATCAGCTTTGTACAGAATACAATAATTTTAGAGACTACAGCAAGAAATAATGGGGCATATTCTCAAGGATTTATCGCTGAGTTATCGGCACTCTATTGCAGCCAAAGTGGTGATAAATGTATCTCCCCATTCACAAGCAGGTGCTAACGGCTGATATCACCAGTTTACATGCAATAGCAGCCGCAAAAAACATCGCCACAGATGAGCCCCGCAACTATAGCTAATTTGATGCAGAGAAGGCGTTCCCGTGCAAAAAGACACGACAGCACCACTCCACAATATTCTCAAAAGCCAGCCAGTTCAGCGATAAGATCCCAAAACAGGCGATAAGATGCGTTAGCAGCAGGCATTTAACACCGGCTCTGACCTGGTGTAATGTCGGGCAACAACCTGTACCAGAAAGTGGAGCCCAGCCCAGAGCCAAACCTGAAGAACAACTGATGCCATGGAGCCACTGATCATTCGGTCCGGAGCCCCAAGAGGGCCAGAACACCCACCACCCCCAGGTACCTCCCCCCCTCCAGGCCCTACCCCGGGCACCCCTCAGATCCCACCCTGGACAAAGATATGTTACATCATTTCACAAAATCATACACAAAATGATTCGCTTGACGTCGCACAATTACAATAATCAACATGCATGTGTGTTCAGAAAAAGGAGAATCACTCATTCATCTTTGAATTACCAAACAAAATATTTTATTAAAAAAACCTCAAAACAACTATTTTGAGGTGTCATGACAGGTCTTCTCATGACAATCTGTAGGTCACAGCCTGCAAGACAAAATTCTAGGTAAGAATGTATGTCCTGTGCGCATCAAAGTACAAAGAGAATGAGTGAAAGAGAGAGATAGAGAGTGAGAGGAGGAGCGAGAGAGAGAAAGACCTAGTTCTAGGACACCCCCGCGCCGCACGGCCACCAGCTGCTGCGTGCGCCTCCCTGCCCGTGTGCCTCGCTGCCTCGCTGCCGCCGCGTGACCACGCCCCCTGCCTTAGAGCGGCGTGGTCCGTGCTCGCTCGACCTGCCTTGTTGTTTTTGCCGTTTCTGTATAGTATAGTATTTTTGTCATTCTGTATTGCCTGTATTTTTCTTTCCTGTATTGGTAATTTCCTTCCTGTGTTGCCTTTTTCTGACCCCCGTCCTCCCTCCCCGCTTCCCGCCACCGCCGCTAACCCCGCCCCTTTTTCTTCTGTACCCTCCCCGCTCCCGCCTCCCAGCTGCTCCGCCCCCGCGCACTTGGCCATATATGGCGACCGTGCGACGCAGCTGAGTGTGACCTAGTTCTAGGACACCCCCGCGCCGCACGGCCACCAGCTGCTGCGTGCGCCTCCCTGCCCGTGTGCCTCGCTGCCGCCGCGTGACCACGCCCCCTGCCTTAGAGCGGCGTGGTCCGTGCTCGCTCGACCTGCCTTGTTGTTTTTGCCGTTTCTGTATAGTATAGTATTTTGGTCATTCTGTATTGCCTGTATTTTTCTTTCCTGTATTGGTAATTTCCTTCCTGTGTTGCCTTTTTCTGACCCCCGTCCTCCCTCCCCGCTTCCCGCCACCGCCGCTAACCCCGCCCCTTTTTCTTCTGTACCCTCCCCGCTCCCGCCTCCCAGCTGCTCTGCCCCCCCGCGCACTTGGCCATATATGGCGACCGTGCGACGCAGGTGAGTGTGACCTAGTTCTAGGACACCCCCGCGCCGCACGGCCACCAGCTGCTGCGTGCGCCTCCCTGCCCGTGTGCCTCGCTGCCTCGCTGCCGCCGCGTGACAACGCCCCCTGCCTTAGAGCGGCGTGGTCTGTGCTCGCTTGACCTGCCTTCTTGTTTTTGCTGTTTCTGTATAGTATAGTATTTTTGTCATTCTGTATTGCCTGTAGTTTTCTTTCCTGTATTGGTAATTTCCTTCCTGTGTTGCCTTTTTCTGACCCCCGTCCTCCCTCCCCGCTTCCCGCCACCGCCGCTAAACCCGCCCCTTTTTCTTCTGTACCCTCCCCGCTCCCGCCTCCCAGCTGCTCCGCCCCCCCGCGCACTTCGCCATATATGGCGACCGTGCGAACGCGCAGCGGTCACGCGCAGCGGGCGCGCCGTTTGTGCGCCGAAAGCGCGCCAAACGTAAGCCCGTCTGCGCCCGTCCGTGCCTGGACCGCGCCCAGTGCCAGGACCCCTGGCCCACGAGGACCCGCCTGACGTACACCGCCGCCAACCTCAGCGCACTCAACGCCGGTCGACCCCCAGGATGCTACCAAGCCAAACCACGATGCACCCACGGACCCTTCAGCTGCCACGCCTGCAAGTTCACCTGCATCCGGACCTGCCTCGCACCAGCACCCGCCAAGACGAACACCAGCAGCACCCACCTCAAGTGCATCCTGCTCAACACCCGCTCCATCCACAGACACGCCATCGAACTCTGGAACCTCCTCGACACCACAGCTCCAGACGTTGCCTTCCTCACGGAGACCTGGATGAACACCTCTTCAGCTCCCAACATCGCCATCGCCATCCCAGAGGGCTACAAGATCACCCGGAGGGATCGCACCGCCAACCAGATGGGAGGAGGCATCGCCATCATCCACAGGAACACCATCCGTCTCACGACCAGCACCGACAACACCCTGACCACCGCCGAACACCTGCATTTCCAGATCCACACCGACCCGAAGACCACCCTCAGAGGCACCCTGATCTACCGACCTCCGGGACCACGCACCCAATTCAGCGAGGACATCGCCGACTTCGTCAGCCCGCATGCCCTCCCCTCCGCTGACTACATCCTCCTGGGGGACCTCAACTTCCACCTGGAGAACAACAACGACCGCAACACCAGCACCCTGCTCGACAACCTCGCCAATCTTGGACTCAAGCAGCTGGTGTCCACCCCCACCCACCTCGCCGGACACACACTCGACGCAGTCTTCTCATCCAGCACAGACATCGACTTCAGCCACGCCACAGAGCTTCAATGGACGGACCACAGCTGCGTCCACTTCACCTTCAAAAGAACGACGACCCACCACCACCAACAACAGGCTGCCCGCAGAAGCTGGAACAAGATCACAGCCGACCAGCTCGCCACCTCCCTGAGCCAGCACCCTCCTGCCAGCTCAGCGAACCCCAGCCAGGCCGCCGACAACCTCATGAAGTGGATCAGCAACTGCGCGGACGAGCTCGCCCCGCTGAGGACCCCGCCCAGCAGACCCGGCAGCAAGAAAGCCCCATGGTTCACCGACAAACTCAAGAGCTCCAAGAAGAACTGCCGAGCCCTCGAGAAAGTCTGGAGAAGGGAACCAACACCGGACAACATGACCACCTTCAAGCTTGCCACCCGGAAGCACCACCAGCTGATCCGCGCTGCCAAGAAAACTGCATTCAAGGACCGGCTGGACAACAACGCACACAACTGCAAGGAACTCTTCAACATTGTGAAAGAGCTATCCAACCCCAGCGCAGGAAACAACGACATCACCCCATCGCAAGACCTCTGCAACTCCCTCGCCTCATACTTCCACAACAAGATCGCGGACATACACAACAGCTTCAACAACCAACCAACGCACACCACGACCGAACAACCACCCCCCACCACCACCCTCCACGCCTGGACTCCAATCAGCACAGAAGACACCATCCGCACGATGAACTCCATCCACTCCGGATCTCCGACCGACCGCTGCCCTCACCACGTCTTCAACAAGGCCGACGCTGTCATCGTACCCCACCTGCGAGACATCATCAACACATCCTTCGACACCGCCACCTTCCCTGAGAGCTGGAAGCACGCTGAACTCAGTGCTCTCCTCAAGAAACCCACAGCGGACCCCACCGAACTCAAGAATTACCGCCCCATCTCGCTCCTCCCGTTTCCAGCCAAAGTCATCGAGAAGACCGTCAACAAGCAGCTGGCCGCCTTCCTTGAGACGAATGGATCCCTCGACCCCTCACAGTCTGGCTTCCGAGCCAACCACAGCACCGAGACCGCCCTCATCGCCGCCACCGATGACATCCGAGCCCTGATGGACAACGGAGAAACAGCGGCCCTCATCCTCCTAGACCTCTCTGCGGCATTCGACACTGTCTGCCACCGCACCCTAGTACAGCGCCTCAGCAACGTCGAAATCCAGGAGAAGGCTCTGGAATGGATCATCTCCTTCCTCGACGGAAGAACACAGAGAGTCCGCCTACCACCGTACAAGTCAGAGGCCACCGAAGTCATCTGCGGCGTCCCTCAAGGATCCTCGCTGAGCCCCACCCTCTTCAACGTCTACATGAGCCCCCTCGCGGCCATCGCACGCCAACACAACCTCAGCATAATCTCCTACGCCGACGACACCCAGCTGATCCTCTCCCTGACCAACGACCCCGCCGCCGCCAGAGCCAACCTGCACGAAGGGATGAAATAGGTAGCCGAGTGGATGACGACCAGCCGCCTGAAACTGAACTCAGACAAGACGGAGGTCCTCATCCTGGGCTCTTCACCCTCCGCCTGGGACGACTCCTGGTGGCCTCCCGCCCTGGGCACCGCACCCAAACCGACAGACCACGCACGCAACCTGGGCTTCATCCTGGACTCCTCCCTCTCCATGACCAGGCAAGTCAACAACGTCTCCTCGGCGTGCTTCAACATCCTACGCATGCTACGGAAGATCTTCTGGTGGATCCCCACCGAGACCAGGAAGACCGTCACCCAGGCCCTCGTCACTAGTCGACTGGACTACGGCAACGCCCTCTACGCCGGTACCACCGCCAAGCTCCAGAAGAGACTCCAGCGGATCCAGAACGCCTCAGCCAGACTCATCCTCGACATCCCACGAACCAGCCACATCTCCGGACATCTGAGAGACCTGCATTGGCTCCCCGTCAACAAAAGAATCACCTTCCGCCTCCTCACCCAAGCACACAATGCCCTACACGACCAAGGCCCGAGCTACCTCAACAACCGAGTCAATTTCTACGCTCCCAAACGCCACCTCCGATCAGCCAACCACGCCCTCGCCGCCGTCCCCCGCATCCGAAGAGCGACTACAGGAGGAAGGTCCTTCTCCTACCTGGCCGCCAAGACCTGGAACTCCCTCCCGACCGACCTGCGCCTGACCCAAGACCACCTCTCCTTCAGGAAGAAGCTGAAGACCTGGCTGTTCGAGCAGTAGCGGCACCCTCCCCTCCCCCCAGCGCCTTGAGACCCTACGGGTAAGTAGTGCGCTCTATAAATGTCTTTGATTGATTGATTGATTGAAAGAGAGGGAGCGAGAGAGACAGTGAAAAGAAGAGAGGGAGAGAGAGAGAAAGAAGGAGAGAGAGAAAGAGAGGGAGAAAGAAGCAGTGAAAAGAAGAGAGGGAGAGCGAAAGAGAGAGAGAGAGAGAGAAAGAGAGGGAGCGAGAGAGAGAGAGAGAAAGAGGGAAAGAGAGGGAGAGAGAGAGAGAAAGAGAGAGGGAGAGGGAGAGAAAGGGAGGAAGAGAGAGAGACAGTGAAAAGAAGAGAGGGAGAGAGAAAGAGGGAAAGAGAGGGAGAGAGAGAGAAAGAAGGAGAGAGAGAGAAAGAGAGGGAGAAAGAAACAGTGAAAAGAAGAGAGGGAGAAAGAGAGAGAGGGAAAGAGAGAGATAGAGAAAGAGGGAAAGAGAGGGAGATGAGCCCCACGTTTCAATCGTAAATTTGTGGTGGTGAGCCTCAGCAAGGCCTACCAGTGCAAGGGATTCGCCCTTCTCTGCACAGAGTCCTCAGACCAATAGGAAGAAGTTGGCACAGAAACTGAAATAGAAATTACAGAGTTTATTAAACCTCATGAGTTGGAACTACATTCACACAACACCTTTCAGTAATGTATGACGTAGCACACTGAATGGAAGGAGCTTGGTCCTTTTATACCCACACAGGGGTTCAAATGAAGGCGGTACAAGTTCAGAATGCTGGTTGTAGGTACATATAAGGTCATACAGAAAGTGTACAGGCAACAAGTGGGAGGAGCTAACAGTTTGCTAATTCTGGTGGACACATCCTGACAGTTACAGACTGGGGACAGCTGCAACCTCAACTGAGCATGTGCAAAGCAGAAAAGGCTAAATATATCTCGTCTCTAGGCAGATTTCAAGAGCAGTTAACAGGAAGGTAGGACAGAGTACATGGCGAGCACATGGTAAACAAAATGGCTGCCAGAAATACAAAATGGATTCCACAAAAAGGACAAGATAGTCTCTAAATACAAGATGTCTTCTGCTAATGCTTAACCTAATTGCTGCTAAATTACAACAGGTGGTCAGTGAGAATGCAGCATATGTCACATCTACTGTTATGTGCACTGCTGTGATTGTAATGCACATGCCATACAGAAAACTAAACATATACTAAGTTATGACGGAGGATGAAGATAGCAAGCATGACAAGCATTGTACCCATACACAGATCTTTGGGTGCTGAGTTTTATGTAATGTATGAATTTCTTGTAAAATGTACTATCACCCGAGACGGTATTCTGTTGCTGATGCAAGAGTATTCAGGGCTGATCCATTGAGTAACCTAGTTGAAGAGCCAAGAGATCAGCTTTGTACAGAATACATTAATTTTAGAGACTACAACAAGCTATAATGGGGCATATTCTCAAGGATTTATCGCTGAGTTATCGGCTCTCTATTGCAGCCAAAGTGGTGATAAATGTATCGCCCCATTCACAAGCTGGTGCTAACGGCTGAAATCACCAGTTTACATGCAATAGCAGCCGCAAAAAAAATCGCCACAGATGAGCCCGGCAACTATCCCTAATTTGATGCAGAGTAGGCGTTCCCGTGCAAAAAGACGCGACAGCACCACTCCACAATATTCTCAAAAGCCAGCCAGTTCAGCGATAAGATCCCAAAACAGGCGATAAGACGCGTTAGCAGCAGGCATTTAACACCGGCTCTGACCTGGTGTAATGTCGGGCAACAACCTGCACCAGAAAGGGGAGCCAAGCCCAGAGCCAAACCTGAAGAACAACGGATGCCATGGAGCCACTGATCATTCGGTCCGGAGCCCCAAGAGGGCCAGAACACCCACCACCCCCAGGTACTTCCCCCCCCCTCCAGGCCCTACCCCGGGCACCCCCCAGATCCCACCCTGGACAAAGATATGTTACATCACTTCATAAAATCATGCACAAAACGATTCGCTTGACGTCGCACAATTACAATAATCAACATGCATGTGTGTTCAGAAAAAGGAGAATCACTCATTCATCTTTGAATTACCAAACAAAATATTTTATTAAAAAAAACCTCAAAACAACTATTTTGAGGAGTCATGACAGGTCTTCTCATGACAATCTGTAGGTCACAGCCTTCAAGACAAAATTATAGGTAAGAATGTATGTCCTGTGCGCATCAAAGTACAAAGAGAATGAGTGAAAGAGAGAGATAGAGAGTGAGAGGAGGAGGGAGAGAGAGAAAGGGAGGGAGCGAGAGAGACAGTGAAAAGGAGAGAGGGAGAGAGAAAGAGAGAAAGAGAGGGAGAGAGAGAGAAAGAAGGAGAGAGAGAGATAGAGAAAGAGGGAAAGAGAGAGAGAGAACGAGAGAGAGAGAGAGAGAGAAAGAGGGAGAGCGAGAGAGAGGAAGAGAAAGAGAGGGGGAGAGAGACAGTGAAAAGAAGAGAGGGAGAGAGAAAGAGAGAGAGAGAGAGAAAGGGAGGGAGGGAGCGAAAGAGAGAGAAAGAGGGAAAGAGAGGGGGAGAGAGAGAGAAAGAGAGAGGGAGAGGGAGAGAAAGAGAGGGAGAGAGAGAGACAGTGAAAAGAAGAGAGGGAGAGAGAAAGAGGGAAAGAGAGGGAGAGAGAGAGAAAGAAGGAGAGAGAGAGAAAGAGAGGGAGAAAGAAACAGTGAAAAGAAGAGAGGGAGAAAGAGAGAGAGGGAGAGAGAAAGAGGGAGAGCGAAAGAGAGAAAGAGAGGGGGAGAGAGACAGTGAAAAGAAGAGAGGGAGAGAGAGAGAGAGAGAGAGAGAGAGAGAGAGAGAGAGAGAGAGAAAGGGAGCGAGAGAGAGACAAAGAGGGAAAGAGAGGGAGAGAGAGAGAGAAAGAGAGAGGGAGAGGGAGAGAAAGAGAGGGAGAGAGAGAGACAGTGAAAAGAAGAGAGGGAGAAGAAGAGAGAGTGCGGACACCGCAGACCCAGGCCTCACTGCTCCCCTGCTGCCACCGATGTGTCTTCAACCACATGCCGGTATACACTGCAGTCCACCAGGTCCCTTATCTGAGTTCAGATTTATGAATGGCAGAGTCCATACAATTCCACACATCATCACCGCTTACACACAGGCTGCTGCACCCCAGCCCCATCGCCGCCCAGCGGTGACTGCCCACCCCTGCGCACCCAGGCCTTACTGCTCACCTTCTGCCACCAGCATGTCTCCAAGAGGGCCCACCACATGCCAGTGCAAGCCCCAAGCCCGGGGACCGTGAACATGGCACCCTCCACATCTTGCAGCCCTGCTCCGCAGGCCACCAGGTTACACACTTGATTTTGGGTCTTGGTTTCGCTATTGAAGAGATCATATCAGTGCACACAGCATCATCGCAGGCTGCACACCCGCTCAGCCCTTTAGTGCCACTAATTCTGTGACCCGCGAGGCAATGCCACATGGTGATAGGCCAGCACTGCCCGCTGGCTCAGGCCTACACTGTGGTCCAGCAGGGCTCATATAAATCCTCACCAGTCCGGACCACCAGGACCGGGCATCATCGCAAGCTGATCACCCGCTCAGCACTTAAGGTGCCCCTACCTCAGTGCACCGAAAGTCACAGTCCTGTGGTGGTGTGCCTGTGCCGGCCACAGTGTATCTGATGCCACCAAGTCTGTGCCCCACAAATCATGGACCCTTTATGATGGAGTCCCGTGGTGCAGACGCCATCTTGTCACCTCCGGCATTGGGGAATTTGAAGAGGCAGGGCCCTAGGCCCTCACGCACAAATAATAACCACACGGATACACCCAGAAATGGTGCCCAGCACATGCGCCCAGCTCTTTTTTTTGGCAGGGTCACATGTCTTGTGATGTGTGTGCTGGATGGGTGTGGTGTGGGTGTAAGCCAGCCGTGAGGGAGTGGCTGTGGCATGCTGACAACTAGACCTGTGATCAGCAGATTGCCACAGGGAAGACCTGGGACATGTAGCGTTGCCCAGCTCTGTGAGTGTAAACGGAGTGGCTGGCCTGGCGTATGCCAGTCCAGCGTAAGGGTGTGAACAATGACCCCGGGGCTCTGGGCGTGGATCCATCCTGGGCTGGACAAGGAAGTAACTAATGCGTGTGTCCCTATTTGGATTTAGGCCCAGATCCTTGTACTGGGGTGAATGTATGACATTGTTCTACATTCTGTCCATCAACTGTGTTTTTTGCAATTTTCACCCCGAGTGTGCTGGGTATACTCAGACGTGAGTCCCAGGCTCTCCACACCACTGGAGTCAAGCTATCCAGGCTGATGAAGGCTGATAGCCAGAAACCGGTCCTTGGATGCTTGATTCCGGTCTGGGAAAGACATGGCTTGGTAGTTCGGACTGGACTGTTCCCATGAAGCACAGGGTCAGAGCTGATTTGCATATAGCCAGTGTCTATCCCAGGGTGGTGTGGAGTGCAAAAAAACGATGGATTTAGGCCCAGATCCTTGTACTGGGGTGAATGTATGACATTGTTCTACATTCTGTCCATCAACTGTGTTTTTTGCAATTTTCACCCCGAGTGTGCTGGGTATACTCAGACGTGAGTCCCAGGCTCTCCACGCCACTGGAGTCAAGCTATCCAGGCTGATGAAGGCTGATAGCCAGAAACCGGTCCTTGGATGCTTGATTCCGGTCTGGGAAAGACATGGCTTGGTAGTTCGGACTGGACTGTTCCCATGAGGCACAGGGTCAGAGCTGATTTGCATATAGCCAGTGTCTAACCCAGGGTAGTGTGGAGTGCAAAGAAACGATGGATTTAGGCCCAGATCCTTGTACTGGGGTGAATGTATGACATTGTTCTACATTCTGTCCATCGACTGTGTTTTTTGCAATTTTCACCCCGAGTGTGCTGGGTATACTCAGACGTGAGTCCCAGGCTCTCCACACCACTGGAGTCAAGCTATCCAGGCTGATGAAGGCTGATAGCCAGAAACCGTTCCTTGGATGCTTGATTCCCGTCTGGGAAAGACATGGCTTGGTAGTTCGGACAGGACTGTTCCCATGAGGCACAGGGTCAGAGCTGATTTGCATATAGCCAGTGTCTAACCCAGGGTGGTGTGGAGTGCAAAAAAACAATGGATTTAGGCCCAGATCCTTGTACTGGGGTGAATGTATGACATTGTTCTACATTCTGTCCATCAACTGTTTTTTTTGCAATTTTCACCCCGAGTGTGCTGGGTATACTCAGACGTGAGTCCCAGGCTCTCTACACCACTGGAGTCAAGCTATCCAGGCTGATGAAGGCTGATAGCCAGAAACCGATGGATTCAGGCCCAGATCCTTGTACTGGGGTGAATGTATGACATTGTTCTACATTCTGTCCATCAACTGTGTTTTTTGCAATTTTCACCCCGTGTGTGCTGGGTATACTCAGACGTGAGTCCCAGGCTTTCCACGCCACTGGAGTCAAGCTATCCAGGCTGATGAAGGCTGATAGCCAGAAACCGGTCCTTGGATGCTTGATTCCGGTCTGGGAAAGACATGGCTTGGTAGTTCGGACTGGACTGTTCCCATGAGGCACAGGGTCAGAGCTGATTTGCATATAGCCAGTGTCTAACCCAGGGTGGTGTGGAGAGCATAAAAACCATGGATTTAGGCCCAGATCCTTGTACTGGGGTGAATGTATGACATTGTTCTACATTCTGTCCATCAACTGTGTTTTTTGCAATTTTCACCCCGAGTGTGCTGGGTATACTCAGAAGTGAGTCCCAGGCTCTCCACACCACTGGAGTCAAGCTATCCAGGCTGATGAAGGCTGATAGCCAGAAACCGGTCCTTGGATGCTTGATTCCCGTCTGGGAAAGACATGGCTTGGTAGTTCGGACTGGACTGTTCCCATGAGGCACAGGGTCAGAGCTGATTTGCATATAGCCAGTGTCTAACCCAGGGTGGTGTGGAGTGCAAAAAAACAATGGATTTAGGCCCAGATCCTTGTACTGGGGTGAATGTATGACATTGTTCTACATTCTGTCCATCAACTGTGTTTTTTGCAATTTTCACCCCGAGTGTGCTGGGTATACTCAGACGTGAGTCCCAGGCTCTCCACACCACTGGAGTCAAGCTATCCAGGCTGATGAAGGCTGATAGCCAGAAACCGATGGATTCAGGCCCAGATCCTTGTACTGGGGTGAATGTATGACATTGTTCTACATTCTGTCCATCAACTGTGTTTTTTTCCTGTTTTAGTTCCGGCGCCACGCAGACCGCAATTGGCAATGTGTCACCCTGTGAACTAAGCATGGGCGAATTTTGCAAATTCGCGATCCGCGAATTTGCGGATTTGCGAATTCGCAATCCACAAAATTCGCGATTTTTTTTTTTTTGCGTGTACGCGGGGCTTTTTGCGTCTTCGCGAGCCGCTTGCATAGCGAAGTTACCCATGCAGTCGTTTAAGGGAGAGGGAGAGAGAGATAGATAGATAGATAGATAGATAGATAGATAGATAGATAGATAGATAGATAGATAGATAGATAGATAGATAGATAGATAGATAGATAGATGGATAGAGAGGGAAAGAGAGAGGGAGAGAGAGAATGAAAGAAAGAAAGAGAGGTCGGATCTCTGAAGGGCCAGATTCCTGAGTTGCCCCTACAGAACATACAGCTTTTTATTTTTAGCAAAATGCATATGAAAATTGTGCTGTAAAGGTCTCTTTTAGTTTAACCCCTCCTGACAACTCAAAATGGATATATTTGCCATCCTCTTCCTTCTTCCTGTTTTTTATATCTGTAAGTGCTTTCTGATGAGGTTAATTCCTTGGACAGGTGCCTCAGTTGCTTACTTGTAACTATTCTCTGACCCTGCTTCAAGGGTCAGAGAATAGTTGCAAGTAGGCAACGAGGCAGCTAGGAAGCAATTAGCAGCAGGTGTCCAAGTTGAAGTTAATTTGTTTGTAACCCTTTTGTAAAAGGTTACAAAGAAATTAGGTTCAACTTTTGCACCTGCTGCTGTAACCCTTGCTTGGCTGAAAATTCGCCCCCGCTGATTTGCGGATTTTATCGCGATTTCGCGAGATTCGCGGATCGCGAAATCGCGGAAAATTCGCAAATTCGCCCTCGAAACGGATTTTACGCCCACCCTTACTGTGAACCAAGTACCACAACATGAGCAACATGGACATAAGGGGGAATCACTGAGCCCCCATTCAACTATACTTCCACACTTGAAATATCATAGGCATGACACATCTGTGTGAATATGAATGTTTAATGCACATTCAGTGGAATGTTCTAGCTGAAGCAGTACATGGCCATGCAAACCCCACATTATATTGTTGGCCCGTGGAGAGCCAGCCATAGTTCTTCAGGGAATGACCAGTGCAATGGAAGGGGAAGAGCTCAGTCCGCAGTCTGATTGCTGTGTCATTGGTGACCAAACAGAATATGTCAGTCCATGTCGAGGTCCAAGGTGAGTGTCACAGAGTTTGTCTGGGACAGTGGAAGGTGATGATACTGAGGGCAGAACCAAGAAGAAACCGGCCATATGGTGAAGATGAATGCTACTGAGTCCTTCTCACCACAAAGGCAGATTTATCCACATCTTTGTCCTCTGCTGTTTCATGTGACTCACATGTGGGTGGTGGTGTTCTGTCTCCAGCACTGTGTGGCAGTGATAACTCAGCGGCCGGAGGTGGAATATCTGATGCACTGTGTGGCACTGACACTGCAGGGGGCGGAGATGTGGATGGAGCGGTAGCAGCTGCATGCATCCGCGCAAGGCCTTGTGGCAGTAATGCCATGAAGGGGGTCTTTAGGGTGTTGAGGAACCCAGCTACCTCTCGCTGGTGTGCAGTCGTGGCAGCCGCTCTTGCCCCCGCATGTTCTCCATGGTCCTCCGCATGTGTGCCAACTCCCGGGTGACATAGCTAGAGCCACTCTGAATGGACAGTTGTTCTTGTCTCTGAGTCAGGACTCCAGCAATGTCAGCCATGGATCGTTGGAGAGCATGGAGCAGACTGTGGTTGTCCGTTAGGGACTGTGAGTGGTCCTGGATGGGACTTAGACACCCACTTATGGCATCTAGTTTGGCTGCCATGTGGTCGAACCACACTCGCACCTGTTCAGCCAGCTTCTCCTGGCACCCCAACACATGGCGCTGGAAGGCCATGCGTTCTTCGTGGGGGTCCTGTTAGGCAGCTGTGGTGGTGGGTGCTGCCTGTTGTGTGGGGTGGGGTCTCCTCGTAGCAGCTGGGCTGCCCTGCTCTTGGATGTGGGGTGCAGAGGCTCTCCACTAGCTGTTGGAGGGTGACATAGTTTAAGTTGTGGTGGTCCTCTTCGTAATCAGAGAAGAGAGTTTCGGGCTGCTCTGCTGGAGGTGTGGATCTCCCTCTGCAATGTGAAAGGAGATGCATTTTAACATTGTGTTCACATGTTGACGCATTGTACATGTTTACATTCAGACTGCATGACAGAGTAAATTGTGACTGTGTGGGAGGAGCTGCCTGTGTGATGCGGGACAGTGGACATTTTAACAACATCATGTATGTGTGTTTGTACTTGTATATTGCCAACTCACATTTCCCTACAATGCCAAATATGATTTGCCAGTTTCTACACACAATCGCACCAGTTGTATCCTCTGTTCTGTTGTGGACGTGTTGCGGTTTGTACCACATTGTTGTCAATGTTGATGTGCTCTGCATGTAAGATTAATGAGATCTTTTTATCGCAGTTGGGCCCATCGCAACTTTTTTTGCATTGGAGTTTACTTTTTTATCGTCGTCCCGCTGACTTTATTGCGGACATTTGACGTGTTATCGTGAGACTATCGCATGGTACCGCCGTGCTGTGAATACAACGTTAACACAGTGTTATTTCCCGCGATAGACTGCGATGTGAAGAGTTGCGTTAAGCTAATTTTGTGATAATTATCACACGTTTTTGAGAATATCCCCCAATGTCTTAACAGGTAGTATTAGAATGCAGTTTTTGAAGATATGCACAAAGAGTTGAAGAAAGAAGGAGACAGGGAGACATTAATAGTTATGCCAATAAATTCAAAAAATGGTCTGTAATAAAATAAAGACAGCAAGATAAAAAGATAATAATGATGATACTCTATGACTTTGAATGTACATGCAAGTTGCACAAACTTGTGCACATTTGTGTTCGCGAGGAACAAGGTGAACAGCATGAGTGACAAGTAAAAAATACAAACATCGTAAAATGGTGCAAGAGAAAACAAAGTTGTCAATGTATATAGAGGACTATGTGGTGGTTCCAATACATTAGCACAGAGTTAAATAAGTAGGGTAATTTTGATAAACCATGAAAGTGTTACCAGGGATTGCGCTGAGGGGTCGACGGCATTTCAACCTGCATGAGAATTCAGGTCCTCTTCAGGACCAGGGGGCTCATTACGATGGTGCCCGCCATCGTTGCGGTTCTAGGATCGGCCTCCGGCCAGGCAGCTGTCCCGCTGAGTGCATTAGGCTGTGCCTGCCACTATGACGGGCGGATCCAGGGCCCTGATCATTGTGGACAATGCTGCTGGCTGCAGCAGCATTCGCAATGCCAAAATGCCACGATGTGCATTTCAATGCATAACATGGCAGGCAACATGCGGTGCCTGCCGCCTTGTGCATGGAAATGTAGGGGGTGCCTAGGGAACTTGGTACCCCCAGTGCTCATTCACCCTCCCCCCACACAGAGGGGGCCCACAACGGGCTCCCAAACCTTATCCCCATCAGCCTTTCCATGGCAGCGAAAGACCTTTTTCAGGACACATCAAATATGGCGGACAGTGCCTGCTAGGCACCACCACCATATTAGTGGCCCTTTTCCATCTGCCATGCAATCAGTGTGATTGCCTCCGGCAGAAGGCGGCGGACGGACTTTGCATCCGCCGCGATACCCACCACCATCCTAATTTGGCAGTGGGTAAAATGCTCAGTGATGGTGGAAGACTTCCACCTCCTGTCCCGCAGTGGCGGTCCTTCTGCCATCATAAGGACCCCCTAGGTTACGTATTTGAGCGAGTCCTGCATAGGAATAAGTGTCAAGGCCCAGTAGCGGGAGATGGGTGAAGGGTGGAGGGGGTTTGTATGAGCGGTAAGAGCAAACCGGAAGGGAATATACCTGCGAAGGGGCTGGAAAAGAATGTCCAGTGGGGGAGGCCCACAAGTCAAGGGCTGCTAAAAGGTGAAGTGGCAGGGCAAGGTCACCTAAGGGGTTGAAAAAGTGGGTTAGAGTGCAAGCTGGCAGTTGATGGCAGTCTGATTGTTAAAATGATTGTGAACCATGCACCACATAGTGGCCTAGTTGTGTACCCTGAAGGGGTATATATTAGACCAGGGAGCGGTGAACGCGTGTGGGGACTCACTGATTCAAGAGGTCTGCTCTTAGAAGTGTAGCGCCAAGGCAGGCATACTTGCACCACGGTGCAAGGGTGTGTGCAGGAGAAAGATTGTTTATGTACAGTAAGGTCCCCCGTCTTGAGCATAAACAATCTTTAAATGCCATTTTGTGACTTCTATGTGTTTTGCTTAATGCAGCACACATAGAAGTGACAAAATGGCATTTTTTAAAAGGCTGGTTATGTGCAGGAAGGGGGACCCTCCTGTACATAAACAATCCAAGGCTTTTTGCATTTTCCATGTGTGCTGCACAAGGCAGCACAGACAGAAAAAGCAAAAGCGAGGAGAAATAAAGCATTTCTTCTAATTTCGCCAAATTAAGACCAGGTTTTCCCTGGTCTTAATTTTGGCACTATCTCCTACTTACCCTGCCCTTGTAAATAGGGGGCAGCGTTAAAATCAATGGGTGTTGTGGTGGATTGCCCATCACGACACCCACTGCCCACCCCTTTCACGCTAAGCATAGCGTGAAGGGGGGCATTATTTAGAAGTGGCCTGATGCTGCCTTGTAAATAAGTGATGTTCCTGTGGTTATAGGTTCAGTGTGCTAAATCCAACTCCATCCAGATTGGGGTGTCTGAGGAAGCTTTGGAGGCTACATTCCTTGAACTGATTGAAACTAAGGCAAACATGCTGAGGAATACTGCTAAATTCCCTAAAGTAATACGCCAAACAACTATCCTGTGGGACTCATTCACCAACACTTCTACTTTTGCTTTGAAAGTGTGCAGACTCCGTGATGTCATTTGAGAATTAGCATTTAAAAAAACATTGAAATTGCTCCTATATAGTTAGTTGTACTAACTATATTTTGCGCACCCGCAATCCACTGCTGATGATGTCACAAATTACATCATTCATGACATGGTCAGTGACATCACTGATGACATCACTGATGACATCTCAAATAACATCACTGATGACATCTCATTTGACATCACTGATGACATCACTGATGACATCATCCAGTGACTGTGTGTTTCTGTAAAGTTTAAATATGTTTTACATATTGAAGAATGAGTGGATGTATAAGTTTCTGGATGAAGGATTTAGTAGGTGCGTGACTGACTGTATGAGTGAGTGATTATTTCTAAATGCATGGGCTTGTGACTAAACTGTCTGATGTGTGCATCAGTATGTCTGTTGTTGTGTAAGCTGCTGCATGTGTAGATCAGTAGCTATATGAGTGGCTATATAGGTTTTGATTGGTTGCCCAAGTATTTGAATGGGAGACTGAGTGTGTGTGTGGGTGGCTGGGAGGTGTGTGACTCTGTGCATAGATGTTTGAGCAGTTGATTCACTTGGTGTATGAGTTCAAGAGTGCATGTGGAAACAGCTATATGGGCGGTTGACTGTGTGCATGGGTGTGTTGGAATTTCTCTGGTTTTGTACGAGTGAATTGTCCAACTAACTGTAACGTTCCTTAAACCTTTGGTTTTTTCAGTGAATTTCTAAGGTTTTTTAAATGCTAATTTCTAAATTTAACGTGCCTGAAACCTATGTTTTTTTCAGTGAACATATATATATATATATATATATATATATATATATATATATATATATATATATATATATATATATATATATATATATATGTATATATATATATATATATATATATATATATATATATATATATATATATATATATATATATATATATATATATATATATATATATATATATATATATATATATATGTTCGGCTGAGAGAGCAGCCCGTTTCCACTCCCCCCACTTCCCTTTGACGTTAGACGCCACCAGCAGCGAGAAGGTGCCACCGAGGCTTCCGGGGGGTCTTGGAGTTTTGGAAGTTTTTGGAGCCCTTGTGAGCGGTTTCTTCGATCCACAGATTTGAGCAATATTTCCGCTTTGTACCATACAGAGCCCCTTATAAAACAGAAAAATCTCCTTTGAGGGTCCTGAGACAGCGTGGACGGACAGATTACAGCCAGCTGCCGGGGTTTTTTTTTTTTTTTTTTTTTACTCTGCCAAAGGAGGGCTGCTGGAGTTTTTCATCAGGGGCCCCAGATTTCCCACCAAGAGGGGGTAAGTGGCATTTTTCTTGCTCACTTGTCTTAGCTGTCTTGGCTGAGGGTCACTGGGAAGATCCCATTCAGCTGACGTTTAATTGTCTAACTGTTTTTGTTAGAGTTCTGGACAGCTTTTTCAGCAGCTATTGGTAGAGGGGCACTGTAAGAAAGATACTATGGGAAAACCGACCAAAGGGGCAAAAGCAACAACCCCAGTCGCATCACTGACTCTGGCACAAAAAGTTAAAAAGCGTGCAGCTCTGGCCACAGCGCGGATAAATCACACAGCAGCATTTCAGCAGGATCTTCCTCCTTCATCTGAGCTTGTGGGGGAGGGGAGTGCTGATCCAGCCCTACGTGACCAATTTGAGGCGGAGATTGTTGACTTGGATTCCCCCATCAGCCCCAGTGAGATGGCTTCCTTAAGGGTGGATATACCGATCTCCACTGCTTCCACCACAGAAACTTTGACCCCCATTAAGGCGGCGGGCGAAAATCTCGGGGCCAAAAAATACCCTATTTTTTATCAAAGCCAAACAAGATGGACCTTTGATTGTGGCAAATGTAAGGCAGGAGACGGAAGGTGATGATCTTTCAGTCGCAGATAACTTGCTGGTTTCCGGCCCAGAATCTTCAGTCTCCAAGTCTGGTAGTCAACTGCCTCTTGCCCTAAATCCATCAGCTGAGGAAGAGCCCATGCTGCTGTCAAGGCCGGGGGTCGCAGATGTGTCTATGGTGGCCTCACCAGTTGTCCTTGACTTGACGGGTCCAGAGGGGACCCAGGCAGAGGATAGGTCAAACGCTATTCAGTTGGATCCCCCACAAGGTGGCGGCTCCTTTTCTATGCGATGGTCCGCTAAGAGCCTCCTCATTTTAATTTTGGAAGAGATTCGGGACCTAAAGGCTTCCAAATCTATTGAGATTGCTGCAATAAATGTCCGCTTGACAAAGATTGAGGAATCCATGGTGCAGGTCTCGGCACGGCTCCTGGAGGCCGAAACTCGGATCTCCCACTTAGAAGATCAAATGTCATCTCTAAATCGTAAGGTGACTACTTTCCAGTTCTAGAGAGCTTCATTGGAAAGTAAGCTGGTGGAATTGGAGAACCACTCCAGATGCTCAAATCTACGAATCTTGGGCATTCCGGAAGGTTTGGAGGGCCAGCATATACTACAATGGGTTGACTTTTTCATAAAGAAAAATGTGCTTCCAGAATTCAAGGGGGATCTGACAATAATGAGAGCCCATCGGGTCCCCGCACATCTTCCTGCTAATGCAAAGTTCCCCTGGACGATTCTGGTTAACTTTGGTGAATTTAGGGTCAAGGAGCAGATCGTGTCTAGAGCAATCAGGTAAAGACTGTTTTCCTTGGCAGAAGTGCCAGTGTGTCTTATTTTTTCAGACATGTCAGCCTCCGCTGCAAGAAGGCGGAAAGAATTTGTAACAATGCTTCAGTTGTTTAAAGCTCAAAGGGCACAAGCCATGATAGCTCAGCAGAGCAAGCTCAAAGTGTTAGTCAAGGGCAAATTTCATAATTTTTGTGATGTCGCAGAGGCACAGGGTTTACTAGAAGAGATTTCGGCAGATAAACCCTAGGGGCTGGAAGCAAGTATTTGGTTGACATGTTGGGTGGTATGCATTATTGGGTTAGGAATGGTGTATTCATCCCTTGAGGATTGTATAATTAGCTTTACTAGGCACCAAGTCAGCGTGCATGTAGAAGAGCGGATGGGTGGAACAGGTTGTCAACCAAGGGGCAGGGGCAGCCATCTGCCCAGGTGACAATGGGTCACAGGTTGGGTGGGGAGCTTGGGGGAAAAAATGAAATCCATATTTTAAATTCATACTCATTTGTTGATTGTTATGATGATTGTTATGTGAGAGCAATAAAGAAGAACCTGTCATCTCCGTTAGATCTGGGCGGGAGGCTTCTCTCAGTTTTACTAAAAAGGATATTTTTGGAACATGGGGGCATTCAGAAATCCACACTTTTTCTGTAATGGCTGATAAGGAAATAGTTAAACTAGTATCATTCAATGTCAATGGTCTCAATAATAAAAGGAAAATGCGGGCTATTGAGACTTGGATTAAAACAGAGAACCCCTCGGTCATTCTAATACAAGAAACCCAAATACCAGCAGGGAAAATTTCTGAGTTTGCAATGTTCGGAGCCTGTGCCGCTTATAGTGGTTTCTCTTCATCCTCCGTCGCACATAGGGGGACGGTGATTTTTTTCAATAAACAATTTCAGGCAGAGGTGGTTAACTCGGCAAGCGATCAAAGTGGTAGATGGTGCTGAGTCACTTGTAATGTAGACCATCGACCTCTGACGCTTGCTAGTATATATGCCCCAGTCTAGGATAATACCCTCCCATATGAGGAACTTTTTCATTCTTTAATCCAAGTCCCGGGTCAATTGATTGTGGTTGGCGATTTTAATTTGCTAATGAATCCTAGGATCGATTCCTCAGCTAAATTAAAAATTCAGTTAAAACGAAAAACTCTTAAAATTATACAGCGTTATAGTTCAATGCTGGATATTATTGACCCCTGGCGATCTGCATTTCGTAATGAAATTGCCTACACTTGTTTTTTAGGGAGATTCCATACTTTTTCACGCATTGACTTTTTTCTTATTTTCAGAAAATTGTTTTTTTTTAAGCAGAAAATTATTCAAAATGTATTCTCTGACCATGCATTGGTGGTTTTGGAGTTAGCATTGAGTAAAGGTAGGGCAGTCAATAAAAGGTGGATGTTAAACCGACGATATTTGCTGGAAGAGAACTGGGTATCTTCCAGCAAAACACGAATTTCAGAGTTTTTCTAGCGTAATCTTGGCTATGCCCCATCCCACGTGGTATGGGATTATTCAAAGCCTTTTTCCGAGGTCTAGCTATAGGTAAGGATGCAGAAAATTCAAGAAAAAGGAAGGGAGAAAAACTGTTTTTAGAGCAAAAAGTGCAAGAATCTTTTGAAAGGTTTCTCTCCAATCCCTCGGGCTTGAATAAACTCCAGTGGTTTCAGGCTAAGCGGGACCTGACTGAAGTATATAATGCCAAAGCGACACCCTTTTTCAGCAGGTTAGGCAAAAGACCTACGAAGAAAGCAATTATACCAGGAGATTTTTAGCTTGGCAGATGAGGGACCGGGCCGTAAGCAATCAAATATTGGCTCTGAGATGTACTACCTCTGGCTCTCGTATGGAGGATTCGGAAGAAATAGGAGCGATAATAGCCCAGCATTATGTGAAGATCTATGGCCAGCAATAATCAATTGATATCTCAGCATTGGAAGATTTCTTGCGGAACACGAATTACCGGGGCTGTCTGAGGAAGATAAAAGGCAAAAGATGAGGTAATGGAGGTCATCAAAAATCTTCCAAATGGCAAAGCCTGTGGCCTAGATGGTTTACCAGGGGGATTTTTTTTAATCATTCTTCGAGGTAATTGGTGATTCTTTACTATTAGTTATAAACTCAATTTTTGAGGGTGCGGCCATCCCTTCATCATTTCGAGAAGGAAGTGTAGTCAGTTTTTAAAAAAAAGGTAGAAACAGCGAAGACCCCAATTCTTATCGTCCCATTATACTCTTAGACTTTGATTACAAAATAATTACTAAACTTTTAGCAAATAGTTTTAATGGTATTGCCTCTTATTTAATCCATCAGGATCAGAATGGGTTTATTGCTGGAAGGCAGCTTGGCACGAACACACACTTTTTGGTGGAGGCACTTGACTATTTCGATACCCAGAAGATACCAGCCTTGGTGCTGTTTTTAGACGCCGAAAAAGGCTTTTGAATTTGTGATTTGGTAATCTTTATTTTATATCCTGGGCAAATTTGGCATCCCCTCTAAAATTATGGGGCTGGTAGAAAAGCTATATTTGAATGCTGAGGCCAATAATATTATTAATGCAGCCAGTGCCGGACAAGTAAAAGTTAAAAGAGGAACTAGACAGGGATGTCCGCTTTCCCCAGTTTTATTTGCCTTTTTTATTGAACCGCTTGCGATAGCCATTAGGAACAACAGGGATTCTGACAGCCTCCTGTGGGAATACCTCTACGCAGTGTTGAGACGCTTCGGAGTGGGTGAGGATTGCCTGAGGTGGACGACTGTGCTTTACACCTCATCGGTGGCTAGAGTGAAAACGGGCACGCTGATATTGCAGCAATACCCAGTAGAGAGGGGCACAAGGCAGGGATGCCTGCTGTCGCCACTACTTTTTGCCCTGGCGGTAGAACCTCTGGCAATGTCGATATGAACAGGGGAACACTAAGGAGGATTACGAAGGAGGATTGGGCGTCACTATATATCATTATATGCGGATGATCTCTTGCTCTTCCTCGAAGATGCCGACGAAGCGTTGATGGGAGCTGAAAATTTGCTAACGAGCTTTGGCGAAAACTCTGGCCTGACAGTGAACTGGGCCAAGACGTGCTTATTCCCTGTCCGCCAAGGGGAAACCCAACCATCCATGACCAGATCAGTACGCTGGGAACCCAGTTGCCTGAAATATCTAGGCGTGTACATTTACCACACGCCATCCGACTTATTGGAAGGCAATATAGGCTGTGGAATAAGAGCCCTGAAGAGCAGCATGACCTTCTGGGCCACCCTCCCGCTATCCCTGGCGGGCCGTATAGCACTACTGAAGATAGTGGCTCTTCCACGACTCCTTTATTATTTTAGGACGCTGCCCATATGGGTACCTGCTTCTACCTTCCGACTTTTGAGATCCATGATTGTGTCTTTCCTCTGGGGATCGGCTCACCGTAGAGTGGCATTAACGACCCTGCTGCGGCCTAAAATGGAGGGGGGGCTAGCGGTCCCTGATTTCGAAATATATTACTTGGCAGCTCAACTACAGATCTACACACAGGAGGTAGCTCGAGAATTCAGGGGCTCAGAACATATCAGGGGCCGGGGTATTCCTCACCATGTTCTTTCTTTTATAGCATTACAACAGAAACCAGTTCGTAGAGACCTCACACAGGAAGAAAAAACGATCAGACTGTGCTGGAATCGCTCACAACGTAAGGCGGGAGTGTTACACCCTTATGCCACCGAAATTCCACTGGGGATGCTGACGGCACTACCGCATGGTGGCGATTGGTCACAACTGCAGGATTGGGAGGAAGCGGGTATCCAGGTAGTAGGGGACTTATATGAAGAGGGAGTTTTATTGCCCTATCCAACACTTCTGTAGCGATTCGATCTACCTAGGGGGGGTTTCCTGTTACATGCGGCACTAACACAAGCGATACAGAAGCACTGGAAAGGGGGTCTGACAGAGCACAAAACAACAATGGCTTGCCAGTATGCTATGATGGCCGCGGGAACCTTTAAAGCAGTCACATGCCTCTACTCCAGATTAATTAATGAAGGGCTTGCTCTCTTAGAGAAACTGAAGGGTAAGTGGGAAGCCGATATAGGAAAGGACACCCCTGAGACAGTGTGGACACAGATCGTGAGGAGGGCCTGGAAGAGCACACGCAATGCAAGATTCCAGCTGGTACACTTCTATATCCTCCACCGCGCCTACCTGACGCCGGGAAAGATTAAAAAGTACTTTGACGCAGACACTGCAGCGTGCCTCAGGTGTGCAACGCTAGGCATAGAATTAGACCATATGTTATGGACATGCCCGATATTAGAGTTGTATTGGAAGGAAGTGGGTGACACTTTGAACACAATCACGGAAAGGGGCTTAGAATTTGACATGGCCGTGAGTGTCCTACACTGGTTCCCTCACACCCCCAAGAATAAGGTCACTAGTAAGTTTATAGACATGGGGCTCATATTAGCAAAGCGAGAAATTACACGACACTGGAAGGCAGCGGCAAGACCCAATGACGCTAGATGGAGAAATTAGTTTTTTAAATGGGCTCAGGGTGAAAGTATATTAAGATTTCGTACGGCGCGGAGACACCGAAATGACAAAGTGCTAGAAACAGCTCAGGCTTGGGACGCATTAGTACAAGCATTGCGTGATTATGATATACATGACGAAGCTACGGACTAGCACTCCGAGCAGAACACTTCCCCCACGACATGCCAGGTACATCATATAGAGCACTTCCTAATGGCTCCTGGGCACACACACTACTTTAACGGACACTCACCTTAACCACCGATGATGAGGGTTCGGGGAGGGGGGGGACTGTGAGGTGTTTTTTAGTTTACTGGGCGAAGGCGCACTAGGGTGTATATGTAGGAGGACTCCCATACATGATCTGAATGTCATTTTGCTCTAATGCCTGAAGATGTGATTACGGGGTCCTTTTGGATGTTGGAGAAGCATGGAAAACGTAATTGAACCTGTATGTTATGTGTGATAAAACCCAATAAAATTTGTTTAAAAAAATTAGGAACAACAGGGATATTTGCCCTCCGCTTCCAAATCTGAATAAAATGAAATTATACTTGGACGACATCATGCTGATCATAAAACCAGAGAAGGATGTGCGGGTAGCGGCCTTCCAGATTTTCTTAACGGTATAAGGCTTTTGGGGGGTAAAAAATTAACATAAAAAAAACTGAAGTCTTACTTTGCGATAGTAGGGCATCTAGGGGTTTACACCCCAACATTATCTCATGTTTGAACGCAAATACGAAGAGGTATTTGGGGGTGTATTTTTCACCCTTAATCTCAGAATTATATGATTTAAATCATGTCCCACTGCTTTGAAAAGTTAAAGATTTGCTTAAATCTTCCATTATCTATTTTAGGCAGGGTGGCACTGATCAAAATTTCAGTGCTGCCACTTTTTGACTTTCTCTTTTCAGCTATTCCTTGTGTTTTAGTTAATTCCTTTTTTAAGAAACTAGTCTATGTTTACATCATTTCTCTGGGGCAAAAAGGTCGCCCGCATTGCACTTAGCACTTTATATGAGGAGTGGGCAATCAGTGGGTTAGCTCTTCCCAATTTGAAGGATTATTAATATGCATATTTTGCACAAAATATGTTTAGTTTTAAGCAGGAATGACATTCAGGTTTTTTGTAAAAAAATGTTATGAACTTAATTTGTAAAGAGAATCAGATCCATTGCCCACTATCAATTTTCAGATCTCCAAGGTTAGTACGGTATACGTGTCTACATTGGTTTTACTTTTAACAGCAGGCTTTTTTATAAAAGATATTCTATTCTAGTAATTAATAGTTCCTCTCCCATAGCGGGTCTGTTTAACTCTGCAGGAATTAAAGATTCATCCACCATCATTCAAATTTGGATTAAGGCAGGGTTTTTGAAACTCTCGGATTTCCTGCCGAATGACAGGTGGTTGAATATTGAGGAAATATCTTGCTTAACCGATAGCAATTGTCTCCTCCTGGTGTTGTATAATGCTTTAAAGAAGTGTTTCAGCAATTTGGACTTGGCCCAGATTAGCAATCAGAAAAGCCTAGTCTATGACATAGTAAAAGATATGGCTAAAAAAAACTGGGGGTTTGGAGAAAACGTCTTGCCTCGTTAAGGGGATGGATTTGGAATCTAAAGCTATAACTAGATGGGGAAAACATGAGGAGTTGGAAATCAATGCAAATGTGTAGTGTACAATAAATAAATTAAATTTTAGCACGCTCAGAGGGGCCGATTGACAAAGGAAGCTTTTTTTAGTAAATGGTTACTGTATAGAACCCCAAGCTTTATAGTTAAAGCTTATCCAAATCAATCAGGGCAGTGTTTTCAGTGCCACACTCATCCACCTGCCAATCGGACACACATAATTTCACAGTGTCCCTGGATAAAGAAATTTTCGATTGACATTTTCGAATATTTAACATCAGAACGTATATTAGTTAGTTGTCCCAAAGCATTGCTTATAGTTCTTGGTTATGACCCAGATCTCTGCCTACCTGATAAAATGATTAAACTTCTCTACATTGGCATGGCAGTTGCCAGGTCACTTTTGCTTCAAAGGTGGCGATCAGTTTTAGTACCTTCTGAATGGATCTGGAAAATGGAACAGGTCAAAAAAAGAGAACAAGCATAAGCCTTACGAACGGGTGGGCTGAAGAAGTTTGGAAAAACCTGGGCAGAGTTCTTTAATAGGGATGCCTAATATGAAATACGTATTCTTACAGGGTTTACGCTCTATAGAAGGAAACAACTGAGAATATCTTTAAACTGGATGGGATTAGGGGGCATTTGACGATATTTTAGGGCAATAGGTGTTTGTAGCTATTGGATTTGATTTGCTGCTGATTTAATAGCTCGATAAACTCTTGTTTAAATGTTTATGTTATATTTTAATTCTTGCAAATCCGATGATATTGATAAATGTTGATGCATGTATGTTGACATTTGGATGTATGAATTTTAAGATGCTAATTTATGTGATATATGGATTTCAATAAAAAACATTTAAAAAGAATTTCTTAGGTTTTGTAAATGCTAATTTCTAACTATAGTGTGCCTGAACCGAAACCTATGTTTTTTCACTAAATATATATATATAGTAGGTATATATAGTTAGGAACTAGTTACCATAGGAAATCCCCAACATTCTATTGGGAATAACTTTTGCGCCGATTGAGGAATCTATGTGTAACTTTCCTTAAATTTGCTCATCTACGCTCCGCTCCTTCCCTGAAAGTTCCGGGGGGATTCGTCAAGCGGGGGCTGAGAAAAAGGGGGGTCCCAAAACATGTTTTCCCCATGTTAATTTCCATAGGGACCTTTAGACACGGCTACAGCCCGAACGGCTGATTGGAATTACACCAAACTTGGCAAAATGGTAGGGCCTGGTATGCAGATGTGCCTTTGCTATGTTTGGTGACAATCCCTCCAGTAGTTGTTGAGAAAATTGAATCTGCGCAAATTATATATTTATATGCGCTCACCATACGCGCACCCCACGCATACGGTACGCATACCCTTACGTGCGCAAGCGAGTTTCTGATTGGCTGGCAGTCGACTGTCAACATTCCAAACTGTCCAAACCAGGAAGTGTTGGCCACCATCTTGTTTTTCAGGAGAACTGAGGCACAAGACAGCCCAAAACAAGAGTGGAAAACACAAAAAGGGGGCAGGGTAGAGACCCCCCAACCCTCTAGCCCTTCTCAGGGGGTCCCATAAGGACCCCCAAGGGCAAAAAAAAAGAATTCAAAAGAATCGAGGGGTATGCACATCGTTCGCGTACCCCGCGATTTAAAAAAAAAAGAATAATTTTTTTTTGCACTTGGTGGTCCTTCTGGGACCCCCTGAGACGGGCTAGGGGGTCAGGGGGTCTCTACCCTGCCCCCTTTTCACGTTTTCCACTCTTATTTTGTGCTCTCTTATGCCTCACTTCTCCTGAAAAACAATATGGCTGCTCAGGTGGTCCCAAAAGGGTAATAACATATATAAACGTTATCCGCTAATAGAATTAGCATTTACAAAACCTTTAAAATTAATCGAAAAAAATATAGGTTTCACGCCTGATATAGTTAGGAATTAGCATTTAAAAAACCTTGCAAATTCACTGAAAAAACACTAGGTTTCAGGCCTTATATAGTTAGGAATTAGCATTTAAAAAACCTTGCAAATTCACTTAAAAAACCATAGGTTTCAGGCCTTATATAGTATTACTAGCAGCCCTTCTCGACGTTGTCCGGATAGGCTTTGCGAGGTGAAAGGTAGTCACCAGCATTGCGCAACCCGGACACGGCCAGCTCCTTTCTGTGTTTTAGTAATCAGACCTTTTTGCCCACTTCCCCTCAAGGTACTTGGCCTTCTGTTGTGAGAGCCTGAACACCTTCCCCCCCAATCTCCTGAACCCAGTCACCTCATCCTCACACTATCACTGGAGTACACTCACTTCCGCGCTCCTCCGCAGTGAACCGTGTGTCGGTTCACACTATCACTCGAGTACATTTACTTCCGCTCTCCTCCCGCGCTCCTGGCCGTAGGCTGAACACTGCCTTACTTTTCTTCTTTACGGCTGCACTTTCGCCGCTCCTCCCCGCGGCTCCAGTGGCGCACATTGCAGTGAACCGGGTGTTGGTTGCACTTTCGCCACTCCTCCCCACGGCTCCAGGAACGCCATTGCAGTGAACCGGGTGTTGGTTGCACTTTCGCCGCTCCTCCCCATGGCTCCAGTGGCGCACATTGCAGTGAACCGGGTGTCGGTTCCGCACTCCACCTCGCGTCACGCCCACACGCTATCGCGTTGTATGCACCAAACGCCACGTTATGCACCCATGACGCTGACGCTGAACGCAGCAATCAATCACTGTATGCCTACGCCTAAGGACTACTTTTCCCCTAACGTACTGCTCCCCCCCCTAATGCATATGGTGTGGTGATTTATAGCCTATGTCCATCTCCTGGACCTCCCCTTTCCAACGCTGTTTTGGGTGTTGTGATTGGTGGTGTACTTCTGGAGTTTTCCTGGCCCAAAGGTTCCCAGTTCTCTCTTTATAATAGTAGTATAGATAGCTAGGAATTAGCATTAAAAAACTTTGCAAATTCACTTAAAAAACTATAGGTTTCAGGCCTTATATAGTTAGGAATTAGCATTTTAAAAACCTTGCAAATTCACTTAAAAAAACATAGGTTTCAGGCCTTTTATAGTTAGGAATAAGCATTTAAAAAACCATTGAAATTGCTCCTATATAGTTCGTTGTAGTGTGTCAATGGTTTCAAGAATGGTAGTCTGTATTTAACACTGGGTGTATCAAAGGTTATATTAGAGTGTGAGGAGGTGCATCGTATTATCACATGAATGATATCATCAGTGATGTCATCAGTGATGTCACTGACCATGTTATGAATGATGTAATATGTGAGATCATCAGCAGTGGATTGCGGGTGCGTGAAATATAGTTAGTACAACTAACTATATAGGAGCAATTTCAATGGTTTTTTAAATGCTAATTCCTAACTATATAAGGTCTGAAACCTATGGTTTTTAAGTGAATATATATATACATATACATATTTCCCAACAACGTTGCTCCCATCAGGAACAACCGGATCACTCTGCGGGCATTTAAAAATGCATTTCTTCCATTCCTCACATTAAAAATGCATTTCTTTTCAATGGCATGTCATGAAGCATTTTGGCATCATGCGGCAACAAATCTGAAAGGGACTGCATTGAAACCATAGTCCCCTTTTGATTGTCACTATAAGGGAGGAGCCAAGTTGACTACTTAACCATCTTCAATCATACACTTTCACGAAAAGCATTTGAGAAAGCCTTGCTTGCTGAAACGCGTCATGCTAGAACAGTGAAAAGAAATGCGTATTTAATGTAGGGAATGGAATAAATGCATTTTTTAATACCAGAAGAATGCTTTGGTTGTTCCTGGTGGGCAGAACATTGTTGGAAAATTGATTTGTGCTGACAGTGGCTTTTGATAAGATATATATATATATATATATATATATATATATATATATATATATATATATATATATATATATATAATTAAAAACAGTCAATTTACATTATTACTATTCAATTAATAAAACATAGTTTAACTAATAAATATTTTTTTAAACATTAATAATTACATTTCTCCCCTGTACCTCTACAAACCTACAAGCCTGCCTGCACCTAAAATACAACTAAAAATAACTCTTCCATAGGTTACATATTTAAAATAATAAAACACATTAAATACATAAGTAACAATTAATAATTAATTAGCTAATTATTACTTAATCAACCTTCTACCTCAGATCCCTACAAACCTAGCATTCCACAACTAAATTAAAATAAAACGAACATAAATAGCTATTCCACAATGAATATATTACAAATCAGTTAAATAACAAATTAACAATTAATAATTATTTGACATTTGAGTATTAATTAATTAACTTCCCACTCTACACCCCTACAAATCTAACAGTCTGAAAATAACATACAATGAAATGAAAGCAGTATTACATACATTACATAATAAATATTAATCATATAATTAAATAAAAGGTTTACATTCTTCATTAATTATTGCCTAATTAACTTCCCACCCTATCCCCTACAAACCCAAAACCCTGCTAAAACATTATAAATTACTGTAAAAAACTAATAAAAAATTCTCAATCACCTAAAATCACAAGCTAAAGCTTAAAATAATTAATCATATCTTCATAAACAATAGAAACACATATAATTAATAAATCAACTAAAACACATAAAAATAGTTAAAAGATAATATTTGCAACCACGGTATTAGTAAAAATTTATTTAAAACATCAGTATTACGTACAACAATATTACTTACCTTATACGTCGATATTTGGAGGCTTAGAGAGGGCCAGAGGCAGGGCTTCTCATTTAGAAATCTCAAGTATAGACACAGATCCAGAATAGATTTTATCCTAACTAGCAGAGCTTTGGTCGATTTTATCATCTTAGTAGACTATATTCCGTTGCACCTTTCGGATCATTCCGCAATGAAACTGGAACTAAAGTGGGGAGGCACGCCTCCCACAAGATTGTGGTCCTTTGACAGATCATTCCTCACATCAACAGATGATATAGAATTTCTTCAATCAGAAGCGCGTGAATTTTTCATTATTAACATGGACGCAGCCCCAGCAGGTATTGTATGGGACACATTTAAGTGCACACTAAGAGGCATCGTGAAGAACAGGGCGGCCCATAGAAGAAGGCAGTACATGGATGAAGTATCTTCTATTGAGAATAGCATGTCTGCCGTTCAGTCCGATATTGATACTGGTAGATTTATAGATAACCATGATTTGTCTCTAAAACTTGCAGAGATAGACGGACTAAAGAGTAGCCTATCATCGGTCCTTGAGAAGCGTGTCTTACAGAAGTGGGAGGCAAGCAAACTCTCTCACTTTCAGTATGGGGAAGGGGCAGGAAGATTACTGGCCTGGAAAGTCAAATCAGATCGGGTTCGAAATAACATAGCCTCCGTCACATTAGAGAAGGGCACCTTTTCAAGCGACGCAGAAATTAGGAAAACCTTCAAAACATTCTTTCAATCAATCTATCATGAAGATCTTAACGTCACACATAATGATATCATGAGCTGGTTAGAGGATATCTCCCTACCATCTTTGTCAATAGAACAGAGTCGATTTCTGGAAGAGGAAATAAGTATTGCTGAAGTAGAGAAGGCTATAAGGGGGGCAAAAGGGGGTAAGGCGGCAGGAACCGATGGTTTACCGAGCAAAATATACAAAAACTTGATATCAGAGGTGTCCCCAATTTTAGCAGCTTTATTTAATCAAATATTGAGGGATGGAGAAGTACCACCTGCTTCTTGGGACAATGCCTCTATAACCCTCATTTTGAAGCCAGGGAAACCTCCCTCGGATTGTGGCTCATACCGGCCTATTTCTATTCTAAATGCCGATTACAAAATTTTTGCCACAATATTGGCCAAACAGCTTGGCCAGGTTGTGCCTGACATAATACACTCCAACCAAAAAGGCTTTATAAGAGGGAGACAGTTATATGAGCTCACTTATGAACTAGTGAGTTCCATAGATGTGGCCATAAAAGAAGTTCTTCCCCTATCTATTCTCACGTTGGATGCCACCAAGGCCTTCGACAGGGTGAACTGGTTGTACCTGTCTGAGGCCTTGAAAATTTTTTACGTCGGAGATAAATTCCGTAGAGCAATAGACTTGCTATATCGTAGTCCTTCTGCTTCAATCTTGATAAATGGGGGCCTTACAGCACCAATTAAGGTAACTAGAGGAACCCGACAGGGCTGTCCCCTGTCTCCCCTTCTTTTCGATTTATATATCGAACCCTTCGCGCAAACTTTAAGAGACAACACACTTATCAAACCTTTTGTTTTCGGTGACTGGGAAAAAAAAGTGGCACTTTATGCTGATGATATAATGATTTTTACGACAAACATAAATGCAGCATATCCAGAGGTCATTGACCTAGCTCTCAAATTTGGAAAAATCTCAGGCTACGAAGTGAATGCCTCTAAGACAGAGTCAATGTCTTGGAATATCAACTTAATTGCAGACAATGAAACTTCAAGTCCTCAACTACGATATCTGGGGATAAATATAGTTAAAGACAACCTGATTGCTTCTTTAAATTTTGCCAAAATAGCAGCAGAATGCCGCAAACACATGAGAGACTGGTCACATCTCCCGCTTACTATCTTAGGTAAGGTTAACCTGGTAAAGATGTGTATTCTGCCAAAGATCTCATTTCTGTTTAATTCAATTCCACTTTTCTTTGATCCTAAGTTAATTTCAAAGCTACAGAGCGCGATTTCGAATTTCATTTGGAATAACAAGAGCCCAAGAATCTCTTGGAAGAAAATAAGACACCGCAGAGAGAAGGGAGGGCTGGCGGGGCCAGATCTTCAGGTCTATGCATGGGCGTTTCAGCTCTCGCCTTCACGCATGCTATTAAAATACCAGCAGCAACAGGGGTAGGCCGCATGTTCTCTACTTTATAGAATTAGGACAGGTCGGTTTTTTGTTTAAATTCGGAGACCCCAAATTTAAAAAATAAATAAAATTGAAGGTTTTACAGGGGATAGCATCCACGTGGTATAGAGTGAGGCACGCGATCAAATTGGGGTATTACTCAGAGAATGCTCCTATATGGGACTTACCCGCTCCCCCAGCTTGGACAGAAGATGCACTTACACATCCACTAAGAGAGGCCGGAATCAACACTTGGGGAGACCTGTTCATGGATGGATCTCTACTTCCTTGGGACTACTTAACCAACAAAGTCGGGCCAAGCCTGTCGAGATTCAAATACATTCAAATTTCAAGCTGGTCTCAGACATATAATGCACAGCCAACCCGGGTCAGCAGCTTACCTATAGGCGGCAACAGTGAACTAGTGATGTGCCTGCTGGACAGCCCCCCTGCAAAGAAGGAAATATCACTCTGGTACAATAAGATCATAGAGGAAACAGATAGTAAATTTTGCCCTCCGACATCATTATGGGCTGATTCAATGCCAGGTATAGACGTGGAGGAGCTTTGGACAGCTTCTTGTGTAGTACTAAGGGACCTGGTTAAACCTGCGTGGCTCCGTAGGAACCATCTTTTCACAATACACAGGGCATACTATTCCCCGCAGAGGCTGACAAAGTTTTCTTCGACATGCCCGGTCTCATGCCCAAGGTGTGGACTAGCTGCTGCATCAGACATCCATATGTTTTACGAATGCCCAAATATAACTTTATTCTGGGACTCCATTGGAAACAAACTATCCCTGTCATTGGGTTATCACATTTCCATTGACCTTGCCCTCGTTATCTTCGGCCTGAGAGGCAAAGCCCGTAATGCTGCTTCTAATTTGGTTTTTTATTCTATCCTGGCGGCACGTAGGGAGATCTGCAGACACTGGAAAGATGTTTAACCGCCCACCATACACGAATGGCGGTCATCGGTTCTCCAGATTTCCAAACTTGACCTGGCCAGGGGAGGGAATCCTAGCAGGAGAGCTTTTTGGACACAGTTAGAGTAGCAGTGTTGAGCCTGGGTTTTTTTTTTCCCCCAGGTCCTATGATTAATGCGAGCATTGCCTACCCTTGTATCTATGGCAAGAAGCCATAGTGCTTATGGGGCCTCTGTATCTCTGGCACTATCTACCAACTAATAGCCCTAAGCAAGATCTTTCAAAGGCTTATGTGAATGTGCTGCTGGGAACTGGCCTCCCCTCTCTCTTACGACATCCCTGCCAGCTAACGCTGAGACAGTACAGAAGCACAGCCTAATTTCCTGCTCTGTGGCAATTTATAGTTTTGATAGATTGGAGCCATGCACGCAAATGAGGATATAAAATAAATAAATAAATAAAACAATATTACTTACCTTAAAAAAATATTTTCTTGTCAATGATATTTGTGCATCATGTTATTTGTGTGTCAAAATATTTCATTTTCGATATTTCTTTCTCAACGCTATTTTAAAATCGATATTTCGTCCAAACACCCTGCAGTCTCCTCCCGAACGTTTCACCTTCAAAAAACTAATTTCATGTGTGGTAGACTAATTAGTTCAGTGACATTAAAGAAGACTACAACAGCAGCAGTAGTAGGCTATCACACAAACACCAAGTACTGGAAACAATCTCTCTAATGACCTGGTGTGAGGTTGTCGCCTAGGTTACTGACATCGTGACAACACTACTCAACTGTTATAAGTTACTACAGCTATGCCATTTTCGTATAGGAGGTCACTAGTGATTCCAGAACTGGACTCTGATAAGGAAATTGGTGAGATTATACTCTGATAAATTAATGCAGTGCTCTTAAAAGATTTTCTTTTGTTACAGAATGTAGAATGGAGATGTTTCTAAGAGTTATAACTGGAGTGGTAGGAAATGTCATATAAAATAACCTTGGAAGTGCTCCACTGCAAACACTGGCGTGCCAGAGGACCAGTAATGGCGAGTATGGCTGGTTCCAGCATTTCAAGTTTCTTTCTGTGTGTTCAAGAAATCATTTACAACACTATTCCTCCCTGTTTAAATGTGAACATTCTACTCTCTGTGGGGGAAAGATCTAAAAGCATTGAGGGGCATATCAACAAGCGGTAGCGATAATTATCACTGGCCGCCCTTAGCGTGAGGATTTTTATTGCCTTCTATCTCAGATAATTATCGCGATGCTAGCGCTGTATTACCAACGCAATGGCGATAATTATTCCTGAGATAGCGATGTTTTCCATGGAACATCGCTGGTTTTCCAGCGATGTTCCATGGAAAAGGATGATATCCTTGTTGATAGGGCAGGGTGGTCTCAGCCCTATAATCCACCCTCCAATGACTAACATTGTTTAGTCAAAGGAAAAGCAGGCGTAAGGAAAGTAGCGATAACCAAGGTTAGCGCTACTTTTCTTATCGCTCTGCTTGTTAGTGTGCCCTTTAATAATTGGAGAAATGTCGCTTAGCGACATTTCTCCAGTTATTTTGAGCTGGAATGCTGCCTATGCATCTCATTCGAGATGCAAAGGTGGGCGTTACAGGAAAGGGTGCTAAAGCAAGGATTCACACGGTAGCGTGACCTTGCTAATATTGCGATAAAATTATCGCTGCTTTTCGGCTGAAAACGGCCGCAAAAGCGGCGATAATTTTTCTTGCCACCTTTTTGATATGCCCCTAAGTGCCTTTTACTGGAGCTGTTTTGTTTGTTAAATGCCTTCTCGTCAGTTATGGGCCCGCATCCGTAGTTCAGGCATGTAGATCTGGGAGATGATTGTGGAGGATTCTGACAAGCACATATCAAAGTTAAACGGAAAGTGAAGGAGAATACTTCTCTGAAAGTTCCACTTTATAATGGAGGAAAACCGCTATCAATCTAAGGGCAGACAAGCTCCAATGAAACTAATGTTTTGGGGTGTAGATTTCCTGACCCCCTGAAACATGTATAGTGTATTTGCAATGATGACATCAGGTTCAGCTTATTTTAGTCCAGACTAATGACAACACCAAAAAGTGGATTTTCACCGTATCATAGAGGTAAAGTTGTCCCCCCTAATAGTGTATGGATATAAGCAAAACCCACATTAGCACCACAAACGTTTGATCTTTTAATTGCTATGCTTGTGAATAAGTTCATCTTAGAGTTGAGCACAACCCTCTCTTACCCTATCTTTCTCCTACAAACACACCATCATTTGTATTCTAATTGTGAGCACTCAGGGTTTGAGGTCCAGATTATATTGGCCAAGAAGCATAATAGTTGGTGTAGTCATTTCAGGGCAGGCTCAATAAGGATTATGTTATTAGGTGCTTTTTTAATTTAATCAGATATCCAGGTAGGACTGCCCAATTAACGGTGTGAATACTGCATGCTGAGATGGTTTAGGACACGCATCCGCTGTAAAAAGACAAAACTGCAAAGCGGCACGCCAAAACATTGCTTTAGGTCAATAAATGTCTCCATCTTGGGCCACAGATGATTGCCGTGACATATACTGAAGGTCTCCTAGGTATTAGTATGTAGTTCTATCAGTAGACGCAGCAGCGGAATGTCAAGTGTCCACTTGTGCAGTTTGGCCCATGGATTGGCCCTCTCCACTGTGTCAAAGGCAGCACTGTAGTGCAAATAGCAGACACAAAGCCTAATGTTTATGGCCAGGATCTGCCCTGTGCAGTTGACAGAACTATGATGTTATCAAGCATCGAGCCTTCAGCCATAAAGTAAGTGATTCTTCCACCACCAACCAACACCAATCTCTCAGCCGATCCAGCAGTCATTTAGAAGATACATTTTTGCCTGAACCATATATCTTTTAATCTGCTTTTCCCCACTCAATGTAAAATATGATAACGGGGTGATGAAAGATACTGAGCAAACCACTTCAAAGTAAGTACCAGATTTATGAAAGGATTGTGCTATCCTTGCATCACGCAAAGGAAGCGCAAGACATTAGTGAGATGTACTATGCTAGGCACAGCCACCTTGCATAGCTCTGTGGGGCATAGTAAATCTGGAGTAACGCAACACAGCTCACGGCACTGCCTTGCATTCCTCGGCCCTGGGAAGGCGTTCCATGGGTGGAGTGTAAGCGTTTCCACACATCCACCCATTGATATTGGCACATTCCCAGATTTATTGCCCGTAGTAAACCTAGGAATGCTTCAAAAAGGTACACCATCCCTGGGAAAATGCAATGTGGAGAAAATAACTTTATTTCTCATCATTTGTTCCTCTTTCTATGTTTGCTGCATTTTGCAGCACACCTAGAATGAGGAAAAAACCTTTAAGAATTGTTGTGTGCAGGAAGGTATACTTCCTGCACAAAAAACAATCCTGCCTACAATGCAGGCCCCCCCTGTACCATGGTGTAAGGGTGCCTGCATTGGTGCAAGGCTGCACTGTGTGTTCCAGCACAATGAGAGAGCAGTAATGCACCATATCTTAGTATACATTGCGCATTCCTGCCCTCTCCATGTGATGCAGCTCAGGAAGTTGTCTTGCTGCATTGTGCTGCATCACATCTTCGTGAATGTGGCCCTAAATGCTCTCCATTTTCCAAAAAAGGGAGTGCTAGACCTGGCATTTCTTGGCGTGATTACTCCTGACTTTTTGTCTCTACCTCCTCTATTTTTGATGCTGTGATGGATTGCGTTTGACCAACTTAGATGCTTTTGCCACTTTGCCACTGCTGATCAGTGTCAAAGTGCAAGTGCTCCCTGTGTAAAGTGTAATGGTAATTGGTTGTCCATGATTCGTATGTTTGCCTTATTAGTAAAGTCCCTAGTAAAGTGCACTATGTGTGCAAGGGCTGGTAATGTAAATGCTACTAGTGGGCCTGCAACACACATTGTGCCACCCACACCAGAAACCTTAAAGTGAGAACTCAGGCTTGCCACTGCAGTGCCTGCGCGCAGTTTGTTAAACTGCCATGTTGTCCTGACAAGTGCACCCATTTGCCAGGATTTACCCGTCCCTTTTTATGCACATCAGACACCCCTATGGTAGGTCTAAGGTACCCTCCTGGGCAGGGTGCAGTGTATATGAAAGATAGGACATGTACCAAGGTGTGTACCATGTCCTGACAGTGAAATACTCTCCATTTCATTTCTCACTGTTGAAAGGCCATCGTGCCCGTAATGCAGAATGGGGGAGGTTGTGTAATCTGTTTCCAGCCTATCTTCCCATAGGCTTAAGATGGAGAGGTGAAGTTTAGTGTGCCTGAACTCACAATTTAATAACATCTTTTTGTGAAGGTGTTTTTTGCATTGTGTGTTTAGAAGCCACTCTTTTAGAAGTGGCTGGGTTTTTGTGTATTAACATTTTTGTGTGTCCCTGCCTGGTTGTGGATTGACAGTCTGGATTTGAATGTGATAGGCTCTGAGGAATGTCTTGACCCAGGGAAGGAGGTGAGACAGCAACAGGCTGACCTGCATCTGGAGTGTAGAGGGAAGGAGTAGCCCCAGGAGGTGAAAAGGCCTGGGCTGCTGCCATAAAACAATGGTTCCATCTCTTGCTGAGTGAAGGAGCATCCCGACCACCACCATCAAAGGAAGGTGTCACTGGCAGAGAGACACCCAGAACTGGTTTGGACAGGGGTCAGTGCACCCCTGAACACAAAGACGTCAACGCATTTAGGGGTATAACTATGAGTGATGAAACTTCTGATCTTTGGAATGGAACTGATCAAGACTGAACAGGATTGAAACTACTTTGTGGCCATGAGGAACCCTGCCAATGAAGAAACAGCTGAAGAGACTGAAGGAATGGACTGACCCTTGCTTTGTGTCCTGTGGCTGGCCTGCAGTTTGCTGCTTTAACCAAGGAGAGGCTAAAAAGATTTTGCTGTGTGCTGTGTACCCCTGTTTGAAAGGACTTTGCTGTGTGCTGTGTCCTGAAGTAACTTATCCTCAAGGGCCCGAGGAGAGCTGGCTCCCTGTTGTGGAAATTCAGGAACACAAATGTTTCCAGGTGTGTCTCAGCGACCCTCATAAGAATTGCCCTGTGATTGTGGGCACCAGTAGTCCAAGTGAGTCTCAGCGACGCTGTGAGCATGTGCTTTGTGCAGCCTGAGACCTTCTTGAGCATTGTCCTGTGATGGTGCGAACCCGGAATACAAGCGAGTCTCAGCGACATTGTGTGCGTGTGCTTTGTGCAGCCTGAGACCTTCGTAAGTATTGCCCTGTGATTGTGTGCACCCGGAACTCAAAGGAGTCTCGGCGATGTTGGGTGTGTGTGCTTATTGCAGCCTGAGACCTACGTGAGGAGTGCCTTGTGACCGTGCAACCCGGAGCTCAAGTGAGTCCCAGCCACGCTGTGTGCGTGTGCCCTGGTGCAGCCTGAGATCTTTGTCATTGCCATCGACCCAGACCAGCATCCCCAGAGGAGCTGTGCCACCGGTCCGAGCCTGTCTTTGCCAAGGAGGGACCTCAAACCATCCTTGTGTGGGGGGTGCATGAGTTCCACTGCCCAGAATCAGTGATGTTGCATCAGAGGCCCAAGTCGCGAGGAGAGGAAAGCGAGCTCGCACCCCTCCCAGGTAACACTCAGTAAGCATGCATGTGTCGCGCCTGGGGCAGGGTGCGGGCTCAGAGAGAAACGCTCTTGGCCTTTCCCATACTCGCGGTGGGCGCCTCCGCTGTAGTACCGATTACACTCTGTACTTGCCAAGGAGTGGCAGTACCGGGCCGGAGTGTGGAGCTACACGTTGTTTTACACCATACCCGTGTTGCGGCATATTTTGGCAGTAGCTGACTGTAAGTGAGCTGGAGTGGCATAGAGACTGTCAGAGCTCAGCGATTGGTGCCGGAGTACATTATTTCTGCATAACGAACAAACTCATTATTGTATTACGCATTACATCATTTTGGTATTACAAACTGCCTGAATGTTGCATTACGCATTTCATTATTTCTGCATAACGGACTGCCTGATTGTTGTATTATGCATAGCATTATTTTTGCATAACGAACTGCCTGATTGTTGCATTCCGAACTGCATGATTTTGGCATTACGAACTGCTTGATTTTTTAATAACAAACTGCATAATTGTTACATTACGAAGTGCTTGGTTCTTGCATTACGAACTGCATAGCATTGCATTAGGACTGCATTGGATCATCTAGAACTGCTCAATAATACTGCAAGAACCTACAAGGTTTGCTGGCCTAATAACCGGCCAGGTGAAATATTGCAAAAATGCAAATGTTGGATTTTTATCATGTGGTCTCATCGTATATTTTTTTATATAAACATATACTTTTTTTTAAGTTCAAGAACATTTTTATTAATCATGAAATAAGGTAACAATACATAATAAAGCAAGAGAAATGAAGGAGAGAGGGGGGATGGGGAACAAAGAAAGAAAGTGTATCATGGGCAATAAGAGTAAAAATCAATCAAGAAATACAATAATTATGCATCAAAAACAGGAGTAAATAAGGACAAAGCAGATAATAATGCAGAAAAATACAGGAAGTAAAAAGGTTATCAGGGGGGTTTAGGACCCTCCTGCTGAGCAGGCCGTGGACAAAAAAAACGGGTTACACAATTATCCAAATACATTGTAACAGGGAGCCATAGGTCTGCACGCTTGGTTGCCAATTGGGCAGGAAAAACAAAAGCAGTATCAAGTCTGTGGTTGTGGCAAACATTATACCACCATGCTTTAAAAGAAATGTCAGAAGAGGTCTTCCAATTGATAGTAATCTGTTGGAATGCAACAGCCAAGAGCAAATCAACAATACGAACATGTAACTCAGTCTCCTCCCAACAGGGAGAGAGGCTCCCTAGAAAGATATGTGTGTGAGAAAAGGGAATAAATGTATGGAAAATCACATTAATTTGAGCCTAAACCTGCAACCAAAAATCATGCACATGTTTACAAAGAAAAAGCATATGAAACAGAGTAGCGTGAGCTGAGGAGCAGGACCAGCAAACGTCTGAGACAGTGGAAAACCTTTTGTTAAGGGTGAAAGGAGTATGGAGCAACCTGTTGTAGATGAAAAATAAGGATTGAGTCAAGGACGCTGCTCTAGACGTTTTACGAACCTTTGTCCAAATCTTGTCCCTCAAGGATATTGGCCAAGATACAGCAAGGTCCTGTTCCCACTGCTCCTCAACTTTAGACTTAGGTCTAGCAGATGCATGAGCATGCAGATGCTTGTAAATGATGGAAGCTTTAGGAGTGGTATGCAAGAGAGAATGAAGTCGGAGGGCATGGTCAGGAGAAGTGGAGGAAGGTGATGCCTGTATGAGCGGTGTGTAGACCTCCATTACAGCTGTTTTAAGTAGAAGGTATTTTGGGGCAAAGGAGGAGGGTAAATCAAAGGAGGAACAAAGAGTGTGGAAAGGTAGAAAGGTAGAATGTGAGAACAACTGCGAAATCCAGAGCAACCCACTGGTCCTCCAGGATTTCCAGTAAAAGCGTTTGTTATGGATTAAAAGATATTTGTTATGCCAAATAGTGGATGAGAGAAAGTCAGCTACAGTCGTAGGGGGAGGAGGGTTGGAGGATAAAAGGAGCTTGACAGTGAACTTATGAATAGGAGTAGGAATCAAGGAGGGCTTACGTGAGAAGGAAATATACTCAGCAAAGGAAAATGTTGAAAACAGAAGACGTTCAAGTTTAGTCCACAAAGGGCAGAGTGAGGCGTGATCTTGGAGCCAGAAGGAAGCTTGAAGTAGCAAAAAGGCTTTTTGATACGCTAAAAAGTCCGGAAAATTGACTCCACCTTCAAGACCGGGGCGACAAGGGACATTCTTGGTTTCTTATTATGCCATAAGAAAGAGGAGAGGGTCGAATTAATTTTTTTAAAGAATTTGGCTGGGATAGAAACAGGGATATTGGAAATTGTGTAAAGAATTATAGGAGATAACATCATCTTGATGGTGTCAAGGCGACCCCACCAAGACAAATATAGGGGATGCCATCTAGCTGTAAGGTCGGATATTTTCTGAGAGCACTTGGTCAAACAGAGGGAGATGGTGTCTGGGATGGAAGGAGTGTTGTACAAGCCTAAATATTTAATGTGAGAGGGACTCCAGGTGAAATTGGAGGCACTGAAGTCAGGTTTAAAGGTGAACTTCGTCAAGGGCAAAATCTCACACTTGTCACTATTGAGTTTGTAGTCAGAAATTGAAGCGTAATTCCGCACTTCTTCCAGGAAAGCGGGAATAGATTCTGTGGGATTAGAGATGAAGAGTAAAATATAATCTGCATAGGCAGCAAGTTTGATGGGGGATTCCACAGTTTGAAAACCATGTATGTTGGGATTCTGGCGAAGTTTGGACAAAAAGGGTTCTAAAGCGAGGTTGAAGAGGAAAGGTGAGAGGGGGCAGCCCTGGCGGACGCCTCTGCCAAGATTAAAGTAGGAGGAGATCTAAACATTCGCATAGACCGCAGCCCGTGGTCGAGAGTACAACAGTGAGACTAGGGAAGTGAATTTAGGGCCAAAGCCAAACCATCCAAGAGTGTGAAAAAGATATGGCCATTCGACCTTATCGAACGCCTTCTCGGATTCTAGGGCGATCGCTGCCAGGGAACTCTGAAGGTGTGATGGTTTCGACAATATATTGAATAAGAGTCTGGTATTGTCAATAATATATGGACCCTTAACAAAACCAGACTGCTCTTCGCCTAAGAGATCAGGAAGTAAATGGTCCAATCTTATTGCCAACGCCTTGGCGAAGAGTTTACCATCAATATTGACGAGGGAAATGGGTCTGTAGTTTTTGCAGTGCTGTGCATCCTTTCCCTCTTTGGGTATTAAACAAATATGTGCGTCAGAGAAGGTGCCTGAAGAGGTACCTAGATCAAGAAAAGTGGTGAGGAGAGAGTGTAGCTTCGGGATTAACAAGTTGGAAAAGTGGAGATAGAACTCACCGGTAAAGCCATCTGGTCCAGGGGCTTTATTAAGCTTAAGACGTTGGAGTGCGGTAGTCAATTCCTTCTGCGAGATGTCATTCTCCAAGGAGGAATGATCAAGAGGAAAGTGTACAGGCTTTTGGATATTAGAAAAGAAATGTGTGAGAGATTGGGTTGAGGGTTGGGTTTCAGAGGTGTATGGGGTTTTGTATAAATGGGAAAACTCAGTGAGAATGTCAGCATCTTTATGTTGCAAGTTAGAATTGGTGTCGTAAATGGATTCAATATTCATTCTGTTGTGCTTGACCTTCAAATAATTAGCAAGACGTTTCCCAGCTTTATTTCTCCCACCGTAAAACTTAGCACTAGACTTTAGCAAATAGAGGGAGGCATCTTCCGTGGACTTTTCATTAAATTTCATCTTGGCAGCGACAAGGGCAGTCAGACTATCGTTTGAGTGTGAGGTAAAGTAGACATGCTCCAATCACTTAATGTCACAGAGGAGATTTTTAGTGTACAGGCGAGCAGTCCTACGCTTCTTTGCAACATAGCCAATGATAAAGTCGCGTGCTGCAGCCTTGAAAGCATCCCAAATGGTGTGTTTCGGGAGGGAAGGGGTATCATTAAATAAGAAATATTCATCAAAAAAGGTAGTGAAGGAAGCAGTAAATTTAGGATCCAGGAGAAGAGCGTTATTGAAGTTCCATCTCTTGGGCCTATCAATCTTAGGCAGCACATCAACGCTGATTACAACACAGGCATGATCTGAGAGGAGAATCGGACCAATTTCTGCAGCGGTGAGTGTTTGAGCGAGAGTGTGAGAAACAAAAATATAGTCAATCCGCGATTGGGAGCGATGAGATGGTGAGTAAAAAGTAAACTCCTGCAAGGTCGGATTGCAAAGCCGCCAGGAATCGACATGCTTATGTTGGGAAATGGCTTGGGAGAAAAGCTTGTGGGGTTTATTGGGAACATAAGTGGTGTCAGAATTCCTATCAATAAAAGGACCGAGGGGATGGTTGCAGTCCCCAGCTAAGATAAAGCGGTCTTCCATAAATTGGGTGATCCGGTGAGAGAACTCATCTCAAAAAAGAGGTTCACCTTTAGTGGGAGCATAAACATTAAGGAGGGAAATTGGAACACCTCTAAGCAATAGTCTGACATGTGTCCATCTGCCATGAGTATCTGATTCTTGGGAAATAATCGTGAGGAGGAGAGATCTACGACACAAAATTGCAACACCATTACGTTTACCATCTCCTTGTGAATAAAAAACCTCACCCACCCAACCTCGATAAGCTTAGCAGATTCTATATCAGAAAGGTGGGTTTCCTGGAGGAACGCAACATCAGCATTCAATTTGGCGAGATGTGACAGAATACGTTGACGCTTAATCGGAGAGTTAATACCCTTAACATTCCACGATACTATGTTCAATGACATAATTTAAATAGAAATCCAGATAATACTTCAGAAGTATAATTAGAATAAAGACCCATGAATAAGGATGGACAAAAAGAAAATAGAAATAAAAGAGAAGAGAAGGTAGATGAATAATGGAGATTGAGAAAAGAAAAAGAAAGAAGAGAGCAACGAGAATAGGAAAATATGCAAATAGAGAGAAGAAAGTGGAAAATGAACAAAGTTGTAAAGGAGTCAAATGGAAAAGAAAAAAGACCATGAAGCAGACAACAACAATGCAACGTAGGAGAGGTAGCAAGCGAACAAGTGAGATGCTAAAAGTTTCACCCATAGAGATGAAAAGGAGAAGAAGCATAAAGGAGAGAAGACTGAACAAAAAGAAGAAAGTAGGGGAAAGACAAAGTGAAAACATACCTACAAAAGGGAAGAATGAGAAGAAACTGGGGAGGGATGGAACCATACAGGTGAGGTGAGGCAACACATCTAAGGTCGGCAGGGCGGGGAACCAGGGAGACATTGTCAAAAGGGGAAGAATTCCTGAGGAGATGAGGAAGAGGAACAAGGGTTAGTGGACAGATAAAAATGAGTCGAAAACACAGACAATAATGAACAACACCTAAACTTGAAAGGATTAGAAACAGTGAATGAGGACATAATCAAGAGATGAGAAGAACAAAATGCAGTAACATAACATCAACTGGGAAAGCTGCAACTCAGCCAGGAGAAGAGGACGAAGGACCAGAAGAGTCCATGGCAGAAGTCTTGTGCGCATTGATAAAGCTCTGCAAATGAACTGGATCCTCATAAGTGGTTGTCTTGTTGTTATAGGTGACTTTGAACAAACAAGGATGATAAAGGCCATATCGTGCTCCCATTGAACGAAGGTCATCTCTCATGCTCAAAAAGGCCTTACGACGGTTAGCAGTAGCTCTTGCATAGTCCTGGGCAAAAAACAAGGAGGAACCAGACCATTGCAACTTTGAGAGGATTTGGCAGCCGTCAAAACCTTCAGAAGGTCAGTGTAGTCCAGAAAGTAGAGAATAACGCCCATGGGTCTCTGCGAGGGGGAGGCAGGAGTAGATGGGCGACCTAATCGGTGTGCACGCTGAATATTAAGATTCGTGCCCTCTGGCAGATGAAGCAGTTTGGGAAGGAACGATTTGAAAAAGGAAAGTGAGTCCGAACCTTCAAGTCCTTCCACCAGACTGTAAATACAGAGGTTGTTACGTCTATTCTTGTTTTTCAACTCCTCCACCTGCCGCTGAAGGATAGACACTTGGGAATTCAAATGAGAGACAGTGGAACATGTCTCCTGAAGAGAGGTGACCGAGTGCTCAACTGATGATACCCTAGTTTCCATTTGAGACCAATTGTCTGTGAGAGCCTGAAGCTTGACATTGGAGTCCTCCATAAAAGGACAAAGGGATCTGATTTCCTCCAAAAAAGGGTGAAAAGATCAGATTTCGTCCGGGAGCATCTCCATGGAGACAGATGTAGACTGTTTGAGTGGTGAAGGGGGATCCTTTTTCAGTCTCTTAGTATTGGTTTTCCTCGGTGCAGGCTGAGAGGGCTCCATTGCAGTATCTGAACCGGAGGAGATGAGGGAATCCTCTAGTTTGGAAAATGCAGTAAAGACTGTAGAATTCTTAACAAAAACAGACTTTGTGGTATGAGGCTGATGAGACAAAGACTTAAGCCTACCCATATATCGTAAATTGTAACTGCGTTGGCAGGCAGTACGCAAAATGTAGAACCACGGAAAAATAGGCAGTTTCACAGTAAAAGTCAAACAGCTAAAAGTACAAAAAGCAGTTCAGAGAAAAGGGATGTGAACCGCAGCGCTAAGAATGCGTACTGAATAGAGAGGGAATTGAACGTAGACAGCAGGTAAGGTGAACAGCAGAGTTTCACATCAGCGCGAAAAACATAGTCCAGAACATAGAGCTGATGAAATAATTCATAGAGAGGAGCACTTAACTGCAAGCAGGGAAAGCTTCAGATGTAATAGGTTTCAAAAGCCTTGAAAACGATAAACACTGATCCGCAGGCAGTAGGCAAGGCAGCGAAACAAAGTAGAAAGACTTGTGGTATGCACAACCTGCGCACAGGGAAACAAGCCCTTCCTCAAAAAAACCATAGGCAGCCTCATAGGAAAATGCTGAGCAACATAGTTGTAAATCACGATGTCACCAAACAGGCAGGAAGACCAACAGCCAGCAGGAAATGCATAATATAAGGGCCTCTATCACCCAAAATGTCGGAAAGTCAATCACTAGAAGTACATTTGAGATGTCTTAGATAGGTGGTGCCAGCAACCTGATAGCAACAAGTAGTCTGCTGCATAATAGGGTATATAGGATTAACTGAGCTTGGTAGGCACTAATTAGGCTGGGTCTCATGAGGCAATGAAGAAAAAGAGGCTACGTCGTAGCAGCAACTCCATATGCTGACAAGCAGAAGATAGTGCGCAATTTAAGACAAAATGGCGGTTGCCATACCTGTAGAATCGTGAAAGACTTGCTGCGTGATGTCTATCAGCTGCAGGGCAAGCAAGGGACCTCTGGAGGACGTGGGAGCATCCGGCGATATTTTAGCGCTCACAGGACCCGATGCGCGGAAAAGAACAAGGAAGGTGCGCCAGCTTATGAAGAGCGCAACATGGCGGACGTGCTGACGGCGAGTCAGCGCGAATTCACTTCGGCTGAGTGCTGCGTCCCAGCGGCAAACGAGGAGTCTTCTGGGGTCTCAGGGTTATCAGGGGATGTTTAGGCAACGAAGCAGCTTCTGCTGTCAGGGAAAGGCACGCACAAAGGAGGAGTCTCCCGTGTCCACAGCGGAGCCTCACTCGAACGGCGCCATCACCTTCGGGCGCCAAGCCACGCCCCCATATAAACATATACTTGTTTTTATGAAACTCTTGTGGAGTCCATTTGTGGTGTCATCATTGGATAATAGAGAGAAGGGTTGCAAATACTTTACACATTTGCTTTGGAGATAGGCCTGACTGTTTGTGCCAAGCTACCGAGCGGGTGAGCAGGGGCTATCTGAGAAGATGTCCTTCCTTTCCCTGACTTAGAAGCAAAGGTCCTTATTTGGCCCAAGGTACCTACCTCTGCCAACTAGAGACCCCCTGTTCTAACAGGGAGGCTGAGGAAGCTTATTTGTATGGTAATCATACCAAGCCAACTAATCCATTCATAATTCAATTTTTGTGAAGTGGAGAGTTAATGTAATTCTTCTGACTCTAAATTTCTCCACATAGACCCACAGGTTTATTCGGTATTATGATTACCAGAAAAGAAGACAAACCTTAAATACTTGAGGGTGATGGTCACTCCAGTGGCAAACCACACCATGATGCTGACCACCTCTGTGGAATGCAGTGAGGGATCCGAAACTATCATATACCCAGATATTTATTGGTCTTGGGTTTAATGGAGAGCCATGGATATTTTTGGGGTCCCAGAAGGTCGCCCAAAATATTCATATTTGAAAGCCCGTCTGCATGCAGATCCTTTATCCTGACTTATTTTTGCCCTGGAATCACACTACTTTGGCACGTGCACACTGCTACCTTAGATATGTGAGCTGTGATATATGCACACCCACATATTGGTGCTGCCCTGCAGACCAATGAACAATGTGGGTGCTGACTACATTGTTGGTGCCCAAAACAGACAATAAGGTACTGTGCGAACAGGAATATAGTAACCACGAGTGCTTGCCTAGATCATGCTCACCTCTCCGAGGAAGTATAGTGACCTAGATTCCCCTGGTAGAACCACAGAGATAGTTCAAGACCTTTTGCAGATTTACCCACAAAGTTCGCACCTAGCACTACAGAAGTGCTCAGTATACTCTCGCCTTCTGATATGTTATGTACAGTATATTTTTGCATTTAAATTAGTGAAATACTCACTCGTATTCAAAAACAAAGCACTGGCTAGACAGTGCATCATTGTTTACTTCTAGCTGGTGTATTACTTTATAGAAAAACAAAACAGAAATAAAACAAATGTCGGAAATGCAGCCGGATAAAAATCAAGTCTATCGTCCGTAGTGCCACGCCCGGGGACACACCCATGATGCCAAGGGGAAACGAATCCCCCAATGATCCTGCCCAACCTCAAAGCCCAGATCTTTGAATACAGCTTGGTATCGGCGTTGATCAATGAAATTGGTCGATACGACCCCGGGTTCTCACTAGGCTTCCCTTTTTTGTGAAATATAATAATATTAGTTTCTCTCCACGAGTCTGGAATCAGCCCGGTGCAAACTATCCCATTAAAAAGATTTAATAGTAACGGGATAATTTCTGGTTCAATACGTTTATACACCTCCAGTGGAATGCCGTCGGGCCGGCAGCCTTCCCTGAGGCTAACTCCTGTAAGGCGACTCTTGATTTCCATTTCCGTAATATCCCTGTCCAACTCTTCCTGAAGTGAATCGTCCAGGCATGGTCCTATATCTCTAACGTCGTCCACATGCCTTCCGTTCATAACCTCCCCACCATACAGGTTCTGGTAAAAAAATTCTAAACACCGCTAAGATCTCTTTAGCCTATGTAAACTCCCTACCGCCCTCCACTATTTTTGTAATGACATTTTTTGACTACTCTTGCCTTAAATGAAGAGCCAGGGCTCTACCTGCATGTTCTCCCATTTCATACCTCTTAGTTCTGGTGGCCTGATATTCCCCTATTGCCTTTTGAGTAACTAATTTCTGTAATTCTGCCTTAATTGCCAATAAAACATTATGGCTGTTACTACCATCACCGCCCGAAGTGATAACCTTAATGTGCTCTTCTTCTACGATTGCTAACCTCTCCAATAATTTCGTTTCCTGAATCCTATCTTCTTCCCTCATCTTGGCTGCGAAGCTGATTGTTTGGCCTCTAAAAGCCACTTTAAAGGACTCCCACACTACATTCTGAGAAGAACTATATCTATTGGCAGCAAAAAAGTCATCCGTCCACCTCTTAATGTGGGCTACATATCTAGTATCTTCCAATAGTCTCCTCTCGAAGGACCAAGAGGATCTTACCCTTTCGCAGATCCCTCTTTGATATGTAATTACTAGAGGGTTATGGTCCAAAAGCACCATCGGTAGCCTAGATATAGAAACTCTATTAATTTCTGGAGTGGAAATAAACAAGTAATCCAATTTGGAATATTTCTGAGCTGGGTTTGAAAAATATGTAAATCCAGGGTTTTGGGGCTCCTTAGTCCCCAGACATCCACTAATCCGAGTGAATCCATGAGGGCTTTTATCGCCCTGAAAACCCTAGGTTTCCTCCCTGCATAGTTCCCCCCATTGACCCAGTTAGCAGAGATATTTAAATCCCCACATACTCTTAGCGGTGCCAGCCAACCAGCTAATTCAATTTCTAAGTAATTGAAGATCTCTGGGTCATCGCAATTTGAGCCACACACTGCGCACAAGGTTTAGCACATTTCTAATTCTGCGATAGCCCCCATCTACCACAACTATCTACCTTTGTCCTTTTCACACCTCCCAAAGATCTCCTAACCAATATGGCGACCCCCCTAATTGTTGAAGACTGAGATGAACAGGCAACCAATTCAAACCCATTTATAGACAGCAGATTCCGCTTTAACCAAGGAAGGTGGGTCTCCTGAAGACATAGCACATCGATCTTATTAAATTTGACAAAGTATGCCAATCTTTGTCTCTTCCTCCAGTCGTTCAATCCACCCACATTCATTGTACAGATTCTAATGTCTGCCATCCTTGCAATTAGTTTGACCCTCCAACAGACCATAGACCTTATACCTGCCAATTTTTCTTAGACACCCTTTTAGTCCAGATAGCCCAGCCACAAAAACAATTCCAATGATGCACCGTTTCTTCCCATTTCCTTTTTTCACCCTTCCACAGCCATCCATCTCCCTATCCAGCAAACCCCCCAAACCCCACTACAACCCAACCCCCCTTCCCCCCCCCCCACTCATTGAGGCACATAGATCTAAGCTGTGCATGTGACGGACGTGCAGAGTTTGTGGTAAGGACAGCAATAAACACCTCTTAAATCTAAATTAAGCCCAAGAAAAATGGAAAACCAAAACACTAAAACAAAGCACAAGGAGCACCTATCCCTTCATCTGAAGCAGCAACATCTATTGCCCCATAGTTAGCCCCATAAATAAGCCTATTTGCCCAAGCTGTCTAGATACTCCTTGGCCTTGATTTCAGAAGAAAAGTACAATGTTTTCCCATCATTAATAATTTTTAACTGCGCTGGGTTGATTAAATACGCTTGGCGTTTCCTTTCCGGAAAAGGCTTGATCAACCCTCTGAGACGCCAGTGCCTTTCCACAGTCACGTGGCAAAAGTCCGGGCGGACAAAAAACGACACCCCATCACAGTTTCTCATGGCATCCGGTCTTGCCCTCTCTGCGATTGCCTGTCGTAGAATAAAATTGCCAAAAAATATCAGCACCGCCCTGGGTTAATTCCCTTCTTTGGCATTCCTTCGTACTTTAAAGGGGGTAAGGTGGACTCTTTGTAGTTCGTTTGGCCAGTCCCATCCGGACAACTCGGGGAAAGCTTGCTGGAAAAGCTTAATGATATATGACCTGATGTCCGACCCCTCGATCCCCTCAGGAATTCCCAGGACTCTTAGGTTGTTCCTTCGAAGTCTATTTTCCATCTTCTCCAGCTTCCATTGTATGTCTGTAACGTGGGAATGCTGTGAGTCCACCTTAGCCACCGCACCTGCCACCTCGGCTTCTGTAGCCACCACCCTCTCTTCCAAGTTTGACACTCTATCTCCTGTGGTGGCACAGGCCCTGGAGAGTTTTCGTACCACTCCCTGCATTTTCCTCATAGCAGCCCTGTGATTTACGGCTGTCTTGACGCGTTTCTTCTCTGTGTTCTAAGATCTCATGATGTATCGTCTCAAGCAGAGACAATTGTGTCTGTTTCATCAAAGGGCTGCCTTGCAGGGGTAAAGCAGAAGAATGGTCCCAAATTAACTCTCGTCGCACCTGTGCTTGACCCCCAACAGCATTTTGGGATTTCAGAACTGTTGCTGGCTGATCATTCTCGGGGTCACTTTCTGATTCCGCAAATGAGTTACGCTCATCATCGTCTTCTGACCACTCTGCCCCCCCGTCTGAGACGAAATAGATGGCTTCACTCAAGACGCTCTCTTTTTCAGTGCTGGTGCTTCCAGTTGCCCCATCTATTACTGCATCCAGTGCAGCTTCTGGGTGTTCTGCTGTGCCAGTTAGTTCAACACTGACCGCCACCCCAGTACTCTGAGCTGAAGATTGTGAAACTCCCCCTAACTGCTCCACCCCTGGGGGGCTCGTGATTGTCTCCCGGTTCCCTTTACTCACGGCGTCCGAGTCTACTGCCTGCATGCCACTTTCACCTTCCCCGAGACTTACTGTTTCAGGCACAGGCTCAGGAACCAAGTCCAAGTCACCGGCTTCCTCTGGGAAGTTACCCACTCCCAGTTCCTTAGAACCTTTCTCCTTACCCGCTTTTGTGAGCAGGTCTATGATCGTAGCAGTGGCCTGACGGGTCTTAGGAGCGCCTTGCTGCCTCCTCCTTTGTTGGTTCGATTGAGGCTGGGGCTGACTGCCTCCAGGCATGTCCTCGTCAGGGGTCTCATTCTCGTTTTCCTCCCTTAGGGCTCCCTTTTTTTCAGGTTGCTCGCCTTTGATCCTGGGCTCTGTTTGGGAGCCATATCTCTCAAAGACAGCCTCTTCTGCTTTCTCCCAAGCCAACTGCGAGCTCCAGCGGTCTCTGCGCCCGATTTTGCCTTGCTACGCTGACTCCGCCGGCTCCGCATCAAGCTCCGCCCTCCTCCTTCAGAGTAGCGTCCTCGACCGCGAGCAAGTCTCTCCAAAGTCTGTACCACAGCCCGCAGGAGCAGCCTAGCCGATCCGCACCCGGTAAGTGCTGACAACATTACAGCATACAGCGTGTGCTCTCCCCGCTAAAAAGCCGAATTTTAGCCGCTCCTCGTTGCGTGCTTAAACCGCTATTGGGCTTCTCCTTGCAGCTTCCTCACCGCGACTCTGCACCAGCCTATTCGACACCCATGCTGCCACTGGAGGGGAGATGGCCATGATCCTGCTCGACGCAGAGAAAGCTATCGACCATGTGGTCTGGGGCTTTCTCTGGGGCATCTTGGCAGGAAGAGGGTTCGGGCAGAAAACTATCAGAGCACTTAGAGCAATGTACTCAGAGCCCATGGCCAGAGTCACAGTTATGGGTGAGAAATCTGACCTGTTTCCGATAAGGAGAGGAATGCGTCAAGGGTGCCCGTGCTCTCCGATCCTTTTCTCTCTTTATGTTGACCCCCTCATTCAGGCTATTTTGGGTTGCCCTAGGTTAAGACCGGTAGTTTTCAATGGATTTGAAAATAAAATACTAGCGTACGCGGATTATCTTGTGGTTTTTTCAACAGACCCCCCAGCAGGCAAAAGTGGTCCTGTCCGAGCTCACCAAACAATTTGGTGCTCATTCTGGTTATCTATTAAATGAAGCAAAGACCCAGATTATTTGTACGAAAAATATAGTAAAAACCGATTCCAGATTTGTGGATGCAGCAGTTTACTTAGGAGTTAAAATTAACGCCTTAGTTGATAAAATAGTTGAAGAGAATTATGCACCGCTTATTAAATCCATAGAGACTGATTTGAGAAGGATGGATGGGCTACACCTTTCATTGATAGGGAGGGTGAATGCGGTCAAGATGACGATGTTCCCCAAGCTGCTTTATCTCTTTCGGGCTATACCGCTATTCCTGGAAGAGAAAATAATTAAAAATTTAGAATCTGTGTTTATAAAGTTCATATGGCAATTTGGGAAAGTAAGGCGGTCAACAAATTTGATGTCACTTCCAAGAGAAAGGGGTGGGCTGGCCATGCCCAATTTAAGATTGTACCATTGGACCTGTCTTTTATCACAAATGTTGGTACTTTTTCAGACAGAGGCATGTGCTAATGATATAAACCATGAAGACCAGCAGCCCCCCTCTATATATGAGCTATTGTTAGGTAGGAAGGCTCTGGGTTTAATGCTATGTGAAGTGGACCGCAGATTCTACAAGAAAGCCAGGTATAAGGTCGTTGACAGTGTCTGACGGATGTGGAAGGCCTGTCGAATGCTGTGTAACATCCCCAAGGTTAACCCATACTTACATATTTACAACTCGAGTCTCTTCGCAGGGATAGGGGCAGGCGCGGTGCGTCCATTAGGGCGTGGGGGCGTAGCCCCCCCCCCAGCCCACAGCCGCTCGCAGCTCCAACATTTCTGAACTTAAGTAAACTGAATAGTTTACTTAAGTTCAATTTAGACCGACGCCGAGGGAGAACTGACAATGCATTCCAGCCAGCATGATGTCAGACCGCGCGTCATGTTGACTGACATGCATTGTCAGACGTGGGGGCAGCAGCACAACACAAGTGCGCATGTGTGGGGACGGAGGGCGAATTTTCGCACCGTGCCCACGCATGCGCACTTGTGTTTTAACTTGTTAGCGCATGCCCATTAGGTCTCCTAATGGGCGTGCTGCGGGCGAGGATTAACTGTGCCCTGGCGCTGCAGATTGGCTTAGGGGTTGCCACTCGGTGCTGCTGTTCCTGTTCTGGTTCCTGTTTCGAGATGAGGCGCCAACGCGGACCAGGAGCAGAGGCGGTCAGGTAAGTTTTTTTAATGTTATCTCCCTTTTTCGCACCCCCCACCGTCACCGCCTCCCCCCGCACCCTCCCCCCCCCCACCACCCCCCTTCGCACGTACTGCATTGATTTGCCAGCATTTATCAATACTGTGATATCACTGTGGGACCTGCCATTGTCAGGCTCTAATGATATCATTGTCTGACTCTATTTCAAGTGTGTGCGCATGCTGTTACATCACTCTGAAATCTGCCGTAATATGCCCACAATCATATCACAATCTGACTGTATCCAGTAGATAACAATGCTGTGATATCACGATGGGACCTGCCATTGTCTGGCTTTTAAAGAGCAAGGGAGAGTGAACAAAATTGAGTCCTGGGTGAGTGATGTCTGTGTGAGTATAGGGTAATGTAAATGTAAATTGATACTTGTATAGGGCACTATTCACCCGCAAGGGTCTCAAGGCGCTTGTACGGATACCGCTGTGGAACCCATCCTGGCTTTCCCTGTGAGGCGTCCACTCCTGGGCACCCCCAAGGTGGAGGCCAGGCATACTTAGCGTTGTGGGGGCCATTGTGGAGATTAAGCAAGCTATTGCCCAGAGTTGCAGCGTGGTACTCCATGATTGGAATAGGCACCGAGGCGAGAATTATCAGGTCCATGGAATTTTGAGCCCAAGACCCGCCGAGGCGGGGAATTGAACCCTGGTCCCGGGCTAGACCTCTGGCCAGACCTCTGCATCAGGGTCTGCCTATGTGAGTCCTGGGTGAGTGATTTCTGTGTGAGTATTGGGTGAGCAGTGTGCCTGTGTGAGTCCTGGGTGAGTGATGTCTGCGTGAGTATAGGGTGAGCAGTGTGCCTGTGTGAGTCCTGGGTGAGTGATGTCTGTGTGAGCGCAGGGTGAGTAGTGTGCCTGTGTGAGTCCTGGGTGAGTGATGTCTGTGTGAGTATAGGGTGAGCAGTGTGCCTGTGTGAGTCCTGGGGGAGTGATGCCTGTGTGAGTATAGGGTGAGCAGTGTGCCTGTGTGAGTCCTGGGTGAGTGATGTCTGTGTGAGCGCAGGGTGAGCAGTGTGCCTGTGTGAGTCCAGGGTGAGTGATGTCTGTGACAGTGCAGGTTTGGTGATGTCTGTGTGAGCGCAGGGTGAGCAGTGTGCCTGGGTGAGTCCTGGGTGAGTGATAACTGTGTGAGTATAGGGTGAGCAGTGTGCCTGTGTGAGTCCTGGTGAGTGATGTCTGTGTGAGTATAGGGTGAGCAGTGTGCCTGTGTGAGTCCTGGGTGAGTGATGTCTGTGTGAGCGCAGGGTGAGTAGTGTGCCTGTGTGAGTCCTGGGTGAGTGATGTCTGTGTGAGTATAGAGTGAGCAGTGTGCCTGTGTGAGTCCTGGGTGATTAATGTCTGTGTGAGTATAGGGTGAGCAGTGTGCCTGTGTGAGTCCTGGGTGAGTGATGTCTGTGTGAGCGCAGGGTGAGCAGTGTGCCTGTGTGAGTCCAGGGTGAGTGATGTCTGTGACAGTGCAGGGTTGGTGATGTCTGTGTAAGCGCAGGGTGAGCAGTGTGCCTGTGTGAGTCCAGGGTGCCTAAGAATGCACCATTTGCCCACTCTTTTTTCAAAATGTTCTTGTGGGAGAACCCCCGAATCCCCCATAGGTGGTTGGGCCTCGGTCGCTGCGCGCGCTCGCCACAGTGCAGTATTTACACCGCACCACTTTCAAATGTCACCAGCCGCCCCTGGATAGGGACCGATAGGACCTTCAAAACTTGGAGGGGGATGGGTATTAAGACCCTGGGAGAAGTAATGAAGGGAGACTCGGCTGTAAGTTTTTCGGCCCTACAAAACAGATTTGGAATCCCCTGTAGTCATTGGTTTTTTTATGGACAACTGCTACGGTCCCTGAAGGCACTTAGACCTAAACCGCCACCCCTGGATAATTGCCCGCTATTGGAGGCATTGACTAAAGGATTTTTTAAAATTAAGACTCTCTATAACATCCTTCTCTTAGAAATTAAAGATGATGTTGATAAGGTGGAAGTAGCCTGGTCTAGGAAACTGGGGAATCCTGATGTAGATCTTGACCTGGCTTTACTATTGAATAAAAAGATCTTTAGAGCTACAAATCTGCGGGCCCAGCACTTTGAAACTGCGTTTAATCTGTACTACACTCCAGCTAAATTGTTTTCCTGGGGGGTGAGGGATGACGATACCTGTCCATGGTTTGGGGCTGGGCAAGCAGATATACTGCATATGTTTTGTAATTGTAGTCTCTTGACCCCCGTGAAGAATGAGATTGAGAAATTCTGGGAGGGGCTGCTAGGTCAAAAGATCGATCTATCCCCTACCCTGATGATCATGGGCATTGATTTGAATCAACAGTTGGGGAAAGAGGAAGAAGCCCTGGTTTTTATTTTGGTGGTCGTGCTCATGATCTTAATCTCAGCAGGATGGAAGGGTGTGGGGGCCCGTCCTTTCAAATGTGGCTTTCTAGGTTTCTGGGAATCCATAATATTGAAACTTGTTTGTATGAACAAAAGGGGGTGAAGTCAAGAGATTTTGGAAGAAAGATTTGGGCCTGGTTACTAATTGGAGGCAGATCAAGTTGTAAGCACCTGTGCTACAATTGTATTTTATCTGTTTTTATCACCCTGTTTTAGATGTCTTGACAATTTGAACTGTAGGACAAGATGCACTGTGCTATTTATTTTCTATGGATTGTATTTTTGAACTATGGTTGATGCCCAATAGCTGTCTCTTTTAATGACTGGATTAATTCATGAATGTTTTTCTTTCTATTTTATGATGCACTGTAAAATCCCAAAGCCCAATAAATAATAAAAAAAATCAAGTCTATCTTAGAAATAGTGCCCTGGTACAATAATAAGACAATGAAGCAGTTAAGATAAATGCATACTTAACTCAGTAGGACAGAAAAATTAACACAACAATAGAGAGTCCAGCAAATGAAAAGCATTCGGCTGTATAATTTGCAATTAGCAGATTCTTAACTCCGAATTTTCAATTAAAGTAATTAGTTCTAGGACAGACAATATATAAATAAAAGTATCAAAAGTAGAAATGGAAGGGAAACTTCCAAGTGAAGGATTGTGTATTACAGCCTTATAGCCCTTTGCCGAGAGCTATACCCGTGGTTAAAGGGCCTGAACCTGTAGGCTTGAGCCGCAGCAGGCCCGGACTGGCCATAGCGGGCACCGGGCAATCACCCAGTGCACCGCATGGGTGGGGGCCTGGTTTGGGCCCCTGGGGGCCGTTTTTGTTACAGGGCCGTTTTGCAGCATAGCTGCAAAATCGGCCCTGTGACAAAATCGTCCGAAAACCGGCCCCGGCAAAAGGGCTATAGGGTTATTTGAACATTCCACCCACTGAGGGTAGAATTTTCTAAATTAAAAGGGGAGAAACAGAAAGACAAACATTTGAATGCTGAAGCAGAAGCCTTATAGGAGCCATTATAAGCTCGGAGCTGCTCCATTGTATTCAATGGAGCTCTCAACATTCCAATGTTCTAATATTGTGTAAATAGTACTAGGGTATTTGGAATCCTGTTAGCAACCAACTACATTCATTCTTGAGTTCTTCTCTTACCACTTAGAAAGCTTTTATATTTGCAAGGTGGGCATCCAGCCTTTCCCAAAAGAGACACTTGGTGGATTTCCATGGGGATTGCTGGAGTCATTATAAGCACTTCTGATTCCCGTCAGCCATTACCACTGATTATAGCGGATGGTTTTTGAGTTCTGAGTCTCTAACCCTATGCCACCTCTCTGAGCAAGTCTTGGACTGCTCACCTTTGCTCACCTGAGGGCCCAGTGGGAAAGACAGTGCTTAATTTGAGCTGATGTTGATGTGGTTTTAGGTGGGGGCCACAGTCATTCATTTTTGGGGACTGGCACTTATGTTCCCTCACTAGACATTAAGGAGGAGCAAGAGACGGAAAAACTATACTGGGGAAAGGATGAGAAAGAGGCTAAAACCAACACAAAAGAAGAACACTGGAGTGAGATAAAGGGGTGGGGTGTCTGATAGTTGAATAAAGTGGCATGACAACACACCCGTGTTATTCTGTGGGCTGATGCTTTAAACGAACAGTTGCAGGCTTCTGAGGAGAGCCTTGGCACTGGCACTTATTCGCTCACAACTAAACACTGTAGGAGTGTACTTGGCTTTCAGGTTTAGGCTCAATATTATGGCTAACCCCCAGCACTCCAGTGATAAAAGGGTCTATTTGACACTATCTGAGCCCACTAACCCTCCATTACCCTAGTACTTCTGAAGACGTTAACACTCTAAACATCTGTTTTCCTCATAAACTTAGAAGCATATATATTGACTAGTAGCTATGCTGGACTTCTGTAATCCTCATCTGGTTAAAGTGGCATGTGCGTTCTGGATCCGGTTAACAGTCTATATAGTCTGTTGTAGTATGTGTTGCTCGTCCTGTTCACAGCCTAAGTGGTTTGTGTTACCCATGATCTGCCACTTTCCTCCTCCTCTGGGTTATAGTCTGGGTAATTGTTGTAGTTGACGTCTATCATCCTTTTCAAGTTTCACAGACTATGGTTTCTTGTACATGGTTCGGTATATCTCTTACACCCAAGGATCCTTTCTAAATTATCAGACTTTCCTCTCTGCTTCTTCCCATTAGTGATCGCTTGCCTTGGCTCAAGGGATCCCTCCCTCTTGGGGGTCCATTAGGCTGCTGTATCCACAAGAATAGTGTGCCAAGCTTGTTTGTCGAATTAGCTAGCCTGGACACACTACAGTTCAGAATGTGTAATGCAACTGTTTTTTTTCTCATAAACTTACCTTTCCAATCGGTATGGCCCACTCAGTTAATCTCTACCCTAAAGTATTTTCTGAATAGACTTTATTGACTCTCTCCTAGCTCTGTCGAAATTCCAGAGTCATCAACCTGCTGACATACATTAGAGTTGTCTAACTCTGATAGAGAGCCGAATAGCCAAGTCTGAGATGCTGTTCTGACAGCTCACAGAGAATTGCTTTCCCTGTGAGCTTGGGGTCCTTTATCTTGTCTAATACCATGTGTCAATTCATGTGGCATACTTCAAGGCAATCAGGCGGCCACTGTTCAGCGTGGAGCCATTTAAGTATCTTTGGTATGACAGATGCCAAAGAGTAGGGGCGTATGGTGTTCTTCATTACTGGAAACTCAGGCATGTCTACAACCACCAATGAAAAGTGAGCACTTTACAATATGTATATGGTCATTATTGAAGTGTGCGTTTATATGTGGGAACTCATAAGATTAGTTTTGTTTTATTTAGTACATTTCAAAGAATTCCACAGTGATTTTAAGGTCGAAGTGAGCAGAAAATATTAAGAGCTGGTTTGCTCTACTTTTTTACAACCATATACCAACTGTAGAATTTTTAAATCATATTGCTTGGTATTTCAAAACATAATTTTACAATCTAATTGTATGTATGTATCAATCAATGAAGTAGTGTTCCCTATATACTTCACCAGATCCCTGAAACAATTAGCCCGGTCCTGACCCTGCTGCTCAACAGGGTCATTAGCTCTGGCCTTTTCCCTTGCAGTTGGAAGAAAGCATGTATAAGGCCCATTCTCAAAAAAGAGGCCCTGGATCCTATGGAACCCAAGCACTATCGGCCAATATCTTGCCTCCCCTTACCAGCCAAGATTCTGGAGAGAGCCATGAATCAGGAGCTTATGAGATACATCGACTATAATAACCTCCTAGACCCCACGTAACACGGATTCAGGGCATGCCATTCCAACTAATCCGCCTTAATCATAGCAACAGAAGACATCCGTAGGACCATGGACGATGGGGGAAGAGCGGCTTTGATCCTACTGGATCTAACGGCGGCTATCGACACCGTTAACCATGGGGTTCTACTGAACAGACTAAGGACGCTGGGCATCACTGGCACTGCCTTAGCTCTTCTTGAATCTTGTCTGGATGCCCGCATACAGCAAATCCACTGGGGAGGCCTCCAGTCGGAAGAGTTCTCTCTTCCATGTGGTGTGCCCCAGGGGTCGGCCTTATCACCCACACTATTCAATCTGTATGTTACCCCTCTCGCGGCATTAATAAAATCTCACGGCCTGCATCTTGTGTCCTATGCCGACGGCACACAACTAGTAGTGTCACTCTCCCAGACGATGGAAGCCACAGCCGCGGGCTTTAGGAACTGTCTCTTGGATGTCAAAAACTGGATGAACGATCACTTCTTAAAACTTAACACCGAAAAGACAGAAGGGATCGAGTTCGGCCAAAAACCATCAATCTGGGGTCACCTATGGTGGCCTCCAGAGGGCGGCACCTGCCCTGTCCCAGCGAAAAAGGTCAGAAATCTTGGCTTTATGATCGATAAGGACCTCACTTGCACAGCACAAATAAGTCAGGTAACTTCGGCCTGCTTTTACACAATTAAGGTGCTTCGGAAGATCCTACCTTACATTCCTTTCACTCTTAGGAAAACAGTGGTGGGAGCTCTAATAATGTCAAGGGTAGACTACTGCAATGCACTGTATATAGGAGCGGGCGAAAAACAGCTTGCTAGGCTCCAGTCAATCCAAAATACAGCGGCTAGAGTTCTACTCAACCTCCCGAAACGACACCCCACATCCAAAGCCATACGGGAACTTTACTGGCTCCCAGTCAGGCGCAGAAATAAATTCAAGGCCCTATGTCTGGTCCACAAATTTCTCTACGGGAAAGCACCAGAGGATCTTACTAACCTCTTCCTTCGCTATGTTCCTGCGTGCACATTAAGATCAGGCAGTCAAGATCTAATCCATCTGCCCAGAATAAAGAGAGCCCGATGGGGTGGCAAATCCTTTTCCTACCAAGCATCTAAGCTGTGGAACAGCAAGCCCATCGCACTGCGCTCGGAAAAGAACAGAATAAGCTTCAGGAGGGCACTAAAAACGTGGCTTTTTGCAATGCCCTAACCATCATCTGTACCCCCTTCCGTGCTACAGCGCCAAGACGCCTCGGCATAAGAGCGCTTTAAAAATAATTCAGTCAGTCAGTCAGTCATAGCATGGCTTCTCACCCTGGACGGTATACAGGCACGGTGCAGCAGGTGTCTGTCGAAACGCCAGGTCTTGATTCCCTTCTTCAAGTTAGTCAGAGAGGGGCGGGGTGGAGGTGAAGGAGGAGGGCGTTCAAGGCTTTGGTTGCGAGGTGGAAAAAGGCACGCCTTACTGAGCGGAAGTGGCAGTGGTGGACGCATGATATATGTGCAAGGGCGAGGTGTGCAGAGCGGAATTTCCTGGTATGTTGGTGGAAATGCAGGTGGTGGTTCATGTGGGTGGGACCTAGGTCATGGAGGGCTTTGTAGGCATCAGTCAGAAGCTAGAAATGGCAACTCTTCTGGACAGGGAGCCAGTGGAGGTCCTTCAGGAGGATCTGGGTGATGTGTGTCCTCTTGGGCAGGGGGAGGATCAGGCTGGCAGCTGTTTTCTGGATGGTCTCGAGTCTTTCAATGACTTTGGTGGTTGTGCCTGCACAGAGTGGGTTGCCGTCATCCATTCGGCTGCTTATGAGGGCCCGCGTCACCGTTTTCCTGGGGCTAAGGTGAGACACCGGAAGATTTAAGGAGCAGGTGGAGCATGTGGAAGCAGACTGAGAAAACAGCTTTGACCGGATATTTCCTTGAGAGTTCTCTGTCCAGAAGGATGCAGAGGTTGTGGGCGTGGTCTTTTGGCTTGGGGGTAGGTCCGAGCTCTGCCATCCACCAGGAGTCATTCTAGAGGGCGGTGCATCTGCCGAATATCAAAACCTAATTTTCGTCCATGTTGGGCTACAGGCAGTTGACCTTCATCCAGGCCAAGATGTTCTTCATACTGTTGTGGAAGTTGATCTTTGTCAAGGTGGCGTCCGCTGAAAGCGAGAGGATGAGCTGGGTATCTTCAGCGTAGGAGATGATGTTTATGCTGTGCGATCTGAAAATTTCTGTGAGTGGTGTCAAGTAGCTATTGAAGAGGGTTGGACTGAGGGATGAGCTTTGCTGTACGCCCCAGATTGTGTGCTTGGGTTGCGTGGTGAAGGGAGAGAGGTGGGTTCTCTAGGTGCATCCCGTGTTAAAGGATTTATGTGGTATTTCCACATCTTAAGCCTAGCTAAAAGGAGCAATAGGTGCAGAATCAAAGGTACAGTGGAAGTGGAATGTTGCTTTGGTTTGATGTATTTTCTATAAAGGGAGTGTCTTCAGCTTGTTCCTAAATTGTGGCATTGATTGTGTGGTCCTGATGTATACTGGATGTTCTTCCATATCCTGGAGCATAAACAGAGAAGGCCAGTGCTTTGTTCTTCCTTATTTACACGTCTTCTCCAGTGGTCTCTTGGCTGCAGGTGTGCCATGAGCCAGGGCCGGCGTGAGGCATGGGCAGCGTGGGCAGCTGCCCAGGGCTCCAGGCTTTGGTCAAAAACATAGGACCCACTTCTGAGTGAAAGGCCACATTATTAGTCAGCCCATCTGCTCCTCCAATGCAAATGTTTTTTTTAAGCAAAGCATCTGGTCCAAGGGCCTGATGGCATTGCTGGGGGTGCAGGGGTGAGGGGAAGCAGCCAGCAGCAAAGCCAACAATTGACTTGGCTCACAACGTAGAGGGCAGGGCAGGGTAGCGTCTCTCTTAAAAATGTGCCCTGGAGTCTTGAATGCCTTTTCTGTTCTGGGCCACCAGGCATCAGAAGGAGTGATTGTTCCAAGGACCAGCTGGACATAATCAGGTGAGGAGAGGTGTGGGGGCCAAGGGTGTATCCAGATCAGACTGGCATGACAGCAGTCTTTAACAAAGAGCACTATCCTGGGCCTAGAAACCCTGTATAAGGCTACAAGATACCAATATGGGGCCCCTTTCCCTGGGCTTTGCAGGCATTATCAAGTGCTGTGAGACCAAGGGCAGGGTGGCCTAGCGCTACACTATGATTGGGAATCCCAGGGGATTAAACTCCCTCCTCCGGGATTCGTAGAGCACTGAGTAGTTTAATGGAATTGGGGAACCTTGTATAAGTCCTGGCGTCAGCTTTAAATACAATGATTCTGGACAAATCACTTCAATCTCCCCATGCTTTAAAAAATAATCAGATATTTTGTAATGTGATTGGTACTCATGTAAAGTGCTCCAAAGACATTGGGCAGAGTTTTCTCTATATAAAGCTGCAAACATATTAAATACAACCCATCTCACAGTCACCTCACGTCCTGGCACTATGCATTATGCATGACTTCCATGTTGTCAGATTACCTATGTGCAACCTCCCTCCCCCACCCCCCAGACATACCCACTGCTTTAGCAGCTACAATGGGGCAGAGTTCTTGATGACCTCTTTTGTCTGCTACTTCAGACAAAGGATCATAATGGACCTGAAAGAGTGGCTGTGTAGGTGGATGGATGGATGGATGGATGGATGGATGGATGGATGGATGGATGGATGGATGGATGGATGGATGGATGGATGGATGGATGGATGGATGGATGGATGGATGGATGGATAGATGGATAGATGGATAGATGGATGGGTGGATGGATGGGTGGATGGATGGATGGATGGGAGGGTGGGTGGATAAATTGGTGAATGGATGGGTGAAAGGGTGGATTACTAGACGATGATAGAAAGAATGGATCAATGAGTGAGTGGAAGGATGGATGGATGTGTGAAAGGGTGGATGAAATGAGTGAAAAGAAAGACGCATACATGGATGGATGGATGGATGGATGGAGTGAAAAGGGGGGATGGATTGATGAAGTGAAAGGATGGATGGATGAGTGAAATGATTCATGAGGGGATGGATTTATGAATGGATGAATGAGAGGGTGAATGGATGGATGGCTGAGTGAAAGGGTGGATGTAAGGATGGATGAGTGAAATAATGGATAACTGAGTGAAATGGAGTGTGGATGGTCGGGTGAGTGAAAAGGTGGATGTATGATGAGAGAAAGGATGGATGGCTGAGGGAAACGGTGAGTGGGTGGATGAGTGAAATGGAGGGATGGATGGCTGGATGGATAAGTGAACGGGTGGATGGAGGGATGGATATGTGAAAGGATGGGTGGATGGATGGATGGATGGATAGACCGATGGATGGATGGACGGATGGGTGGGTGGGTGAGTGGAAGAATGAATGGATGAGTGAAAGTGAGGGTAGAGAGGTGAAAGAAAGGATGGATGGATGAATACATCCATGGGTGAATGGGTGGGCAGATGAGTGAATGGGTGGATGGCTGCATGTGTAAGTTAAAGTACAGCTGGATGGGTGAAAGGATAAATTGATACGTGGGTGGATGGATGAGTGAAAAGAAGAATGGATGGACTGAAAGAATGGATGGATGATTGAAAGGATGGATGACTGGATGGATGGGAGAATGGTTGGATGGATAGAATAGGATAAGTTAAATGATAGATGGATGGATGAGTGGATGGGTGGGTGGATGGATGGAAGGATGGGTGGATGGATGAGTGGATGGGTTTGGAGATGGATAGGTTTGGAATGGCTTTGGATAGGCACATGGATGTACAGGTGGATTGCATGGTGAAAGACTGAATGATGGACGAAAGAATGAATGGATGACAGAATATAAAGGTGAAATGGTGGATAGCAGTGGGTGGATGGAAGGATGAATGGATGGATGCCTGGATGGTAGAGACAAGAGAGCTCTTCTCTGGAGGGTCGCAAAGACTTACTTCACTTGCTTGGTGCCATAAGAGCTTTGGTTCAAAGAGGGAGCATTTTAGTTTTCAAGCTACTCCCTTGCCTATGTGTCACATTGCTATATTTCCATATGTGTACATATGGTATCTCTACATCATGCATATGACATTTTGAGTGACACCCAATTCCTACTTGAATGTTACACTAGTTAATGTAAATTTAACCATGCTTTCTTATAATTGTAAGGTTTTAGAGCAAGTCACATAGTGCCATGAGCTGTGCTTGAGATGCATATTGTGTCTGTAGGAATAGGTAAGGTGTCCAAAATAAACTGTGTAATGGTGTATCCACAGTGCCATCTTCAAGAGTGCTGCGGGAGAAAAACACCTATGTGACCTCTATTACAGTGCAAACCTCCAGGTATAACAAATGTATTGCAGCTCTCCAGAAATCCCCCTTAAACAAAGTCTGACTCCTTATTTTAAGTCCCACTTGCTGACACACTGATAATGTGTTCCCTAAAGTGAGCCCTTCACAGCAATCCCCCTCTTAGTTCACTACCAAAGCAAGAGCTCTTTCCTAACATCCCTCAACAATGTGATGCAGGAACTTCTTAATTACTCCAAGAGTTTAAGACCAATCCTCCTGATATGAGTGAGGCGTCAACTTCCAGGTTCTAGCTAAGAAACTGAGCTGTTCTCGACTAGTCTTGAGGCAAAACCTTATTTCTGATATTGTTTCTCTGCCCAGAGGATACAAAGGCCTAAACTCTCATCTCATAGCAACAACAAGAATAAAGAGCACTGATATACGGCTGCTGCAAGAAACACACACATTTGTGGGAACACACTCACACCAAAGCTGTTCGCGCAGTAGCTGCATTTCTCCTCCCGCCCTTAGCGCCTTGAGACCCTCGCGGGTGAGTAGTGCGCTCTACAAATGCACTGATTGCTTGATTGATTCACTGTCATATCCTCACAACTGGTGTCATAAATGTTTCATAAATCAAACTATCTTTTCCATCATAGTAAAAGGGAGTTATTAGATAACTGTAACTTTCACTAGCACAGATTTCCACCAAAGGAGGCCTCAAGTTGCTTCTTTATACCACATTTAAGTAGTTCATCCTGTTGTTATTTCCTTGCATTCTAGAACTTGCCTTTTCATTTTTCGATCATAAATTCAGGAGCATAAGATCAAAATGAAAGGACTAGGTCACTTCAGCAATGCCAAAGAAGATTAATAGTCCCGTGGTCAGGAGTGCATCACTCATAGGGCTAAAAGGGCCATTGTGTATCTTAGCCTGAACTGCTGCAGCTCGAGCTGTTGTGGGCTCGGCTGGGCGGTGTCTGGAGTCTTATCTCTGGCACGCATGAGTTTTTCACAGGTCTTTAAAGGCCATTTGCATATTTAAATACCTTTGTTAACTGGTTACTGAGGCTTAGATTTTTTCTGGTTCCAGTACCCCTGGGCCCCCACTCTGCCTATTTCTTAAATTTGCATTTTACATTTACTGCCGTAGTGGGAGAAAGCATTTAATTAAAAGAAATATAAAGTAGGGTTGCCAAAGCAAAAATGCCAGCCATGTGTTGTTTAAAGAGCATACAAAGACATTGCCTTGACACTAAATAGGGTTATAAATAAAAAAGTATGTATTAATTTGTAATGTGACTTTTATCTCTTAGTTTCTCCTTAATTATCAGCCATGGATCATTCAGGCAGCCTTAGAACACAATTAAAAGTGCGTTCTATTTATTTGCTGTTCGAAGTATACACAGATAAGAGCTGAAAATACAGCTTTAGGTGACTGCTTATTTTTGTACCGTCTTGGACATCAAAATAATGAGGTGGCAACCCTAATCATAAAACTGGAGGTTCGTTGCCAGATCATAACATTATTTATTTTCTCCACCCCCGATCCCTGATTAATGCCATATAAGCAATAGTTTACCTTATATCTGAAACCCTACGCCGCCGTCAGTAACATGCTGAGTTACTTCAAGTATCTGGCAATGCACCCTGCATACAGAAAACTCACTCCTCATTATCGTCCTTCACTTTCCCGCTCACCCTGCACTCACAGCGATCACAATGCACGCACACTGATCACTATGCACTCACACCATTCACCCGCTCACCCTGCAGTCACAGTGATCACTCTGCACACACAATGACATGCACTGTTCACCCTGTACCTCATCCTGTAGTCACACGAGCACAATACTCACACTGCACTCATGTGACACTTCACTCACGGCTCCCCCTCACTGCTTAATCTGCAATCTCACTCAAACAAGCCCATCACTAACCAAGAGTTAATTCGTCCCACTCTGCACTTACATCCGCACCCAAATTCATATGGTCACCTTACTCACCCTGCAGTCACTCCTCTTACCCTAATCTCACACTGTCACATTGCTCCCCGTGCACTCACATGGGCACTCCTTCCATGCACACAGCAAAGACGGTTCATGTGCCTGCTACAAAGAATGTGTACCATTCAGATCACAGGTCTGAGTGTGAGTAACCTATGAGTAGCGCTATAAGAAATTTAAATGTTTTTCAGAAAGGTGCTATAGAGAGATGAGGAGCATTGTTGGTCAGTGGTAGTGAGGGGATTCATGGAGAAGGAGGAAGAGGGAGGGGCACCCAAAAAAAGACTGTTGCACCATGTGCGACCAGTGATAGGGGCAGCCCTGGTTGGGAATGTTAGCCCCCCCCAATCCCCACCCCAAAGTTTGGGTCTAGTTGCGCCCCTGCCCGTGGTTTCACTTTCTATGAAGCCATTTTCTGTGACATCATTGTTTGTAATGTCACTACTTGTGATGTCATGTAAAAAATAGCGGGACCTCAAACGTTTTCCCTTTTGCCCTGGGACACAAAAGCCATCAGCTATGAGAGATGGTAAGCTTGTCTGCAGGGGTTCAGACTGTAATGGCTTTGTAAAAGGCGCAGCTGGGGTTGAGGGTGGTGTGAGGGAGAAAGAGAGACAGTGGGGTGGGAATAAATAATTATTTCTCTCGTGCTCTTGTACTCACAGCTTCACACAAGCGCACAACTGAAAAACTGTGGTCTTGGACACAAAACAGGCTATTCATTTCTTCCGTATTTGAGTTTGCTTGTCAGCCTGCCATCATTCATTCGTTCATCCTCTCTCTTCTGCAGACCACAAGTGGTGCTTCTCTCGCTGTTGTAGTCAGGGACCTGTGTAATCTCGTCTGAACTGCAGGTGAAGCCTTTGGTTTTCCTGGACGAAATTTATTTTCATTCCAGTTGCCTCCTGGAACTAATACTCAAAGCCCCTGTTGTTCAACTGGATCCCTCGGAAACCATTAGTAACGGGGCAGCTGACCTTTTCACTCACGCTACTACAATCCAGGGTCAGAAAAACTGCAAAAGCAAAACCAATTGTTTTAGGACTGCTGTTATAAAGCCATCAGAGCAGAAATAACAGGAGCCGCCTGCAGCGGCTTTCACCTCCTCACGGATATCGACCGCGCAGCAGGCGCCGCTGGCCGAGCTCGTTGGTTAAAACAAACCTTTTCGTTTGTCCTTCTAGGCCCTACACGGCGTTAATGGGTTTTGAAACCGCGGGCTGCCGCCTGCAGCCCACTCCTGACACCACGAGGCCGCTGCCGGCGTTTGAGCAACGAGGTTACACACGGCCGGCCGCAGTTCCAAGATTCCTCCGACGTAGCGTTTTATAATTCCCACCAAGATATATTTATACGAAATATAGCGCGTGGTTCATAGAGCGCCTCGGACGCATTACTGATGCGTCATCATGCCACGCACGCACGAATGGCGATATAGTAACCCGCCTCAAATATGCTTAGTTTGTCGACCTTAGAACGGTGACTTTTGAGTTAGCCCCTCGCGCTTCGAGCTTCGAGCTTCGAGCTTATGTCCAGCAGGCTTGAGAGGTCAGCAGCAGGTGCTAAGCTCACCGAGCTACCTCACCGCAGCACCATGATTCTAATCGATGTGTGAGACGGAGTGTGATGGGCTGCATGTAGTCATGCGGAAAAGCTTAAGTGCTGCCAAGGTTTCACATTGCCATGTGTGATATATTCATAATTTCAGTGTTACTATGAGTGACATTTTAACCAGTATGAGTGACCCTGTGTCGTGAGCAAAATGAGGCAATGACAACAAGAACAAGCATTTGCAATGCAAAAGGCCTCGCAATAGGAAAGTTTGAGCTATTGGTATTGGAAATGACACATTTTGTATTTATGTTTTGTTTTTGAAAATAGAGAAATTAATAGCTCTGTCATTTACAATGCCAATAGTTATAACTTTCGCAAATGTGACACCTATAGCATTTGTAAAGCAATATGTCTTGTATTTACGTGACTTACATATATTGATATTACATAACAATGTCTTTTAATTTTTTTCCAATAATTAATACTTAAATAAACGTTATAGTAATTTATAATGGCAATAGCTCACAGTTTTGTAAATAACTTTTGTGAAGATTATGTTCAGTGTATTTTATTGTGACGAAAATCCAAGAACAGAAGGGAAATATTAACATATTTTTGTTACATTTGTAATAAAGCTTGAAACATTGAGAGAACATATTTGAACCAGGTGTTGTTGAATGGTTGCACAGATTGATGCTGTGGTGGTGCTGAGTGATGTGATAGCCAACGAGTGATGCTGTCGTGTTCAGTGATGCTGTGGTAGCGCATAGTGATGTTGTGGTGCCCCTGAGTGATGCTGTGGTGGTGCAGAGAGATGCTGTATGCTATGCTATGTTTTGTTTTGCTATCCTATGTTTTGTTTTGTTATGCTATGCTATGTTTTGCTATTCTATGCTTTGATTTGTTATGCTATGATATGCTGTGTTTTGTTATGCTATGCTATGTTTTGTTATGCTATGCTATGTTTTGCTATGCTATGCCTTGTTATGCTATGCTATGTTTTGTTATGCTATGCTATGTTTTGCTGTGTTTTATTATGCTATGCTTTGTTTTGCTATGCTATGTTTTGTTATGCTATGTTATGTTTTGTTGTGTTTTATTATGCTATGCTTTGTTTTGCTATGCTATGTTTTGGTATGCTATGCTATGTTTTGTTGTGTTTGGTATGCTATGTTTTGCTATGCTATTACGTTTTGTTTTGCCATGCTATGCTTTGTTGTGTTTTGTTAAGCCATGCTATGATTTGTTGTGTTTTGCTATTTTTTGTTATGCTATGCTATGTTTTGTTTTGCTATCCTATGCTTTGTTTTGATATGCTATGCTATGTTTAGTTTTGCTATCCTATGCTTTGTTTTGTTATGCTATGCTATGTTTTGTTATGTTTTGTTATGCTATGCTATGTTTTGTTATGCTATGCTATGTTTTGTTGTGTTTTATTATGCTATGATTTGTTTTGCTATGGTATGTTTTGTTATGCTAGATGTTTTATGCTATGCTATGCTTTGGTATGCTATGCTATGTTTTGTTATGCTATGCTATGTTTTGTTGTGTTTTATTATGGTATGATTTGTTTTGCTATGGTATGTTTTGTTATGCTTTTTTTTGTTATGCTATGCTAAGCCTTGTTTTGTTATACTATGCTATGCTTTGTTGTGCTTTGCTATGGTTTGTTTTTATGCTCTGTTTTGTTATGCTATGCTATGTTTTGTTATGCTATGCTGGTGAGGGTGTGTGAGTGAGAGTGTGGGTGAGTGAGGGGGTGTAAGGGTGAGGGGGTGTGAGGGTGAGTGAGGGTGAGGGTGTGTGAGTGAGTGTGTGTGAGGGTGAGGGGGTGTGAAGGGTGTGAGGGTGTGTGAGGGTGAGGGTGTGTGGGTGTGTGAGGGTGAGGGGGTGTGAGGGTGAGGGGGTGTGAGGGTAGGGTATGGGGTTGTGAGGTTGAGGGTGCGGGGTTGTGATGGGGTGTGAGGGTGGGGGTGAGAGGGGGTGTTTGAGGGTGAGGCGGTGTGAGGGTGGGTGAGGGTGTGTGAGGGTGAGGATATGTGAGGGTGAGGGGGTGTGAGGGTGAGGGGGTGTGAGGGTGTGAGGGTGAAGGTATGGGGTTGTGAGGTTGAGGGTGCGGGGTTGTGACGGGGTGTGAGGGTGTGAGGGTGGGGGTGAGATGGGGTGAGGGAGGGTGAGTAGGTGTGAATGAGGGAGAGGGAGGGTGAGGGTGATGGGGGTGAGGGTGTTTGAGGGTGAGGGGGCGTGAGGGCGAGGGGGTTTGAGGGTGAGGGTGAGCGGGTGTGTGAGGGTGAGGGTGTGAGGGTGAGGGGGTGTGTGGGTGAGGGACTGCGTGTACAAGAGTGAGTGTGCGTTGTCAGAGCTGTGTGTGTGTGTTTGTGTGGGAGAGTGCGTGAGCATTGTCAGAGCTGTGTGTGTATCTGCGTGCGCAAGAGTGAGTGTGCGTTGTCAGAGTTGTGTGTGTGTCTGCGTGTGCGAGAGTGACTGTGTGTTGTCAGAGCTGTGTGTGTGTGTCTGTGTGTGTCTGTCTGTCTCAGTAGAGGGGAAGCTCGATGGCCTGGCAGAGCATTGTCTCCTAGTCCTGGAAAGTCATGTATGCTGAGTGTCATTGAGATACTTTGTCAGAGAAGCGTTTGTGTGCCCTGGTGCCCAAGTTACTGAGTGCTCTGGACGACACAGAGGTGCAATGGCAGAGCTGCGTGTGCATGACCTTGTACTGTGAGAGCAGAGGTACAGAGTGCTACTGAACAGCACGGAGGTGAACTAGCAGAGCAGTGTGCGTGTACACTGTATGGTAGAGCTGGTGGTGCTGCGGTTCTGGCAGTCACGTGTCTGCATCCTAGTTCCAGAAGGGCAGGGTGGATGCAAGTCGCCAGGAGGGTCACTGTTAGCAGAGCTGGGCAAACCAGCAAATGAAGTGGGAGGTCGAGTCTGGGCCCAGAGTTGGTGGTAGCCAGAGCTCGAGCTCGAGCCGAGCCTTAATGCACACGGCGGGTGCATTGTGCAACAAACAACATGTAAAATATGGTGAAGATTTCAAAATCCCCAAAATAGCTTTATTAAACATGCAAAACATTTCACTTCCGGGATTTATATCACTGGTATGAGTGGCATTTATTAGAAATGATGGTTTCTAAACATGAGCTTAAAAACATGTATGCCCATTCTCCATGCCTTGACGACGATGCCATTACTGACCCAAAAAGCAAGTCAGTTGTTGTGCATATCCTGTCTGTGGCTTAGATTGTCACTACAGATGGAACAACATTCAAATCTAGTCAACAGCATGTTTTCGTACAGCGCGCACCCTGAACGGGGGAGTTTAAAGGTGATGATAAAAGGAGGCACAGTGGAGAATAAGTAACTGCCTAGGATCACACCATTTGTTCAAGTGGGGGAAGCCAGTATTTATCCAGAGTTTGCTGGTTTCATGTTGTGCAGCTCAGCGGTAAGACGGTGTCTCTTCTTTCTCCCGAATTACATCAAAGGCTAATGCCATGCTTGTGGAATCCTGTGAGAGGCATCTGCTGCTGTGCTTAAAGCGAGTCCATCGGGGATGAGTAGCTTTAAAAACAAACCAATACGTCCCCTTTTTTGGGATACAGGATTCTGCATACAATTTTCTTTTTTGACATGTTGCAAGTTGCGAAGATCCAACGCTGAAAGCGCTTCAACACAAAATAATCAATGAGCAAACCGCGGGAGGGGAGTAAGGGGACTGTGTTGAAAGTTAGATGCAACATGAAACATGAAAATAAAGCTTGTCAGCGGCGCTGCTATTTGCATCGGATTTAATCAAAGAGGCGAAAGAGAGTGGGTGAAAAGGACAGGGGTGCGAAGGGAGGCTGCGCAGAGGAAGGAAGGAAGGGGAGAAAGAGAAACGAAAGCTGAACAGGGAGGCTTTAGAAAACAAGCTCTCGGCTTTGCTGTGGGGGGGAGCATTCCTTTGAAGACTGCTGCGGCGGGCGGGGGAGCCGCAGCTTTGAAGTCAGATGAGGCACAGACAAATGGTGGTGTGACAAGGCTGGTGTGGCGGGGGGCGGGGGATTAGAAGGGATTGCTTTGAAGTCTGCTGCTTCTGATGCCTGGCTCGGGGAGCAAATGGGTGCGAGGCGATGGGTTTGACGTGTACGCGCGTCTCACACAACTGGATCACATGAACTACACATAATCCGCGCTTGGTCAAGAGTTTGTTTCGCCTACTATATACTCGCTATTCACAATTTTCCGTTGCACAGGCTAAAGAACATTCATAAACAGTACACTTTACTAAACGTATAAAGACAAATGAAGTGTATATGCTTGTCTTTGTCTTTTAATCCTTTTGTTCTTTTCTTTCTCTTCCACTCCCTTGTGCCAACGCGTTTCGTCGTATATTGGTGTAACCTTAGACTTCCTCAGGGCTGGAAGCAATACATAAAAACTCTGTATTACATATACATTATTGCAAGTATATATCCCAGAGCCCAACAATGCACCAATTTGAGTGCGGGGGGGTAATATAATATGTGCACCATACACAAGTATTCATCATTAACAAGATTAAGTAGGGTTCTAAGGGCACCATCTGTGCACATATTCTATTACCCCCCGTACTCAAATTGGTGCATTGTTGGGCTCTTGGATATATACTTGCCGTATATAGCGATGCACTGTGTGTCCTGCGTGCCTGATGGTAATTAACTGGGGCAGGGGTGGCCTTCTCAAAATCGAGGCCCCGGCTTCAGGCCTACTCGTTTGGGCACTGGACCTGGACCCCTAAGCACACAGAGGTTGTTACGGAAGGGCCTGAATTAACACCTTTCTGGTTGAGTGATATTTATTTGCTGCAAAACCATTATGCTGTACGCTGTGTTAAGGAACCCTATGTTGCAGCTCCGGCAAAAGAGGGAGGAGCATGTCTATCGCGCGGATTCATAATTATGGCCGGTATAGTGGGGCCTACTGAACTCTGCAACACAGGCTGGACATAGGCCGTTCAAGTGAAGCTGCCTTGAAAGTGCCCATGTGACCCGGAAATCTTGTCAACAACAACGGAGGTGGGTGATATTCCCAGAGATCGTTGCTGCCATTGTAAGTGCGCAATACTTCTGCCGAATTGGTGGACATTTGCTTCTTGAACTGCCTGACCTCCCCCAAACCGAGCGGTGTGCTACACAAAATCCCACTTGGGCTGTCCTCAATCTTTAATTCAATGGGCAGCACCCTAGAGGGTTGTGTGCCGTTCTAGCCTGTTCTAAACCATCACCCTCACAGCACCAGCAACAACAGGGCACTCCCCCGAGGGCCGCCGAACATACAGATATTGTTGGATCCCTATTTGGCTGCCGGATAGGTCAACATATGTCTCCCTCTCTTCCCTTACTGGCTGACTCACCTGGAACTCCAACATGTTGAGGGTGCTTGATTTTCCTCTGTGCCGGCGACGGGTACTACAGGTGTGTCCAACTGACTTCTGTGAGTATCTTTGGAGTTTCCTAGGCTCCCTTGTATTCTCTATGCCAACATGGCCGCAAATAGGGGGTTAAATCTCAGACTCAAAAACAGTTGGCCACATTTGCCTGGTCTCGACAGGGAGAGGAGACTGAAGCAACGCAAGGCGAGGACTTCAAGACATCACAGCTTTTCCCTCGTCCAAAACTCTCACTCTCGAAGACGTCATGGAGGCTATCGCTGGGGTGCAAACATCGCTGGAAACTCAAATCAACTCTGTGAACATAGAAGTCACTCTCCTCCGCGCAGATCTAAGGAAAATGGACTCAAGAGTAAAGGATGTAGAAGTCACCACAAAAGTCTCAGCTTAAAGACCAGCAAAAAAAGATGGAAGAGCTCCTGGATGGCTATAAAGGGAAGGCGAGGCGGAATAACATCCGTATCCTGGGGGTCCCGGAAAAATTAGAGGGGCCAGCTGTAGATCTGTATGTGGAGGACCTGGTGCTCAATAAACTTCAACCGAAACGTCTCTCTATTTACTTCTCTATCGAACGAGCCCATAGAGTCCCGGACGGGCGCCCAAAACCTGGTGCCCCTCCTAGACCTATAATTGCGAGGGTCTTTAACTTCCGAGATAGGGGCGTCATACTACAGGCAGCAAGAGCAGGGCCTCCGGTCAAGATTGACAACGTGACTATCACCTTCTTCCCGGACTTTACAGTTAAAGTTCAAGCCCAAAGACGTAGCTTCATGGCGGTGAAAAAAAGCCTCCGGGATAAAGAGATCAAGTACTCTATGCTGTTCCCAGCCAAACTCAGGGTGGAATCCGAGGGGAAACCATGGTTCTTCCTCTCTCCAGACGTGGAGGGTAGGGGGAGGGGGGATAGTTGGATTGTTTGTTGTTATCGTTATTTTACAACAGAGTATTCAGAGGAACAAGTATCTGAAAATGACAGATTCTGGTATATCCATGCTGCCCAGGTGTACAGTAGCTTGGGAAGGAAAGAAGTTTGTCTGCAAAAATGGGCAGCACCACCCCTTTAGCTGTAGGGCTCTATCTACGGCACTACTACGTGCCCCATTTATCCACCCAGCTCTCCACTGCCACCCACCATGACAGACGTAAAAACTACGAAGATATCCTTTATGACATGGAATGTTAATGGGTTAGGAAGTAAGATAAAAAGGGGGATAGTTCTGCAACATCTCAAACGACAACTCCCAGATCTTGTCTTGCTCCAGGAAACGCACTTAGTTGGGAATAGTTGCAAGGCTTTTAATAGAGGGGGATACACACTTCTAGTCCACGCAGGTTTCACATCGGGATCTAGAGGAACGGGTATACTTATAAGTAAAAATCTCGCCCTTACAACCACTAGGATGTGGAGTGACCCGCAGGGTAAATATTCAGTGCTCGAGGGAGAATGGGAGGGCAGGCCGCTCAATGTAATCTCAGTATATCGTCTGCCCTCATTGGGCAGGGCTGCACTGCAAGACCTCCCCCAGGGTACTCTCATACTGGGAGGTGACTTCAACATGGTAATGGACGAGACGCTAGATAGACACCCCCAGAGGCAATCTCCTAAGCAAACCACATACATGACCGACTTTGCCCAAGCATTAGGTCTCATTGACATCTGGGGAACGTTAAACGCTAGTGCAGTCTATTTTACACACTACTCCAACATGCATAAAAGCATATCTCGCATTGACTATTTCTTTACGTCATTAGTAGGATACATTAGAAACCAGAACACACAATTGACTAATTTAGAAAGCAAATTGATACATATTGAAACCGTACACAACTCCTCGCCCTCCGAGCACACGGACCTTGCTCTTCGAAATAAGCAACTAGAGTATAATGATCTCGCCCGGGAAAAAGCTCAAGCTAGAATCTTCCATACACGCCACAGAGTATATGAATTAGGTGAGCGAGTCGGTAAGATACTGGGTGGCTGGAACATCGGGATCAGGTGGCCAGGTGGGTCCCGGAACTCTTGCTCGAAGACGGGAGGCTAGTTACAGATCCACTGGAGGTGGCATATTCATTTGCCGACCTCCTAGAGATGGTATATTCTTCAAAAATGACAGCCTCCGCTAATGATTCTCGTCAGCTATTGTAAGAAATGACCCTCCCTACAATTTCGGACAGCGACAGAGAGGCTTTAAATGCTGACATAACCACAGAAGACATTTGTAAAGCTATATTTGCAGTTAAATCCGGGAAATCCTGGGCCCAATGGGATCTCAATTGAATTCCTCAAGGGCATGGCCCCCACAATAGCCCCTCACCTTAAAAATATGTATAACGAAAGCCTGGAGCAGGGTGTTCCTCTTGGATCAAAGACTGGCATTGATTGTCGTTATACGCAAACCTGGTAAGCCAGTGACAACTCATATAGACCCATCTCTTTAATCAGCTCAGAGGCCAAGGTACTAGCTAAACTCCTTGCATCATGCTTGCTTACGGTTCTCCCTTCCTTGGTTCATGATGACCAATCCGGTTTTATACCAAGCCATAATACGGACCTAAATATTCATCGAGTCCATAACGTCCTGAGCCGCCAACCATGTTTGCAAGAAGACGCGGTTATACTATCATTAGAGGTTGCAATGGCGTTTGACTCAATAGAGTGCCCCTATTTATTTCAGGTCCTGACGAGATTCGGATTTGGTCCTCGATATCGCCAATGGATCGCGCTGTTGTATACCACTCTATTGGCCCAAATGTGAGTCAACAACTGCCCATCGCAGGTGTTTGCTTTGCAGAGGAGGACAAGACAGGGATGCCCCCTGTCCCCCCTCCTGTTTGCACTGACTCTGGAGCCGCTTTCACACTGGATCCGACAAGATGTTTCCATACTTGGCATGTGATGGAGTGAAGATATAGTGGATAAAATATCATTGCATGCAGATGATATTTTAATTCATCTGACATCTATACGAGCCTCACTTAATAGTCTTTTTAATGTCATCACCAACTTTGGTAAAAATGCAGGATATACTATTAACTGGTCTTAGTCGGTGCTGTACGTCCTTCAAGGCCTCCCACCTAGGCTACCACGTGGCTATGACATTGATGTAGTTACCGAAGGTTTCAAATATCTAGGGATTTATATTACTTCCGACCCCAAAATATTCCACAATCGAAATCTTCTTGGCCCCCTCCGAAAACTGCAGAATGATGTCCAGCATTGGAGATCACTGCCTTTGTCCCTCCTGGGAAGAGCAGCTTTATTTAAAATGCTTGCACTACCTAGATTCGACATGCCCTTCAGACTACTTTTCCAGATCTGTCCTCCATACCTGACTTTTCTCCTTTGGAGGACCGCCTACTTTCCGAACTGCTTCTAAAAAGGCTGTGTCCTGCACATACCGCAAGCTCTGTAATAATTTGCCTGACTCCTTTCAGACTCTCCGGGACCAGTGGCAGACAGACATAGGGCCTATGAACGATGAGGATTGGCAGACGGCATTAATGTCCCCTAGGGAGACGGCGATAAATCATTGTTTTCATCTTATTCAATAAAAAATCCTACATCGCTCTACCCTCTCAGTAATACTCCTCGCTAAAATAGGCTGTAGGACAGACGCACTATGTCTCAGAGGCTGTGTGGTCAGGATGGCACTTTTTACCATGTCCTCTGGATCTGCCTCATGATACGCCCCCTATGGGACAACGTAACCCAAAAAATGAAGGACCCGTTAGGAAAACATATCAACTTGACACCAGGGTTGGGGATCCTAAACATCTGGGAGGCCTCAGATCTGACTGAAATAGAACAACAGTGGGTGGCATTAGGGTACTTATTAGTAAAAAAGAGCTATTGCAATGTCCTGGGGTTCCACCATGCAGCCTTTAACAGTTGGCTGGATGGCGGAATTAGATCGCTGCATGATAGCAGAGAAAGAAGCCTATAAAATGCAAGGCTACCCTAAGAAATGGGATCGGAAATGGAAAAACTGGAATTCATTTAGATGCAAGATTTGCACATCCCCGACAGAAGATATGGCAATGCGCAGTAGGGCAGAACAGTGAAATTCTTGTTGAACATGATAAGTGACAAATACGTGTTAATGCACTGTACCCCCTAATTGATATGTGCTTCAGTTGCACTGATGTGATTTGATCTAGTAAAAAGTTTCAAAATAAAAATACAAAAAGAAAAAGAAAATTGGCTAAAAGGCTTACAGAATGAATGTGACTTTGTATAATGTAACTTGTGCTCAGTTACACTTACCCCAACAATGCATAATCAATGTCACTGCCCTCTCCTCCCACCTTACAGTTTCACTCATGGCTGGTGGCAGCACAATGCTGGCTCAGGGGTCCACTTCTGGTGGGTGCAATGCCCCCCCGCCCCCCCCCCCCCCGGTTGAGCTCTAAGCAAACGCAGACCACGCTGGTACTTGCCAGGGCTGTGCTGTGTCTTTCACTGCTTGCTGATTATCAGCGAGCACCGATTGATGGTCAAGGAGTGTGGAGGACAGGCCCAGCCGTGACATGCAGTGGATAGCTCAGTTCAACAGGAGAGGACTCAAGCTGCATTCTCACTTGGCTGCACTGGATTGCAGTGGGAGGGTCGCCATGCTGCTGAGGTACCTGGCACCACTCCGCAGAGGCCGGGGGGCCCCAATGACATCCGATAGTGTGCAGCACTACTGTTTAATGACTTTGAGTCTCGACCTCAATGCTTAAATTCCAGCCGGAAATACAGGCTGTCTAAAGCTTTCAGCTGACCCATCTGGGCCCTGCAGTGATAAACATCTTGGCTTATCGCCCTCTGTGCCATGTCCTCCCTCTGAATTGTACATATTCCGACCTTCCAACAGGCGGCAGCTCATTTTGTGATGTTTTGATGCTTTGATAAAGAAGACTCACTACAAATCTATGTGGACATGTGTTATCAAGGATGTAATAAGATAAAGAAATCTCTCATAACTCAAGAAAAATTGTCTTTTGATCCATACAAGATTTAGTGGTCTCTTCTATGATAAGGAATAATTTTCCTACGTGTTCTCCCAACTACACACTGTTGTTTCTACAAAGTATGTGTGAGGTGTTTTAACTAGTAGACTATATTTTCTCTAGGTCTTTTTAAAGTGTTAGCATACATGCATTTTTAAAGAGATTGTGAATTTGAACATATGTTTTTAATATGAAATCTGTATATTGTGTTGTATATACGTTTACTGAATACATTTGTACTGATTATTTGATTGTTTGATCTCGTGGTTCCTACATTTATTGTTTACATATTGGTGACAAGGAGGCGTTTCTACTGAAAGTGTGGTATTTCTGTATGTATGTTTTCCCAAATATTTTTTTTACGACTACAGCGAGAGGAAAACCTGCTCTGTAACGTGACTCCACTTTGTAGGGTCAGAGGCAGGTGAAAGACAGTCCGGATCGTCTCCCTATCATTACACTGCTAGGCCCTGGCCTAGTCACCCTGCACACCTCATACAAACTGCAGCGGTGGGCTCCCACCTGCGCTACCTCAAGCTGGCTCACTGTGTCCACATTTAAATGTACCGCGCACACCTGTTTGTGTCAGACTGTCGGCAGTTGTGATTGCGCAGGCCTGCCAAGTACCACCATCATCACTGGACAACTGATCATGTTAACTGACACTTGTGAAACACTGTGCTAGCCGAGCGCGGAGTGATTGAGTCAGCCCCCAAACGTAGCTTGCTGGCTGGCAAGAAGCTTGGACGCACTTTCACATCTGAACTTTATTTATACTGTGGTGTAAATTAGCAGTGCTTTGGTGCTTGCTGCGGAGGCCCTATAAATGAATGACAGTGCAATTCAGGGGGGGTGATGTGGACGACCACAATGAAATGCGTTAGTCTAACGCCTGATGTGTGATACTTGCAAGGCATGCAAGTGCAAGAATGTCATTTGAGGAAATGGCTAATATGAAGGCCGAGTAATTGGTTTAACGGCTAGAGCGGTCGACCTTGATGCTGGAGACCCACGTTTGAATCTCAGCAGGGTCGCTCAAAAAATCCTGTAATTCAGGGGAAATCATTTGATCTCCCTGTGTCTAGCAAAAATGAATGTGTTTTTAACGCAGCTGGTGTTCATGTAAAGCGCTCTAATACCTTTGGATCGAGTTCACGCTCTAACCCCCCCTTTCCCCAAAAGTTACATTAAGATTGCTTGATGAGGACTGGGGGTGCTTTATATTCTAAAGGCATGTATGTTCTCAATCAGCGCACCCTTCTTTTCATCAGCAGGAGAACAGCATTGAACTGGACACAGGAGGGCAAAGCCTCCTTGTCACAATACAGAAGAATTTACTTCTGTAGTCATACGTGCTGGAAATAGAGGTGCAGGTGGTGCTGCACCCCCCAAAATAACTATACTGGAGTTCAGTAGGCAAATGAGCAATAAAGATGCATTTAAATGTTGTGTTTATCTTCTCACATTTGCTGTGCGTGCCATGAAAGGCATGACTCTGACTAATTGCTGCCTATTTGGAAACTGATGTTTACTTTTATTCTGTGACTTCAAAGGGAAAGGATTTTGTGAAAGTGACCTAGGTGATAATCTTGCTGGGGTACAGACAGTGAAAGGAAAGGCTCTAGTTTGATATCAGCTTTTTTTCTAACATGTAGCAACATTTAAATACCTGAAAATGAACTACACATTTCAAACTATATCAGCAAATAGGAAAGCAAAAATGAAGCACATTTTTTTCTAATTCTGAAATGCAATGCGCATAAAGATTTTAATAGGATCAAAACACATCAAGACACTTTACTTGGTGATGTGCAAATGAAAAGCATTTGCTGAAACTGCATTCCCACACATTTTCATTCACGCGCTATATAGTTTTACAAGCAAAAATGAATGTCTATGCAAATGTAATGGCTATTTCAACAGAAAATGTGCTGTCTGTAATTAACAGTGCGATACCACACTAGTGAACCAACATGCACCACCGGCTACACAGCACACCCATATTACTCTCCTGCTGCATTGGCATGCCTGATTTGCTACACTTGTTCTTGGTGTGATGCTTGGATCTTTCACAATCTTTATGACTTCAGTATGTAACATTAATGGGAGCACCATTAATTGCTACAATACCACTGTCTGCGGTGCAAGCTTTACACACATACGGAGCATAAGGAGTGCAGTCATAACTGTACAATCCACTCTCACAAAAAAACTGAAGTAGGGCAGATGCAGCAATTCAAGCCTTCCTTACACAAATAACAGATGTAAATTAGTAAGCAGAACAACATAGGCGTTCCTTATTCAAAAAGAGCAGACACAGCACATGGGGCAACAGTGCAAGCCCCCCTCACAGACAGAGCTTAATTTGAGCCGGTGATTTCCGGTGCTTACCACCAGCTCTTAATTGTGAACACTGGCACTTATTACAGTCCAGCATATGGTGGCACTGTTTGTCCAGTTTTGAGATGAGCACAGCAATAGTTGCTTAGTAATCAGTATGCAATAAAAATTACTAATACCTGCCACCCTACCGTTCTTATAGCTTTAGGTGGCCTAGATTAGTCTGAATTGTCACATTTGCAGCGGTGTGATGGTTAGTAGTGTTAGTACTGTCATTCGTAGTGCACCGGCATTGGCAATGTATAGTACAAGATGCAGTAACTTCCTGACTAGGGCCCTGGCACTTTTCTTTTCAAATTAAGCACGGCACAAACAGTAACAACATGGGCAGCAGTAGCAGGAGACGCTTCCCTCAGATTAGGTGCAGCACGGCAGACGCGGTGCAAGCCTCCTTCACACAAACAATAGATTTAGTGCAGAAGGCAGCAGCAGTACAAGCTTCCCTCCCACATACACAATATAACACATACAGCACATGCAGCAGTTTTGCAAGGTCCCTCATATAGAAAAGGAAAATTACAAGTTGCTGTGCGACATTCATTTATAGACAGAAGTAGAGAACACGCAGTATAGTTCCCCACAGACCATCTGTAACACAGGCTTGCCAGGTGCAGTGCACAGCAAAACACATACTCATCACACAGATAGACACACCAGAGCTTAGATAGGGCACAAGAAGGAAAAGATTCCCCACAGAGGGAACATACAGCAGCGGTATCAGCATGCTTCTCTAACACACAGTGGAGAATAATCACACGACAGGAACAGTGAAGCTCGTAACACACAAAGCAGGTGCATCAGAAACATCTGCGTCACAAGCTCTCATTCATGCAGAGAGCGGAGACCGCAGATTCAGCAGCAGGGTCAGCTTTCACACACAGAACTGATACAGAAAACAAAGTAGCTCACATACCACGCAAAATTAAAGTAAAGAGCAGCATTTCAAACCACACACACGCCACCACACACACACTCTCTCTCTCGCTCCCCGTAAGGCGTGCACAACGGCTGGGCAAGTTTCCATTATCAGCACACACATCTGGTAAGGCATGGGCAGCAGGGGAGCAAGCTTTCCTCACACAGGGCATCTTTACAGCACATATTGCGGCAGCAATGCCACCTTCCTCTCCTGTATATGCTCACACAATGGATAGAGTCAAAAAGTAGTGCAAGCCTCCCTTAAAAACAAACACACACATACCGACACGTTACAGCAGAAGCTGTTACATACACAGAGAACAGTTAGTAAGTTTGGGCACTAGGCTGCAGTTCCCTCTCACCCAGGTAAGTCATAAGTCAAGGGCAACAGCAGTGCAAGCTTCCCTCATACATTCCCCACATATTCTTACACACACAACTGTGGGGGTTTGCTTATGCCAGGTGTCACATGCTGGGTGTTGGGGTATGCTACCCTCGTGTGGGAGGCAGCGCTGATAAACACACACACAGACACTTGGGGTGCTGGTGTGCGCCGGAAGTCCCGAGCGACCCCAGCACTTTTATTTAAGCTCTCTTGCCAAGCCTGGCCAAAGAGCGATACATTGTATGGAATTGGAATTGGAATTGGAATCGGTATTTATAAAGCGCGACTGTCGCTTCGGAAGAAGCATCCTGGCGCTAACTGGAAGGTGTGCGGAAGGGGGAGAATGTAAAGCAGGATTAGATGGCGTCCCGCGCATACTCGTCTGATAAGCTGAAGATCCATGTTTTCAGTTGTTTCCTGAATTGGCTTTCCTTTGTCAGGGATCTCAGATACTGGGGCATGGCGTTCCATGCTTTGGAAGATAAGTGGGTAAGATTTACCCCCTTTGGTTTTTAGGTTAAACCTGACTAGTGTTAGAAGGTTGTTGTTGGAGGATCTGAAGGACCTGTGAGGGTTATAGTGGGGATAGCGTTTGACAAGGTACTTGGGACCAATATGGTTGAATGCCCGGAAAGCCACGGTTAGCATCTTGAACAGGATCCTTTTGTGCAGGGGTAACCAGTGGAGGGTTCTCAGGGCGGATGCATGTGCTTCCGGGGCTCATCCCAGGGGACGAGCAACTAGACCGCTACATCCCATCCCAAATTGATTTTTTTTAACAAACAACAGAAAATTAGTCTCAACAGACATAAACAGCTAGTCTCTTGGTAGGTTAGGGATTCCGCCTGAGATGGTACTGGTGTCGGCGGCCTTCTACCTCTAGCTAGGGGTTCAGTGGTCCTTGATCATTGATCACAGTCTCGAGACTGGCATCTTCAATGGGTGGTAGTTTTATTGGACTTTGATGTGGAGTCTCACCGGAGGTGCATTCTGCCTCAGCCGGTTGTAGTTCGATGGTTTGAGATTGTTCCAGGCCTTGGGAAGCCCTGACTGGAATCGGAATCTTCTTGAACCATGAAATGTTTCTTGTCACCGTTTCTCCATCCCTTTCCGCAGTGATCGCTGTTCCATTGGTTGACTTTAGAGTCCACACCCCGGGCTCATATGGAGTTCGGAACCTCCCTCCACTCCACCGATTCCGAAGCAGCACGGAGCACCCAGGCGTCACTACCCGGACTTTCGCCCGCCGTCGACGACTCCCCTCGTCATTAGTCTTTTGTCGTTTTGCTTGAGCACCTGCGGGATCATATGGCCCCTGCTTCCAGTTGTCGGCCATGGGTAGCATGTCTCGACGAGGTCTTGTCAGCATGAGTGACCACGGGGACCGTTGGCAGTACAGTGTGGTGTACTGCGGTATTCTCTCAGAAATCGTTGAAGAGCGGCTTCTGGATCTGCGTTTTCAGCCACCGCAATGCGCAATATTTTGTTGGTGGTGCGCATGAACCGTTCGACCTTACCATTGGCTTGCAGCCACTGAGGGGTGACCCGGTGGAGCTTGATTCCAACCTGTGCCAAGAAGTCTTTGAATTCACTGCCTTTAAATGGGGGCCCATTGTCGGTCTTGATGACGTGCAGCAGACCAAATAGGGCAAATGATTTTTCCAAGACTGGTTGTAGATTGGCAAACGCGGTGGATGGCAGAACTTCGACTATTGGGTACTTAGTATAACTGTCGATGAGAACAGCTGTGACTCTGCCGTCAGGAAAGCTTCCGAAGTCAACGCTCACCCATGACCATGGCGATGGGGCTGGATCTTCGGTAATCACGGGCGCTGGGGCTTCGGCGCTGCTTGTGAGTTGACAGGCTCAGCAATTACATACAACAGTGTCTACGCTGTCCTCGAGGTCTGGGTACCACACCTTTTCTCTCATTCTTGACTTCATTCTCTCAATGCCTTGATGGCCCTCATGTGTGAGGATCGGCGCTCTTTCTTGCAGACTTTGTGGTATGACGAGGCGTGTGCCTCTCAGTATGATTCCGTTCTCTGCGGAGCTAAGCTCATTGCGAATTCTCAAAAATGTTCCCAGGCGGTTCCTGTCCGGTTCGTTCCACCCCTGAGTGTTCTTAAGGAATCTGTCCCAGGATCCCCCTTTTAGAGCTTCAGCAACACGTTGAAGTATTGTGTCTTGAGTCATGTGTGTCTTGACTTCCTCTACTGAGAGCGCTCGCGGACATGACCACTGGGTGACCATGTAGACGAACTCCTCCGTCCTTGTCTCTTGGTCATTGTCTGTATCGGCTACCAGTGCCGGATGGCGAGATAAAAATTCAGCCGGGTTCTTCACGCCCGGTCTACATATTAGCAAGTAAGTAAGTAAGTAAGTAACAAGCTTTATTTCGATATAAATCATATATCTTAAAAAGTGGTACAGATAGATAAAAACGATAAAAACTACAGTGCATAGATATGAACATACAATTCGTTATAGGAATGACATAGGTATTATGCATAAAAACAAACTAGAATAAATTTTAGACGAGATACAGGAGCCTAGAGGATCTAACACGCCATGCCCAACCTAAACATTTTGCCAGGCCACATGCAAACAGGGGACGAGGATCTGATTTTAAGATTCGTAAGGCCTCCTTGTGCGATCTAGTACCAAGCCTCCTACAGATTGGCTTCAGCCATTTGCGGCAAGGAGCTGCATAGGCTGGGCATTCAAACAATAGGTGGGGAACTGACTCGGACCTGTTCACACAGAAGGGGCAAAAGGGAGTCGTCTGCGCCGGGACCTTCCAACTGGCAGTCAATTGCCCCACTGGGAGTAGGCCCACCCTGAATTTAAAATATAAGGCCTGTCCCAGGTTTTTGAAATCATATCCAGATATGGTTCACAAAAGGGCACCTCCTTAACCAACAGAAATTCCACAGTAGTTTTACAAAGGTTGGCCTTGCTATTTCTGCCATCAATCACCCAACTCCAGTATAACTTCTTCAGAATTGACTTGGACAGGGCAGATATTAGCTCTGTCTGGTAGTGCTGTAATTGGATGGCCCACCGTTTGATCTGGGGAGGTGGGTGAAGAGCAGTCCCCTTGAACAAAGGCAGAAGAGGTTGATGGCCCGCAACCACTCGAAACGGGTGACCGCTCATATATAAATGAAAATGATTGCAGGCCCACTTAATGGCTAGTGTTTCTCATTCTATTTGTGAGTATCGGGATTCCGCAGCCGTGAGCGCTTTGCTCACAAATGCTAATGGGACCCATGTTCCAGGTTCAGTCTCTTGGGTGAGTAACGCCCCTAGGCCTACTGGGCTCGCATCTACTAGCAGCTCCGTGGTGCGAGACGTGTCGAAATAGGCCATGGTTGTACTATCTAACAGAGCTGACTAGATCTGTTTGAAGGCTTTGTCCTCCTCAGGGGTCCATTTCCAGGTATTTTCTTTCTTCGTGAGGTTCCTTAGTGGTTCCGCAATTGTTGCTAGGTTTGGGATGAAACGCCCGCTATACGTTGCCATCCCCAAGAAGCTCCTAACTTCCGAGGCATTGGTTGGAGCGGGAGCAAGCTGAATTGCTTGGGATTTCCTGAGGTCTACCTTGATTCCTTCTGAACTGAAGACATACCCAAAGAAATCAATACTTTTGCGGATGAACTGGCATTTTTCTTTGTGAAGGGTTACGCCGTGTTCTGCCAGCCGCTGGAGCGTGGCTCAGAGTTGTCGGTGGTGGTCTTTCAGAGTTTTGCAGGGAATAAGGATATCGTCACTTACGTTGAGGACGCCTTGGAGACCTGAGAGGAATTCCTTCACCGCGTTCTGAAATATTTCTGCTGTGGAAGATATTCCAAAATTCTGTCTCTTGTACCGACGAAGCCCCAGGTGGGTCGAAAACGTGGTTATATATCTGCTTTCCTCTGCTAATTTCAGTTGGTGATAGCCTGCGTTTAGATCTAGTTTCGAGAACCACTGTGAGCCACTGAGGTCAGCTAGGATGTTGTTCACTGTTGGTGTTATGTGTCTCTCCCGTCGTATTGCTTGGTTGGGCATCCTCATATCGATGCAGATCCGGATCTTCCCTGGCTGCCTTGGCTTCTCGGCGATCACCTTTGGGGATACCCATGGTGTGGGACCGTTACCTTTTCAATCACACCTTGTTGTTCTAATTTTAGGAGTTCTTGCTCTACTAGAGGCTGGAGATGAAAAGGGATCCATCGGTGTCTTAGTCCTACAGGTTGTACCGCCTTATCTATGTGCAGTTTTACTGGGGGTCTACTTATATTCTCTAGTCCTTTAAACAACTGTGGGAACATATCCAGAATGCCATCGACCTGGAGGAGTTTCACTGCATTTGAAAACACAATCAAGTTGAGGTCTTCAGCGGTGTGACTTCCAACCAGTATGTCTGCCTCTCTGTCTTCAATATTTGAAAAACAGGGGACCCCTACTGTTGCTAAGTTTGCTAATCGTAGGGAACAATAGACAAATTAGGAAAAGGAGAGAGAAAAAACTCTCTCTAGCAAACAATTAATTAACAACTGCCCATTAAGTTATTCAGTATTGAAGCGACTGTTTATAATTAATAAATGAATAAAAACTGTATATTTAGATACAAAAAACTGTTTTTGTTTTTATTTTTGTATATTCCTTTTTATATATATTTATATTTATATTTTAGTTCATTTTTTATTTCATTTGATATACTTATTATAAGCAATTAACATTTTACAAACATAAATACATATACATGACCCATAAAAAATGAAACTGTGAGACAAAAAGAGAGAAATTTTCGGTCGATGTAACAATGAGGTAGGCAAAGCGGTGAAATAGAACTACGTGCGTTTCGGCCAGTAGCCTTTGGCATCGACCGAAAATTTCTCTCTTTTTGTCTCACAGTTTCATTTTTTATGGGTCATGTATATGTATTTATGTTCGTAAAATGTTAATTGCTTATAATAAGTATATCAAATGAAATGAAAAATTAACTAAAATATTTATATAAAAAGGAATATACAAAAATAAAAACAAAAACAGTTTTTTGTATCTAAAAATACAGTTTTGATTCATTTATTATTTATAAACAGTCGCTTCAATACTGAATAACTTAATGGGCAGTTGTTAATTAATTGTTTGCTAGAGAGAGTTTTTTCTCTCTTCTTTTTTTTAATTTGCCTCTCTGTCTTCAACATGGAATGTTGTTGTTACTTCTTGGGTCTCAGACTTCACTTGGACCGTCATTTTTCCTTTCAGGGGCAGTGGCTCTTGGCTCCCGTACATTAGGATCCTGATTTTGGATGGAGTGAGCGGTGGCCTTGGGTGTAGCTTTTTGTAATGCTGCAATCCCATTCCATCAAAGGTTGCTCCGGAGTCAATCAGGCCGGTTACCGGGGACCCATCAATCTCGATATTGCATTTGGGTTGCGACCTTCGTCTCTTTTTTAGGTCACTTGCAAACGATACGAAGTAGCATTCTTCGTTATCTTTGGTGGAGGAATCATCTAGGTGTTGGCGGTTGCGAGAAACGGTTCTTGTTGACCGTGACGTTGTGGGTGCTTGCTCGTCTAGTGACAGGTGTCGTACAGCTCCGGTCGGCATCCTCCTCCCTGGGTTTTCTCTACCTCACGCACCGCCGCAACATGCGCTCGCAAAATGGTTGGGGATGCCATACTTGGAACACGTCTTCCCTCTCGCTGGGCAGCTGTCTGGGGGGTGCTCTTCTCTCCCACAGTATCAACATTGCATTCGTCATGTTGTTCTGGTGGGCCATCGTCCTTGCCCACCACGAGACGGTGTGCGAATGGCGTAAGCTCTCACAGTTTTTTTTTTTTTTTTTTTTTTTACGCAACTTTTATAGCGCGACAAATACCCGAAGGTGTCTCGGCGCTGTAGAGCAACTGGAATCTATCATCAAGTCATCCTCTTACTGATTAAACAGCCATGTTTTCAAGAGCCTGCGGAAGCTCATCAGATTCCGGGCAGTTTTGATGGCTAGTGGCAAGAGGTTCCAAAGTTTTGGAGTGGCCACAAGAAAGCGCCTGTCTCCCCAGGTGACCGATCTTGTGCGTGGCACCGGGAGGAGACTGTTATTGGCCGATCTTAATTGCCTCCTAGGAGTGTACAGCTGGAAAGCTTCAACCAGGAACCTAGGTCCAGTGCCATGTACAGCCTTATAAGCAATACAGAGGGCCTTAAACTTGACGCGGCTCTCCACTCTCAGCCAATGAAGCTGACGAATACCAAGAGTGGTAGATTTGCGACGAGGGATGTTGAGAAGAATCCTAGCAGCCGCATTCTGAATAGATTGCAGCTTCGTTGTGACACGCTTCTGGGTGTGAAGGAGAAGTGCATTCCCATAATCTATCCTGGAGAAGACTAGGGTAGAGACCAGGGTCTTCCCAGCTGACGGCGGGAGATAAGGCAGCAGCTTCTTGATTTTTTTCAAAATGAAAAAAGACGACGACACAACCTTGTTGGTGTGGAGGTCGAAAACCAACTTATTATCAAAGATCACTCCCAGGTTTCTGGTTTTTTCTACTGGGACAGGTGGAGGGCCAAGCTTTTCTGGCCACCAACCAAAAGACCATTCAGGGGAGAGTCTTCCAAAGGTCATGATCTCGGTCTTATCCGAATTGAGGCGAAGGCAGTTCAAAGCCATCCAGCTACTGACCTCAAGCATAGCTTTCTGAAAGTTGGCTGCTACAGTGAGACCATCCTTATGGATGCCCAGCACCAGCTGGGTATCGTCTGCATACGATGTAAGCTGTATCCCATAGGCCTTTATTATCCTCGCCAAGTCCGCTACATAGATATTAAAAAGCATGGGACTTAGCGAGGAGCCTTGTGGGACTCCACAAGGGAGTGCAGAGATAGGGGAATAGAAGTCTCCCAACTTTACTGTCTGGGTACGGTTTGCCAGGAACGATGAGATAAGATCCCTGGCGCAACCGTTAATCCCCAAGGCAGTGACACGGTCGACCAAGGTGGCGTGGTCGACCGTGTCGAAAGCTGCTGACAGATCCAGAAGGATAAGAACAGCCGCCCCTCCCTGGTCCATGATCACCCTGATCTCGTCAGAGGCCTTTATCAAGGCAGTCTCTGTTCCATGCCCTTTCCTAAACCCAAACTGCGTCAGTTTGGGTTTAGGAAAGACAGTAGTCTTGATTCTACTCGGTTGCTCAGCCTAGGTGTTGAGTGCGGTCTCCATCGCAGTCGAGCATGCATCTGATAACTCGTGTGATCGAGCGAGAACTAGGATTTCTTCTAGGGAGATGCGGGGTTGTCGAAGTATGAGTGTCCGCAGCGTCTTGTTGCGGCAGCCTTAAATGAGCTGTGCTGTCACCTCTTTAGTCTGATCTTCTTCAGTGCAGGTACTTGCTAGATCTCTGAGGCGTGCATGAAAAGCGTCCATTGTTTCTCCCTCTCTCTGCCTTGCTTGCCTGAGTTTGAACCGTTCGTAGTGAGGATTGAGTTGTGGGTCAAAATGATCGTCCAGGGCCTTGACCGCAGCATCATAATCAGTGTGCGCGCCAGCATTCGGGAGGTGCTGGAATAACTTATAAATTTCGTCTCCGGCAAAATGTAATAGCAGTGATATTTTACCTGCTCCGTCTGTTTCTCTTGTTGCCACAAAGTAGTTATTAAGACGGCCAACCCACACCTTCCACCTTGGCGATGCAGTGGTAGGATCAATGAGATCACTAAATGGTGGGAGTGTGGTAATCTGGGTGTGCACTTGAGGTGGTAGCACTTGTGGGGCTGCTGGTTGTGGAGCTGCTTGTGCCCCGGGGTTAGACATGGTGTCTCTTCACTTGTTCGCAGCTCAGGCGTCTTGTCAGGTTTCTCTGTTGCTGTGTTTCCTTGTTGCCGTATCCTTTTGTGTTGGGTTTGATGGTTTAGCCAGTGCTTGTTTGCTGATAAGTAGTGGTCTGATTAGTGCTTCTTTGCCTGCACTTCGCGTGGTTGGTTGTGTCCCCAAATGAGTAGCCTTGACCTTTCTCTTGCTTGCTTTTTTATTGTAAATGGCCACAAGTTGCATTTGCCACTGCTTGTTTGGTGTTAGGGGCGCTGACTGAGTTGTTATACACCTCGCTGCTCATGCGGATCATTGCATCGTTAAACCGAGTTTCGCGGCTTTTCTGCTGCCGCGGGGCCTCGCGTGTGTTCATTCACGCTGGCTTGGCTGTGGGCGTCGGCTGCTCTCGCTTCTGGGCATGCACGAACAGTTCCCTGGAGCACAGGAGCCTCCGGCGGCATCTTGACTTTGGCGCTCGGGGTGCGCAGTGGCTCTGCCTACAGCTGGGGTCTCGGGCGTCGGCTGGACCTTGCGCCGCTCACCTCAGGGTTTGCCGAATCCGCCACTCTTTCTCTGGCGCCTCTCCACTGCGGGGCTCATGCGGGTGCCGGTCCTGCTCCGCGCTTCAGGTGAGCGTCGCTCTCCCAGTTACGGCCGCATTCTCCTGAAAGCATCCCACCCTCGTCGCCAGTGTTGGGGTTTGCTTATGCCAGGTGTCGCATGCTGGGTGTTGGGGTATGCTACCCTCGTGTGGGCCGCAGCGCTGACAAACACACACACAGACACTTGGGGTGCTGGTCTGCGCCGGAAGTCTTGAGCGACCCCGGCACTTTTATTTATGCTCTCTGGCCAAACCTGGCCAGAGAGTGATACATTGTATGCATGTGCTTCCGGGGCTCATCCCAGAGGACGAGTAACTACAGCTACAACAACAACAGATACAGCACAGACAACAACAGCATCTCCCTTGCAGGGTGTACATTTGTAGCACAGGCAGCAGCACACACCTCTAACATATTCTGGGCAGCAGCCAGAGCAACATGCCTGCACACCTTGTACCCCTAGTCAATTTATGGACGTCCTCTCTAGCCAGCAGCTGGCCTTAGTCCTCGTTCCATTCCCAAGCTCACTTCTGGAAATCTCCAGCTCTGCGCTTTTCAGATGCACTCGCTGTCTTAAAGTCTAAGCCCTTGGAAACCTCGGGATTTCTTTTTAATAATGATAATTATATGGCGCTCTGTAAGTGCAGATAACAGGTATTATTATCAACGACTTCAATGCTATTCATTTTGCCAGCTTCGGAAGGATTAAAGCGGAGTCTTCACCCTGGCAGTCTCAGCTGTGGCCTGAGCTCACCCACGGATTTCTGCAAAGGACGCATTAGCGCCGGGGCTCCGAGGTATTTAACAAGGACTTCCTGCTGCTCTTCAGATTCCGAAGCAAAGGCCTCTGGGATTGATTCCTATGTCGAACAATTTCTGTGAGTTCACCAAGTACTTATTAGGCATTAGCAAATTCCATTTCCAGAGAGTGGTCTATATAACTGACAAACGCAGGTTATTCGTCTATAGCTAGGTACAGGACACCTTGATATTTCGACCCTAGTGTCTCGTGCATTGATGTAAAAACGGCAGAAGACTTCAAATCGTAGGAAAATGCTAGGATGATACTTTTGAATGTTTCCAGTGAGCCTTATGACTATTCTAAAATGTTCAAACATATCAGTTCAAAATCAATTAAATACCTTCATCCTTTGAACTTTGCCGACACGTGTTTCGCTTTCAAACTGCCAAATTATGCCATTGGATCTTTCTCAAAACAAGTGTTGCTTAATGTGCGTTATGCAAAGCAGGCCCATAAACACAATCACAGGAGTTTCAAAAGAGTATTTTATAAATGGGCTAACTGCCTCAGGTTTCCTGGTGCTGTGTTGACATGATGCGAGATCCAATTCTTTTTGTTAAATCCCCAATTTGGGTCACAATATTAGGGTGTCATCAGTGCTGCTGAAAGAATTTTCAGAATGGGGGTTCTGCCATCAATGTTACATCACTAAATTCATATGCCAGAAGGCATTATTCTAAGTGTTTCAAGATGGTAAAAAGCTAACCCCGCTGTCTGAACACCTCAAGGCCACCTATAGGCTTGCCTATTAAAATGAAGTACCACTGTTCTCCAACACTGGAAAAAACTCAACATGGTCTTTTTTCTGTGTATACTACCACCAATGAGAAGTGCCAGTGAATCAAAAAAAGTCATTTCTCTCTGTGTGGGCCAGTTGCCTTGACTTTATTTTGTCCTTCCCAACAATCTAAGTATATGTTAGTTCTTCCCCAGTGTGTGATGTCCAGTAAATGCTTCTGCTAAAAGAGAGCCCAGGGCACAGCTGCTGCCAACAAGGGTTATTGCTCTCCAAGCAATGGAATTAACAACTGAATTTTACACCTTTCTCAGAAGAGAAGGGCTGGTGGAAATCTAATTAAAGACAATGCAGGAGGTTAGAAGAACTGGCAGAATCCAGAAATCACATTTGTGTAATTTATATTAGAAATCTAAGTTCATTAATGCATGGAATATTTAATTTAATCACTGAAATGCACCAAAAATGGAGTTCCGATTATCTTCCTAAGCTAAAATAAATAAACAGCAAAAGAGTGAAGACAAGTTGAAGAAGGCTAAGACATGGAATCACTCATGTTTTGTAGAAGGGTCCTCACTAACCAACCTAGTTGGTAACATGCGTCATCATAGGGCCCCCACCAGAGAGGCCGAGTGCCTCCCCGGTGTGCTACGATGCCTGATTACAGCGGAGCAGGATTTTGTGAGTGTTGAGTGCAAGTGATGGTGCAATAAGTGATGTTAAAATAGCCTATACTACTCCTTAAACATTTTTTAATAATAGGGTAGTATGACTAGAGTAAAAAGTAGTGCATGGTGGACGTTATAACTGATTAGATTGGTCAGTTACATCCATATTTATAAAACAATGGGTCAACATGTTTCAGCCTCTGTATGCAATTGGCGAGGCATTCCTCAGGACCGTGGACCATGGCACTATGTGTACGCTAAGGCACATCCTGACCTATGGTCCAATCTAGAACCAGCCTACTCACGGTTCTTACACTAGAACGTCTTCAGTGCTTCTGAAAGCACAATCTATCCGTAACACAAAAATTAACAGTGACAAGACATCAACGTACAACATAAAACATATGTCAATAAGCTTTGTTGCATGCTGGAAACATAAAGGGATTCTGAGTGCCCAAAGGTATGTGACTTTGAGTATAACCACCACCTCTCTAGTATTATGAGAAGTGCGGTGTGAGCAGCTTAAAATAGCCCCCTTTGTGGGTTTTTAAGTGTATTATCACATACTCAAGGGAATACACTGCTGTTGTGATAATCACGGTTAATTATACGTTTTAGCCAGTAAATTGATCATAAGTGCATTATATAATAACCGAAAAGAGGCGTAACATTAGTCTGAAAAACTCCTTGGTAACACGGCCCTAGTGGGACTGGTGAGACTGCCCAAAAGGGGGACGATTGAGAAACAAGGTACTGACGCTTACATGTAAAGGGAGGCTGAAATACCACAAAGGTCCTGGCGGGGGACACAGACCAAACAACACTGGCTGGTGAGGGGGAGACAAAAAATGAGGGTAGGTGTGGTTTGGTCCCTCAGAGAGACAAGGCTCTCATTGTGCAAAAGGCAACCTGCATTACTTACAGTCAATGCGCTAGTGCGGGTGTCATACAAGTCAGACTACCAGACAGCTAACCCCACCCACGTAAGGTACCAGGAGGTAGCTCAAAAGAAATATACTTTATGAAAACTCCACACAGGTGAAAACCTGAAAGCTGACCCCTGGGAAGCAAGATGACTCAGGTAACAAATGTAGATCAGTTTGTTATTTCTTTAGTACTGACCCCCACGGGATATTATCATTCATTCCAAGTCTATGGGTGTCCAAGCGGTAAATACAGCGCTGCTCCTTCTCAAAGAGAGCGCTCTGTATATTCCTGCCTGGTTTGAGTTGTTCAATTATTGTCCATTACATGTCATTCGGGGTGTGGTTAGCCTGTAGGAATTGGTCAGTTAGTTTTAGTAGTGTTCCTTTTGTACTGGATAATGCTCCGATGCTCGCAAATTCTTTGTTTAATCTTCCTGGTGGTCATTTTTGAAGGAGTAGTCAAGTGGCAGATACTACAGTGCACGCATAGGTAATTACCGATTACCTTGGTAGGCCCCAAGTCTTTAGAACTGTTGGCTCATCAGCTGGAGTTGTTTTTTTAGGACGTGTGTGCACCAGACGGTCCTTGATACTCCTTGCCCTTTTGAAAGAAAAGAAAGGTTTCTCCCAATTCCTGCTTCCCATCTCCAGAATCTTCCAATGTTTCTTGATTGTTTTTGTTACTGCGTTGGAAGCCACACTATATGTTGTTACACATGTCAGCGGGACCTCTCCCTTGGTCATCGGGTTGTCCTCCAGAAGGATGTCCTGATGTTGGTTTCTTGCTTGTTTATAGCTCTTCTTGAGGATGTGTTGTGGGTAGCCTCGATTCTGTAATTTGACAGACAGTTGAGAGGACTGAGAACGATAATCATCAGTGTTGCTGCAATTTCTCCTAATTCTCAAGTACTGTCCATACGTTAGATTCTCCCGGGGGCTCTGGGGTGGAAGCTAGTGAAGGACAGAAGATTGTTCTTTGAAGTTAGTTTGTAGTATGTCTTTATACTAAGTGTGTCCCCTTCTACTCTGATAGTCACGTCCAGGAACACCATTTCCTTTTTGTCATAGTTATGGGTAAACCGCAAGTTGGGGTCACAGGTATTGCCCCATGTGAAGGCCAGTAAAATATCCTCTGGTCCTTGCCAAATGATAAAGACATCATCTATATATCTCTTCCAGCAGGATATATAGATGCTATAAGGATTATCTGTGGAGAAAATTAATTTCTGCAACAATCAGAGTGAAATTCATTTCTGAATCACTGCACAGGATATAGTGAATACAAGGTAGGCAGCTGCAATGACTAAAGAATTTTTAATAGAGAAGTAAAGCTCACTTCCAGCACCTAACAAGCTCGAAGTCATTAATTATAACCAAAATTAAAAAGGTGTTCTTTGAGGTTCCATTAATTTCAAATACATTAGCTTCTTTATTGTTCTTCCAAATCTTACATATTCATGCTCTTTTTCCCAATTGACTCATTCCTTTCAGTACCATAGGCCTTCAATGTATTCCATATTTGAGCTTTATTAATGGAATAATCAGTTTAACGTTTGTGCTTTTTCCCCACACAAGTTCACCCTGGCATTCCTTAGTCTGCACTTTCTGGATAAACTTAAACATAATATTTCCCAAACATACTGGATCTGGACAGACCTTTCATTCCACTGGGCATTTCCCCGGTGGACTGGAGCCCGGTTTTCAAAGCCGTCTCTTGTGCCTCTGTCACTTTTCCCAGCTCCCAGAGATTAATTGCAGCAGACATTAGAAAGCTTAAAGAGAATGAAAGAGACAGAAAGTAGAGAGAAGGCAATCACAGAGGGAGAAGAGAGAAAGGATCAAAAGTGAGAGAGATTCCGTGTGGCAAATAAGAGAGCGGGTCTGGTGTGAGCATGTTTGCCACTGCTACTTTTAGTGCCCTGATCCAACCCTGGCTGATGCCCTTTCGGAACTCTGCATGCACAATGCTCTTGCCAAGGGGAAGATGTTGATCCTTTCATGGGTCCCTGAACAAGGCAGGCAGAAGGATAGGCAAGGCTAAAGCACAGTCAGTGAAAGTCATGCAATCTAAACTATACCAACATGCAGGGCTCGAGTCGACGGTACAAGCGGGTGGACGGCGTCCCCCCACTCTTTTCACAGGGTGGACGCCATCCCCCCTGCCAAGAAGCTGGGCCAAACAGAAATAAGCTGAATGTGTCCCGTTGTAATTTTCAGACACCGGGACACGTTGAGCACGTGACGTCATGGGGTCATTTGCGTGATTTGGGCCCTGCCTACATGTCAACTGTAATGTTAACCTATGTGACCTGTAATATATTCACAGGTCTGTCAGCTTGTCTGCACCTCTACTCCTACAGTACTCGAAATAAGGGTGAATAAGCTATGCGATAGGCTTGTAAGCATGTAATGCAACCACTACTAACTCGCAGAAACCGTTTTCTCCCCAGCGCGAATATGTTACCTGTCTAAAACAGCAAATTTCACATTTTCACACATCCCCTTCAGGATTCGTGTATGGCACTTACCCTGCATCCCCAAAGCTCTATTGAGGTCAATTGTCACCTGTAACAGGTCAACATAAAACACAACAGTGGTGGTGCCATTTATACCACCAGAGAAATATCAATGGCTCCTGATAGTGCAGTCATCAATGAGAAAAACAAAAGTGATGGGTGAGTGCTTGAATTAATCTTAACGTTTGGCCAATAAACCTGGACCGCACACCCATCAATCATTTTAGCCCACTGCGCCACACCAAACAAGAACCACCTTCATGCAGATCAGTGTTGCCTGTGCTCCAATTGGAAGGGTCCATCCAAATCTGCCAGTTCAAGGTTTTTCCACCAGAATAAAAAGAAAAAAATTATTATTGGGTCAAAATATTGTGGCCAAAATATTTACAAGGTACATAGATATAGGTAAGTAAAATGTTACTCTACTTAACCCTAAATATATGTACCTTCTCGATATATATCTTAAAGGTTTGTAGATGTGGAGTTAATGGTAGTTAGATTCCCGTTATTTAGGTCTCGATGTTCTGGCTCCACAAATATTTTTCCTCGATACTTTGACATACAGTCCAGTCATGGTGCCCCCTGAATAAGAAAACAAGCAGCCCCAGACCAGTTCAACACGGGCGCCAGTTTTCCTGTCGGCATGAGACAATACTCCGTCTGTCGGAAGAACATATAATTACTCCTCACACTTGGAGTTTGGATTTTGACTTTGAATTGCAGTATTATGAAGCTGGGAGACACACAATTTTGAGCTATTGAGATCATACAGTGAAGTACGCTATTTCCTGGGTTACAAGAATAAAACCTAAAACTTGGCTTAGCCCTGAAGAAGTCTGTGGTATATCACCACCAAAGATGAAACACGTGTTGGCAACGGCTAGAGGTTTTTAAGAAGAATTACTGCAAAACACAAAAATAAAAAAGAAGAAAAGAAGACGCACAGAATTTGTCAACTATTTATTTATACTTCTCTATCTTTGTTAGCTCAGGATATACATTATGTTTATGCCCAGACCAGTTCACCCTACGTGGGTCTCATCGGTGAAGATGAGCTTGATTCCTCTGGCACAGTCAACACTGGACCCACAGCTGGACGAACCCATCTTCTCCTTCGTTCCTTCTGTCAATTCTACCAGTGTCGAAGAACTTTGCCTAGTGAAGCACAAAGTCCCACTTATGTCTGAAGTGGTCCCAATCTCTCTCTTGTGGGGGAGGGGGTGGGGGAGAAGGCTGATTCGGCTTAGGAATTAGGACCTCTTTTCCCGAGTCACGAGTTTTGCACACAGTGACGATGGTAGTGATTACTTGCGTTAACCATGAAGAACACCTACACTTGGATCAGGTTTTTTTCAGGGATATTGACTATGGAAGAGATCTGATGACGTGGAGGAGTTTTTTTGACGATGTGCGAGAGTGGTAACAGGACTTCCTGTGTGAACAACTGATGAGAGAGCTGCTTCCGGGCAATGTTTTGTGGAGGCTCCTGCATCGTACCCCTTTCTGGCACCATGACAGTGTGACCTTGTGGGAAGTAAATCTTACGTCACCAGCTGATCCATGTCTTTTTTCTTGTCCAGCATCTTGGAAGAAAAGATGCTGTTTACAATTATTCCCTCCCCGGGCAATGGTGGTTCAACAATTATTTCAGCATCTTCTTCCACTTCCTTACTGTGAAGTGAAGCAGTTTGCCAGGACATAAATAACATTACAAGCATCATCGCATCCAGAGAAATGTGTCAGCGTGGGCGACGTATGTATTTCTTGTGTTATTTGTAGAAAAACCTGCTTCTGCTTTTCGGCAGTGTCTGCCATCTGCTCTGCTTCCTGCTCCTTCCGATGGGTTATTGCTGTCTGGAGAGAGGTACCAACTGCATAAAGATATCCTCGGCAGACAGCCCACGGCCTGCATCTTCTTCAGCTACTCCTGCCTGCAATACTCCTTCCCAGCGCCCTGCTGCTGGGCAACGCCATGGCTCCTTGGCATCTACTGCCGCCTCAGAGATGCCACGCTCTATGCTCGCATGCCCACCGCCTGCAAACCTTCTGTGAGTGCCACCACTCAAAGCATTTGCCGCAGGGGTTATATTTCTTCTCTCTGGGGGGTCAGACTGGTCACTGGTGAAGCTGCTGATGAAAGAAGAGTACTTGATGTTAGTATAAGGTTAAGGGTATGTGTATAGCGCTTATTCATATGTACCGCCCTGAAACGCTTTCACAATCTGAGCATCATTTTTGGCATTTGAGGGTTTTTTTTTTGGGGGGGGGGGGGGGGGGGGGGGGGGAGTTTTATATAGACTGAACTCGCCCAGAAGGTATCAGGAAGCTGTTACATGAGCACCAGTTATATTACACAAGGACATATTCATTTTGTTAGGCACAGGAAGATTAATTGATTTGCCCAGAGTCACAGGATGTTGAGCGTCTCTGCCGCGACTTTAACCCGTTTCCCCAACTTCGAGGTCGACCGCTCTAGCCGTTAGGCCACATCATCATGTGTTGATGGTGCATTGCAATAACAGAGGCAATATTAACATCTCCAGGACTCGCATCGTGTGTGCCACCTTGTGTCTACAGGGTAGCAGCTGCAAACATGTCTTCATATACAGGAGGGGAGTAAGCAGGGTTGTAGCTACCATTGTACATCCGGTGCAGTAGCACCGGGGCCATGTGGTGAGAGGGGTCCCAGTCTGTTCTGCGCCAGCTGCACTCCATTTAAAGGCTGTCCTTTCAGAATGTTTAAGACACAGAGCCTGGCTTTGTGATTACTCGTTGTGGCGGGCGAGAGGGTAAGGGTACATATGGAGCTGAAGATAAGGGAGGAAAGGAAGAAAGGAAAGGGATTAAAGAAAACGAGAGGGTTAAAGGTAGAAAGGAGAGGAGGAGAGGAAATGGAAGAATGGGAGAAATAGTTAAGGATCAGAGAGTTAGAGGAAGGAGGTAAGGACAAACAAAAGGGGCCGCGGGAGAGGAGAAGAAAGGGGCCAGAAAGAACATTGTCAGGAGAGAATGTATGGAAAAGTGAGAAACAGAAAAGGGGGAAGAGGGAGCAAGAGGAAGTTATTGGGAAAAAGGATGTGAAAAGGAGGAAGGTGATGAGAGAGGGAGAGATTTCCTTCAAAGACAGGTACAACGGGGGACTTGGAGACTCCCAAGTAAAAGCACAACTATCACTAGCGCAGCAGGTGCAGTGACACCGAGGTCTGGGTTTGGATTGGGTCGGTGCACCACACTTCTATTTTATTTTTATATAAACCGGCGTCCCATTTTCCTTGCTTGCACTTATGCCCATGACATCGAGACTACCACCCATCCGCCAGAAGCCCCATTTCAGGATCAGGGATTTGAATCTTATGGAGATATGGGCGTCTCAAGGACCTCTCATCCCTTTCTGAAGGGGTCCCGTCACTTTGAGTTGCGCCTCTGATGCTCTGCTACCAGTTGCCCTTTATGGCACTGATAGATAAAGTGTCCAAGGTGCACCCACCCCAGCTACTCTTTGGGATCTGCTATTGCCAGAGCTGCCAACAAGTTGTGCTGTCTGCCTTTCTTCAGTCTTCGGTAAAGCCAAGCTCCTGACATGGAATACGCAGGCACTGACAATCCGCCATATTTATACATGTCAACAACACATTCCTGCCAAGAGAAAAGCAGACTTTTCGTGAAAAATTAATCTAGTCTTTTGAATGCAGGAAGACAAATACCGCTTCTTCACTTTCTGGTATGAAATCCATATCCACTCGCCAATTCTCAGGGCATAATAGTCTAAATTCATAATGTTCTTGAAATAAAGTGAGACAGGGCTCTTGGATGGGCGTAGCTGACGTGTGAGCAGCAGATGCAATATCTCCTTGACCCAAGGACACGAGGAGCCTCGTGCATCTCAAGTGTGTCTATCTGTTTTGTATCAAGTTAAACAGTGTAGTTTTAAGGATTTTTGAGGCCCTTGCAAGACCGATTTTGGGGGCATTCTTCTAAATAACTTTGAACATTATTCCCTATTTTCTGCTAATTAAAGCCCGTGTAATGCCTGCTAAATAAACTTTCAGAAATGCACTCACACAAAAACAATTACAATTTTTCTTTCTGGGGGCCTTAACATCTTTAAGATGAAACCAGGCAAGGAAAGACAGAATCGAGATAAACAAAAAGAAGGTGAGAGGCTGAGATACAAAAATAGAGGCCCATTAGAGAGATAATTGACATTAGGGGGACCATGGAAGGAAGAGGCCCTGGGCATTTGCCCACTTTGCCTTAAACCATCCGTGAAGCCAGAGATTACCGAGACCATTTTCTTTTTCGTGTGTAAGACCTTGCTAGGCCATTGGGACCTTAACCCGAACAGCAGAAAGAAATCCCTACACATTATTTTGCCACTGCAATTTCAAAATATTTGCCCTTTTCAATGCTCAATTCGAAGTAAATTCTTGGAGCACACCTTGGGGCATATTACCAACAACTAGCGATAATTATCGCTGTGTTGGCTTAGTGTGAATATTAATATCGCCGCCCTTCACCTGTTTTTATCGCTGATATACCTTGCTATTAGCAAGGTTTATCTCAGGAGCGATAAAAAACAGGCGAAATGCGTGAATATCGCTGTCAATACAGCGATATTCAGTCATTACCGTGACAATGCTCTTAGCCATGTTATCCACCTCTCATTGGATAACATGGCTAAGAACTGGTCAGGGCAGGCGTTAGCTTTTGGAGATATTCGTGCTTAGCGCGAATATTTCCAAAACTACGCCTGTGTTGATCATAAGCGATAGCGATTGCGTCGCTGACATTTTGGCACGCCCACTTTGCATATCATTAGCAATAATTATCGCTGACATGCAAAGTGGGTCCCTAAATGCCCGCTATCGCCTACAAGCTGTCGCTAACTGGTGTTAGCGACAGCTTGGTAATAGGGCAATAAAATTATCGCCGCATTAGCGGGAAAAAGTCCAGCTAAAGTGGAGATAATGGCCCTTGGTAATATGCCCTGTTGTCTCTTTCTTTGCCCTGATATGAGAGACAGTTTCCTTTACTCCAGTGCTTAATTTGAGCCGGTCGTTCGTTTCCGGTGCTCGGCACCCGCACTTAAATGCCAAAACTGGGTAATATGACAGTCTGCCAGATGGTGTCGCTGTCTGTTGTGCTCATCTATAAAAAAAACACAGTTGTTTATTAATTCAATATACTTTAAATAAACTTTAAAATGGCTGATACCGGCCACCCAACCAAGCCATTCTCAGAGGTTTGTGGGCCTGGAATAGTCTGAAGTGCCACACTTGAAGGAATGTGATGTTTGTAGGTGGGTTTGTACAGCCACTGGCAGCAATGGCCGGGGCAGAGACTTCCTGATGACTACCCTGGCACTTATTCATTTACAAATTAACCACATCGCTGCAGCGGCTATTCCGCCGCAGCGCTAAGTGGGTGGGGCGGCCGCATGCTGATGCCGGAACCGCTCTGTCATCAGCCGCGGTTGGGCTGTGCTCATGACGGAGCGGTTCCGTCATGGCCCCGCCCGCTCAATAGAACGCGCCGCGCAGGCGCGGCGGCAGGGCCATGACGGAACCACTCCGTCATCAGCACAGCGCCACCGCAGCTGATGACGGAGCGGTTCCGTCATCAGCATATAAAGGGTTAAGCACTTTTACTCCGTATTCATCGATGATGTCCACAAATCATTAACACAGCTCTGCTTCAAAGAACCCTTCTCTATCTTCCCTCAATATATGAGTTTTGTAAAGTGCCGCAAGCCTCTATAAGGTAACCACAGCTACCGAGAATTAGAATAAGAAGCAGCGGTGTATGCTCACCTGTGTAGTTTAAACTAGTAACAATGTGTTGACTTTGTCCTGGTGTAATTTGTTGACACCAGCATAGTCAGCCATGCCTGCACGTTGTCTCCTTTGTGTAAGAACAGAAACCTGCAGGGGTTGAGGGAGGTGTTTTACTTTTCAGTTGGGCTGGATTAAACACAAAGGCCTCCCTTAAAGGGCCATCAGCACTCTTTTAGCTTGAGTTTCATCCTAGCTAGGGTGTAGCTTGAGCTTGACATGTTAATACCATCAAGAAAAGAAAGACATCCAGTTTGTCACTACATAAGAACTTGAGCTTAGCTATGATTTGAAGACAGGTTTTTAAGCTTTTCAAGATTTGCATGCACAGTAAGGTCAGTTATGTATGTCTATATGAGTACTTTGCACGAAAAATTATTTATATAGCACAGGAGTGGCCTGTGCAGGTAAGAGCATTGGGGTGAGGTTGCGGGAGGAGTCGACAGACGATGACAAGGGAAAATACAATTTTAAAAAAGAACACCACTGACCTTCTGCTCGCCACTTCACGGAACAAAGCAAGTGTTTTTCTTTTTTTAAATTTTATTTTCCCTCGTTGTCATCTGTAGCATCCTCCCCACCCTGCCCGACAGCTCTTGAGGTTCTGTGACGATCGTAAGTGGTGTTTTCGACTCGTACGAATATGGTTGAGTCTGGTATCTATGAACCGCAAATGACGAGTTTAGTGGGTGTACGCATTTTCGCTGTGCTAACCTAAACCGTTCGTTTGTTTCGTGGGTTTCTACATCCGAGCCCACGGGTTCCATCTTAGATGCGGCATCCATTTTGTCTCTTGCCCTCAAGTAGCCAGCGAACGGACGCTGTCCGCTTCGCGACCCTGGGATTCCCAAACTCTTGCGGAAGACACGTTTCCTTTGAAGGTGTCTGTATGATAAGGGGGACGGCACTGTAAGGCAGATGGCCCCGCTCAAGGCTCATCTTGCCGTGCCGGTCTATTGTCTTAGCCGTGCATCTCATTAGGCACGTCCCTTTGATGCCTGCAGCTCGTGTTTCCCGATACCACCCCCTTTACACCCTTTCCGATCTCCCCACTGTTCCTGTCTTCCTCTGCACCTGTTTCTGTCCTTTCCTCGATCAGTTATTTGTTGATTGGAATGTACTAATGGTGGGAAGATGGGTTTTTACAGTTGGGAACCACCAAACGTTTCTGTACTTATGTTCCGGGCCTTGAATACATGAAAGTAACCCCTTACGGTTTTACGATGGGAACCGAGTTGTAACCTTTTGTGTACCATGTTAACCTATGAGAGAAAACTGTATAAAAGGAGCGACCCACAGAAGCAATTTGAATCAGGCTCCGTGAACCTACATGTTATGTACTTCTCGTGACTTCTGTGTTCCCTGCAGTAATAAACCTCGAATCTTTGACGCCGAAGGAAGTGTCCCGTGTCTCTGTCATTTGTACGCCGGAACAGGTTACCCACGAAGGTTTCAGGTGTTGTCCCCTGGCACCGCTGGGTCTTAAGAAAACCCAGTCCTTCAGTTGGCGCCCAACGTTGGGCTGCATCAGTGGTACCGGTCCAAGCCCGACGATCGTGAGGAACTTCGTGTGAAATCTCCGAGGGAAGGTGCACCCCGCTTCATCGATCCTGTTGTCGAAACAAGTGGCCCGACGACTTTTCCCGCGAAGGTCCCCGCCTCCTAACGGCTGCGACGGACTGCTGCCCTGACTGTAGACCTGTTTTGGCGCCTGGCGTAGACCTTGGTACAGCGAGACGATTGACGGGCCTTCCTGGTGACGCCATCGATCTTTGAGTTAAGTATTTGTGGGTCGCTCCCAGAGTCCTTAGTTGTGGGTGCTTAGTTGTTGCATGGTTCCATTGCATTTGTGGTTCTTAGTACTTAGTTCTTTGTTGTGATATTTGACGTCTGCAGTCGCCAAAAACCGAGGGTTTTTGCTCTTTGCAGGGACATTGTTAAACCTATAACCCTTGAAGTTTGTGAAACTCGGCTAGTGTGCAAGATGCCTGGCCGTAGTACTTTGTTCAGTTGTTTTAGTCGTTGTGGTGCGGATTCCCGACTGGAGGATTCGTGTCCGATACCTCCGGTTGGAACTCCAACTTATGAGCTCTATAGCAAACACGGGTTAGGTCCGATTACCTTTAATGAATATTGGATTCGCTATACTAAAAAGGATGGTGTCCTTAGTTGGCCACCTCATGGTAGTTTTGAGACCCCGATCTTAGATAATTTAGAAGCTAAATTGTTTCAGAAAAAATCAAGGCCGGCCATGTTTGATGACTTTCGGTTGTGGCGTAAAGAAGCCAAACAGAGAGAGATCAGACAGATTAAACGCAATAAGAGAGAAGGAGTTGTTACTACGGTAAGAAATGCAGAGCAGTTTCAGCGAGATAAGGAGGAAAAGGAAAAGGAAGTTTTTGATAGATTGCAACGTATGTCTGTAGATAAGTGTTACCCTGCTTTACCAACGGGTACGGATAAGAAGGAGGAATCTGCAGATGACCCTTTAATGTCTTATCTCTTGAAGTCGCCACCTCCGTACGCACAGGGCACTGTAACTCCTGTGGTTCCTCCTGCCCCTGTTCTTCCTGCTCCTGTTCCACAACCTGTCCCTCAAAATGTTCCTGCTCCTCTACCTGCTTCCGTCCCTACTGCTCCTCCACTTGTACTTCCCCATACTCCTGCTCCTGCTGTTCCCGCTGCTCCTGCTGTTCTGGTTACTCCTGCTGCTACTTCTGCTCCTGACTCTTCTCTTGTTACCTCATTGTGTTACTCTTCTTCTCCATCTGCTCGACGTCGTACCCCCTCTGTTGCTGCTAACTTCTTTAATTCTCTTGGACCTATTCTTGAGTCCGCTGGTTCGGACGGTCCTCAAAGACGAAGTCAGCTTCCTGGTGGTAGGGAGCGTGACTCATTGTATAATATGGCTATGGGTTGGATGAAATACCCCTTTAGAAATCTTCCTCGTGTAGTGTTAGATACGTTTTGCAAATTCAACATACCGACACAAAGGTTCGTGTTTGAAGAAATGTGCAAGGCTTTACGTGACCTAATATCGGCTGATGCATCTGATGAGGTATTGACAGCTCTGACTAACTTTCAGCTCCAGTTTGCGAGCGGAATGTTGGTGGGCACCAATGTTTGACGTGCTGTCGAGCAATTATTGTCTTTTCGTCCTTCTACGATGCCTCAGGCATTGTTTGTGGAGGACGTTGAGGGATCGTTTGCAGCGCCTGGTCAGTACCCCATGCGTGAAGTTCCACCAGTGTGGATGCCAGGTGATGCTAATGCCGTTCCTATCATCCTGCCACACTTTCAAAGAGTGTGGATCCATCTTCCATGGAAACGTTCGGAAGTTTTGCAGGTAAAGCAGTCTTTGCCTGACCCTCGCAAAAATCCTGCAGGGTATTATAAAGAATTATCGCAGCTTGTGGATGCTACGATAATGAATCTTGCTGATATCGATATGCTGTTTGGAAATGTCGTACCGCAACCGGTATGGGCAAAGATTCGTCAGGAAGACCATGCGGGAGAATTAGGTGGTGATTGGAATGCATTGCGGGCTGCTGACGCTTTGCAAGTTAATGGGGCCAAGCCTGATCAATTAATTACGGCTTTGCCTCAGAGAATTATCGCTCTGATGAAAACGCTTATGCCAGCCATGAAGGTAAATTGGGACAAACTGTGCGCTTGCAAGCAGAAGAAGGATGAGAGCGTCTCTGATTTCTTTACGAGATTTGAGGAGGCTTTCATTGACCATAGTGGTCAAGATATGGGTACTGAAGGAGGTCAGCGATTGTTTGTGGATAAGTTTGTTTCAAATTTACTGCCTGACTTAAGCAACAAATTGCGTAATTCAGAAAGTGCGTGGGCTGTTTCTACTTCTGCTCAAATACTGGCTACAGCCCAATATTATGAGAATAGGGAGAAAGAGGAGAATGATCGTGCTGACAAGAAAACGAAAGAGCTCAAAACTAAAGTGTTGTTGCAACAGGCGTATCCTCCGCGTTCGAACCAGAATGACTCGCAACAGCGGAACAGATCGCAATCTCAGTCAAATAGGTCACAATCACGAAATGATTCCTCTTCGCAGAGATCTTCGTTAGGGTACTATCAGTGTGCCTATTGTAGGAATGAGGGTCATTTAAAATTCGATTGTCCAGTTCTCAATGAGCGTAATAGTGGTAATTCGTCTAGAGGAGGTCATGGTGGTTCTCAACAGACATCACGTGGTAGAGGTCGCGGTGCTCAAAACAATCGTTCCACTAATACTTCTGACTCCAATAATTGTTTTGACCAGCGCGGATCGTCACAAGGGCGATCTGCTCAGTACAATGTGGATGATTATTACGTCGATCAGGATGCTGACGACGGTAATTACTAGGACAGCCATAGACAAGGAGAGGGAGTAGTATCAGTTCCGGTTGATCAGAGAGGGCCTTACGTTGCAGTTGCCACCTCGGGCGTAGTTGAGCCTTTTCTGTTGGACACTGGTGCAGCAAAAAGTTCCATAATGCATTCGAAACTCCCTGGCGCACCTTTGTCTGGCTTAACAAATGTTTCCGTTGGATTCTCTGGCGCCCCTGTTAGCAATCCGGTTTCGTGCCCTTTGCCTCTTACGATTGGGCCGCGTGAGCTGAAAGTTCCGCTGATTTTGACCACTGGGTGTGGCGAAAATCTTTTGGGCCTGGATTTGCTAAAACGTTTGTATGCGACTTTGTATTGTTCTCCTGCGGGAGTAAAGCTTACGTTAGGTGAGAGAGTTGTCTCTCCTATGTACTTATCCATCGATAAGCTTCCACCGGAATTGAGTTCTCTTCCTGCATAGTTGTGGGCAACAGGTCCCAACGACGTGGGCCTGCTTGACATCTCCCCTTATGTTGTTCATTTGAAATCTAACGTGCGACTGCCACGTATTCCCCAGTATCGTATCTCCCTTGATGGTGAGCGAGCATTGTTAGCTATTATCTACGATTTGATTGAAAAAGATGTTATCGAGGAGACTCGGGGAAACGTGTGCAATAGCCCTGTACTGCCCATTTTGAAGCGCACGGATCCATCAAAACCACCTGTTTATCGTTTTGTTATCGATTTACGGGAGGTAAATAAAATTGTGATTCCTCAGTTCCCTGTTGTGCCTGACATCACGGCGCTACTGACTCTGATTCCAGCCTCTGCATCTTGGTTCTCTGTGATCGATCTGAAGAATGCTTTCTTCAGTATTCCGATTGCTGAGGAAAGTAGAGACCTTTTCGGCTTCTCTCTTGGTGGCCGCAGCTTCCGGTTTAAACGTGCTCCTCAGGGCTACTGTGAGAGTCCATCGATATACAGTCAAGCCTTGAAGGGCCAACTTGATGCGTTTGTGTTGCCGGCTGGTGCAGCCTTGATCCAATATGTTGACGACCTATTGGGGGCTGCAGATACTCAGGACATTTGCAAAATTGCCACGGTATCGTTGTTGCATCATCTCTGTGACTTACATCACAAGGTGTCGCCTTCTAAACTTCAATATTGTTGTCAAGAAGTAACCTATCTAGGTCACTTATTGTCAAAGGAGGGAAGGAGGTTGACCCCAGAGAGAATTGCAGCGATTGCTCGAATGACTGTGCCAACAACTCAGAGAGATGTGCGTGCCTTTTTAGGTATCACGTCATACTGCAGACAGTGGATTCCAAATTTTTCATTGTTAGCGAAACCATTGGTAGCCCTTACGTGCAAGGATGTTCCAACTCCTTTACCATGGACGGAAGAATGTCAGAAAAGTTTTTCTGAACTGCGTGACGCATTGTGTTCGGCTCCTGTGTTAAGGACCCCTGACTACAGTAAGCCGTTTACACTGTACGTTCACGAGAGAGAAGGTTGTGCGTTGAGTGTCTTGACGCAACAATTCGGCGGTAAGCAACGTCCATGTGCATATTTTTCCTCGACATTGGACCCGGTAGCTAGAGCATTGCCGAGTTGTCTGAGAGCAACAGCGGCAGCTGCGGTGTCCATCCGACAATCTGCAGGATTGGTCATGGATAATATGCTTACGGTGATGGTTCCGCATGCAGTTGACACTCTCTTGAATCGTACGAAAACTCAGCATTTGACGAGTGCAAGGTTGTCTGGTTATGAGTTGACGCTTTTGGCAAGTCACATTCAAATAAAACGCTGTAATGTCCTGAATCCGGTGACTTTGTTGCCAATCAGTATGGAGTCAGATGAAGTAGCACCTCACGATTGCTACTTGCGAACTGAAGAGGAAACAAAAGGTCGTGTAGACCTGAAAAACACTCCTTTGGAAGATCCCGATGGGACTTTGTATGTGGATGGTTCATGTTTTAAATTGCCGAATGGTGATGTAACGACTGCTTATGCTGTGGTGACATTGAATACTGTTGCGGAGTCTGCGAGATTGAATCAGAATTCTGCTCAGGCAGCAGAACTGATTGCCTTGACTAGAGCATGTGTGTTGTCGAAAGGGAAACAGGTGAATGTGTTTACCGACAGTCAGTACGCATTTGGCGTAGCGCATAGCTTTGGATGTTTGTGGCGAGAGAGAGGTTTTATGACATCTCATGGCACGAAGATCCAGCACGGACAGCTCGTGAATGATCTTTTGGATGCACTTACATTGCCCAAGCAGGTGGCGATTGTCAAATGTAGTGCACACCGTAAGGTGACGGATGATGTTGGTCGTGGGAATGCGTTCGCTGATGAGACTGCTAAGGAGACTGCCCGGAACCTTAGCACTAGGATGTATGTGACGAGTTCGATTAGGTGGCCTACAGAGACTAGTATGTGTGAGGATACCATCGAGAGCGTGAAAATGATTCAGAATGAGGCCACCGAAACTGAAAAAACAAAGTGGAAAGAGAGTACGGGAAAGTTGGATGTGAATGGTTGCTGGATTGATCTGTCGGAGAATAAGAGGTGGATGTTGCCAGATGCGTATGTACTAGCTGTTGTGACGATGGCACACGGGTTGGCACATATTAGCGCGAAAGGTATTTGTAAGTTGTTGTCCCCTGTATGGAAGAATGATGGTATCATGAAGTGTGCTGAGAGATTGGTGAAGAATTGTATGATATGCATGATGTACAACCCTGGAAAAGGAACCCCTACACCTCCTGGCCATTTTGCTCCCCCTTCATGTCCCTTTGAGGTGATCCAGCTAGACTTCATCCATATGGAGCGATGCAATACCCTGAAGTACGTTTTAGTTGTGGTTTGCGCGTTCTCCCGATGGATCGAAGCCTACCCTCTTAAAGATAACACTGCCCTGTCCACCGCGAAAATCCTACTGAAGGAATACTTTCCTCGGTATGGAATGCCACGAATTGTATGGTCTGATAACGGAAGTGAGTTTGTGGGGAGTGTGATGAAGAGTGTGTGTAAGGGCTTTGGAATTACTCAGAAATTCCACAGCGCCAATCATCCCCAGTCAGCAGGTTTGGTTGAAGGGTACAATGGCACCCTCAAATTGAAGCTGGCGAAGGTTCAGGCTACAACTGGTCTCTCGTGGCCTGACGCCTTACCTCTAGCCCTTCTGTCCACTAGGGCGACTGTACACTCCCGAGTAGGGCTTAGTCCCTACGAGATTGTGTTCGGCCGCCCTGCGAATGTTTGGGGGGTTCCTAGACCGAGTGTGTTCTCTGATCTTGAGTACCCAATGTTGATCGATTATTTGCATGATCTGACTGCTAAACTGAGGTTAATTCACCAACAGGTCTTTGAAGCACTGCCGACGCAGACGGAGGGTCCGGGCCACCAGCTCCAGCACGGAGATTGGGTGGTGACTCGCAATTTCGGAAGAAAACGAAACCTTGAGCCCCGCTTTACTGGACCCTACCAAGTTCTACTCGCCACGAGGACTGCTGTTCGTTTGGAAGGTCGTAAACACTGGGTGCACGCCACCCATACTAAAAAGGTACCTCTACCTTTGCCGGCAGACTTGTGGGTGAGGAAAGGCATTGTTTCGTCTGAAACGGAAACTGCACAGACCTTTGTTCCTTTTAGCGACGCTCAGCTTGTTGGAGAACCCTCAGCGCAGCAGGACGACATTGTTGAACAATTGCCACAAACAAACTCAAGATCTGAACAATTGACTGATCAGCAGAACTCTGTCCCACCATCGGATCAGTTGTTTGATGAACAGACACGTCCTGGGAGAAGCCGATACTTCCTGAGATCTAATACTAAGGACAAATAAAAAAGTTTTTGCCTTCTCCCTTTACATCCACATTACCCCATTGACACCAGTCAGTCTGAACACACTCGTACAATTTTGGTTTTTGTAAATATTGTGAGTTTGTTTCCACATGTTTTTGCTTCCACAGCTTGGAAATATTGTATATATTTGTAAATAAGTACCTTGCATCCGGGTGTACCGTAGGGCCGCGCGTGTACTTCCTTCTGGTTAGTAGGTCTTGACACTAGGTCGAAGGCCGTCGGTTCCTTGGAACTCCTGGGGATTGACTACTGCTACACAGAACGAAGTGCGTCAAGAAACGTTGCGGACGGTTTTAGAGGATGCCGTTCTCTAAGCTGGTGGATTTAGAAAAAGCTCAGGCTCAAAGATTCAAATTGCAACAAATTACTCGTACAAAATGCTTCATGATTCAAGTGTTCCTACTGTTTCTAACTGTTTCTTCGCTATTGGTGGATGGGGTGTATTACCTGATATTGACGTTCTTGCCTTCTGCTTCACCTACCCCTTTGCCTGAACCTAAAACTACCTCCACTGTTTCTCCTCATTCCTTCCACATCTTACCCCAACACGAGCAGGCCAGACGTGCGGAATTTATGAATAACTCCTTTATTCAGCTCCTTCATCAGCATCAGTTGGTGGTTAACACTACCAATTGTTGGGTGTGTGGGTTGATGCCACATACCACCGATAAGGGAATTCCGTACTTGGTCCTTCCTTATAGTTCCCAGGGTTCAGCTCGAGCATTTCAAACAATGTTTCGAAGTGCACTAGATTCCTACCCCAATCGAGAGCCACGTCCTTCCCACTTTGGTCCTGGTCCGTACCACAAGCCTTTGGCTATAGCGATTGCTGATTTAGATAGGGATATCTATGAGCCGTCGCTCATCCCAGAGGAAGAGGTGCGAGCCTATAAGGATCTGAGTGAGGCTGAGTATAGTGCGCTTGTGGGTGAAAGACAGCTTAGAAGCTCGTCTCCGATATGGATCATACCCCACCTTGGTAATTTCTGTCTGAAAGGTCGTGGCCGAAGACCGAGAGTTCATCTTGGAGAGAGTGCTTGCTCCGAGACGTATGTCTTGCCGATGCTCTCGTTCACTGTGTTTCTGACTGTCAAGGGTACGTACTTTGTTTGTCATGATCGTGCGTATACGTGGTTGCCCTCCGACTTTGCGGGCACATGTTACATTGCGAATTTGTTGCCTCCGACTTTTACAGTCGCCTCCGATTACCACAAGACTCGAATTGTGAGGGGCGTGATTAGCGAAGAGGACACTGCCGGTCAAGAGGCAGGAGACTTTTTCAGAGGTTTCTTTCCGTTTTGGGGACCTATGGTTAATAGTAGGAACCTGAGACAGTTGACCCGAGTGGTGGAATCGACAGCTTGTATCACTGCCAGTGCCCTTGGTAACATCACAGCAGAACTTCAGGCGGATAGGCTCATGACGTTACAAAACCGTATGGTTTTAGACGTGGTTTTGGCAGATCGAGGTGGAGTATGTAAGGTGATCCATTCGAGCTGCTGTATTTTCATTCCAGATAACGCTCCGACTGTCTATCAAGCCATTTCAAAGTTGCATAAAATCTCTGAGTCCATACACGTGGACGCAGGGGATTGGACGCTACTTGGGTGGTTTTGGGGCCTGATGTCGACTTGGGGTTGGAAGATTCTGATGATCATCGGGGTTGTTGTAGCGTTTCTGTTCACGTGTTGCCTTTGTGTGCAGTGTGGTCCTGCCTCATGTGGCCTCTGTGCTACAACGTGTATAAGACAGCCGCCTGTTACCAAAGGAGCTCGGATGGATAGAATTATGCTGCAGCAACATCTGGATGGTTTGATGAATATCGAATATGATTCTGACTAGTGCTTGCCTACATGAGGGCAAAAGGAGCGTCTGAGGTTCCGTGACGATCGTAAGTGGTGTTTTCGACTTGTACGAATATGGTCGAGTCTGGTATCTATGAACCGCAAATGACGAGTTTAGTGGGTGTACGCATTTTCGCTGTGCTAACCTAAACCGTTCATTTGTTTCGTGGGTTTCTACATCCGAGCCCACGGGTTCCATCTTAGATGCGGCATCCATTTTGTCTCTTGCCCTCAAGCAGCCAGCGAACGGACGCTGTCCGCTTCGCGACCCTGGGATTCCCAAACTCTTGCGGAAGACACGTTTCCTTTGAAGGTGTCTTTATGATAAGGGGGACGGCACTGTAAGGCAGATGGCCCCGCTCAAGGCTCATCTTGCCGTGCCGGTCTATTGTCTTAGCCGTGCATCTCATTAGGCACGTCCCTTTGATGCCTGCAGCTCGTGTTTCCCGATACCACCCCCTTTACACCCTTTCCGATCTCCCCACTGTTCCTGTCTTCCTCTGCACCTGTTTCTGTCCTTTCCTCGATCAGTTATTTGTTGATTGGAATGTACTAATGGTGGGAAGATGGGTTTTTACAGTTGGGAACCACCAAACGTTTCTGTACTTATGTTCCGGGCCTTGAATACATGAAAGTAACCCCTTACGGTTTTACGATGGGAACCGAGTTGTAACCTTTTGTGTACCATGTTAACCTATGAGAGAAAACTGAATAAAAGGAGCGACCCACAGTAGCAATTTGAATCAGGCTCCGTGAACCTACATGTTATGTACTTCTCGTGACTTCTGTGTTCCCTGCAGTAATAAACCTCGAATCTTTGACGCCGAAGGAAGTGTCCCGTGTCTCTGTCATTTGTACGCCGGAACAAGTTACCCACGAAGGTTTCAGGTGTTGTCCCCTGGCACCGCTGGGTCTTAAGAAAACCCAGTCCTTCACTCTTACCTGCACGGGTCGCTCGTGATACAGCACTACTTTACTGCTTTTGTTCCAGAGATCCTTGTCTTACCTAGAGGTCACAAGTCAAGATTCCGTTATAAATTAGCACAAAGGTGCTGCCTACAAAATGCAACAAAAAGCTTTATGATCTTACTGTTTTTTTTTAATCTTCCATTATGCTTAGTTTTCTTAACATGATTCTTTTGGGTCATAATAAACTCTTACTTTACATGCTACATAAATGGTTATTATTGTAATTACTCATAGAGACTGACGCTGCTGACATTCTTGACATGCATGAATATAATTTAAATCAGAGACTTGAAGAGTAAAAATCCTGCCTTCATATCATAGTTTATCTCTTAAGCATGTGTGAAGTGGCAATGTGACAGCCTATTTGCATCAAGTTGTTAGGATTCATCTTGCTTCCAGTAAGGATGATAAGAAAAGAAAAGGAATTCTGATGGCCCACTAGGGGGCATATTTACAAGCCCCTATCACCACCACAATGTCACTATTCTCAACTATGTGGTGGCGATAGGGGCTTCGACTTATTCACAAGGCAGCTTTAAGCCACTCAACGAAGCTTAATGCCACCTGGTAAATAAGGCGCCTATCACGCTCTACTTAGGGTGAAAGGGGTGGGCAATTGGTTTTGTGGTGGCCATTCCACCTTAACACCCATTGATTGTGACTCTACCCCATATTTACAAGGGCAGTGTAAATATGGGGCAGTGCCAAAATGAAGACCAGAGAAAACTTGGGGGCATATTATCAAGAAAGGCGATAAAATTATCGCCGCTTTAGCGGCAGGAAACTACAGCTAAAGCTGCGATAATGGCCTTGATAATATGCCCTTGTGAATCTCCATAGCAGCCCAGGTTAACACCAAAACCTGGGCTGCTATGGGAATTCACAAGGACATATTATCAAGCCCATTATCGCAGCTTTAGCGGCAGTTTCCTGTCGCTTTAGCAGCTAAAGCGGCAATAATTTTATCGCCTTTCTTGATAATATGTCCCCTGGTCTTACCCGGAGCAATGAGAAGAAATGCTTTATTTCACCTCGTTTTTGCTGTTTCCATGTGTGCTGTGTTGTGCAGCACACATAGAATGAGCAAAATGCCATTGATAGTTTATGTCAAGGAAGATGTCCCTTCCTGCACATAAACAATCATTAAAAAACAGACATTTTGCAACTTTATGTGTGGTGCATTAAGCAGCACACATAGACGTTTCAAAAAGCCATTTCAGATTGTTTATTTGCAGGAAGGGACACATTCCTACACATAAACAATAATTCCCCTCAACGCAGGCACCCTTGCACTATGGCGCAATGGTGTCTGCGTTGGCATTAGGCAGCTAAATTAGCACCAGTCAGGGGGAAACGCTAAGCTGCACTGTATTCTTGTAAATACTGTGCACCCCTGCATTTCAGAAGTGGCGGAGAGTGGGGTTCAGTCAAGGAGGCTAACACCATGGTCCGCTACTTCCTCGTAAATATACCTCTTAGAGCCAGATGTGGGTTGCCCAATACTGGTCGGTAATGGCCGAAATTACCGAATTTCGGCCGTTACCGACCGGTATTGGGCTTTCCAGATGTAGATGGCATTTTTTAAGGATTCAGTGTTTTACTGAATCAGGTAATTTAAGGATTCGGTAAAATACGGAATTCTTAACATACAGATTCGGTAAAATACCGAATCCAGGATGTAGGAAGCACTCAAGTTAGTGCATTTCTCAGTTAAGTATACGTTATTTACCACCAACTAGAAGTTGGTGGTAAATAATGAAAACCCTTGAAAAAGCATTTTTATTGCTTTTCCAACAGTGCCATGCTGCAGACATATATGCCCTTGGGGCATGTATGTCTGCAACATGTGCACCCATGCACAATTGAGGGGTGCAACAGGGTGTCAAAGTGACACCCTGCCACCCTTCAATGTTTCCCCCAATTACCGAATCGGTATTTACCGATTCAGTAATTGACATTCATTCCTATGGTCCTCTAGGCCCATAGGAATGAATGTCAATTACTGAATCGGTAAATGCAGATTCGGTAATTACGGAAACATACCGATTTGGTAATTTTTGCGGTAAACTTACCTACATCCCATTTGCCTGTTCTTAAATACCGAATCGGTATGATTCGGTATTTAAGAATCGGTAATCTGGGATTACCTACATCTGGCCCTAAGTGAGGTATTTTTTGTTGAAAATAAGGGTCTCATTTACAAAATGTTGGTGCTCCAAGCTTTCTTGCCATATCATATGTACTACAGGGGAAACCCAATTAACCCATAGGCATCTGGCTAAACAATACAATAGAAAAACTGTGAAGCCTATGGAGTAATTACACATAGATACTTTCCCAGAACAGATACCATTGATTATCTGTTCCTTAATAAAGTTATTCTTTTTGAAAAAAAAATCATAACATTCTTCTGAGTTTCTCCAACTATTAGACAATCAAAATGAATAATCTAAAGCTTTCTTGCTGCACTGCCCTACGTCAAAAGAAAAGGACAGGACTGCATCGAATCTATGACATACGATGCATTCCTGTCCTCTTTCACACCACTGGCAAACAAATGGTTGCCTAGCACCAATGCAGGCACCCTGGCACCAGGGTGCAATGGTGGCAAGGGTGTCTGCGGTGAAACCATGTTGTTTTTGTGGGAGAAGGGAAACCTTCCTTCACAAAAACAACCCATACGCCACCCCTGTGAAGGCATAGGCTTTTGATGCATTCCCAGGTTTATATCATGTTGTAAATTTGGGATTGTGTCAAATGTTATAGGTGTTATGTGAGAACACCCACTGTAACGCCCATGGCATGCCTCCCCATCGCAGTGTAAGACAATGCAGCGACTTGCACTGCGTTGCTTCACACCATATCTACAAGGCCGTGAAAAGCCTACAGGGTGACTTTATGCAGCCTTATAGATATAGGTAAGCCCAGTTCGCTGCCGGAACGTCATAAAAAGTGAAGCCCCTAAGTGTTGAAAATAAGTGGCTGTCCTTAACCCCAGTAGGTTGCTGCTCTGTACATAAAGCTCACAAAGTGCAGGTGCAGTTGAATGTGTCATGGTGTCAACAGTTTGCAGCAGGACATATTCAGCATTTTTCACTGGTGCTGTCCAAGATGCAGCTCAATAATAGCAAATAGATTCAGGATCCAGCTGGATCCCTCATTTTTCCTGCGATGTATGTCACAGATTCTTTGCATCAAGGGGATTACTGCTAAATAGTGTATGCTATGTCATCTTCTCAGACTTTATGAGCCAGTTTTCGGCCTAAGAAATTCCTCCCAAACTGTGGGCTTGCCTTGGTGTCTCTTCCTCTAAAAGGGAGAGAGCCTAGACTGGGGCTCAAAAGATCATTACAGACAGGTAACATAGTTTGCTAAAAGTCCTGACTGGTGAGGAGGTCCTGAAACATATCTTAATAACATCTATTTATAGCTCTAAAAACCAGTGGCGGCTCCTACGCTAAGGCGGAGGAGTGTCGGCCCACTTCTTTTTAGCAGTGCAAAGGAAAACAAAAATGATAACAACATAGTGTTGTTTTTCTTTTAATGCTGAAGCAAGTTTTGGGGCGGGGCAGGGCTTGGCTGTCATCACAGCCAGCAAACAAAAGAGGAAATGTGTGCACTTAAGTGCGCATGACTGTTTGGTCGGCCGTTCGGGCCAGCCAAACAGTCACAGGCACTTAGCATATTCTCCACCAGGTTCTAATGCACAGCCTGGGTGGAGAACATGCCAAGGTTCCCACTGCCTGTCTCAGCGCTGAACCACGGCACTCAGACCCATCATGATGCTACTGTCGTGGTGACAGCAGCATCATGATTGGCTTAGGGGAGCATGTAGGCTTCCTGACACTGGAATAGAAGTGGACAAGACACCACTACGGAGGAGTGTTGGCAGCCTTACAAAGGTAAGTGTACTTTATTTTTTTTAAACCCCTCGCCACCCCGTTCAATACCAGCCGCCACTGCTAAAAACATAACCACCAAACTCAGTGGTATATATTTTTCTGATTTCTGGTCAATGTCCCAGGTTGCATAAATTGCATTTTCCATTTACTGTTCTTGTAGCTGGAACAACACATAGCAGCTGGATAGCAATGACTGGAAGTCAAACAAGGCTATTACCTATTGGTAGGCATCCACCACAAAATACACATAGGGCCCAATTCACAAAGGGCCTCTGCAGTTGTGGCGCAGAATCCACAGTCGTGGCGGGATCTCCGAACTACAGTTTCTCATTGCCAAGATGCCATCACGGGTGCAGCGATCTTGCACGACTGCGGAGCCTCCGCAATGACTATGGAGGCTTTTTGTGAATTGGGCCTTCAATGTGCAGATAAAAAGGTAAACTCAATTCATGCCTGTTAGACCTGACATCATTGGCTTGAGTCTCTCCTCCATTTTTTCTGTTTGCCTCCACTGTTTTACGATGTTTTTGCTGGATAATGCTTTGGGCACTGTGCCACTGCTGATCAGTGCCACAGTGCAAGTGCTCCCTAGGTTAAATTACTGTATTGATTGAATTCCATGTTTGGCTTATTTGGTTTACTGTCAGTCCCTAGTCTAGTGCACCAGGAGTGCCAGGGCGTGTAAATGCAAATGCCGCTCGTGGGCTTGCAGCACACGTTGTGCCACCCACAAGAGCGGCCTAGTAAAAGTATGTCTGAGGGTCTGCCATTGCCAGACGCACGTGCAGTCTAGGACTGTCACGCTGACTGCGCAAGTACACCTACTTGCCAGTCCCTAAACCTTCCCTTAACTTCACGTTAGTCACCCCTATGGTAGGCCCACGGGCAGGGTGCGTTGTAAGTATAAGGTAGGACAGGCCTGACCAAGTTGGCATGTCCTAATAGTGAATCACCATCATATTCGTTTTTCACTATTGCGAGGTAACCTGCTCCCCATTAGTTAGAATGGGCTGTCAGGATTATTAATGCTATAATCCTAGCGGGCTCGGGGAGCATGGTGCAATGTCGAGTTTGGTATCCCTGAACTCGGGGTTTAATTACGCATCCGTTGGTGTGGATAGTTTTTGGACTCCGGGTTTGAAAATAGCACTTTTAGAAAGTGGCTATTTTCTTGTCTAACTATTTCTGGTTTCGGCTGAATTGGTGTGTGTGTGACAGGAGCTGGGTGGCTCCAGAGGTCTGGATGAGTCAGTGTGGGATGAGTGGGACATTTGCGTTGAGAGTAGGGGGAGAGTAGTTGCTGATAGCCTGCCCTGCCTGATACAATGCTGGCTCCACCTCCTGCCAGGCGACTGATAGCTCTGTGCCTGCCATGGACGATCCTGGCCCCACCTCCTGCTAGGAGGCCGATAGCTCTGCTCCTGCCAGTGACAATGCTGGCTCCACCTCTTGCTGGGCGTCTGAGGACCCAGCCCTGCTCAGTGAATAGGCCAGGTGCCTCTGCCTGGCTCCACCCACAACAGACCCAGGATGTTGGGAAATCCCCCTGCATGGACAAAGGGATCAAAGCAAAAAAGGGGTATAAGAGAAGGACCCCTGAACCAAGACTTTAGATCACTTCTGATAAGGAACCCTGAAACCAAGGACAAGAAGCCTGCTGATCCAAGGACTTGCCTACCCCTTCTGCCAGTGTGCTGTTTGCTGGGGGGAATCCTGCATTGCTTCTTTATTTTTGCCAAGGAACCAGGAGAGAGGAACTGTGTGTGTACTCTCACGCTTTGCTAAGAAAATCTCCAAGGGCTGGAAGAGTGCCAGCCTCCTGTTGAAGTCACAGGGCTAAAGAACTTCATCTGCTAAAAGTGCTATTTGCTGGAACCTGTGAATCCAGCACCTCTGAAAGAACCAGCAGTCTCGACGCCGACGGACGTCGCCGAATCCAGCTCGACATAGTGAGTAACGGCTCCAGTGTCCCGCTTCCTCGACGCCGGCCGCCGGGCCCGATCGACGCCAGCAGCAACGCCAGTGAGTAGTGAGTTCGGCTCCAGCTCCAAGGGACCTCGTGTCTGCACCGCTGCTGATCGCATCGACTTCGTGACCTCTCGACGCCGTGAGCGCTGCTCACTCTTGCAAAAGCATCATCGACATCGACGACTACTGAGGCCTGATCAACACCGATGACACGACGCCGGATTGCTCGACGCCGCTGATCATCGTGTGCTTCATCTTCCAAGGTACTGTGTTGTGGGGGTCCGTGTGACTCCGGGCTCGACGTAGCGCTCCACGTGCTCGACGCCGAACCTTTGGATTAACTTTGCCTCGACGTCGTGTAACTCCCGTGTGGGTTACATTGTTGCCAAGAACTGTGTTTCCAAGAAGAAGAGTTGCTTTTGATACTAAAGACTTTGTGCTAAAGAAGAAACTACATTTGAACAATTATTTTCCCTTCCAAGAGTATTTATTAAGATTGTGTATATTTTTGTCGTTATTTGGTCTTGTGCTAAACCTTATATAAAAATACTTATTTTTATAATACTACTGTGTCGTGTCCATTTGTAGTGTATTCACCTTATTACTGTATGTGGTCATAAATGCTTAACACACAGCCTCTGAGATAAGCCTGTCTGCTCTGCCAAGCTACCAAGGGGGTGAGCAGGGGTTATCAAAGGGTGTGATCCCCTTGCCCTGACTAGAAAAGGTGTGTCCCTATTTGTCAGAAGTGCATACCTCTGCCAACTAGAGACAGCCGGTTCTAACAATGCCAAAGACCTCTCTGAGCAAGGAAACATGAGTTAAAAGTCTACACTTTACTCTTTTGAAAAAAAGGGCTAATGTACATCAAGATATATATCCTTAGTGGCTCAAACACAAAAGGTTAGCGACAGCTAGTAGGAGATAGCGACCATCTTGGGCCCCACTTTGCATGTCAGTGATATTTATCACTAATGACATGCAAAGTGGGCGTGCCAAGATGTTAGCGACTGAAAACAGTCGCTAACATCGCTATCTCCTATTACCAACTTTTGGAGATATTCTCGCTAAGCGCGAATATCTCCAAAAGCTAACACCTGCCCTGAGCAGTTCTTAGCCATGTTATCCAATGGGAGGTGGATAACATGGCTAAGAGCATTAGCTCAGTAATGCATGAATATCGCGGACTTTTCAGCGATATTCATGCTTTGCAGCGATTTTTATCGCATTTGCGATAAACCTTGGTAATACCAAAGTTTATTTGCGGTAAAAATCGCCGCAGCTCAGCGGTAAATTTTTGTCTCTAACCAAGCAATAGCGATAATTATCGCTATTGCTTGGTAATATGCCCCTTAGTATTTTAATCTGTACTCTGGTACTAGGACCACTAGGTCTGCCACAATGAGATAAGCTTTTGGGTGCTATTCCCTGTAAGGATATGTTAACATTCATTTTCTACATGTCCTGCTTTTAAATAGCATGCAGTGCACTCTGCCTTCTGGGCTATAAGGCCTACAGTGGAGCTACATTTATATTTAAAAGCGAGATTTTATCACTCACAAAGGTTTAATTTCACAAGTCGAATTTCAATTTTGTTAACTTGGGACTTATAGGGAAGTTAAAAATACCAATTAGGAGTATGGCAATTCGTTCATGTTGAAAAGGTGAATACAGGCATTTAGTACTGGCTAGCAGGGGTAGACTGCACAGAGTTCTACAGCAGCAAAAACAGATAGAGCACAATTCTAGGGGAACACCATGCAAAAGATGTGTATTTCCTGCTCTAGTACCAAGAGGTAAGTATAGAAAAACTACAAAGCAACTGTCGTCATAGCAAAGGGTTTTCCACCAGAATATCAAGGGGCCAAAATACTGAGGCCTACATATTGAGAACAAAAAGACCCTGAAGTTAAGTATACATAGGAAAGTATATGCTTACTGTAGATAACTTCACATATATATACTATGGAAATATATATATCTTCAAGGTATGTAGCTGTAGGGCTAGGAATAGTAAACCACTACCTAAATACCTTCACAATATTTGGTTTCTCAAAATTTAGGCATTGATATATTGGCCTCATAATCTATTTTAACGCACAAACAAGCAAAGGAATAAGTGATACAGTATGCTCAGTTAATTTATATACCGTAGGTACTTCAAGGTACTCAAGCTGCTACTTTTTGAGGTGGCCACTAATATCCCAGAATCCACCAAAGATCATGGTACCCTTTGAGGATTTGTTTTCTGTATGTAACAACAGGCGCAGTGCAACCATTGGGGCATGGGGGCGTAGCCCCACCGCCCGCAGCTCCCTCAGCGTTTCTGAACTTAAGTAAACTGAATCAGTTTACTTAAGTTCAAAGACGCCGAGGGAGAACTGAAAATCATGTCAGTCAGAATGACGTCGGACCGCCCACCCCCTGTCGGTCTGGTGTCATGTTGACTGACATGATTGTCAGACCGTCACCAGAGGCAGGCAGCAGCACAACACAAGTGCGCATGAGTGGGAACGGAGGGCTAATTTTTTACCCGTGACCAGTCATTGGCGCACTTGTGTTTGAACTGGTTTGCGCATGCCCATTAGGAGCCCCTCGGTCTCCTAATGGGTGTGCGGCGGGCGAAGAGTAGCCGTGCCCTAAGCCAATCCTGGTGCTGCTGGCTGCGCCGGGATTGGCTGGAAGGGGCTGCCATTCCACTCCAGTGCCGTTGTGAAGGAGCCAAGGGGAGCAGAGGCAGCTCGGACCGGCGGTCAGGTAAGTGTTCAATTTTATATTTAATTCCCTGTCCCCCCCCCGCAAGCCGCGACAGCCCCCACCCCTCCCCCCTTTGCGAGCCGCGACTGTGTAACAAAGACCTGCCTGCACCACTGGGTGTGTCAGTAGATGTATAGGGTTACTTGGGTATTGTTGAATGTACACATAATGAGCAGTCAGCTGCCCACAGTATACTTATAGTTTCACTTTGGTATTGTTATCTTCATACATATATCACAGCTTTAGATTCCAGTTTACCCAGCTTTTAACCCCAAAAAAGTATCATGTTCAAGTCACGCAGGCCATACTCAAATAAATAAAATCAAAGGTAATCAGGAATGTGTCACTGCATTTTAATTCAGTGAAAAAGATGCATTTTCAAGTTAATAGAAGATAAGGCCCCCATTAGGATGGCGGGCGGACTTTGCCCGCCCGCCATCCTTGCGGAAAATGGGACCGCCCGTGAGCTGAGCGGCAGTCCCGTACTAGACATTAGGATGAGCCCGCCACAATGCTGAGATTGCAGGTATGCATTTGCATACGCAATGCGACAGGCACTGTGCGGCGCCTGCCGCATTGCATATGCAAACGCAGGGGGGTACCCCAGGTACCCCCCATGTGCACCCCCCACCCCACCCTTCACCATGGGGGCCCGCAGGGGCCCCCTGAGGTGAAGACCGCATGCCTTTCCGTGGCGGCATCAGATCGGGCCCATTGTAATATGGCTGGCGGTGTCAAACTGACACCGCCACCATATTGAACCTTTCCGCCCCGGCCGCAAGGCGACCGGGGCTGAAAAGCGGTGAACCGTCTTTCCGTCCGCCACGGTCCCCCCCGCCATACTAATATGGCGGGGGGGCATTGAGGAGAGGATGTCGGGCGGATTGCCCCCGCCAGGCCGGCGGTGGCTACTGCCAGCCTGGCGGGGGCAATCCGCCCGACATCCTAATGGGCCCCTAAAAATCTCAAAATGAAAGGAGTTTATTAACTTCGATACTAAAGTGGGCAAATAGGATTCATTAAAGATAAAGGTTACAGAGAGAAGGATGGGATGATGACAGGCAGCATAAAAGGAAAGATACAGGTCCATGATGGTGGACGGCACAATTAGTATTTTAGAAATAGGATGATTAAAATACAGAAAAATCACTTCAGCAGTGTAAAATGCGGTAGCAGCCGCGGCAAATGCCTTGTACCAATATTGCCCACAGAAGCTAGGTATATCAGATTGTTAAATAAAAGCTTTTTTTTCGGAGTCCATGAAAGGAAACAGCACTTGGGATCAAGTAAGATGAAGACTTATTTGCAAAAGTGGAATTCCTGCTGGGTAAATCATATGTTCTTTTTTATGTCCTAGAAAAAAGCTCCTTGGTACGATGTTGAAGAACAATTCGCGAAAAACACAGATAGTTTTTATACTTCACCTCTGAGCCGTCCTTTTTTAGGTTTCGCCTACACAGCATATGCGCTGTGCTGTGATACGTATTGTTTAGAATTGAGTAAGCTTACAACCTGTTCACAGCATACCATTAGTCCTTTGTATTATCACTCTCATCTGCAATCTTTACATTGCTTAGCTCCTGAGGTTTCCCTTCCTTTTTTGTGTTTGCTCCTCCCTGGCGCATGAACCAAGTACATGTATTCTTCCTTGTCTTTGTTCTTCCTCGTCTTTTTGTTACACAATATTTCCTTTTATTTTATGAGCATCTTGGTATAATTCTGGACATGCAATGTGGTTTCCTACTTTTAACACAAGCATATGGCTTCTTATTTATAATGATTTCACCCTAACTGTCCTCTCTATTGATGATTTAGTTACTTACACCCATAACTGAAATGCGCTACACCACTCTTCTCTACGCTATTCCACTCTATGCAATTCCACTCTACGCCACTCCACACCACTCCATTTTATGCTACTCTTGTCTAGGACACTGTACTTTACAGCGTTCCACTCTACTCTGCGAAACTCCACTCTACACCACTCTACTCTATGCCACTCCACTCCACTCTACTCTACGCTACAACACTCTTCCCTATGACTCTTCCCTAGTGAAGTAGTGTGGCTCACTGGTTAGAGGCGGCAGACCCGAGAGCAGAGGACGGCCCGGGACCAGGGTTCGATTCCCGGCGCGGCAGGTTTCTGGACCAGGGTCAGCGGACTCGATAATTCTCTCGCCTCGGTGCCCACTCTGATCAGCGATCACACTCGGCAACTCTGGGCATTAGCTTGCCTCATCTTCACTAACGGCCCCACCAGACCGCCGGGGATGCCTGGTCTCACCCTGGAGATACCCATTAAGGGACCATCTCTCAGGGAAGCCAGGAAGGGTTTCGCAGCGGTCGAAGCGCCTTGGGACCCTACGGGTAAGTAGTGCGCTATATAAATGCCAATACATTTACATTTACATTATGACACTCCACTCAGTGCCACTCCACTCAGTGCCACTCTACTCTATGCCAATCTATGCCACCCCACTCTACGCCACTCCACTTTACACCACTCCACTTTACTCTACACCACTCCACTCCACTCACTCTACTCTACACCACTCAATTCCACACAATTCCAGTCATCTCTATGCCACTTTACACTACTATACTCTACCCCACTCCACTCCTCTCTAGTCTATGTCACTCCATACCACTCTATTCTATGCCAATCTATGCCAGTCCATGCCACTCTACGCCACGCTACTTTACTAATGCTACTCTATGTATGCCACTATACTCTATGCCACTCCATTCCACTCTACGCCACTCTACACCACTCTACTCCATTATACTCTACTTGACGCCATTCTACTCTACCCCACCTACTCCACTCCACTCTACTCCATGCCTCTTCCCTACCCTCTACTGTGTGCCACTCCAATCTGGTCTACGCCAGTCCACTCTATGCCACTCCACTCTACCGCACTCTACTCTTTGACACTCCACTCTATGACACCCCACTCTACACCATTCCACTCAATGCAACTTTACTCTATGCCACTTCCTTCCACACAGTGCCACTGTACCATTAATAACTCTACAACATTCTAGTCTATGACACTCCACTCCATCTTAGATTATGGGACTCCACGCCCCTGTGTGCTACTCTACTCTGTGTCAGTCTACACCACTCCAAGCCACTGTACTCCAAGTCGCTCTGCTCCATGGTACTCTATGCCACTGTACTCTATGCCACTCCATTCCACTCTATGCCATTTTATTCCACTCTACGCAACTCTACTCCACTATACTCTACTCTAGCCTACACCACTCTACTCCACACAATTCCACTCTACTCAATGCCACTCTTCTCTATGCCACTTCACTCCACTCAAGTTTATGGCACTATACGCCCCTATACTCCATGCCAGTCTATGCCACTCCATGTCACTCTACTCCAAACCCCTGGGTTCCATGCTACTCTATGCCACTTTTCTCTAAACTACCCAATGCCACTCCATTGCACTTGATGCCACTCTAATCCACTCTACTCCATTTTACCCTACTCTACTCTACTCTACACCTCTATATTCTATGCCCCTTTAGTCCACTCCACCCTACTCTACTCTACTCTACTCTACTCTACTCTGCGCCTCTCTTATATACACCACTCTACTCTATGAGACTCTACTCTACACCTCTTCATTCCACTCAAAGCCACTCCACTGTAGTCTATGCCACTCCAATCCACATAATCCCACTCTACGGAACACCACTCTACTCAATGCCACTCCATTTCAGGTCACCTTACCCTATGCCACTCCACACTACTGTATGCCATTCTACTCTATGCCACTCCAGGCTAAGCCACACCACTTTATGGCACTGTGCTTCATGCCACTTCCCCCCACTCTATGCCACCCCAGGCTATACCACTCTACTCTACTCAACTCTACTCTATGCCACTCTATTTTATGCCACTCTACTCTTTGTCACTCCACTGTACGCCACTCTACTCTACACCAGTCTATGCCCTCCACACCACTCTACTCTACACCACTCTGCTCTAAGCCACTCAATTCTACTCCATTCCATTCAATGCCACTCCACTCCAATGTACACCGCTCTACGCCATGTTATGCAGCTCCATGTCACTCTACTCTACATAACTACACTCTATGCCACTCTACTCCATGCCACTCTACTCTACTCCATGCCACTCCACTCTACTTCATGCCACTCTACGCCATTCTTCTCTACACCACTCTAGTCGATGCCACTTTACTCTATGCTACTCCACACAGTGATACTCTACGGCACTCTATGGTGCTCTACTAGACTCTGCACCACTCCGCTCTATGCCACTCTACTCTACCCTACGCCACTCTACTCTACTCCACTGTACACCACTCCACTGTACACCACTCCATTCCACTCTCTGTCACTCTTTACCACTCAACTCTATGCCACTCCATTCTATGCCACTCAATTCCCTGACACTCTCCTCTATGCCACTCCTCTTTACACCACTCTATGCCTCTCCAAATAGTGGCACTCTGTTCTATGCCACGCTACTCTACTTTCCACCACTCTACTCTAATCCACGCTACTCTATGCTACTCTACTCTTCACCGCTCTACTCTACACCACTTTAGTCAATGTCAACCGACTCCACTCTCCTCTATGCCACTCTACTCCATGACACACTACTAATGTTTAGCCATGCTGAACAGCAGCCAAGCTGCTGTAAAACATGGCTAAAACGAATTGGCAAAGCCAATATCTCTTGTATAGACAAGACCTATTGGCTTTGCCAGTGCTTGTTCGAGACATTGTATCACCACTTGAGCATTGTAAAGAGTGTACAGTCTAGATCTTATTGTGGAGGTGAATGTAAAGGAGATGGCAGCTCAGCCACATCCTCAATTCAGCCACCACAGATTCCCTCTAATGCCTCTGGGGCAGACCTTTCATAACAAGGTTTGATTAGCAAGGCAATAATATACATTAAAACCACACTTGGTGTGTTTCAGAAATAATATATACTACGTGCAAAGCCATGAACAACTTCAAGGTCTAAATCATTTATAAATGTAAAGATAACTATTTATTGACTACCACACAGCAAAATTGACCAGTAGATCACTAGTTACTAATCTCGTAATATTGCCATAGTATAGCTTGCATCTAGTGGCACAGTAAGCCCGGGACCCAGGTATGGGCATACCCGGCACACTTAGAGCGGCAAATGCAAAAACACAAGGGGATGGATGGAATGCTTAAATGAATCTCATCCACTGGCATTCACTTGATGCCGTATCCCAATCCATCAGTCTTTGCCCATCAAGCCACTTCAGTTTGGACCCACCCGTATGCAAATCTGCCTAGCCCCCGCTACTCATGGGAACAGTTCAGGCTGAACTGCCAGGCCAGGTCCTTCTTGAACCAGAACAAAAACAACATAGGACCAGTTTTCCCCTAGTTGGGCTCTTCAGTCAGCTAGAGCTTGATTCCAGTGGCACTGTGAGCCTTAGACTGGCATCTGGACATACCAGTGAACTAAGGGTTGCAAAAGCAAAAAGAAGAAGGGGATGGATGGAATGCTTGAATTCATCTCAGCCACTAGCAATCCCTCCGGGTGCATCCCAATCCATTGATTTTTGCCAATCATGCCACCTCAGTTTGGAACCAGGCATATGCAAATCAGTCCTAATCCTGCTCCACTGTCAGGCCAGGCCCTCCCTGAACCAGAACACAAGCATTGTTGGACTGGTTTTGCCCTAATTAGGGCTCTTCAGCCATGTATAGCTTGGTTCCAGTGGCACAGTGATCCCGGAACCCACATCTGGGCATACTTGGCACACTTAGTGCAGCGAATGCAAAAACAACAAGGGGATGAATGAAATGTCTGAATTAATCTCAGTCACTGGCAGTCGCTGGGGACACATCTCAATCCAACGTTTTTTGCCCAGCATGTCTCCTCAGTTGGTACGCAACAATATGCAAATCAGTCTGCACCTTGCTCCTCATGGGAACTGTCAAAATGTTCCGGATCTGGGAGGACCTGGCCTGGCAGTGGTTAACATGAATTCAAGAATTCCAGCCATCCCCTTGTTGTTTTTGCATTTGCCACCCTAGTGCAACGAGTATGGCCAGAAGTGGGTCCCGGGCCCACTGAGCCACTGGATTGAAGCTATACCTGGCTGAAGAGCTCTAACCACAGCAAAACCGACCCTACCTTGCTTGTGTTCCAGTCCAGGGAAGACATGAGCTGGCCGTTCTGGCTCGACTGTGTCCATGAGGAGCATGGTGAAGACTAATTTGTATATGGCTAAATCCAAACTGAGGTGACCAAGTGGGCAAAAAACGTTGCATTGGAAAGCAGTCTGGGTAATTGCTAGTGGCTGAGATTAATTCAAGCATTCCATCCATTCCTTTGTTGTTTTTGCGACAAAGTTAGATGCAAACAGTTTGAGCATATTTCAAGCCCTTGCTCTGGAAGCAAATCTCAGCTGGGACTCAAATTAAGAGCAGCATGTAGGAAAGCGTTACCTAGTGTGTACAGTAAGGAGAGTCCTTACAGAAATGCCCACCTTCCTAATAAACTGTTAACATTAATGTGTCGTCTTGGGGGAAATTAAATTTGTCCCCTTGAATCCTTTACTTTCTTTAATTATGTTAGCTCTCATAAGCAGAAATGGAATTTACTTTAATCCATTGCGAACAGGGAGTATTTTATAAATGTCTTCTCTCATATCTTATAAATGCTAAGCAATATCAAACTTCTTTCTTTTAATTTAGACTCCTCGTTTAAGTGCATAGTTTTACTAAAGCCAAATATCACCTGCCACTTCTATAATAGAAAGAAATTAAATATTCAACAGGTACGTCATATTTTTAGAAGAAAAAACTGCAGTTTGAACTGCCAAACAGAAGTCTGGAGTATGTGGCATTTTTAATGGCGGACATATCTCTTTTTACTTTTCATTTTATTACCGATGCTTATGTAGCGAGACCACCCACCTTTGCTCAGTTTGTTTACAATGTCTCATTATGAATATTTAGAACCTTCCATTGCCAGCTGCCTGGCCTGTTAACATGTGGCAAGCCATGCCCATGTTACAGAAGTAGCACTGAAAGGCAGAAGGGTAACATTGTAAACATCTCACACAGCAAGAGACCAGGTGGCGAGAGGGGGAATAGGGGGGCACATTTACAATTTTGTCACGCAACGTGGCTCAGCAATGAATGGAACCTGCTGTCCCTCGTTGAGTGAAAAGAAAAGATCAGAAGTGCTTCGTATTTACAATGATATGGAGTATTTCTGCTCTCTCCTGGCACTGGTGCACTGTCTGCTGCCCAGTGCCAGTGCAGGCACCCTGGCCCCAGAGTGCATGGGCGCCTGTGTTAAGGGTAGGATTGTGTTTGCGTTGGAAGGGATACCTTCCTGCACAAAAACTGTCCTTAGAGGCATATTTCATATAATGCGGCACACATGGAAAGAGGAAGTAACAAGGAGAAGTAAGTATATTTCCCCTTGTTATGCCTTTGTCGGGTGGGCAACCATTTTGGCACAAACCTTGGTTTACAAATCTTTTTAAATATGGGTTTTCGGCAAAATGCATGGATGGATACTTAGGAACCCATATGACTTTTCATTGGCTATCCTTGGAGTCCAAATACATGTTGGTCTTGCATACTACTCTATCTAAATTACGTCACCTGTCCTGTCCTATCAGTGATGGTGTGGACTAGAAGGCTGATATTTTTCTGGCCACATTTGGTCTATAAATTAAAATGTGTTAATTTATCTACAGATAAATTATTAATACATAAAATATCACGCACAACTCGTCCAATGCTAGGGTCAACCAATAAGAGAGCTGTGTGCAGATAGTGAATTCTTAACTTGATGATACATCATAGGCCACATTTGCTGAGAAAGATTCTCAGAAACGCGTATCGTTTATCAAATCCTATTATTTCAGCACACTACTTCAGGAGGCTAGTAGTGAGACCAGGGAGCTTTCTGATGTTTTGAGGTAGGTGACTACTGCCAGGGCCTTGAACAACTTCTTTGGCCCCTTTTAGGAAACTATTTCTGCTCAGACATACAGGACTTCTTTGTGAAGAAAGTCCAGAATATTAGAACTGAGGTAGCTCCAGTTGTGAACACAGGTATGACTGCTCTCTCCTACATCCCAGCTCTGGCCTATCTGATCTTTTTTGAGTATCATCAGTTGTTGCCCTATTATGGGTGACACCAACGGATACTGATGCAATTATTCATTAAGTGTCATCATCTGCCTAGGTCTACAATCTCCTGGCCCATCGTCACTGATCAAGAAACTAATGCATGGCTTAATCTAGGTCATTAACAGTTAATGATGGAGTGGAACTCCACTCCAATCCAGGCGCACAGCGTCAGACATATTTGGTAGCTTTTCACCTTATTCAGTAATTACAGCTCATACTTCCAAATTATTCTTCATTAAGTTTTATTTTTCCAAATTTTAGGAAACCTGTAGAAGATTCAGAATTCTGGTGCTGGAGTAGCAGGATTCAAGTCAGGAGTGAGCACATCACTCTGGTATTGAGGAGGCTTCATTGGCCCCCATTTCAAAGGAATGCCACAATGTATGCACTGATTGCGCTCTTTAAACCTATAAAGCCCGATGGTCCAGAATATTGGAACACCAGACTTATATGCTGTTCCTTACCGTGACAGTGAGGTCTCTCCATGTGGATCTGCTTGAGATTCATAGGATCAAATGGGCTTTGCCAGGAGGTGGATCCACTAGGTAGTTGCGCTCATGTACTTATGACGGCTCCACGCCGTCATGAGTCACGGGCGGCGTGTGCTCATGACAGTGTGGAGCCGTCATGACCCCGCCCACTCACTAATTCGCCCGCACAGGCGGGGAATTAGTGCCTCATGGGCGGTGCGGCACTTGCATGACGGCTCCACGCCGTCATGAGCACACGCCGCCCGTGACTCATGAAGGCGTGGAGTTGTCATGAGCACGGAAAGGGTTAAAGTTTTTCATAGCCGTGGGGAAGAATGCGTGTGGTGAAAATGCATTTCAACTAAGTGATCCCATAACTGGGATTCCAGGCTGTTGTGTTGTACTTGGAAGTAGTCAAGATGTCCCAGGGTACACTACAAGGCACAGAAGGGATGGGAGGTGTTGGGGGCATGACAACCATAAAATGCATTTTTGGCTATGTAGTTGGGTGTAGGACTCTGAGTCAGATCTTCTAAGTCTTTGATGCTTTTTCTCCTCTTACTCATTTCACTAAGAGCTTTTATCATGATAATTTTTGTGAGTGGAAACTTAACTACATATAGTGAGCAGTTTGCCAACAAAGTATTACATTTGTATCCATAGAAGTACTCCTTGAATGGGTTCAAATGTACTGCTTTTTGGTATTCACACACATTGGCAATAGTAGGCTTTGACAGCTGCACCAGTCTCAGCTTTCCAGGTATACTACTGGCACTATTCACCCAAAAGGTGCGAGGATAAATGCTTTTAAATAGTCTCACTAGTGATAATTGCTTGGTGTACCATTCAAACCCATCATTTTTTGCCCACTATGCCCCTCTACACAGAGACCCACCACATGCAAATCAGTCCTGACCATGTTCCTCATTGAAACAGTCCATTCCAAACCTTCAGCCTCTCACCCTTCCACCTTAAAGCCCACTGATCTTTTAGTTTGAGAAATTTTAGATTCACACCCCCCGAATCTCACTGACTAAGCTACGCCCCTGCAAACTCTATGGTTGGGGTGAAAATTGTAAATCTGAGACTTAGAAAACATGACTGACTGCGGAAAAATATCATCATACATTCATAAGGTTTGTTTTACTACACCAGCAAGTCCTCCTTATAACTTTGAAACATAAATGTGTGAGTGACTCCTCCCAGACAAACACAACCTAATTGAAATGTACATAAATACATACTAATATCTGTTGGGTGGATCAAGGGGATTTTTTTCTCATGTCTAATCACAGGATACCTATGAATAGAATTGTGGGGAACCCTTTGGTAAATTCTCATGGTCGATAATTTTTGGACAAATACATTGGGGGACCAAAATATTGGAGTCTAAATATTGGGTGGAGTTAAGAATCGCAACTCTCTACTTGCCAATGCCCTTACCTATATAATATGTTGGTCCTCACTATTTAGGCCTCAATATTTTGGCCCCAAGATATTTTGGAGTCGAAATTTATGTGAAATACCGCCCACAATACGTCTCAATCCACCCCCTTCTTTGGCTGCTGCTATAAGTACTTTACTGAAAATGCAATTCATGACAAGCTTCCAAGCGTGTAACTTGCCTAAAAGCGCTTCTACACCTCATCAGGGGTAGCAAGCGCTATATAAATACAAACCTTTTCCCTCTTCTATCTCTTCACTATCCTTCTCAATCCAAATACCAGACTAACATATCAACAACTCAAATTAATTTCATATTTCACTATACTAATTCATCACTAATCCTGGATGGGTTCCAAAGTAGCGTGCTGCTCGCCGAAAAAGCGCTTCAACGCCTCGTCAGGGGTAGTAAGAGCTCTATAATTGAAACTACAATACAATTATAAAAAGGTGGAAGCAAGATCACAGAGAGTGTTGTGTGAATGAGTCAGGACACAGGAACTCGAGAGAGACCTCCCTCGTTCCCTTATCTGCGTATTTGCACACGAGAATCCCAAGTAAGAGAAATATTACACTAGCCAAGGTAATTGCCATCCTCAAAATCAATGCTGCTGTGGAATGAAAATATATTCCAGTATAAAGATAAATGTGTGAGCTGCCATGAAATGAAGAGTAGTGTGTCTCTCCTTGGGGCACAATACTGAAAGCACCACTCAACCCCTGGCTCTTGTTTTATGGCGGCGTAAAATCCAGCCGTGTGCTCCACAGCGGCCCATACATTAATCCCCTATAAATCTCACGCTGGCTTCACTTGCAAGCAAGCCTACACATCTGCTCAGACCTGTTGTATGGTTAGATGTCACCCCTGGTGTGATCAATAGCTATCTAAAGGCCTCAGAGGGAAACAAATCACCCCTCACTAAAAAAATTGAGAAGTGACAAAGTGGATCAATAGACCATCCCTGCAGGAGGGGAAGCCCTGGTGGCTTCAGGAAAGCAGTGCCCCTCCCCACCTAGTGTGCTGCAGCCTTTCAGGGTTATCAATGTAGGCACAGATAATGTAAAAATAGCAACGAAATGCTGGGCTTTGTGGACAATTGGTGCATGTTATATCATATGATTTTCACGCCAAGAGAGCAGGTCATTTAACGAATGTCCAATTACATTCAAAGTAAAAATAAAATATATATTACGCGATTGAGGAGGAAAGAAGGACATAGGCCCAGATTCATCAAGCTAAAAACCGCTCGCAAAGGGGCAGATTCTCAGAACTAAAGTGCATTTTTCAAAGTTCCATTTTACACACAAACATGCCCTTAGGGCATGTGTGTGTGCAAGATGTACCCATATGCAGATTTCAGGGGTGCAACAGGGTGTCCTTTTGACACCCTGGCACCCTTGAAATTACAATCTCAATTTGCGATTCCCTAATTGAGAATCGCAAATTGAGATTGTCTTCCCATTCATTCCTATGGTCCTATAGGCCCATAGGAATTAATAGGGAGGTATTCCTTAATTGTGACTCGCAATGTGCGAGTCGCAATTAAGGAATTTTAAGAAATCGCTATTTTTTTAGCGATTTCTTCATGCATATCATTTTGCTATTCGTTATTACCGAATCCTTATTTTTCGCTAATAAGAAATCGCAAAATGGATGCTTGATGCATCTGGGGGAAAATGTACAAATCCTTTTGCGACTGTGCACCCTGGAATTCGCTAAATATTGGTTTTGCAATCTCAAAAGTACTTTTTTGTTTGCAAAAAATAATTTTGCAATGTCAGAAAATTCTTTCCTACCCGTAAAAATATGTGAGTGGGTGCAAAGACAGCATCTTCCTCCTATTTCTGATTCGGAACCTATTGATGACTTACTGACCACCAAGTTGGTTGGTAGCTCATTCACAAAGTGGAAGGCGTCCCCCTGAGACCTCTCGCCCTTTGGGTATTATCTAAAATGGAAATCCTTTTAAAAGCAGCACTGGTCTCCATAAGGAAAATGCGCTGCTGTAAAAAAAAAGATAGAAATTGTGGTCTACAATCCTTGCGGACCACCATCCCTCTGATTGCAGTCAATGACAGGAATGCCCAATTAAAATTAAAGAGTCAGGTCGTTCTACGAGCCCCTGTGATTCAGTATTTTGTGAAATGACCTATTAGTACATACTCAGATCGCAAAGTACAACTCTATTCAGAAGCAGCTCAGATCGCAAAGTACAACTCTATTCAGAAGCAGTCAGTGCATAGTTTTCAATCACTTTTTGTGAATACAGTGTTAGCTGAGGCCCAAACTGTGGAAACGCATATACATACTGATGCAATCACTTTTTCATTTTTTTTAGACACTGACGTACCATCCAGCAGAAGATCAAACAGCAATGTTTATGACACTTTAATTGAAACATGATTAGAAGTTCCAGGACCTGAGAACGCCTTGCAAACGTAATTTATTCATCAAAGCATTTTCTTGGTGACGACTTGTAAAATCCCTTCTACACTGGAATGGGAAAGATGCGATATTGGACGTTGTAAGAAAAAGGAGTGGTTGTTCTGGTGCTCTGGTCTGGGCTTGTGAGAAGTTAGAGTAATGTTTCTTTATATGTTTTCAAGTTGGTGAGGAAATTGTTCAAACTACATGAAAATTCACGAAATTTGCAAAGTTTATTGCAGGGGCAAAACAGTCCAAAAATAGTGTTTGTAGGGAAAATACATTTAATTTACAGTAAAGTTAAGTTGTTAAGAGTTCTTACTGTATTTTTATGAACATAAATCTCTCAGTTCAACTCCATGTCAGAGAATATGCCCACAAAGAGTTTATCGGAGGAAAACTCTGCAATAAATCGAAAAACTATAACCTGGGGCCTCATTTATGAAAAGTGACGCATCGCTGCGTGAAAACAGCGATGCGTCACTTTTCACTGCGCACTGCTTGCGACACCAATGATGCGTCATATTTAATGTATGACGCATCATGTCACAAGGACTTACAGTAACGTCAGTATTTCTGACGCATCTGTAAGCGGGAAAAAAGTGACGCATTGCTTGAGTGTGTCACAAAAGTGACGCAACTCCAGCAATGCGTCCTTTCACATGGGGAAAGCCCCATGTGAAAAGGCTTGCGTCAGTCTTACGCCTGCTGTGAGGCAGGCACAAGATTTTGACGCAACAGCATCCTAAAAGTGACGCGGTGAAATCTCATAGATTTCACTGCGTCACTATTACGAGGCTTTTTGCGGGGGAACGCCCCCTCTGCATACATTATACCTGACGCAGGTATAATGTGGCGCAGGGGTTTAAAATGTGACGCATCTACCTAGATGCGTCACTTTTTAAATATGGCGCAACAAGGCGCATTTTGTACGCCGCTGGTGCGTCACAAAAAGTGACGCACCGGTGGCGCAAAACTGACGCAAGGCCTCATAAATAAGGGCCTTGGGGCCTTATTTATGAAGGCCTTGCGTCAGTTTTGCGCTGCTGGTGCGTCACTTTTTGTGACGCACCAGCGGTGTAAAAAATGCGCCTCGTTGCGCCATATTTAAAAAGTGACGCATCTAGGTAGATGCGTCACTTTTTAAACCCTGCGCCACATTATACCTGCGTCAGGTATAATGTATGCAGAGGGGGCGTTCCCCCGAAAAAAGCCTCGTAATAGTGACGCAGTGAAATTTATGAGATTTCACGGCGTCACTTTTAGCACGCTGTTGCGTCAAAATCTTGCGCCTGCCTCACAGCAGGCGTAAGACTGACGCAAGCCCTTTCATATGGGGCTTGCCCCATGTGAAAGAACGCATTGCTGGAGTTGCGTCACTTTTGTGACACACTCCAGCAATGCGTCACTTTTGCGCTTACAGATACGTCAGAAATACTGACGTATCTGTAACTCCTTGCAACATGATGCATCATAAATTAAATATGACGCATCAGGAATGTCGTAAGGAGTGCGCTGTGAAAAGTGACGCATCGCTGTTTTCACGCAGCGATGCGTCACTTTTCATAAATGAGGCCCCAGGCCTCTTTTCGCCGGTGAAATAAAATGTTGCCCCCTCGGATGCCCATTCCCTCCATGAAGGACCTGTTCTTACTTAAAAAGTTTAGACATTGACAACTTAATTCAAGAGTGGCGTTTTCAACTCTACCCTGAAAAGAATGAAGATCAGAGAAAATTCTCAGCTACTGGACAAGAAGTCATCAAAAAATCTAGTACAAGGAAAGGCAGCCCGAGACCTCTTGCCCTGGAGCTTCTGAGTGCAATGTTGGGTTGTGTAAAATGTAACTGACTCACGTCCTAAAATGGACGCGCTGCCAGAGAATACAATTCACTCAGGCTCTTCTAATACAATACTTCCTGAGTATTCAATTGGCACAGGTCAAAACACGATGTTGATGTACAATGTAGTTGACAGAGTTCCTAACAAGGTAGGGGCATATTATCAAGCACGGCGTTAACATTATCGCTGTTTTAGCGGCAGAAAACTGCTGCTAAAGCGGCGATAATGGGCTTGATAATACGCCGTAGAGAATTCCCATAGAAGCCCATGTTCACACCAGAACATGGGCTTGTATGGGAATTCACAAGGCCGTATTATCAAGCCCTTTATCACCGCTTTAGCTGCAGTTTTCTGCCGCTAAAGCGGCGATAATGTTAACGGTGTTTCTTGATAATATGCCCCATTATGTTGCTGGAGAATGTAATTGATGTTGGTCCTAACATGCTGTGCTGCTGCAAAATGCAATTAACGCTAGTCAGTTCTATGACACAACCACGCTCTCCTTTTCCACGCGTTCTTAACAACGCAGGTGGAAAAACGAATGCAGCTGAACCACGCATTCCATTTACAAAGCAAGTCGTTACAAAGACTTGACTTATGCGGGCGCTGGACTTTGGAATAGTATAATTTATTATTCCAACTCCACTCCCCGCAACAGTAAGTCCAATGCCTCTTTACCTAATGCATGTCTTTGTAACAACTTGCGTTGTAAATGTAATGCCGGGTTCAGACGCATTTGTTGTTTCGCCCGCGTTGCAAGTACAACGCGTTATTCGGCGGTCGTGGTATTTGCTGTTTCCCACGCTAGTCATATCATGGGGAAACTGTTGGAAAATGCAATTGAAGCAAGTCCTAAGACTTCTATGATGATGATAATGGTTTCACAGCATCCTGGATAGGAAAGCTCAACCCGAAATCCCTCGCCCTGGCCTGACACGATTTGTCAGATTAGCACTGTCTGGCAGTGCATCACTCGCTGCCTGCACACTTAGTAGAAAATGAGGAATGGGGTTGTCCGCTCTCTTGTCTCATTTTTCTTCAGCTGGAAGTGAACTTGTAAAATCCCAAAGTGTTCTGCTCTCTGCTCAGTTAAACACTGCAATTTCGTGGACGTCTTTTGAGCCGTCAGTATGATAAAGTGCAGTGTAGAACTTCTGCAACCGCGCATGCGTCAAAGCCCGCGAAAAAGCAAACAAACAAAAAGGAAGACTGGCAGGAAATGTTTCCTTTGCTTCAAGTTCCTAAATCACAATTGAAGCTCTCAGGATTTGCGTTGAACTAAACAGAGGATATTTTCTGGAAGATCAGAGAGTTGTTTTTTAGTAAAAGAGAGGATATTTTCTATCGCCTCGCAGTCAGAAATCCGACAGGTACACCTAAAAAACCCATCCAATAATACAACTCCTGATTATCAATAGCTGAATCGAGCATTGGAGCCTTCATTTCCTTTGAGTATTGGCACCCTCAGACAGTGACAAAGATTACAGAAAGATATTTACTGGAAAGCAGTGTTTTAAAGCAGAAGAAATGAAAATGCCAGAAAGGTATATACAGTTTAGATTGATAATCTAATGACACAGACAAAATCTACCTGCCTATAAATACTGGATTCAGCTAGCCGGACAGAATCTGGGATTTCCGGCTTGAATCTTCAGGACTTCAGCATCTCAGCTTGAAAGTTCGGCACTGGACAGCCAGATGGCACTAGGAAGTCATGGGCACCTAGCAGGAGCGGTTTTTCCTTTGGTACGGAGTGAGGAAATATAAATTTTATGGTCAAGTAATGTTCCCTAACGTGTACCCCACCGTCTCCATGTACCAGCCTAAAGTGCATGTAACTTCCCTCCTGTGCCAGCTATGAAGACGCAAATACATTTGCGTCCAACGTTAACATGTCCTCTTTCAGATCCGCCATAAATGGATCGATAATTCAGTTCCTAAGTATGCCATGCCAACGTCTTTATATGGTGCATGTATGGTCAAATTGCACCCGTTTCTAAGGCTCCGCAAGGCCCAGATGCAAGTCCAGGCCTCGAGCCTCCTGAAACGCTCCGAAGTCACAGCCCCCACCTGTATCTCTGAACTCTGCCTTACTCCCTGCGCGGCTAACGGCGCGTAGCTCAGCCTGTTGCCTGCCAAGACTATATACAACCTTCGAATTATCTGTTCCGCTCCTCGAAAATGCATTCCTGCCTACTAGTTTAAGTAAACATTCCCCCAGCTGCAGAGCAAAGGGCCCGGCCTCACTGTCTCCATGCAAGTAATTCATAGCCTCTGTTACCATGGAAGGCCCATGCCCCTCGCATCTCATGCAGACACGTAGGCGCCTATACACGCACTCACAGTCAGTATGGAATAGCCTCTGCCCAAGAGACCTTTCCCTCTAGATAGTATGGTTCCCAAACATCAGATATCAGATATGATAGAAGTACGAGTTGATCTGACATGCCAGACTTCTGTCTCTTTCCGCCAGTGTAAATGTCAAGTCCCCTGCACCCGTCTGTTTCACGTCAATCATACGTCATGCAGCTGCGCGCGCGCATCCATGCCTCAGATTTCTGCTGACTTTACAAATTTCTGCTTTGTTGCCACCCACTTGTGACACCTATCTGTGACGTTTCTAGTACACACCTCCATGTTCACGCCCAGTTCACGCCTTCTAATTACGTATCACTACCACGTGGATACTGTTATCTTGTTTCTCTCAGCTGTTACGCCTTCTGTATTGGTTTCTATAATGCAACTCAAGTATATAAGCTATGTATTGTCAATAAAATATTGCTCTATCCCTTCCTGAACCCCTGTGGTTGCAGGAACATGATATCCAGGTCTTGACCATTCCTTTTTAAGGAATAAAACCCCTAAGAACTCTAACACCACGGACTCTGCCTCTTTCTTTCCGATTGAGTTATTATTGATTAAGTACTTACCTGCATAGAAATTAAGACGGTAAATCAAATATTTACCACATTATTTTGGCGCCCGAATAGGGACCCCTCCCCCACCCCACGCGCCGGTTGGTGCGTTGCAGACTCTGTCCCCTGCCATCAGTTAGACGGAACTACGCGTACTGGCAGGATTTCCTGTATCTCCCTCTGGCCCACGGAGGTGACGAAGACTGCGATCAGCACCCAGACGAGGCGGTGAGGAGTGCGGAGGATCCCGACCAGAGCCTAGCCGAAAGAAGCAAGGTCCGAGGTGTCAGGAGGCCCACCAGTTTTCCGAAGTATCCACGTGTCGAGTCCAGTCGAGTCCAGTCGAGTCCGGTCCAGTCCAGTCGAGTTTTCCGAGGCCTTCCGTTCCGTGCTTCCCGGTGAGTACCATTGCTGGGTCGTATCTAGACGGGTGCATTATTATGTATCCGGTAAAGACGTGTTTGGGTACACAAATGCGGTCTGCACTGTTTTAGACAGTGTATCTGTGCTGTTTAGCAGTACATCAGTTATTCAAAGTCTGCACTGTTTTAGACAGTGTATCTGTGCTGTTTAGCAGTACATCAGTTATCTAGGGTAGAGATATATGTTCCAAATGTTTTTATGTGATTAATGTTGTGGTATGAGTGATTGTTTAATGTACATTATTGTGTTTTTGTGTAACTAGCTGTGTTCCGTATCGAGTATTCAGTACTAAGTAACAAGATGCCGTACTTCAATAAGTTAAAGCAGATAGGAACTAGGAAAGGGATACTAGAGGAAGAAATTCCTATTCCCCCTAGGGACACGCCTGGAAATTTCATGTATCATAAACATGGCATAGACGCCATATTGTATCTAGATTTATGGGCCGATTATACTAAGCACTTAGACGAGAAACACAGATGGCCAGTTACAGGAACATGGGATGCCGAGTGCATCATGAAGGTAGAAGAAGCACTATGGAAAAAGAAAGCCAGACAATCGCAGAAAGACGCCATAGAATTTTGGCGTAAAGAATCACATAAGCGTGCTGAAAAAGCACTCCGTAGAGAAGACAGATTTAAAGAATCAGATAGAGCCCGAGAGAATGAATTAGTTAATGAAGGAATCCGAGTAAAAACAGAACAAGTAGACCGCGCACGAAACAATCTCGTAAATGGTATGTATCTTGTGGCCGAGGGTTCGCCTGAAGCCACTTCAGAAATACCGAAAAACCTGCCGTTACCATTGGTTCCAACTAAAGTAAATCACAAGACCACCAAAGATATATTCCTTGCCGCTTATCTAGACGATGTAGCACCCGCTTACACCAATCCACGTGCCCGCGTCCCGCCTACCGACGGTGACGGAGGTGGCACCCCGCCTCCAGACCCTACCCCGCCATTATCGCAATCAGGTTTCCCCGTTCGACAGTCCGCCGTTCCTCCACCTCCACCACTTCCTGCACCTAAAACTGATATACCGAAACCGCTTCTACCTGATCCTACTAAAAGACAAGTTCAAGTACACATACAGACTCCACAGAGAGATAATGTCCAAGCTTCCGCCTCAGGAGGTGCGACCGGGGGTTACCAGACCCCGCCACCAACACACAGATTACAGCTTAGGGATATGCAGAATCCTTTTACGTTCCAATCACCCCGTCTCGACATACTCAAAGAACCGCTTCCAGTTTGCAGATACGATCCAGTACCCGGCAAAGACGATAGGATGTTGATAGCATCACTACGATTGCGACAAGCTACAGATTACCTAATATCATTCTCAGGAATGAAAGAGCATTTAGATAGAATATACCATTTTGTCCAGACTGGGGAAAATCCCGAAAGTATTAAGGAGGCCCTGGCACACCAGAAGGTTGACACTCAAGCATATATATTACGTTTTTTCATAAATTGCTTAATAAGAGAACGAGACAGGCCTGGGGTAGACCAGGATGAAATGGAAGCACTAAGCAAGTGGGGTCAAAATATATCCGAAGGGAAACATGATAAAGGGGGTAGTATAGCCAGTATGTACAAGAGAATAAGGAAAGCAGTAATAGAAATACACGAAAAAGAGAAAGAAAAAGCTTCCTCCGAGGAGGAGGAAGAACCTGAAGAACAAGAAAAGACTACAGACACGATAGCGTATGTAGGTAAGGGAACTTACCTTAGGAAAGGCATTCGTCCGGAAAGTAAGAGAGTTTACCTCTCTGGCATATCAAAACCGAATTCTCTTGAACATCAGTTCCAAGACACTGATAAAATGCTTCGAGAACGAATGGGGTACCATGTACTCAATTCTATGGATGAACAAGAACTAGCCCGGTCAGCAGTATTATGGGCTGACAATCCTAATATATATAATGATGACACAGTAGCACAGACATTTCTGAACCTATCTCCAGACGAACAGAAATTAGCAGGTACATATATGATTCAGCACCTCCTCAAGTTACACAGAAATCAACATTCTGATCCAGGTCCCTTACACGATACATTAGAAGCACTAATCATGGACAGATGGAAAGGTCTAAGTACCAGTTTAATTCAAATAATCCTAGAACAACGACACAGATATAACACCTTTTTAGGTCCACAATATGTTCCCGCTCCGCCCCCAGAAAGAAAAATGTATCATATGGAGCGTCGCATTGAAAGTCAGAATCCCTTACGAGAAGTACATCCAGTTATGGGCACCGATAATACCTTGAAACGTGTGTATGTTTACACACCTTTAACGAAGTTAGAATTGTTAGAAATGAAGAAACTAGTACCTTGTCATGATAAAGACCCTACAGGTTTTCACAGAGAACTTAAAGACATGCTACTCATGGGAGATTACACATATACAGATATCATGAAATTGTTAAAGGTACTGCTGCCTAACGGCATCTACGAGAAACTTAAGGAAAAAGAATGGGAGGTAGGAGATAAAAAGATTATATGGACAGAAATAGAGGACGAGGAAAAAGGTCGTACCCCAGGGCTAGGCCTTGGGGAAAAAGCAAAAGCATTACCAGGTCTAATAGTACAAGTCTTACCAAGATTATTAACAACTAAAAAAGAAGACTGGGACGCAATCTCAGCCTGTAAACAAAAACACGATGAAGATATCAGCGATTTCTATTCAAGATTTGAGAAATGTTTTATTATTAATAGTGGCCTAAAACCAGGTAGCGAGTCATACCCGCATCTTTTTGTATCAAAGTTAGTTGAGAATTCCTTGACCGCAGTCAAGAATCGCGTATATAAAGTTGAAAGTACATGGCAAGCAAATACGCCATCACAAATGTTACAAATGTTACAGTACCACCAGAACAGAATTAGAGAAGAACAGGATCACGAACAGAAACGTATGAAAGACACGAAAATGAAAATGTTAGTGGCCCAGTCGGTTCCAGCCGACGGCCAGAGAAAGGGTACGACACAGACAGGAAATTCAGCAGCTCCCGTTAAAGGGACATGCAACTATTGCAAGAAGCCAGGTCACTATGTACATGAATGTCCAGTCCTGCAACATAATATAGCAACAGGTAAAACTAAGGAAAGACCGCATCCACCTAGACAAGACCAGGTTCAGCAACAGACTTCACCGAATTCCCAACCTATGCATGCTCCACATACAGCACAGACCGCAGCGGTATCACAGTCACAGTCACAGCCCATAGCCGCAACGCAGCAAGTTTCACGGCAGATGTGCCAGTATGCCCAATCTGATTATCCCGATTACCAGCGATACACATGAAACAGCCTAGAGAGGGAAGTTGGCTTGCCTCTTATTGAGATTCCTGTGGATTAAGAGGGTCCTTATGTACACAGTCAAGTATTGGGAAAAGACAGAAAATTTTTAATTGACACAGGGGCAAGCCGCACAACAATTAGCCATGACGAAGTCCCAGGGGCACCCCTCTCAGGCTCACAGAATGTTTCCCTTGGTTTTTCAGGACAGCCTATTGTAAATGAGGTATCAGAACCAGTTCCCTTGGCTGTGGGTCCATTATCACGTGTTACAGACTTATTGCTTACGAAATCATGTCCAGAAAACTTGTTAGGAATAAAGACATTGAAGGCTCTAGGAGCAGTGATATGTTGTTCTCCAGAAGGAGTTAGACTTTTCTTGCGTGACTTTAAAGGTCACTATGTGTTACGAGAATTTGATGCCAGATTGAAAAATGTACCGAAACACCTGTGGGCACAAGGCCCAACCGATGTAGGCTACATGCACATTACACCATACCGTGTTACACTCAGACCAGGAGTTGTTTTACCGAGAATCAGACAATACAAGTTACCACCCGATGCTGTAGTGGCCTTACTGGAAATCATTGAAGAGCTTATTGCCCAAGGAGTGGTCGTAGAGACCGACTCCAATATCTGTAATTCCCCTATCATTCCGATTCTTAAACGTACTGACCCCAATGCACCGCCAGTATATCGGTTGGTGATTGATTTACGAGAACTGAATAAATGCATTGTTCCACAGTTCCCTGTGGTTCCCGACATATCATCCCTATTGACTGCTATCGATTCTGAAGCAACGTTCTTTACTGTAATTGACCTCAAGAACGCCTTCTTCAGCGTGCCTATTGACCCAGAGAGCCAATACCTCTTCGGATTCAGTTTAAATGGACGAAGTTTCAAATTTTCACGCGCACCTCAAGGATTCACAGAAAGCCCCAGCATCTATAGTCAAGCACTGAAAAGACAACTCGATTGTATTCAGATGCCAGTTAACACCGCTTTACTGCAATATGTTGATGATCTGCTGATCACCGCACGAAGTGAACCCGAATGTGAACAAGCATCACTGACAGTTTTACATTTTCTGGCCGACAAGGGGCACAAGGTATCCCCTTCGAAGCTACAATTCTGTGTTCAGCAAGTTGTGTACTTGGGTCACTTGCTGTCCAAAGTGGGGAGACAGCTCACTCCTGATCGCATTCAGTTAATTGTAAATATGCCACAACCCCAAACACAAAAGGAAGTGCGGGCCTTTATAGGCCTCACCTCGTACTGTAGACAATGGATTCCTCAGTATGCATTTCTAGCTAAACCACTCATTCAGTTGACAACACAGGAGGCAGCGACTTCGACTGTCCTTCCTTGGACTCAGGAACATACACAAGCCTTTGAGGAATTAAAGAAAGCTTTATGTCAAGCACCAGTTTTAGCAACACCCTGTTACAGCAAACCTTTTACACTTTTTGTTACAGAACGTGATGGTACGGCGTTGTCTGTCCTCACTCAAGATCAAGCAGGTTCACATAAGCCTTGCGCTTATTTTTCAAGTACATTGGATTCAGTAGCCCAGGCACTCCCTGCGTGCTTGAAGTCAGTAGCAGCAACAGCACTAGCAATCAGACAGAGCGACTCAATTGTTTTAGGACATCAATTAACAGTACAAGTTCCACATTCTGTAGAGGTTCTTTTAAATCGAACCCAGACTCAACACTTGACTATAGCACGACTGACAGGTTATGAATTGACACTATTCCAGCCACACATAGAAATCAGACGCTGTAACGTCCTGAATCCCGCAACATTGTTACCCTCGATTATGACTAATTCAGCCCCGCATGATTGTATAGAGATCATTAATGCAGTAACAAAGCCCCGACGAGACTTAACCGATGTTCCATTGACAAATCCAGACCTGACACTTTATGTGGATGGTTCATGTATGAGAACAAATACAGGAGAGTTAGTGGCCGCCTACGCAGTGACCACTGAAACTGAAGTAAAGGAAACATATCGTATTGATACACTGTCCGCTCAAGCAGCAGAGCTCATCGCTCTGACCCGAGCCTGTATACGAGCCAAGAACAGAAATGTTAATATATACACAGATTCACGTTATGCTTTCGGAGTCGTACACGACTTCGGAGTGTTATGGCAAGAACGAGGTTTCCTGACCTCTCACGGTGCCAAGATCCAACATGGTCCTCTCATTCAAGCACTGTTAGAAGCAATACATTTGCCCTCAGGCATATCCATCATGAAATGTAAAGCACATACTAAAGTTACCGATTCCGTTTCCCAGGGTAACGACCTGGCAGACCAGACAGCAAACATACAGCACTGACTCACACCCAGATAACTGACGTGACAAAGACAATAGTACCGACACATTGTATGACAGTTAGGGATCCCGCCCTAGATGTAATCGATATCCAGACACATGCTACTGCAGATGAAATAAAGAAATGGACCGAACTAGGAGGGATCCAGACAGATCAAGGATGGATGACGAAGGGAAAATCTACATGGTTTCTCCCCGACTCTATGGTTCAAGTCATAATAAATACAGCACATAGTCCAGCACATCTAGGAGAGAAAGCTATGTTAGACAGTTTACAGAATCTCTGGTACAACAAACACTTGCGAGCAGCAGCCAAACAGAAAGTGCGTACTTGCATGATCTGTTGTCAGTTCAATCCAGGTAAAGGCGTCCCTGTAGAGCAAGGTGGATTTCATCCTCCTGATCACCCTTTTGAAGTCCTCCAGATGGATTATATCCAGATGGACCGTTGTCGAGGATTTAAGTACGTCCTCGTAGTTGTTTGTGCACTTTCCCGTTGGACCGAAGCATATCCAGTCTCAGATTACACTGCCCCGACCACTGCTAGGCAGCTGGTTCGTGAATTCTTCCCACGGTACGGTTTGCCCCGTGTCGTGTACTCAGATAACGGACAGCCATTCTCATCCGAATTAATGAAGCAAGTTTCCCTTCTGCTAGGATATCAGTGGAGATTCCATTGCGTCCGACATCCCGAAGCCGCAGGCCTTGTAGAGAGGCATAACCAGACATTAAAGACCCGTCTTGCTAAAGTTTGTAAAGAGAAAGGGGTCGACTGGATAGTCGCCCTGCCAGTTGCACTGTTTTACATGAGGATGGTCGCCCACTCGCGATCAGGACTATCCCCGTATGAAGTGGTCTTTGGCAGGCCACCGAATATGTGGGGGACGCCCATTCCGAAGAAAATTACCGATGTTGATTGTAATATGCTGACAGATTACCTTGCCTCCTTGATGTCTGCACTCCAATCATGTCGTTCACAGGTTGCTGCCGCCTTCCCTGACAACACTGATGTAAAGCCGCATGATGTCCGTCCCGGCGATCTGGTCCTAATTAGGAATTTTGACAGGAAAAGTCCGCTGGAGCCCCGCTGGAAAGAGCCGAAGACCGTCCTTCTCACCACGAGGACCGCTATCAAAGTTGAAGGAAGAAAGGGGTGGATCCACACAAGCCATGTAAAGAAATACAATGAACTAATGCCAGGAAAAGACTCGTCCACCCCTTCCAAAGACTGTATCGAACCTAGTGACTTTAAAGTTCCGAAACAAGAGAAAACTCCCCAAGAGGAGTATAAACTGAAACTCCGATCTAGCAAGCTAGACAGTTTAATTGTTTAAGTCCTCCCCTAGGTGAATCGGTTAAATAGTTTCTGACATGTATCCCCTAGATCGAGATAGAGAGAGAGAGAGACAACTCAAGAAACGTACATATTGTAAATCACTCCGTAGTCACTGTATAGTGACATTATTGATTATGTTTTTTCTAAGCCTTCTGATTATTGTTGCTAGTATATTGCTTTCTATATATTATCCTATTTTCAAGCGTGAACAATCTGCTTATAATGACACTGCTGAACATTCTTTTAGTGAGTTACCCCCCCATGAACTTTCTTACAGACTTGCGCTGCGCAACAATACATTCATTAGTATGTTACATCACTCCCATCAGACTAATAATGCTACAAACTGTTGGATATGTGGCCGACTCCCTCCCTATCAGAAATACAAGGGAGTTCTGCCCCTCTTTCCGTACCCGTTTACTCACAATGGCTCCTGTGGAGCATGGTTTAGAATAATTAATTCTCTAGATTCTGATATTGCTGTTTTCAAAGGAAATTGGGTTTGGGGAAACCTGAACTTAGTTCTGCTTAACGCCTGTTATCCTGACAAGAAGGGACTTCCCATAAGAATAGGAACTGATCTAGAAAATGAAGTATATGGATTAGGTAATTATACAATTAACCTTATGATTCTTACTGTTGAGTCTGAAGCTACACCAGTCCTCCCTGCTATGTCAGTATTACCAGTCACGGGTGATTTATGTGTCAGAAAGAAGGGTTCAGTACACTTAGGTCATAGTAAATGCACTACTGTGGTCGAATTCAGTGATCAAGGCAAGTCTTCCTTCAGAGCAACTTGTCATTCTTACTTTGTTTGTGGTCATACCGCATACATACGCTTACCTCCAGATTGGGATGGTACCTGTTACATTGCATTCCTTCTGCCACCTGTTTTCCTAGCCCCTCCTGATTATCACAGAAATATAAACCTAGTAAAGAGTAGACTTCGAAGAGGTCTCCCGATTGTCGACTATACTGAAACGGCATGGGAGCAGTACACAGATTTCAATAAAGGATTCTTTTTCTTCATAGGTCCCGTCCAGAACAGCAAACTAATACGTAGATTAACTAGAACACTCGAAGCAGTAGTGAATGAAATGACCTCCGCCCTAGGTAACTTAACAGAGGAGCAGTCCGCCATGCGGGTTGTTGTCCTTCAGAATCGTCTTGTTATTGACGTCATCTTGGCAGACAGAGGCGGAGCTTGTAAGGTCATCGGGTCAAGTTGCTGTATTTTCATTCCAGAAAACGCGCCAACGGTATACCAAGCTATTACACGTCTTCATAAAATTGCAAGTTTGATACATCAGAATCCAGGCACCTGGACTTGGTCCGGTTGGTTCTGGACAACGTTGACCGCTTGGGGATGGAAGCTCCTATCCTTCCTGGGCATTGCCCTTGCTATAGTATTCAGTTGCTGCCTGTGCCTACAGTGTGGGCCAGCGATTTGTGGCCTGTGCGTCACTTCATGTATTGAACATTCCAGTTTTCACTTAAAACGCGAAAAGAAGAAAGAAGAGCAAATAATGTTACAAGAACAGACTGATCGGTTTATGAGAATCGATATATCATGAAGGGTCCGTAGGGAACAAGGAGGGAATGAGGAAATATAAATTTTATGGTCAAGTAATGTTCCCTAACGTGTACCCCACCGTCTCCATGTACCAGCCTAAAGTGCATGTAACTTCCCTCCTGTGCCAGCTATGAAGACGCAAATACATTTGCGTCCAACGTTAACATGTCCTCTTTCAGATCCGCCATAAATGGATCGATAATTCAGTTCCTAAGTATGCCATGCCAACGTCTTTATATGGTGCATGTATGGTCAAATTGCACCCGTTTCTAAGGCTCCGCAAGGCCCAGATGCAAGTCCAGGCCTCGAGCCTCCTGAAACGCTCCGAAGTCACAGCCCCCACCTGTATCTCTGAACTCTGCCTTACTCCCTGCGCAGCTAACGGCGCGTAGCTCAGCCTGTTGCCTGCCAAGACTATATACAACCTTCGAATTATCTGTTCCGCTCCTCGAAAATGCATTCCTGCCTACTAGTTTAAGTAAACATTCCCCCAGCTGCAGAGCAAAGGGCCCGGCCTCACTGTCTCCATGCAAGTAATTCATAGCCTCTGTTACCATGGAAGGCCCATGCCCCTCGCATCTCATGCAGACACGTAGGCGCCTATACACGCACTCACAGTCAGTATGGAATAGCCTCTGCCCAAGAGACCTTTCCCTCTAGATAGTATGGTTCCCAAACATCAGATATCAGATATGATAGAAGTACGAGTTGATCTGACATGCCAGACTTCTGTCTCTTTCCGCCAGTGTAAATGTCAAGTCCCCTGCACCCGTCTGTTTCACGTCAATCATACGTCATGCAGCTGCGCGCGCATCCATGCCTCAGATTTCTGCTGACTTTACAAATTTCTGCTTTGTTGCCACCCACTTGTGACACCTATCTGTGACGTTTCTAGTACACACCTCCATGTTCACGCCCAGTTCACGCCTTCTAATTACGTATCACTACCACGTGGATACTGTTATCTTGTTTCTCTCAGCTGTTACGCCTTCTGTATTGGTTTCTATAATGCAACTCAAGTATATAAGCTATGTATTGTCAATAAAATATTGCTCTATCCCTTCCTGAACCCCTGTGGTTGCAGGAACATGATATCCAGGTCTTGACCATTCCTTTTTAAGGAATAAAACCCCTAAGAACTCTAACACCACGGACTCTGCCTCTTTCTTTCCGATTGAGTTATTATTGATTAAGTACTTACCTGCATAGAAATTAAGACGGTAAATCAAATCAAACCCCCGCTGCCAAAAATGCACCAGAGGAGAGCACAAGAGATGAAAAATAAAATGCTAATAAAGTTAATTTATTACCATTTTATTTTTCATCCACCTGTCCTGAACCGCGTGTCAGGACGGGGCGGGGCCATTGCTGTAGCAGGGAAGAGTGGTGAGCTGGCTGTGCACTTAGGTTTTAAGTGTGCATGTCTCTTTGGCCGGCTGTCTTGCGACGGCCAGCCAGACATGCGCATTTTAAACCTCTCTAACCCAGCTATATTAGCTTTGTTAGAAAAAGCACAGTCCTCCAGGGCCTTTGAGAGCACTGAGAGAGGCTCCTAATGGCTAGAGCTGTCGACCGCAAAGCTAGGGAACTGGGTTCTAATTTCCGCAGGGACGCTCAACATCCTGTGATTCTAGGCAAATCACTTAATCTCCTCGTTCCTAACAAAATGAATGTTTCTGTCTGTACCACAACTGGTGATCATGTAAAATCACTCTCATACCTTCGGGTCGAGTTTGCGCTATATAAAACTCACAAAAAAGTCCTGGTCCTTCTCTCATGCTGGTTACCACCATGAGAGGAGTACCAGGATTGCTGCAGAACATTTGCTGGAAGTCACGGCATCTGGAGGAGACAGAGCAGAACAGGACTGGAGCAAAGATGATGTTGGACGTCGTGCAGCAACAAAGGTAAGTCGTTATTTCTTTTTATTTACACTCACCTTGCGTGCATGCATGCACCGAACACACATTTGCCCACCCCCCCCCCCACTCTGCCTACTTTCCAGCCGCTGCTGCTACCTAGGCCTGTAACAAGAGAGACAGGTCAAAGTAAAGGCAAGGACTAGAAATAGAGGGGAACAGCGTTTACAACGCAACTTTTACCACGCGGTACCTTTACCATGCAACTTTTACAACGCAAGTCGTTACAACGACTTGCGCTGGGGGGCGCTGTAGGATAGGGAATAATCCAAAACCTTCCCTACTATCCACGGGAACTGGAGTTGGAATAGTAAATTAAACTATTCACTATCCAGCGCCCCCCAACGCAAGTCGTTGTAACGACTTGCGTTGTAAAACCTGCGTGGTAAAGGCATGCGTTGTAAAAGCATGCGTAGTAACGACATACATCCGAAATAGAAGGCAAAGGCGAGGAAAGATGAGTCGTTGAACTGCAATGTACTAGAATTCAGCGACGGCCCGTGGAGGGAGTTACGGTGGGGCAGGAGGGCGGGGAGGGGGAGGGGCAGGGTGGAGGTTGCTAAAAACCGGCATATGGATAATTGCAGGTAAGTAAACAATTTAATTAATAAAACGAATTTCGTAGCTCGCACTGCATTGCATTTTGCGATGCAAGGCGCGCTACGAAATTCGTTTTATTAATTAAATTGTTTACTTACCTGCAATTATCCATATGCCGGTTTTTAGCAACCTCCACCCTGCCCCTCCCCCTCCCCGCCCTCCTGCCCCACCGTAACTCCCTCCACGGGCCGTCGCTGCTAGAATTCTATTTAGAATGGATATGGATAATGTAACTCTTGTAGGGTTGGGCACTTCTTTCTTTGGAACTGCCTTGCTGCTCATCCCCTTTGGTATTGCTTTGTTCGCCGTGAGTTGGCAGGGTATGCCCAGACGTGGGTCCCTTGCTCACTCTACCACTGGATTCAAGATAGCCTGGCTGATGAGGATTTTGAATCCGAGCCCAGTCCCAGGATGCTTGCTTCCGGTCCAGGGTAGACATGGCTTGGCAGTTTGGGCTGGACTGTTCCCATGAGGCACAGAGTCAGACTGATTTGTATATGGCCATGTCTGAACTGGGGTGGTGGAGTGAGCTAAAGAATGATGATGGATTAAAACTAGATCAGTTGACTGGGGGTGAGTGTTTGATTTGCTCAAACACTCCGTCCATCATCCCCTCTGGTATTGCTTTGTTCGCCCTGAGTTGGCAGGGTATGCCCACACGTGGGTCCCTTGCTCACTCTACCCCTTGATTCAAGATAGCCTGGCTGATGAGGATTTTGAATCCGAAACCGGTCCCAGGATTCTTGTTTCCGGTCAAGGGTAGACATGGCTTGGCAGTTCGGGCTGTTCCCATGAGGCACAGGGTCAGACTGATTTGTATGTGGCCATGTCTGAACTGGGGTGGTGGAGTGAGCTAAAGAATGATGATGGATTAAACCCAGATCAGTTGACTGGGGGTGAGTGTTTGATTTGCTCAAACACTCCGTCCATTATCCCCTTTGGTATTCCTTTGTTCGCCATGAGTTGGCAGGGTATGCCGAGACGTGGGTCCCTTACTCACTCTACCACTGGATTCAAGATAGCCTGGCTGATGAGGATTTTGAATCCGAAACCGGTCCCAGGATGCTTGTTTCCAGTCTAGGGTAGACATGGCTTGGCAGTTCGGGATGTTCCCATGAGGCACAGGGTCAGACTGATTTGTATGTAGCCATGTCTGAACTGGGGTGATGGAGTGAGCTAAAGAATGATGATGGATTAAACCCAGATCAGTTGACTGGGGGTGAGTGTTTGATTTGCTCAAATACTTCGTCCATCATCCCCTTTGGTATTGCTTTGTTCGCCCTGAGTTGGCAGGGTATGCCCAGACTTGGGTCCCTTGCTCACTCTACCACTGGATTCAAGATAGCCTGGCTGATGAGGATTTTGAATCCGAAACCGGTCCCAGGATGCTTGTTTCCGGTCCAGGGTAGACATGGCTTGGCAGTTCGGGCTGGACTGTTCCCATGAGAGGATTGTTTACTTACATGCAATCATCCATATTCTGGTGTTTACCACCCCCCACCCTGCCCCTCCCCAGCCCTGCCTGTCTGCCCCACGGAACTCCCTCCACGGGCCGCAGCTGGGCAGAGGTGTGAACCCTGACCAAGTAGGAACCATATACATAGTCAGGGTAAGCTAGATACTCACTAAAAGATCTGTCTCAACCTCTGGTAGCTTATCACTGAGCAGTCAGGCTGATCTAAAGAGGCAATGTGTAAAGTAGTTGTGCATCACAACACACATTAGCAAAATAAAAATGCCACACAGAGACTTCACAATGGTTTAGAAAAATAGAGTATAAATTGTATAAGTAAACCAAGACCACAATGACAAATATCGAACGAGTGGAAGTTGAAATATTAATTTTGAAAGAATAAAAAGAGTTTTCACACTTAGAAGCAATAAGCGCCAATGGAGGGTTATCTGGTCGCACTGAAGCATGGCAAAGTCAACAGTTCAGGCTGACCACGATCGAGAGCAGGCCCAAGTACAAGAGCCATGCAGGCCCGGTGAACAGAGTACCTTGATCCCGGGAGCAACATCGAGATGCAGGGTGCAGATGAGCGATGTTTCAATCTCAACCCGCAGTAAATTTGATGCATCGATTTTCTCCATGGTGATGTGCCGGTTCTGAAGATGAAGTGCCGAGCGAGATAAGTTCGTTACCAAGGACGATGAGTCGGGCTTCTCCACACAAGCGAGTGGATGCGCAGATCTCACCACACTGCTGCGATGGTGATACACAGTTTCAATACGTTGTGCTCTCCAGGCAATGTGTTGGCTCTGAGAGCAATGCCCAATTCTACTCCCACAACATGGTTGAAATGCCGGTTATGCTTTCGCCCATCCCAGATGTGTATTGTAGACAGGCTGCAGGCACACAGAGTTGTAAGAGTTGAGAAATGTCCACTTTGTAAAAGTGGCATTTCTAAAATAGTAACGTCAAATACAACTTAAACAGTAAAGAGGATTTGCCATTACCATTCCAAAGACATAAAACATGATACGGCCACTCCGTTCTAATCAGGATTTACAGCTTAAATGTTTAATAAGGAGTTCCCAATGTTAACCTATGAGAGGCGTAGGACTCCCAGGAGTAAAAATCAAACGTTGGCTTTTTTTAACTACCAGGACATGCAAAACTTAATAGTACATATCCTACCATTTACTTACACAGCACCCTGCCCTAAGGGCACCTAGCATCCACCTTAGGGGTGACTTATGTGTAATAAAAGGGGAGTTTAACACCATCGCTGCTAGAGAGATTTTCCTCCTGTGCTTCAGATCCATGATTTCTATTGTTCATGGCGAGCTCAGCTCGTCATGAGCACAGGAGCACTGTACTGCATGACGAGCTGAGCTCGTCATGAGCATGGAAGGGGTTAAGGCATGGCAGCGGGTTTAACTTGCCATGTTGACATGGCAGTGTAAACAGCACACACAGGCTCTGCTGTGACAGGCCTGAGACATGTTTAAGGGCCTACTTGTGTGAGTGGCACAATCAGTGCTGCAGGCCCACTAGTATCATTTAATTTACAGGGCCAAAGCAGATGTAGTGCACTGTACAAGTGACTTACAGGTAAATTAAATAGGTCAATTGTGTATGAGCCATTGTGGACATGTTTAAAGGAGAGAGTGCGCACATGCACTTTAGCACTGGTTAGCAGTGGGAACGCGCTCAGAGTCTTAAAGCCAAAAAAAAACACAAGGTCAGAAAAATAGGAGGAGGAAGGCAAAAAGGTTTGGGGTGACCCTTCAGAGAGGGCCATGTTCCAGCATTCTGTATGATTGAGCAAGTGTTTCATTTCAATGAATGTGTACTGCGCTCAATGTGCCATGCATGGGAAACACCTACAATATCCCATTCTAAGTTGGCTGCCAGGATTACTAAAGTTACCCAATGTTCACTGACATTTATTGACCTTATTCTGATTTTACATCTACTCAAACATCTACACCAAGGGTGCCCTACAATGGCCCAGGTGTTCCGAGTCCAATATGGAGTGATAGAATAGCCACTCGCTAAGTAATGAATTCCAACTAGACTCTGTGTATTTAAGTGATCTTTCTGAGGGTATCTTGAAAAACTAGAGTGCATTCAGCCCAGGTAGGGCTGTGTAGAATATCCCAGATCTTGTTCTTCACCCACAATAAAGGGCGTTTATTCAATGGTGCCTAGTCTCCTTATGGTAACCATATGTTAATGGTGCAATGGCCACACTTCCGAATGACATTTGTACTCCTTATGTTAAAACAATTAGACACAAATGACGAAGACATCCTGCTGTTTTACCATAACCAAAGCGCTGGATAAAACCTAAAGTATTCTCACGCCAGATCTAAAACCAGCGATACAAGATCCAGGAAGGATGTAAACATTCTAAAGCTGATCACCAGCGCCCAGAGTCCATGAGCACAAGCAAGGAGGCCACCAGTGACAACAATGATGTTCTTCCCTGTGAAATCAGACCCTCGAGCACCCAAAGAGATCATTCCTCCAGCCTAAAACCCAGCATGGTCTCCCAAAACTTAAAGATTGAGTGGCAGGAAAGGCCAGGTCTACAGAATGTAGAAGTCTTAGCCTCCTATTCAGAGTTGGTAGATTTCCAGAATATTTCTCGAATCTACAGCCTCCATATTTACATAAACCCCCAGAAGTATACACAAAAAGCTGAAGTTTTGATGAGGTTATAGATGTTACTTTAAATTAAATCAGCATATAGAATAATATGCCGCCCTGTGGCCTTTTGGAGGCAGAACCGCTCCCTTCCATTGACCCATCTTGGAGGTACTTATCTTGCAGCCCTGAGAAAGATCACGGCTGGGACCCCCTGACATGAATCAAACCTTTCACCTGCAGTATACACAGGCGTGCTGTAGTTGGGGACTTGGCAAGACAAAAGTTGAGGTCACCTGTTCACAACATGTTTGCCTGTCAATACCTATTTTCTAACATTTCAAGACAGCATGATACACACACCAATTTGGAATTGATATTGGTGTTGAACTTTCAGAAATGAGGTTAAACAAAAACAGATGAAATATGTGTTTCCCCTGGACCCAAAAAAGGCTTAAAATGGCACTGGGTGGGGAGAGACAGAGTCAGAGACAGCAGTAGGCAGAGCGAGGGGGAGAAATAAATAGACAGATATGGGCCAGAAAGAGGAAACAAGAAAAAACACAACCTTCGCTGGGGACCCCTTGGAAGATCGTGGCCTTCAGCACACTTTTCCCTTGCCTTAAAAGTCTCTGCTGCAGTGGTTATGATAGTACGATGCAAACTTTGGAACCAAAATCGCTAGCTCCGAATCCTGGCTGCATACTGTTTATTAAACAGTAGTATGTGGTCTTAGACACATTACGGTAAACCCTCCAGTGACTGGCTCCTTTTACATGGGAACGATTCAGAAACCCGCTGACCTCAAAATGCCACCCCCACCCGCCCACCAGTAGAATGAGCTCTATTAAACATCTAACCATTATCTTCTACCTTAAGGCACGTAGATATGAGCCAATGACATTATCGTGCTGTGCATGGCTTCTCACAAAGCAACGTAGCGTGTATCTGTAAAGGGCGCGTTTATCTGGAGTCGAGTAACAGATGTTCAGTTCTATCAAACTCTGATTCTCGAGCTGAGGACGATGAAAGACTGAGTAGGCCCACATGTATTGATTGGCCAGTGTTCATGGAGTCAAACAGAGTCTCCTGGAGTGAAAACTCAGTCCACTGAGCTACTTGTCCCGGCTCATTATCCTACACACCAATAGGTAGTCAGTGTTGCTGCACTAACGAAGGCTTAGCTGCTGATACACACTGATGTATGCTCACTGAATGTTCTCGACACATTTCGGACTTACTCCTGTTCCACTCCTTCAAACATAACTAACTTAGCTCTCTTGTTATTGTTACGTTGACTTTTCCCCAACATGCCCTGCAACATCCACGTTCCTGTTTACATTCAATCAATTATCAGAGCTAAATGTATTTTTTAAATGGGAGCTGTTAATCTGCTGAAATATTCAAGGGGAGCACATTCCACAGTTTGGGATCCAGGGCTGCAAAACCTCTAGGGGCTTCCTTGCAACACTTTTACACCCCAGTTGCGTCACTTTTGATGACACAGCGGCGGCGTAAACAATGTGCCACGTTGCGGCTCTTTTACACAAAGTGAAGAATCTAGGCAGATGCATCACCTTGTAAAGCCCAGTGCCACATTATACCTGCTCCAGGTATCATGTATGCAGGGTGGGGGAAAGCCTTGTAGAAGTGATGCATTGCCACTTCTAGGATGTCACTGCTCCAAAACCCTACTCCTGCTTGAAACAGGCGTAAGGAGTGATGCAGTGTATGAGGGATAGGCCTCCCCATGCATTGCTGGAGTTGCGTCGTGCTTGTGACACAACTCCAGCAATGCGCAACTTTTGCGCCAACAGATGCGTCAACATTTCTGATGCATCTATCAATCCTTGCTCCATGGTGCACCGTATTGTAAATACAGCGCATCCATGGTGGCGCATGGGTTTTGCAGGCAGACACAGGGAAATTGATGCATCAATCAATCAATCAATCAATCAGTGACACTTGTAGAGCGTGCTACATACCCGTAGGGTCTCAAGGCGCTGGGGGGGGGGGAGGTGCCGCTACTGCTCGAACAGCCAGGTCTTCAGCTTCTTCCTGAAGGAGAGGTGGTCTTGGGTCAGGCGCAGGTCGGTCGGGAGGGAGTTCCAGGTCTTGGCGGCCAGGTAGGAGAAGGACCTTCCTCCCGTAGTCGCTCTTCGGATGCGGGGGACGGCGGCGAGGGCGTGGTTGGCTGATCGGAGGTGGCGTTTGGGTGCGTAGAAGTTGATCCGGCTGTTGAGGTAGCTCGGGCCCTGGTCGTGTAGGGCTTTGTGTGCGTGGGTGAGGAGGCGGAAGGTGATTCTCTTGTTGACGGGGAGCCAGTGAAGGTCTCTCAGATGTCCGGTGATGTTGCTGGTTCGTGGGATGTCGAGAATGAGTCTGGCTGAGGCGTTCTGGATCCGCTGGAGTCTCTTCTGGAGCTTGGCGGTGGTACCGGCGTAGAGGGTGTTGCCGTAGTCCAGTCGGCTGGTGACGAGGGCCTGGGTGACGGTCTTCCTGGTCTCGGTGGGGATCCACCGGAAAATCTTCCGTAGCATGCGTAGGATGTTGAAGCACGCCGAGGAGACGTTGTTGACTTGTCTGGTCATGGAGAGGGAGGAGTCCAGGATGAAGCCCAGGTTGCGTGCATGGTCTGTCGGTTTGGGTGCGGTGCCCAGGGCGGGAGGCCACCAGGAGTCGTCCCAGGCGGAGGGGGAAGAGCCCAGGATGAGGACCTCCGTCTTGTCCGAGTTCAGCTTCAGGCGGCTGGTCGTCATCCACTCGGCTACCTCTCTCATCCCCTCGTGCAGGTTGGCTCTGGCGGAGGCAGGGTCGTTGGTCGTTGGTATACCGATGCGTGAGTTTCTTGTAAATAAGCCCCCTACTGTCCTGTGAGGAGTCTCCTCTGCAAACATTTTCCAAAACAAAGTAAGCATTGCATAGTAATTTTGCGGGAAAGAAAGAGTTCCCAAAGGATTTATTGATCCCTGAGGTAGTGTTAGACACTAAATGCAACGTCTAATCCTGTGCAATACCACCGGTTTGTGAGTAAGTGAATCAGGAATGAATAATTATATTTATGATCTGAGGGATTCCAGCTAACATATGAAATTATGTTCTCATTTACAGCACTGCTTACAGCAATATGAACATCTAATATCCATAATGTGTTTACTGCACAGTGTTTATGAAATATGAGAGCAAAGTACAACGTAATGGAGTAATGGGGAGGCGAAGGTTCAGCGTAATCTGTGATGTGTAACAAGGTAAAACATACAACACGTGTGAATGACGTAGGCACAGACGTCAACTCAGAGGCTCTGGCAAGGGCTCACAAATGTTGCACTATTTTCCAACAAGATGCTTGTCAATTTTCCAGTGGGTCAGGCAATTTGCCCATGGGCAATTAGCACATATGCGATTAGTGGATCGGTAAACATTGCACAATTTGTGATTTTGCAGCTGAAAGAATATTAGAACTAAGGTCTTAATCAGGGTCAACATCTGTACTAAATACCACCTCAAAATTGATGTGGGTGTGGACAAGTGCACTGGCTTTCACAGTGGTGGCAGTGTGGCATCTTTAGGGACTCAGGGACATTGTGTGGGCGTTTTCCCAGTCTGTTGGCCCTGTGTTATCCCAATTTATAACGAGGTCTGAGATAAAAAATATTTAAAATACAAATTCTGAAATTTAAATATTCAAGTCAGTAAATGTACCTTATTAGCAGCGGCAAAGGTGCCTGCGTAATGATAATTAGCGTCCATTTTAAAGAGGAATGTATTTGCTTATTGCAGTGGTATAGCTCCCTCTGGCCGCCCGTGGTGGTGCGTTAACCGCCCCGCGGCGAGCATTGATTGCAGCCCCCGACGGCCGCTGCCCACAAAACTCGGGGCGGCCAGAGGGACCCCCACTAGCTACGCCACTGGTTTATTGTATCCCATGTTGTAGTCCACCTTAAAACTAAGGCAGCTGGAATTCTCCAGCAGTGGGGGCCAAATTATGCGGCAGGCTGACTAAGGACCTAATTTAGACTTTGCAGGATGGAACACTCCCTGAGGGGTACCCTCCCTGTGGTATTACATGTGCCTTTGGATATAACGTACTTGTAATACAGCGAACTGGATATCTGTCATGTTTGTGGTGAGTCTGCCATCTGCCAAGCTCTAAATCAGGCCCTAAATTATGCGGCAAGAAAATGAAAATTATGTGGTGTAAGGAGGCACATTTCATGGTAGTACTACGTACATATTTGGTCTTTCTTACAAAGGCCGACACAGTCTGGGAATAGGCTTCACCTCATTAGTACCAGTACACAGAAGCAACAGAAAAGGGGCCTGTCAACAATGTTTGTAGTGGGGGAGTTTATATAGCAAGAACTCCTCCCTGCAGGTATCCGAGTGCTGCACATGAGCACCAGTTGCTGCACAGAGACACATTCATTCTGTGAGGCAGGTGGAGATGAAGTGATGTGCCCAGAATCACAGGATGTTGAGGGTCCATGCCGCGATTCGAACCCGGTTCGCTCTGGTCCTTAAGCTACATCCTCTCCCATTGGCAAAGGGCCTTCCACTGCACGCAACAAGTGTCACAGCGTTTTAGTAAATTTATGCGGGTGATGGCTTATGGGTCAAATGCAACAAATGGATAATTATTCGGAAAACGCAGTGGGAGCAAATTCGTTTAATTCCGGTGGTTCTGTGTAAATCCCGTGATGACTAAAGCGAAAGCAATGCCAAGGCCTGTAACCGAGGCGACAGCACAAACGCCACGGTGACTTACCGCATCCTGTACGGAGGCAATGTGGGAGCAAATAATGAAAACAAAAAGCCCTAGAAAATGGGAAAATAATGAATGCCCGAGCGATTGCTGGTTATAAATCAGGGAGAGGAGGATAGCCCGGATGATATTACGAAGCGCTCCAGCCTCGGCGCCGCAGTTAGTGGTAACATCAAACGTGCTCAATTGATTTAAAACCTGGTTATGCAGTGACTCCCATTCATCAGGCCACTGGTATGGATCACCGTAACGAAATCAATAGGGCGCGTGGCCTCCTCGTCCGCCCTCATCCCTCAGCGCTCCAGAGTAACCCTCCATCACTTACGGGGGCAGATTTATCGCTAGCCAGTCAGCGAGGGGAGCCCGCTGGGAGCCATAAGACACAGCAAACCCTTGGCCTCGACAAAGTGATCTGCAACCTGATTGGAAATTCATTTTTCTCCAGAAAATTGGAAATTAATGTTTATTTCCCTGGATTGGAAATTCCTTTTCATTTCCCTAGATTGGAAATTCATGTTCATTTCCCGCCTCTCTTACCTTCTGCAACTCTTGCTTTTTCTCAGCTCTCTTACCTAACTCTCAACTACTAGAGTAAACTGCATCCATTTCTCGCTACACATCTATCTCTTTTATTCCCTTTCACCCTCACTCTTTTACCTGCCCCTCTCTGTTAATATTTCTTACCTCATTCATCTGTCGCCTCATTGTTCCTATGCAATCCTCGCACTACCCTCCGACCACCATTTGAGTAGGCTGTGGAAAGTAGAACTGTCCTTCAAAATGACTAAAGGACTTCCCAGCATTCCCTTCCCCCCAGTGATGCTGTGAGTGAGCCTCACCCCACGCATGCATATCCTGGGTGCAGGTCTGCTGATGTTGGTCATTGCCTCGTAGGTTCTACTACACACGCAAGCAGGGCGCTCGATTGTGTCTATACAACCTGCGCCACTCCTGATGCCAGTCATGACTATCTGGACCACTCCAAGATCCCAGAAGGTATGGCTCCATCAAAGGACCTTCACACAAGGATGAAGAACAGCAGAGATCCCAGGCAGTGAATCTCCCAGGCTGCGCCCGCTGAAGACAGAGTACAGTCCTGCTGATCAAGAGCCCGCTTGAATTACACCGACCAACATGCCATCTGCATTGACCAGATGTCGCCAACCAATCGAAGGACTGTAACTGGCTAAACAGCGTCCATCCTATGGAACCCTCCATACTTTACTTCTGGGAGGGTGGGGAGATTCATTTCTATAGAGCAAGCCCCACAGAGTTGGTGCCCACCTCACTACTCTCACCTGCGACCCATTCCCTGGAGTGAACCTTTGCCCTAATCACCTCTCTCAGTACATATTCAATGCCCCCTCCCAAACATCAATTTAGCACAGTTTCAAAACAAGTAACTGGGACCACTCAACATCAGAAGGAATATTAAAGGGCTTTATTACAAAAATCTAAAAATCAAGCGGTGTAGAATAAATACTATGAAAGCTCAAATGCAGAGTTATTGCAGGGTGTTTAAAAATGAGAAATCATTATAAGTTCCAAATGAGTAGTAAAATCAAAAAAGAGTTGGACAGAGTCCGCCCGTAGTAGCTCAGGAGAATCATCAGAACATCTTTTGGCTCACCCTGTAAATCAAGGTGGTCTCATACACAATTCTTGCCTAACCAATTAACTAGCAGAGCAAATTCATCATAGCATGATCGTAAGTAACAACCGTTTAACCAATCAGAATGAAAAACGTCAATACCATAACACATAACCACTATCCACCCCATTTAAGAAAGATCCCAGCATCATCACTGCTACTGCCATCTGGAGATGTTTTAACAAAATAGGAAAAATTAAAAAAATATATTTTCACATAAATGATTAAGGCACGTTTACCCAGTAGAACTACATCAGAAAAAACCTTGGATGTTGCAACATATCAGTAACACTAGAAGATTAATTGAAGTCTTGTAAACATAACTGTCAAAAATCATTATGTCAGATATCTCTGCTTCTGCAGGGCTTGTGAGGAGAGCAGATGTGCAGAGGGACATGATGGGAGGGGATACATGCAGGAGTGAATGACAGAATCAGCATCCATTTTTTCTAAAATGGAGCTTCCACATCAATATGACACAACTAATTTATGTTGATACACACAATTCTGTATCTCATATTAAACTCGTTTCAACTATAATCATATTATTTCATCATTTGCGTATTGGATCCAACTTAAAAATAATAATAATAGTTATTATTTATTGCACTTCAATATACATTTAAAAAAAACCTTCTATATACTCAAGTTTATTGAGAGAGAGGACTTCACAGTTACCTCCATGAACCCTATACACTGCTGAAGGTTTTGAGAACACATGCGCACAGAGAAAAGCTGATTGAAATGGGAGTGGGGTCCTGATCAGAGGCAAGAAGGCTCGCTGCTGGTGCACCACCAGGGGAAACACATTGTGTGCGCACAATAGTTTCCTCTGCTTGACAGAGCACTCGTGCCACTCCCCTGCTGTTTTATTTGTCACTGCTCAAGCCCAGCATCCTCTGTTCAAAAAAGTACTAGCCCACACCAAAAGCTCCAGAGATAGGGTCAGATTTAGGGCCAGCAGCACTCATGAGGGACTACTGGATGTGCTACCTCCCTTGATGATACAGTGTGCCGCACAATATCATCTCTCTTCACACAGGCACCTGGAGAATAGAGTATATCACATGATGGACAACAGATGGGCTATAGACTGCCACTCTGCGTGGGCTTCCAACATGTGTGTTGAGGGACAGCACTTCTGAAATTTATTACAGATTTCATAACCTTCCCTGGATCACAGACGGGAGATGGATTCAGAAACCTTTAGCGGGTTTGGCCAGGGTATGAGTGACCAAAAGCCCACTCTAAGCCCCACCCCTTCCAATGATTTTCCATGGCAGCCCAATCTCTGGTGTATTGAAATCCCTGCCCTATCTCCCAGTCCCACCTTATTTGAGGGATCGTCTCTTCTCCCACACAGTGAAAAATGTTTTCAGATTGTCTGGTCTGGGCTGCAGTTGTTCCCTGGTGCCCCTGCACCAAGTTGTTAATTAAAGCTGGTGTTCACAGGAGGGACCGGTATACAGACAAAATATTGAATCAAAAATATAGAATAGCACTAATATCGAAGTCAAAATATAGAATGGACAAAATATTGAATGGACAGAATATAGTAAACAAAAATATCGAATTTAAGGTAAGTAATTTAATATCGATTTTCATAAATATAGAAAGTCAAAATAGTATATAATATAGGTATTAAATATATCGAGTTTTAAATAGTATCGAATTTTTAAAAGTGTTTTGTATGTTAGTATATGTGGGAAAAGTGTATATTTATTTTATAATTTATTTTAAGTAGTGTATTTTATTTTATTTAATTTTTGCATAATTTAATTCTGTAGCGGGTTGTGGGTTTATAGGGGAATAGGGTGGGAAGTAATTTAATTATAATTAATTAAATATTTTAATTTATTTATTGGTATTTTTTAAATTAATTGTTAATGAATTTTTAATTGGTAATTAATTAAAATTTAATTGACAATTAATTTTACATAATTGATTATTTGATAATTATGTTAATTGTATTAATTTATTTTCCGTAGCGGGTTGTGGGTTATAGGGGAATAGTGTGGGAAGTAATCTAATTATAATTAATTAATTTATTTATTGGTTTTTATCTTGAATTATTTGTTAATTAATTTTTAATTGGTAATTAATTACATTTTAATTGGTAATTATTGTTTATTAATTGATTATTTGATAATTATATTAATTTTCTAAAATTACTTACCAGAGAGGGTTGTGGGTTTATAGGGGAATAGGGTGGCAAGTAATTTAATTGTAATTAATTAAATACTTTAATTTATTTATTGGTATTTATTTTGAATTAATTGTTAATTAATTTTTAACTGCTAATTAATTGTTAATTGGTAATTAATTTGTATTAATAGGTAATGAATTTACATATTTTTGTGTGTTTTTAATTGATTAATTATTATATTATATTAAATTATATACGATTATATTAAATTTTAAATAAATTAAATATTAAATTGGTAATTACTTTTAATGATTTTTTTATTGGTATTAATATTTACTTTATTTTTTATTAATATATGAAGTATTTACTTTCCCTACTGTTGTACTCACTGGAGTGGGAATAGTAATTTTTACCCCTAAGCTATCCAACGCTTTCCCTAATGGTGCACTCACTGTAGTGGTAATAGTAATTTTTACCCCTACGCTATCCAATGCTTTCCCTACTGTTGCACTCACTGGAGTGGGAATAGTAATTTTTACCTCTATGCTATCCAACGCTTTCCTTACTGTTGCACCCTCTGGAGTGGGAATAGTAATTTTTACCCCTAAGCTATCGAACGCTTTCCCTCTTGTTGCACTCACTGGAGTGGTAATAGTAATTTTTACCCCTTCGCTATCGAACGCTTTCCTTACTGTTGCACTCTCTGGAGTGGGAAATAGTAATTTTTACCCCTAAGCTATCCAACGCTTTCCCTCTTGTTGCACTCACTGGAGTGGTAATAGTAATTTTTACCCCTACGCTATCGAACGCTTTCCCTACTGTTGCACTCTCTGGAGTGGGAATAGTAATTTTTACCCCTAAGCTATCCAACGCTTTTCCTACTGTTGCACTCACTGGAGTGGTAATAGTAATTTTTACCCCTACGCTATCCAACGCTTTCCCGACTGTTGCACTCACTGGAGTGGTAATAGTAATTTTTACCCCTACGCTATCCAACGCTTTCCCTACTGTTGCACTCACTGGAGTGGGAATAGTAATTTTTACCCCTACGCTATCCAACGCTTTCCCTACTGTTGCACTCACTGGTGTGGGAATAGTAATTTTTACCCTTACGCTATCCAACGCTTTCCCTACTGTTGCACTCTCTGGAGTGGGAATAGTAATTTTTACCCCTACGCTATCCAATGCTTTCCTTACTGTTGCACTCTCTGGAGTGGTAATAATAGTTTTTACCCCTACGCTATCCAACGCTTTCCCGACTTTTGCACTCACTTGAGTGGTAATAGTAATTTTTACCCTCCCGCTATCCTATGGTAAATATTGTATCTTTTTTTATTAATATTATGTTAATATATAGAACCGGAAGTGGTGGGAATTGTTTTGCGCATATATATATATATATATATATATATATATATATATATATATATATATATATATATATATATATATATATATATCAATCCACAAGTTTTCCCAACTTTCAGAGAGCCACAGCACAGGTAGGATTGTATCATCCGTTCGTTTATTGCAGGAGTTGCATGTACAGTGGAAGCAAGTCTTTGCCAAACAAATGAAAGCTGCCTGACGCGTTTCATGCCCTTTCAGCATTTCCTCAGAGGCAGTGTCCGGATGCAGCGTGTGACACCTGACGCTACTGCTGGAGATTAACTACCCGCCCACATGGGCGTCGGCCCTCTCACAGCCTTATGGGTTTGTAGTCTCTTGTAAATCCCTTCAGTGAGCCGTTCACACATTTGCAAAATTGTCCTTGGTTATTACCCCAGTGGGCTCGGCAGAGTTAGTTTCAAACTGCAACATCTTTTGGCTCCTGCAATCGGCCTCCCGTGTCGCGCTGCTACTCCTTAGTACAGCGCGCCGCCAAGATTAGCGGTTGGGCTCTCCCACGACCGAGAAATGGCCGTGAAAACATCAATCCACAAGTTTTCCCAACTTTCAGAGAGCCACAGCACAGGTAGGATTGTATCATCCGTTCGTTTATTGCAGGAGTTGCATGTACAGTGGAAGCAAGTCTTTGCCAAACAAATGAAAGCTGCCTGACGCGTTTGATGCCCTTTCAGCATTTCCTCAGAGGCAGTGTCCGGATGCAGCGTGTGACACCTGACGCTACTGCTGGAGATTAACTACCCGCCCACATGGTCGTCGGCCCTCTCACAGCCTTATGGGTTTTGTAGTCTCTTGTAAATCCCTCCAGTGAGCCGTTCACACATTTGCAAAATTGTCCTTGGTTATTACCCCAGTGGGCTCGGCAGAGTTAGTTTCAAACTGCAACTGCAAATGATTCTCAACTCACACTTATGTGTTCAGTTGGTATTTGTCTCCTTTCCCTGTGTCCTTTCAGTGATTAATCATTTCACTTTAAAAGATGGCTAAAGTGCCTAATTGTTTCAGGTCAAGTGGTGTGGTTTGAGGTGTGAGCTAAAACTGCTTCCTTTCTACAATACATGTTGTCCATGGAGAGATGAGGGCCACACTGGAGATTGCCTCTACAAAGCCAAGTGTCCTCTTAGAGGTGATGACTACCTCAGTCAAATATATGATGCACACTAGGTGAAAACTTTGTCATACATATGTTGTTATGTGTAAACTGTACACAGCCCTCAGTTGTACACAAACATAAAAGCAGGGTAGGGCGGCGTTCTCCTCCTGAAGAATAGTGCCCTCTTTTGCTTGATGGCTAGAGTGCGTACCACGTCCAGGGAATGTGGTGTCATTTTGGAGGTCAGATTTAGATGGTTGTTGCTTCCGCAGAATAAGGTATTATTTTAAAGGAGAGAGCTTGATTTGTTGTGAGGTGATTGCTAGAGTGATTCTAGCCTCCATAGAAGAAGATGTTATCTTAAAGATGAGTGGTTGTCACCTCAACAGAATATGGTGTTATTCTAAGGTTCTCATTATCGGAAGCACATCATTTCCGATGAGGTCAACAATCAGGGCCCGGGCTGACTACTGGGCTTTTTGGAATGCTGCCGAGCTGGGGGTTGATTTCACTGCAGTGGGGGCTGATTCCGTTACAGGACACCTGAGTGTGCTTTGAAATAAACAAAGCAAAACGAATTTTGTTCAGCACACGCAGGTCCCCATCAACAAAATCAGCCCCCAGCTCAGAATCATTCCAAAACACCAGGTAGCCAGTCCAGCTCTGTCAGCAATACTGTTATATGCCTTATTGGGAATTATGAAGTATGCAGGATTACGGTGGGCCTTTCAGGTTCCTCCTCCCCCCTCACCCCTCCCCCCCCCCCCCCCCCCCCCCCCCGGGCCCTTCCGCTATTGTAGCACAGGAAACAGAATTGTGAATGAGAAATTACAGGGGATTCGGACTTGGAATTACCATTTCCCCATGTAATTCCTCATCAACCTCTGGTTTATGAGGTGTCCTCTGTGGTGAAGGCTGGAGGGTTCTCTTAATGATGTGGGTTCTGGTGCAATTTTCCATTAGAAGTAAAGCAAATCAGGTAACTGTAACGCAGATGTCTTTACTGTCACCCGGAGCTGAAATATCCAGGTGAAAGTCTGGCTAAAATTGACGAAATACTGGGGGATCAAACCTAAATCACTGATATACATGGAACTTCCTCATTTCATAATAGGCCTTAAACTTGTAATGAAACATATTTTCTCCACCTCCAGGTGTACCGGTTCCTCAATATCAGCAATCTGGGGTTGGGTAAAATTCAGCTCATTTACCAGGTCACTTATAATGAAGGCAGGAACGGTTTGCAAAATGTGTCTTTAATCACATAACATGCAGCATTGTTGCACACTTTTCCTTATTTTGTCACATAAGTTAGCTACCTCTGTCTCATACATTGGTCTGCCAACATCCCCATCCCTCCTTCTCGATACAATTTCCACCCCCTTCACTCTCATATGATATGTCCTGCCTTGGCGGGTGGACAGCCTAGACTGAGCTGGGAAACCCTAATTCTACCGTAGGAATGGGGAGACCTTGCCGCTCCTAACTTTGACCTTTTCTTTACTCTGTTGGACCTTGCATCCATGGCGTGGCTTCCCATGACTTTTTGCCTTCAGACCTCCTGTTTTTGTTGACTTCAGTTTTGCTGGCCTAAGGACTCTGGGCACTTTACCACTGCTAACCAGGGATAGAGTGCATGTGCTCTCCGCTTAAAACATGGTAACATTGGCTTATTCCCAATCAGCATATTTCAGTTCAGTTCAAAGATCTTTATTCAGACAATCCTGCCATGAAAGACCGATATAAAACACATGACTGTCCATTATTGTTAAAAAATTCTGCAAAAAAAAAAATCATCAATAGATACACATTTAAAAAACAGCTCAACTCCTCAATCAACAGTTAACAGCAGAGAATACAATAATTGCCTAAGTGCTTGTTCAGATATTGAATGAGCGAGTTGTCAAATTATGGACACTTAAATTCCAATATATACAGTAATACATTATTACAGCCACACAAACCAAAAATTGTCGGCAATAAAAGTAAACCCTCTTCCTCCTTCTGGGAGAAATATTAGCCCATTCATAGTTTTCCTGGCTCTGATAGCATCTCTTAAAAAAGAACATACACTAAAGCAGATACTCGGGGTGTTCAACAGTTGTAATTGAAATAGGGATTCTCTACACCTGCGGTTTAGGTTTTTTCATCTTTGAGGAAGTGCCTACGTATAAAGTTAAAATATGTACAAAAAAACATACTATGCAACAAAGACTGCTCCGAAATGCCATCACTGGGACAAGGTGGAGCAGAACTCCCTGTTGTGACATATGATCTAACAAACACAAAAGCTGCCATATAGTACTTGATCTAAAACAAAATAAGAATGATCTCTATCTCTCCCAGTGAGTTAGTTCAAGTGAGAGATAAAAAGCTGGCTCCAGAGAAGCAAGTGATCTATGATAAAATAGCACTGTGCATTTCATAGTCTCAACTGCAGTCTATTATCTTCATGAGACTGCAGATATAGTTATTTAACCCGAAATTTGTCTTCTTTTTTTATGTTTGTAGGAGAAGAAAAAAGAGAAAACAACCCTAAAGCTTCTAGTGACCTTGATATATAAATCAGACATGGTATTGCATGTCCCTGATCTAAACATTGATGGCCCTTGATGCATTCAACAAACAACGAACATAATAAGGTACATGGCTCCTGTACAAGTTATGAATACCGCTTTTTTAGGAACTTAGATCAATCCTAGACCACAGTCTGACCATTGTCCTCATCTTTACCCCATTGTTGTTTCTCCTTGTAGCTCTCACCGCACAGGGGCACAGCAATTGTTAACTCTTGAAACCTATCCTAATTGAAACCAGGGCCACGTCCTTCAGGTACCTTTAACCCTCTTTTTTGAGCCCGATTGCAGTGAAGGTCACTCTAGCTCTCCGTCACTGCTTCTTCGTTCCGTTACTTACAGTGTTCATGCTTGTAGCCTTGAGCGTAGCACTTGCCGTCGTGTTTTGCATTCTTTACAGCGCTTCTTATTGCCGGCAACTGCTTTGACAATTTCGCTATTCATCTATAACCACCAAATCTTAAAGACAGGTACCCCCTTTCCAGAACTATTTCATCATTGGCTTGTTCTGTGACCATATATAACAGACATTAATCGTTTGCCTTTATTATGTTCCTATCAGAGTAAAGAACTCCCCCCATGCATCTATAGAAGAGCCGTAATGCTAAATTTAGTAGTATACTAGTGGACACTGCAGCCGCTGTTTTTTTGTAAGAATACATCTCACTTGTCTAACAGTCCTATACACTACTGCTCATCTATCCCTTTGCACTCTTCCCTACATCCCTTCTACACACCATCCCTACTTTCCTCTGTGGTTTCAACATCACATCCATGATGTGTTCTCTGACAGTCACAAAACCGCCCCCTCTGTTTTCCCTGAGACCCCATCCAGTGGGTATTCCATGTCCCCTATATTGCCAGATATACAATGCAGGATGGAACCAGTTACAATATCTAACCAATGTAGATTCATCAACTCATATGTATAAATTGGACTATGTATCAGTTTGGGTGTCTGCCATAATGATACACAATGTGACGGTATGCGTCAACAGTTGATGCTGGTGTATGTAATTTTTGTATATATGTATATAGTGAGAATGCTTTGTGTATTTCTAGTTTCTTGCCTTGTTTTTAATCACGGTCTTGTAAATATTGAAGCACTATATGTTCTTGTAATTCTTATGATTAGGACACTATACTGACACTGACATGGATTTTGTATGTATTTTTTTGTTTGCATAGGTACATTTGGAAAATACATCATGGCTCCCTGATGAAGGCTTATAGCCGAAACGCGCGTAGCAATTACCAATAATTTCTAGCCATGTTCTCAGACTAAGATTTAGTTAATTTTTTGTATTAATTTTTTGCACTTTTTTGATTAACTCTTTATTGTACAATGAATGATAACATACTGTGACTTAAAAGGAGAAAAAACCCATAAATTGTATATCAAAATATTCACAGCTGATTCCAAATAACAAATGTGTACAATATTATGTATCTATAGACCACATATCATATATATATATATATATATAAAAAAAGGAAAAAACATTTATAAGACTGTTACCAAATAAAATAAATATATATATTTTTTGTACCACGCATATTGTCAATATATAGTCGTTTATGTCTGATGTCAGTTTATGTCCATATGATACCCTTGTTCCTAATTTCCTGTCTTTCCAAATAATATAGATATCCCGAATTAGGAACTGTAGTCGGGGATAACCCCTTCTTTTCACACACCTGATCCAAACAAAGACATTCCAAGATAATGTCTCTGCAAAACATGGCATGAGGATTAACCCAAATGCTAATCCAGAGCAACAGGGGGGGCAAGTGTACCCTATCCTCTATTAATTGCAGGTTTAACGATGCATGGACAATATAACTCAAAAGGGTCGGAGGGAGGTATACAAATCTCCGGCAGATATGATTTTCCTCTGGCTGGAGTGGTGAGACATTTTGATAACCCCAAACCCCTGCCCCAGATATTGCCCCGGTATACATTGGGTGCTATATACTTTTAACGGGGGTGAGATGTTGCCTTTGAGTATGGGACTAGAAAGATTAGAAACGCTCTCTCCGATCCAAGGAGCTTCAAACGGCAGGAGGTCACCTGGGGGGCAGGTGCCTGGGGAATTAAAAGTAATTCCCAGGTAATAAAAATCTCTGACTCCAACCAATGACTGGCCTTTAATGATGAGTCTGTTTCTAGTATTTTTACCAGGCTATAATTTGTGACTTGCCATACTTAGTGGTCAGGTCAAGATTGCTCATGTAGAAAACAAAGCGATCCATTAGCATGCGTAAAGCATTGGGGGTACAAGCCTGTCAGACCACGTCATCAGCTTATAACAGTGCAAGTACCTGGACGCCGGCGATTCTGGGAGTATCAACAAGGCTAGAGATCAAATATGGACAGAGACCATTTATATATATATATATATATATATATATATATATATATATATATATATATATATATATTGTCGCTCCAAGGTTGTCCACCTTTGAGTAGCACACGAGCAGCAGCTTCATTTATGTATAGGTGAGGACGGGGATCCGCTTGTAGATGCCGCTCCGTAATAGATCTGCCCGACGCGTTTCAAAGCTCCATATGCTTCTCTTCAGGGGCTTTAACGGAAGCGGTGTGCGCAACCGCTAACCCACTTCTCCATTTTCCATATGACACACCCACCAATGGGAGGCTCAAATGAGACTGTGTATTATGGGAAGTGTGGTGCGGAAAGCACATAATCAAGTCCTGTATGGACCCCGCAAGTGGGCCCGTCCTCGATCCCGTGTACAGCTGCTGTTTCACTTCCGTGACCCCCAAGGATGACGGGGTGGTGTATACTCCGCGGCTGGACGGCCGCGTATAAATTGTCGCTCCAAGGTTGTCCACCTTTGAGTAGCACACGAGCAGCAGCTTGATTTATGTATAGGTGAGGACAGGGATCCGCTTGTAGATGCCGCTCCGTAATGGATCTGACCGACACGTTTCAAAGCTACATATGCTTCTCTTCAGGGGCTTTAACGGAAGCGGTGTGCGCAACCGCTAACCCACTTCTCCATTTTCCATATGACACACCCACCAATGGGAGGCTCAAATGAGACTGTGTATTATGGGAAGTGTGGTGTGGAAAGCACATAATCAAGTCCTGTATGGACCCCGCAAGATGGCCCGTCCTCGATCCCGTGTACGGCTGCCGTTTCACTTCTGTGACCCCCAAGGATGACAGGGTGGTGCATACTCCGCGGATGGACGGCCGCGTTTAAATTGTATATAATAAAAAAGTGGCATATTTAATTTACTTATAAGTTGCTAGTAAAGGGCCCTACATGTACTCAGGGGTGTAAATTAAATGCTTCAAGTCGGCCTGCAGCACTGATTGTGCACCCACTTAATTAGCCTTTTAAACATGTCTCAGACTTGCTGCTACAGAGCTTGTGCATACAGTTTTAAACTGCCATGTTGATATGGCAATTTAACCCTCTTGCCAGGCCCAAACCTTCCCTTTTAATGTATATAAGTCACCCCTAAGGTAGACCCTGGACATCCCAATGGCAGGGTGCAGTATATTTAAAAATTAGGACATTTCAAAATGTGATATCCGGTGATAATATGACTAATGCTGTAACAAGTAGTAGATTCTCGAATGAACTATATGGAGAACAGTTGAGATTTTGCATGTCTCACAACATTAAATTTTATGTTGTTTTTCATAAATGACAGTAAAAAAGATTCTAGACAAAAAAGTAGGACATGTACTTTTAAGTTTTAAATGTCCTAGTAGTGAAAAACCGTCAAATTAGTTTTTCATTACTGCAAGGCCTATCGCTCCCATTGGATAACATTGGGATTGCCTTCATACATTTTATAAGTGTTATTTCCAATTGGGAGGAGAGTGAACCCCCAAGTTTGGTGTCTTTGGAATCACAATTTAAAATCACAACTTATGGTTAAGTGGGATTTAAAATTGTAATTATGAAAATGCCACTTTTAGAAAGTTGGCATTTTCTTACTTTAGCCATTTGGTGCCTTCTTCCTGTCTCTGAAAACACATCTAGGGTGGATGACATCTGGGATTTGTGAATTCCCTCTAGACTGCCACACACAGAGGGAGATTACATGTGACTGATCGGCCATCCACATCATGATGGATCATCCTGGGCAGGATGGGAGGGAGGAGCTGACTCACCTGAATAGGTTGTGCCCTGTTCCCACACAAAGTGCTGCATACCGTCTCAGGGACATAAAAGACTCCTCTTACTACAGCACCTGAACTCTGCCTTCTGAGAATCTTGCCCTGCCAAGTGGTGTTAATTCAGTCCTGCACCCTTGGAAGTGGGTAAAAAGTACTGTTCCATTGAAAATACATGCATTGACGTTGTTGTATTGCTCAGAAATGGTGCATCTCCCACAACCCATTGCCGCTGATGCGAGGATTGAGTGCATCACATCTCTATCAATGTCGACACATCACTGCTGCTGTGAGTATCAAGGACATTGCATCACCGACAGCACAGAACATGGCCTTCATTCCCGCTGCATCTCTGACTATGTGCGACTTGGAGCCAACACATCGCCTTTATCCCAATGATTGACATCAACACATTGCCTCCTTTGCTCCACGCATCTCAACCTCGACGCAACAGTGAACCAAGGTACTGTTTTAGTGGACCAAAGCTGGTCCCTGTATCCGACCTATGCTCCATCGTGGTCGGCCTGAACTTTTGGGTTTGACCTAGTCTAGTACGACCTGATAGCCCTGGTTGGTGCTGTATCCTTTATTTCAGTTTATTTATTTTAAATGTATAAATTCGGTTTTATTTATTGGGTTTTTGTCATTTTGGTCTTGTTTTGTTCATTAAAGTAAGCTCCATTTTCTAACCAGGTGTGGTATCTTTTTGTGTAGTGTTCTCACTATTTTACTGTTTGAAGTGTTGCACGAATACTTCACACATTGCCTCTTAAGTTAAGCCTGACGGTTCTGTGGCAAGCTACCAGAGAGTGAGCACAGGTTAATGTATGGTGTGTATCTGACTTACCTTGATTGGGTTGTAGTTCCTACTTGGATAGGGTGCATATCTGCCAACCAGAAACCTAATTTCTAACAATCTCAGTGTGCAAGCCTTCTCTTCGCAGTACTGTCTGTGGCCACCACTACCTGATGCACCTCATCCCTGAGCGCCATTGGGCTCATCCCACTCCTTTCCCATACCTACTTGGGCAAGCTCTGTGACAGTCCCTGGGTGAAGTAGATACAATTGCATGTACCCAGCAGGCATGGGTCCGGCTGTAGACTCGCCTAGGTCATGAGGTGCTGTACTCTCCCAAACAGCTACTTGTCCATTCCCCGCTGCACTCTATTTTGCAGGAGCGATAGCCACATCATGAGTATTGCGATGGGGCGTCACATAAATGGGTCATATTTTCCCTGAGAGGTGCTTCTGTGGTAGATTGACCAACAGCAAGGATTGCTAGAACTATTCACCTTTTCTCACATACATGCAAAACTTTGAGACGTAACCTGACTTTCCTAATGAACAATAGAATGTAACCCCTTTACTGTCTTGCTCTCGGCCTCCTCTCCCCGCCATCTCCTATCTCATCTCTACACCTCTGCACAAGCCGAGATGCACCTGAACGCAGAGCAAGCTAGGCTTCGCTGGGATATGGCCCTGGGTAAATCCATTTCAGATAAGGATTAGGCTGCAATGTGTGGGCTCACACGGTCTCTATCCCCTAATGGCAAACTATGTCTTATTCATTTTTTTTGCTTTCTTCAGCAGACAAACAACACACCAGTAAAATTGTGTTGCTATAGGTTGATAGCCCATGATGAATGCGAGCGCTGCCACAGAGGGGGAGCGGACTTCATGCATATAGCTTGGTTTTCTCCCCCAGTTTTGGTATTTTGGCAGACTGACTTCACTACCTTGTCACACATCTTGCACATTACGTTACATACTTCTCCTTGGCCAGCACTGCTATGCCTCCCAGCAGAAATTCCTGATAAACATAAATATTTTCTTGCTCTGGCAGCGCTCCATGCTAAGCGAAGGGCGGCCTGTATATGGGGCGATAGAAGTGTGCCCACTATTTGTGACTGGTTATTGGATATGGCCTAATGCCACAATCAGTTAACAATACACTACTCCATGCTACTGCCCCCAATCAACCCAGAGACTTTTTTTTTTTAATGATTTTTATTGATTTTTGTATAAAATCATAGAGTACATTAATTTACACTGAGAAAGTTCATCATACCCTCCTAGCCCTCCCCCCACCCATTAGTCTGGCAGCCTTCTATAAGAAAAGAGAAGTTAAAGAAAGAAAAATGTACAATATGGATACCCCATTATGCATCGTTTGGCCCCATATAATAACGGTGTGCTGTGCCCTGAAATCAATCACAAAGCTGGCATTTGAAAATAATAAACCAAGTTACATCAAACTAGACACATATATAATAATATCACAGCATAAAAATCTTCAAATAAGAATACAGAGGCCTTTGCCAATTCAAATTCAAATACAAGAGCAGTTACCAATTCCTCTGTCCAGTAACTACCTGATTTAATAGTTAAACCCCATATATAGACTTCACTAAGAGTGACACCAATAGGTCTAGGTTAGGTTTCAAGGAGTTGCCTATTGTTATTATTATTATTGCCTTGATTGTCACACCATTGTCACACCATTCCTGTAGCGGAGCCCAGATTTTCAGACCAGCAGTGCGTTTCCTTCTACCTTTCCCTTTATAGATTGCAATTTCCAGCTTAAATGCGGCTAGTAATCTGGTGAGCCATTGCTGAAATGAGGGTGCCAGTTCATCTAACCAGGCCGATGTAATACACATCCTAAAAACAGCCATTGACATAAATATAAATTTCGCCCCTTGTCGATTCCAGTTTGGGTCAGCGGCTCCTAGAAGAATCATTTCAATAGTCAAAGTGATGGGATTTTTCACAACCGCTGATATAAACCTCTCAATATCGAGTTTCAGTTGGGATAGGCCGTCGCAGGTAGCAAAAATATGTATACAGTCTGCATTCGGAAAGTGGCACCAGGGACAGTATGTTCCTTTACCCGAGCCCCATTTTGCAATTTTGTCATTAGTATAATAGTTTAGTTGATAACAAATAAGTTTGTGACATTGCCATTGTTCTTTCAATTTCAGCCGGAGGTATACCAATTTTGTTTTCCCATTTCGAGGCTATCTTTCCTATATCATCAGGTGCTGAGTTACTTAATAGGATATATATTTCACTAATGGTGTTAACTTTACTGGATGACAGTGCCTCAAATATCTCACATTTAATGCTGATAATTTCACAAAGATTTCTTTTTGTTACGTAGTCCCGTATTTGTAGGTATTTGAAGAAGTCTCTGTTGTTAATTTGATATTTCATTCTTAGTTCCTCAAATGTGTGACCCCAGAGTTACTCCAAACGCAACATATCTGGGGATTTCTATCACCGCGAAGCTAGAAGATATTGTAGATATCAATGTAAAACCTGTTTTAAGGACAATGCAAAAGGCTCTCCACCGACTAGATAACCTGCACCTTTCCCTGATTGGTAGAGTAAATGCCATTAAAATGGCGTTTTTCCCTAAATTGCTGTATTTATTTAGAGCAATATGTCTAGAATTCCCGGACTCCTGCTTAAAATCAATGGAACACACTTTCTCAAAATGTATTTGGTCATATTCCCAACCAAGACGTGCATTAAAATTCCTTACTTTACCAACGGAACGGGGGGGCCTAGGCTTACCAAATTTGCGGTTCTATTATTGGGCAGCAACCCTGATTAACAGTCAAGAACTTCTTCAAATTGAATTAGCAAATGTAGCATTACGGGGTGTGCAACCATCTATTTATAACCTATTGTTAGGTGAAAAAAACTCTGGATACTTATGGCGTCATCTACACGATAGCTATCACAAAAAAAGTAAAATTTAAGCTGCTTCTACATTCTTTTAAAATATTGCAAAAAATAGGAAAACTAATGGATATTGGGCGAGACTCATACTATACACTTTTTAAAGATAATCTAGATCTGCCCGCTATCTTTAGGGAAAGCTGTATGAAGAAATGGGAAGCAGCCGGAATTACACATTTCGGCAATCTCTGTTCTTCTACGGGGCTTCAACCCAGAGACTTTTGGGTGTCGTTCCAAGACTACATGTTGACGCAAACTCTGCCACTGTCCACTGAAACCTGAGTGGACTCTAGCGCTCTTTTAATGTAACTACACCATTGCCTTAAGTGATCTCCTGTTGTTCTATTTTTATTTATTGAATGTATTACTGGCAAAGGTCTACCTGCTATTCACAAAGTGCCACATGAACTGTGAATTCTCTTGTGCTTTCTCCCTATCTCACTGTGAGGTAGGAGTCTGGGAAAATCACTTAGACTCCCTGTGCCTTCCATAAATGTAAGTGTCCTTAACTGGTGCTCCTGAAAAGCACCTGTGTTGATGATTAAGTGCCGGTGCTGAGCACCAGAATCCACAGGCTCAAATTAAGCACTGACCTGTAATCATTAGCAGGCGGTTTCTGAGTTCATGTAGATGGTTGGTGGGATTAATAAGTAAGGTAGAGGGAATTCACTGGTGTTTCTTACAAAGTACATTTGCTATGATCTTTGAAAGAAGGTGTGGACAATTTGAAGAAATACAATAATAGAGATTATGACAAACACAAGTAGCAAGTAGGCTGTGTTCTGAGAGTGGACGTGAGCAGGGCTGGCAAGCAGGAACGTGTCATTGCAGAAAAAGAGAGCTGACAATCAAACGTTTTGAGAGAAGCTCGATTTTCATGCAAGGTTTTAGGAGTATAGGAGGCTTTTTCAAATAGCAACAATTTGAGGATACAACACTGCAGAAAGAAACAACGTTATTTGCATGTGATATAGTGCTCTATAAGTTACACGTGAAAGGTACTAGATTCAAATGGACATTATATCCACTGCTCAAATACCGAGTATTGGTTTGAAGTGTGAAGTAATGACTGACTGCATATGTTAAAGTAGGAACCTTGTGATAGAAGTTAATAAATGGTAAATAATGCAAAGATGTGAAGGAGATTCTGCACATGCTGAAGCAGATTTCTTCTAATGTTCACCCTTAAAGTTTGGATGCCCCTGGTTCAGCATTGCATGAGGTGAGGGAGACGAGACTTCTCAGACAATGAAGTGCATTCCCTGCATTCCTGTTGGTGGGAGGTGGTGGTCCAGTCATTGAAGTGAAAGGGTTGGAGACGGAAACAGGAGTGAAGCCTGACGTCATGCATTACATGGTACCAACACCCACAGGGACCTGACCTTGTTTGCATGTGCTCCCTTGGCTCCTTCATGGAAGTCTCTTCTTGTCACTGTTTTATTTAAAGACCTCAAATGCCTGGCCTGTGGTTAATACTGCTCCTGCTCAAATGGCCTTTCAGAGGCAGCTGTCATCACAGGCCTGACACGAGCCTCTATTCTACCCCATGCTCAGTTGACTTTTAAAGGCACCAGCTCGCTGTCACCAGCCAGGCTGATTCATACCTGACCCTGATCCAGCCGTTCAGGCCTATGAAGGTCGCATGCGTTTGCAAACCTGACATGATAGACTTTGCGCTAGCCATACAGTCATTTGAGAGGCCAGGTAGCGCTAAATCCATTGTGCTGGTGACACTGGTCCAGCGCCAGCGGACCTGCCCGAGCCATTCTGCTGTCATAAGCCTAGAACGTGACTGTCCCTACTCCAGACATTTATCCTTTTGGAGGCACCGGTCTCTTACAATCCTGCGGGGTGAATGAGTCTTCTTGGAATGGTATCAGAATTTATATAGCGCAAAACTGCCTCCCTACAGGTATCCTGGCGCTTGGTTAGAAGTAACGTCAACACAGCAAGCTCAACTGTCACTGTCCGAAAAGCTAACATGTATTCCTTGGAAAGTGCCAAGTTTTCAGGCTCTTCCTAAACCCTGTCAATGAACTTTCCTGCTGAACTTTTCTTCAGTGGAGTAACATCAAATGATGCCTCCCCTGCAGAATGAGATGAGGACCTCGCAAGTCTCCCATATCCTACCGATACTCATTGGCCTTGGGTTGGTTTCCCTGGGGGATTGGGGACACCCTGTGCCGCAGGGAGTGCAGGGCCTCTTTTACACTCATGCTTCTTCCATCCGGGCCAATGAGAGACAGAAGACTATTATTACAAGCAACATTCATGATCTTCTCTGCCTACTTGCCTTTCAGAGACACCAGCCTGACATTTGATTGACCTTCATCCAGCCCCTCTGGATCTTCAGAGCCATGGGTGTGGGGACAAAACGCTGGCCCCTGCAGCACAGGTCACACCTTTCAGCCCAAGGCCAATGAATATTTGCGACATATAAGAGACTCAAGGCCCCTCAGCACATTCTGGAGGGGGCTCCATCATTCTGCATTGTGGCACAGCTCAGCCTGACGTTTGACAGGCAGTCCTGTGAGGAGAGCTCAATTTTTCTTTACAGCAAAGGTTCTTTTTAGCTCTGCAGCACACATTATATCTCTATTCAGGCGTATTTGGTTGCCTCTTTCTTTCAGCACATTTCTAATTACCTATTTAATAACTGTAAGGCGAAGCATAGCATTTCTGGCTAATATTAGACATCCCAATTATCTTGTTAAAGGGTCACTGCTTTCCTTGCTAAGTCTTTTAAAACACATAATTGCGGATTTCATATCTGCTCAACAACAAAGGGCTCTGAACAGTTAGCGTGTAACACAGGGCTGTGACTTCTGTCTGCAATCATATTAATGGAACATTTAAAGGCTTACATGTGTGGCGGAGTAGCTGGAAGCGAGCTCCTCTAATGGTTCACTTCCTTTCAGGGAAAGTACTGGGCTGGTACTCACTGTACCCTGGTTACAGCCCACTGGAGCTGGGTCAAGACTGATTTGCATATATCTGGGTCCAAACTGAGGTGGCATGGTGTGCAAAATAATGATGGATTGGAATGCGGCCCAGAGTAATTACCAGTGGCTGAGAATAATTCAAGTATTCCACCCATCACTTTTTTTGTATGCTCTGATGCGTCATCCTAAGTGGGGAGGATATACCCAGACATGGGTCTTGTGCACACTGGGTCACTGGAACCTAGTTTTACCTGACTGTGGAGCTAGTGTGACACTGGTCATGGGTTGCTTCTGTTCCAGTTCAGGGAAGACCTGACTTGACAGTGCGGGTTGGACTGTTCCAATTGGAGCAGGGTCAAGACTGATATGCATATAGCTGGGTCCAAACTGAGATGGCACGATTGTCAAAATAACAATGGGTTGGGATGCGGCCCGAGTAATTATAAGTGGCTGAGATTCAAGCATCCATCATTTTTTCATTTACTTTGACAAGATTAAGCAAGTCACCCTTGCCGTGATGGGCAACGTGTTTGTTCCACTAGTTAAGCTACCCAAACTAATGCTGAGCTCACTGCAATGAAAACCGTATTTTTCTCAACTGCATCTTTTGCAAATATCATGGGTTGCATGGACTGCAAGTGAAACAGCAGCTTTCCAGGTGTGATGACAACACTGAAGCACGACCAATAATAGCTATTGGAAATTGGTACTTCTAGGTCTTTCTTTGCATACTGAGCACTCACTGCAGTCTGTTTTTTTATGCTATTGATTGTGCTTACTCCTTTAAGCCATGGTTGCTCTCACCCATCCTTCATCCCCAGCCCGAGGCGGATGCAAGGTAGGTGTAATGACGCCAATATCAATAGGCGGAACACCATAAAGAGAACTTCTGGACTGTGGAAAAGCGGCTTGCGTTGTTAACACATTTTCAATTGGAATACGCTGGAAAACATAGAAAATGTGTTATATTATTGTCATGCACTGCATGTTTCACTATGTAGCAGCCCAGTGTAAGGTTCTGCTACCTGGCGATGACATAAACGTAGCAGTGATGGAGACAACCATAATCCTCTGGTAAAGGAGGTGTTACACAGTAAAGAAGTTTGTGAACATTATTTATTAAATAAACTGTTTTGAAGAATGGAAAATCTCAGTCTTAATAATTTCTACAAGGGTTTATGACCTCTTAAATCAGTGTTGAAATAAAAGAAATTGTTTGAAAGACGGTAAATTGTTTGTAGTTCACCATTACGTTTGTTATTTTAAACAAAAGTCGGCATTACATGCTTATTCCTTCCTCAACATTTACTGTGGAGAGAAAAACATGAGAAAACATTGGCATATTAAAAACATCTGAAGTACATAGTTGTAAAGCTTGTTTTCTTCTTTTTGTGGTAGCAGACGTGGTCTGTGATTGTAGCCTGCCTTGACTGCTTCATGGTTCATCATATGAGGATAGAATGTCATTAAAACCCACACCACTATTGAAAAATGTTGGAGGGTCATCACCCTTTCCTTTCATACCAAGGGCCACATGTATAAAGCCTTTTTGAAGTCTCAAACAGGCTGATTCGCAGAATCAGCCCATTTCTGAGCGCAAAAAAAGGTTTTTCACATGTATCTATCCCAAATTGTGATTTAGGGCCATATGTATCAAGCAAATTCGCATTCGCAAAGGCCGAAATTCGCAGAATTTCGGCCTTTGCGAATGCGGATATCCTAAATGGTATGTATGAAGCAAAATGTGGTGCAAAACAAGGAATTGCAAAATTTGCGATTCCTTATTTTGCAATTGCATTTAAAGAATCGCAAGTTTAGCGATTCCTTAAATGCAATGTATGAACCAAAAAATAATTGCAAAATGTCCTTAAGGAATCGCAAATTACCACCAACTTCTAGTTGGTGGTAAGTTGCGAATTCCTTGAAAATGCACATTTTTGCATTTTTCAAAGTGCCATGTGACACACATACATGCCCTTAGGGCATGTATGTGCGCCACATGTGCACACATGCATATTTCAGGGGTGCAACAGGGTGTCCTTTGGACACCCCTGCACCCTTGAAATTATTCTCAATTTGCGATTAGCAAATTGCGAATCGCAAATTGAGAATAACTTCCCATTCATTCCTATGGGCCTCCTGGCCCATAGAAATGAATGGGAAAGTATTCCTTAATTGCGATTCGCAATTTGATAATCGCAATTAAGGAATTTTAGGAAATCGCAAAAAAATTCGATTTTGTACATACATACCTATTTGCGATTCTCAAATAGCGATTCCTTAAAAATCGCTATTTGGGAATCGCAAATCAGGTTGATGATACATATGGCCCTTAGTAACCTGTTACCGAACCGAAATTTGGGTTTGCGATTTGGTATTAGGAAGGGGCGTGTTTATGGCATCCCTTTCTAACTGCGAAACGCACAAAGTGTTCTGCACACTTTCATACATGCTGTTTTGCAATTTCCTAATTGCAAGGATTCTCAATTAGGGAATCGCAAAATATTTTCTTCGTACATTTAGCCCCATGTCTTTTAGAACACATTATATTCATGATGCCCCTGACGACCTGATCATTGCTTCTGTTTGCTCACAGATATGAAGGAAAGTTGGTTGAGTCTCTGTTTTTCACAAATGCTTTTCAAGTGCCTGAGTCATGCCACCAGCAGCATTGTAACACCAGACATTTGCACATATTGCTATGTTGTCTTTAACAGACATGACCATGTACCTAGCAATTTGACTACTCATCCATTCTGTGAGATAAGTATATTTTATTAGATGTTAGTAATTCCTTGTAATTCTCTGAAACAGTGTCAGGTACAGGGTCATGGCTTGGCACACTAGGGGCCAGATGTAGGTAAGTAACATTTACCGAATCTTAATTACCGAAAATTACCGAATTTTACCGATTCGGTAATTAAGATTCGGTAAATGTGAGGGGTTGGTATGTAGGGAATCCAGATGTTCCCTTTTACCGAATCGGCAAAATTCGGTATTTACCGATTCGGTAAATACCGAATCGGTAAAGCCTATTGATTCCTATGGGCTTCAAAGCCCATAGAAATCAATAGGCTTTACCGATTCGGTATTTACCGAATCGGTAAATACCGAATTTCACAAGGGTGCAGGGGGTGTCACTTTGACACCCCCTGGCACCCCCTAAACAGGCACAGGTGCCATGTGGCAGGCATACCTGCCCTAAGGGCAGGTCTGCCTGTCACATGACATAGGTGTGCATGCACACATGTGCATGCACACCGGAATCGGTATTTTACCATGGATTTGTATTCCATGGTAAAATACCGATTCTGTAAGCCATGTGCACAAGGTACATTGCCTACCTACATTGCATTTTCGGTAATTTTACCGAATCGGTAAATATTACCGAATCGGTAATTATTTTACCGATTCGGTACATATTACCGAATCGGTAAATTTACCGATTCGGTAATGATACCGATTCGGTAAAATTACCGAAAATGTGCCCCTACATCTCAATAGCCCTTTACCGATCGGAAACGGCCGAAAATCGGTATTTTTGGCCGATTCCGATCGGTAAAGGGCTACCTACATCTGGCCCCTAGGGCACTTAAGTGTTACTATATCATATACTGGCAGGAAAAAACAATCTGAGATTCATTTCCTGTGTTACCCTTTAATATTGCAGCTCTTGAATATAACTGTTTTGCTCCAGGTTAATAACTTCAGATTCTTCCTCTTACTGCTTTTTCCACAGCCTTGACTATTGTCCCTGTAGGTTTTGTAAAAGTATAGGGTTACCCTGTGTTCCTCAGAACCTTGACGCTAAATATTGTATTATACAAAGTGGTTCTGTTAGAGTCCCTTATTACAAATGCAAGAAAATATTTCAATGACACACAGGTGTTAAGAAGTCATAAATAACCATTTATGAAAACGTTTTGCCAAACAAGCATACAGTGATTTCTACTGATGTGCTCTGTAATAAGTGCAAAACGTGCTTGTGACTTTGGTGTCCGTTGTGCGCAGGAACCAAATACCTTTTGGTATAATATAATCCACTGAGACTTCAAGTTTAGATGTGCCGCATTTACTCACAGTTTTGCCTTGATGGGTTAGTTTAATTAATTTCCAAGAGGTTCAAATGTTATTTGCCAGCCTAAGGAAGATATATGCATCATGGAGTCGGTGTCGGCTTTAAGAGCTGGTAGTGTGAATGAAACATATGCTGTAAGAGTAAGGGAATCTAGAATGGGGAGGCAAAGATTGCCTTAAATCCCAGGGGCCTCATTTATGAGGCCCCTTGCGCCATCGGAACTTCACTTTTCATGAAGTTCCGTGGCGCAGAAGCCAGCGTGGTATTTATCAGGCAGCAGTACGCCAGTTTTTGTGGCGTACTGCTGCCTGATAAATATCAGTCCCTTTAACGCAGTGTACTGCGTTAAAGGGGCGTGCAATGGGTGTTGCTGGGGGCGTTCCCAGCAACATCAATGGCCTTTTGACACTGCCCCAGATTTACGAGAAATCGTAACTCTGAAGCAGTGCCAAAAGCTTACGCCTCCCCAGGGGAGGCGTAAGGGAGGCGCAACAGGGAGAAATGTCTTTATTTCTCCTCGTATTTTCTTTTTCTATGTGTGCTGCATTCTGCAGCACACATAGAAAGAGGAAAAGCCTCTTGTGATTATTTTTGTACGGAAAGGTTTCCCTTCCTGTACAAAAATAATCTTCCCCGCAACGCAGGCACCCTTGCACCATTGTGCAAGGGTGCCTGCGCTGGCGCAGGCAGCCCATTGTGCGCTGGCGGAGGGGAAAAGGACAGGAATGCGACGTATCTTATAGATACGGCGCATTTCTGCCCTTTTCTTTTGCCGTAGGGAAGCGCAGCAGGAAGGCCTGCTGCGCTTCCCTACAGCAAAAAGTCATAAATGAGGCCCCTGGAAAGACCCCGTGAATAAATGTGTTGAAAGAGGCTCACTAATTCAGCCACCCCAAACCTCTGGGAGCCTGAGCATGCTATGACTAGAGGTTAGCCAATGTCAACGGGCCCAGTGAAGAAGAGTGGACATACTATCCGCCATCCCATCTAAGTATAGGTGGGGAAAGAACCGTCAGACCCTAACTTTCCATTCTTACCCTGCTCACCAACCTCCTCCGTGGGATGGTTTGTGGCATGCATTTCAGACTATGTTTGAAAGCTTTTGCATGAGGTTACAGTGAGAAAATGAGGCCAGAATTTCAAACTGAATAGCCCCCCCCCATCTGAAAGGACTCATGCTCGCTTCATATACAACAGGATGGTTTGATTTGGTGGTCTGGGAGACACTTTTTATTATTTTACAGCATTTTGGGATCCCAGAGAAAATCACAAATCTGATTCAGAGTCTTTACACAGGTGCCCAAGCTAATATCATTATTAATGCAGCCTCGGTGGGATCAGTGTTAGTTGAGCTTGGCACTAGTAAGGGCTGCCCATTGTCTCCTGCTCTATTTGCATTCTTCGTCGAAACTTTAGCAACCACAATTAGGAATTGTGTCAATAGTTCTCCCCCGTTACTTCCATGGCTAAAATCAAATTATACGCCGACGATATAATGCTGTTAATTAAACCTGATATGCAATCTCAAATACATGCTCTGAAGATTTTTGAGGAATTCGAGGCTCTTGGGGGGTATCGGATTAATAAAAAGAAAACAGAAATTTTGGTCGGTGGGGGTTATAGACCCAGAACTTCATTCTGATATAAGTAGCTGCATTAATAACAGACCTAAAAGATATCTAGGGTTCTTTTTTCCCCGTTAGTTAAAGACCTGTATATGTTAAATTTTGGTCCTCTTCTTCAGAAGGTTTGATCAATGCTCGCACGAGGGAATCCATTACCATTAAATATTCTTGGCCGGGCTGCGTTAATAAAAAATGTCTGTTCTCCCCTTATTTAACTTTTTATTTTCCACTATTTCTTGCTTTTTACCCGGATCTTTTTTTTCGAAAGCAGAATCCTTGTTTTCTGCATATGTCTGGGCCAAAAAGACACCTCGGATAGCAATAGGTACTCTATATGAAGATAAGGAGCAAGGCAGCCTTGCCCTACCAAATATTAAGGATTATTATAATGCATATTTTGCACAATATTTAGCAAGATTTAAGGATCAAATTCATAGTCAGAAGTTATTTATAAATGTTTTCTTTGATCTAATCTGCCTCGAGATTCAGATACCCTCCCCACTTCAGGTACTTAAATCTCCTAAATTCGTTCGTTACAAGACATTAAATTGGATTTTTAAGAGGCGCTCTGCAATGCTTAAAAGATACTCCCTTCCTACTTTTAATTTAGCCACCCCCTTAAATAGTGTATTTTCATTCATAGGGATTGAAATACGTCCCGAGATAGTAGAAAATTGGCAGCGGGCAGGGTTTACCATGTTAAAGGACTTTGTCAGGGATGAATCATGGATAACCCTGACAGACATGGCATCTCTAATTCAGGGGAATTTTTTATTGATAGGTTCATATAATTTGATTTATAGTATTTTGGAACAAATGGATCCCACACTGATTAGTTCACCTACTCAATTATTTAATGACCTTTTTGTGCACTTACGGGAAAGGAAACCTGGGGAGTAGAAACGTTGTTTAATTTCGAGCAGGGAGGGAGATTTAAGTCTTAAAGCAATTAGTAAATGGCAGAGACAGGAAAATCAACTGTTATCTCCAACTATCTGGAAGATCGTTAATAGACTTAACTTTACTGTATTAAGGGGAGCCAATTGGCGTAGAATGCTATTCTTCAGTAAATGGCTTTTGTATCGCACTCCGGCTGCTATAGCTAAAATGTACATTAACAATTCATCTAACTGTTTTAGGTGTTTACATTATGCCCCGGCTAATTGGTCCCATATAATGGCTTTTTGTTCAAACATTAAGGCATTTTGGGATGGAGTTGTTGCGTTTTTTCAAAATCAGTCTAATATTATGATTTCTTCAAATGTTAAGTTAATACAGTATGGGATGAGTCAGAAAATGCGAACAAATTTATGCTCAAAGAATTGGAGGGGTCAGAAAATTAGAAAAAATATGGGGATCTTATTTTGATTAACTGCTATGTAAGATCTGGTAGTGAATAATGTATGCATTCTTTTTATTTACGGCCTAACTATGTTTTCAAATATGTAATTCTGTTTTTGTGGTTTGATGTATGGTGTCACTAAAGGACTTCAATAAAAACATTTTAATAAAAAAGGATGGTCCGAACACATGCAGGTACACAGAGAATTGGTTAAAATTCCTTTCTTGAAAAAGTGACCTTTAGTATTAAGCTCCTGAATAGTCCTTGGCAAAATGTTTATTACGCCTAAGTAATTGGCATGATTTTGGGAATTTTGTGTAATAAAATCTGCTCTAAATTGCCAAGATTTTGCCATTACATTACTCCACGTCACTTAATTTCGGGGAAATATTTTAACATGAGATCTACTGTTTGGGAAATTATGGGCCTAGGGAAGGGATTTAAGACAGGTGCATGCTGGAATTTCAACAAGGGATTATATCCAAGTCAGTTTTTCCGTTATAAGCACGAATGGTCAAAATGTGGTGGGAGACACCCGCTTACTCAGTGCTTCACCATGCTTAACACAGGCGAACAGTAGAGGGTTCCTTGTAATACTCACAGGGGTCACACGCCAGTTAAAATTTACATATTATGCCAATGGGCACTGCTATATTGCAATAGGGAGGCTGCCAAGAAATTGTTTTCGGAATTTCAGGAAGGTTTTTGGCTAGGATATCAGAGTCCACAGTTAAACAGATGGACACATAACTTAAAATCTGTGAAACAAATGCTGGATATTGTACAGGCAAAAGGGGAAAAGAACTGAAAGAAAGGAGAAGAGCAGGACTATTTTGGCATTAGCCTTATCAGATTTAATCATCTCACCTTGGCTGTAGGACCTAAAAAGACAAAAGGTGAATATTGTATTATACATCATCTGTCATGGCAAGAGGGGACATCAGTGAATGATTACATTGCAGAACAAAATAGTAACATGACTTATGCATCAGTTGATGATGCTATCAAATTGCTGAAATTTAGGGGGCATGGTTCAGAAATGGCAATGAGTGACATAAAGAATGCTTTTACCTGTACATCCCACAGATTTACTGTTGCTAGACATGCAATTTAGAGGACTGATATTTGTTGACAAAGTGTCACCAAATGCCTGAGCAAGCTCATATTCGCTTTTTGAAACATTTAGCACTTTTTACTGTGGTTCTTGGCATGGAGATGTGAGCATAAATTGGTGTGTCGCTATTTGGGTGACTTTTTGTTTGTTGGTCCAAAGGGAAAAGGGGAATGTAGCAGAGTGTTACGGTGTTTTCAACAATTGACACAATAACTAGGAGTACCTTTAACTCCTGAAAAGACTGAAGGACCAGAAACAGGCTTGAGATCCTTGGGAATTGTACTAGACACTAATCTGATAGTTAAGTCATTTCTTTCTCCTGCTGCCGCACAAAACACTTTTAGCCCTTTTCCTTAACTCTGTGAAAATATAAAGATTGTACTCTACCTATCCTGCGTCCTCTGCTTTTGTAATGCAGGCTCACTCTCCGCCTACTCAAAAGCCTCTTTTTACCAATTTCTGCACAATTTTGTGGTAGGTCTCTTTACATAAATTGGTGAAATGTAAATCTGGCTGTCCTGCAGATTCTTGCCCACCCCAAATACTTAGGATGATGTCTTATTCTGTTAACCCAGTGCTAAATAAAATCTGGAACACTTCCCTGGAAGCTGGCATATTTCCAGCTGCCTGGAAGCAAGCATTCCACTTGCCCCTCTTTAAGAGTGAATGTAAACCCAACCATTTTAAGTAAATTTTAGGGCTATCTCTATTTTACCTGCACCTTCAAAAATACTAGAGAAACTGGTGAATTTCCAGTTATCTTTTTTTGAGGAAACAAATGGCCTCCTTCATAACTCACAATCAGGTTTTCGTTAAGGCTTCACGACCAAAACTGCATTACTGGAGGTTTCAAAGTTTATCAACTAGAACTCAGATTGCGGCCGCTCAGCCATGGCAATCCTGCTGACCCTATCAACCACGTTTGATACGGTTTCAGACTAAAATATAATAGGACTCAAAGAAGGCTCACTTGTGAATAAAATCTTTTTTGGTAGCAAGATTCCAATGGGTACATCTCCACCCTTTTTTACCTTCCCCCCAAATCCTTTACCATATGGAGTCCCGCAGGGGTAAGCATTGAGCCCGACTTTTTTTCAATTTATATCTGGCTCCTTTGGCGAGCCTGATTTCATTCTGGGATGTAAAGATGATATCATATGCAGCTGACATCCAGCTTTTACTATCCTTTCAGGAACATTCAGAGGTTGCGCTTAATAAACTCAAGGAGTGTTTTAAGGGAGCTGTCTGTTAGATGGAGGCAAACTTCTTTAAGCTGAGCTCTGATAAAATATAATTTTTGATTTTTGGCCCCAGTGGTCCTCCCACCTCAAATCTCTGTTGGCCTGAAGATCACAATCCCCTTCTGGCTCCTATTTCCTGCACCAGAAATCTGGGTATAATCTTTGACTCAACCCTTTCTATTTCTGCTCAAATTAAGAAGATCTTGTGGGAGACCGGCCTGGTATATGATGTCCACTAATGAAAGTGGGCACCTTGCACCAGTCCAGACAAACCTTATGGTGATTTAAGAGGTCTCAGACAACCTTAGAAAGCTATCCAAGTGGAAGATGTGGAGAGCAGCCTTCAGGCTTCGCCTTAAAGGAGTGTAAAGCAGCTTGTTTTACCAGAATGTAATTTTATAGTGTAGATTAAATAAAAGGGAACTACACAAGGTATTGATAAAAATATGTATTTATTACATAATATTCTCTAGTACGTTACAGTATCTCCAACACAGAGATATACACAAAGCACACAATACTATAGAAAAGAAATGCACTAATACACAGCAGGCCCCGGGGGTGTGGGGGGGGAACCAAACCATATACTAAAAAAGTGGTATAAGAATCACGACTCGAGTCAGGACAATGTCAAGAGGATGTAGACTTGCTGGGACCCCAAGGAACCACCCAAGGTGAGTAGATAGGGACCCCACAGAGAGCGTGTGTAGTGTATGAACACGACTGTGTGCTCCGTACAAGTCTATGAGAAAGTCGCTGTTATATTTTTAAAGATTAGGTACCCTTCCTAGTGGACCCTGAAGAAACCCCATGGAAGACAGAAGGTTGGAGAGCCACCCACCAGTGGATACTGTGGTATCTAAGTTACCTATCCCAGGGAAGCTGGGTGCCTAGGTGTGAAGTAGCATTGGAAACCGCAGTCGAACCCATTGGAAAACTTCAGGAAAGTACTGCTGCTGGAAGGGGAGAAAGTGTCAGTGGGAATCCAAACATTGATTCTTGATGAAGAGTACCTGAAAGCAGAGGGGACAGAGTCTGGGTCACTTGAGAGTGACCAGGGGCTCGGTAGACGAATGCGCACCGATGTTGGGTGTTTCAGGAGAGATGCCGATGACCTTGACTCTGGAGCTGTGGGGATCAGGTGATGCTGAGGTTGACCAGGAGCTGGATAAGAGCTGTCCCACGAAGGATGGTGAGTGCTGAGGGGTCAGTGTCCAGCGGGAGCATCAACACGCCTTGGCAAAAGCAACCCAAGCAGGAAGCCAGGAAGATGCAGGAAGAGGACCAGCAAGGTCCAGGAGACTCACCACAAGCAGGGAAGTCAGGGCAAGCCCAGGGCAATCAGGGGAGCCCAAAGAAGATGTAGTTGACCCTCCACAGGACCCACTTGTTGAAGACACTGGAGTCACAGGAGGACCTCGGTCAGCTTTACAAAACAACAGGCCATGGAGCACACTATGTGGTGTGGTTGAAGATCTTTGCAGGAGAAAGTGCCAGAGGTTGGAGCTACTTGGAGCCCAATGCACTTGCTACAGAATTGCCAACAAGTGTTTGCACTTGCAAAAGTCCGCAGTGCTTAGCCCCCATGAGGGATTCTGACCTCAAACTGGGTGAAAGGGCAGCTCGGGCCTCTAGGGATGTAGGAACCCATTTTCTGGGTTGTTTATCCCTTTGGAGTCCGTAGGAGCTCTGGATCAGCAGACTTGTCAGCAGTGTTGAGGTGCCTGCGAATGCAGGGTAGTGACTCCTTCACTCCAAGGGAAATTATCTTCAGGTGTCTTGGATGCTCCACAGGCCCTACATAGACCCTGTATGGTGCACAGGCTCAGATGAGGCAGCAGACTGAGAAGGAGATGAAGTCAGGCCCAAACGAAGTCCAGCGAAGTCCAGAGTGCCCAGACGTTCGAAGTGCAGTGGTTTCAGTTCTGAATCTTGTCCACGATCAATCCAGGCACCTACACTCAGGTAAGCTCTTAAGTACCCTAAGGAAAGGGTTGGTAAGATTCAGGGGAAGGTCTGGACAGGGGGAAGGTTACTCCCATGTCCTTTGTCCAGTTACGCGCCAGAGCTGGAGCCAACAGCTCCCAGGACAGGTTTGAACTGGACAATGCACTGGGACACCAAATGTGTCCCTCATGCAGATTTTCATGCACTGTCAAGCGCACCACCCAGCCCTAATACACTACATCCTGTCTAGGAGGTGGTCACCGCTCCCTGTGACACGATGCCTACTGTCCTGCCTTCCCCTGCTCGAGCTTGGCTCAGCTGCAGGAGGGCAGAAAGGGCCTGTGTTCAGCAGCTACCAGTTTGTGCTGCTCAGGACTAGAAGGCTGCTACCGGGAACACTGAGAGCCTAACGGAGGGCTCTCCCGGTGGGTGTAATCATACCATCCACACCAGTAACTAATTTGGGAGGTATGATTCCAACATGTTTGACACCAAACACGATAGGGTTTGCTGCAGCCGTTTTCGAGATGGTCATCGCGCGGTCACGTAATGCCTCTCTATATTAGTATATGGCTGCTTCACTGAAAACCCGGGAGAATGGACTCCATAGGTTGCAGGAGTGTCCTGCTCACGCAGGGGCACCCTCTCACTTAGAACCAAGCACCCTGCCCCCAGGATTGTAAAGCCCTTCTAGAGGGGTGATTTATAGGTTTTAAGTGCAGTGTCCCTTAGATATAGTAAACCTATAACTTAAGTGAGTGGTGCATTCACCAACTTACACAGGCTGAAATGGCAGGCCTGTAGGTCCATTTTGAATGGTCTCTCATCAGTGGCACAATACATGGTGCAGACCATGGGAGACTTCTGGGGTACCTATGCCCTGGGTACATGGGTACCATATACTAGGGTCTGACAAGGTTACCCAAGTATCCAATCGGGGACGTACCTAGGTACATAGCAGAACAGTTTAGGGAGAAAGCAGATAGACTGGAGTCCTGATTAGCAGGATTCCAGTCAGACTAGTCAGAAACAGCATTACATCCAGCAAAAAGTGGGGGTGCACATGCAGAAGGATCCTACAATCCTACAGAGCTCATCAGCTTTCTTCTCCAAACTGAAATCCTTAAGGAAGCTGCTGCACCTTGTTTCTGAGGATACATGAAAAACGGTGGTTCATACAATTGTAACCTCCCGCCTGTACTATGTTAATAATCTTTATTTAGGCCTTCCTACTTTTCTAATTAAAGGCTCTAGTTTATTCATAATGAATCAGCTAGACTTATTTGGCGAGTTTCTTTTCAACAGTCTATCTCCCCTCCCAACTGATGCAGCTACACTGGCTCCTGGTCACTGAGCAAACTAAATTCTAAGCCCTCATGCTGGTGTTTAGAGCATTTGTATGGGAAGGCACGCTCTACCTGAAAGACAGACTTTGTCCGTATAAGCAACACTGATCGCTCAGGTCAAATAATTTACTCCTGACGCAGGTTGTTCTAAAGTCAGACAGGGAGGCAGCTCCTTTACAGTCCTAACTGCCAAACTGTGGAATGCTCCACCCATCTACACTCTGTAGGACAACGTCAGTTTCTATTTTAAAAGGAGAATTAAAAACATTTCGGTTTAACAGTGATTAACCCATGATGATATCAGTCTTCTTAAGCCATGAGCACCAACACGCTTCTAATAAAGCAGCTGTGTGCTTTACAAATGCCTTTTGATTGATTGAGTGATTTGATAGCAAAATGCTCAGAGGATGAGGTGAAGGAAATACAGGTATGTTTGGATAGAGTAATTGGTTTGAAGAAGTCAGAATGAAGTAGTGTGGCTCACTGGTTAGAGGCGGCAGACCCGAGAGCAGAGGACGGCCCGGGACCAGGGTTCGATTCCCGGCGCGGCAGGTTTCTGGACCAGGGTCAGCGGACCCGATAATTCTCTCGCCTCGGTGCCCACTCTGATCAGCGATCACACTCGCAACTCTGGGCATCAGCTTGCCTCATCTTCACTAACGGCCCCACCAGACCGCCGGGGATGCCTGGTCTCACCCTGGAGACACCCATTAAGGGACCATCTCTCAGGGAAGCCAGGAAGGGTTTCGCAGCAGTCGAAGCGCCTTGGGACCCTCCTGGTAAGTAGTGCGCTATATAAATGCCTATACATACATACATACAATCTTTGATAGATTCAGAAGTTGTTTGGTTCTTTTAAATTTGCATGCAGAGTAGTGAGAGCTGGGAGGACCTTCTTCAGGAGATTATGATTTTTCTATGTCAGGAGTAGTTGTGCCTCATCATAAAATACTCATTGCCATGGCTGTGAGAGCTGATTTATGTATTTGGAAAAGATTTCTGGAGGATTGTAATGGTGTCTTCATACATTTTTTGGAAGATGACACACTTTGGCAGGTTCACATTTTCACGTACTATTCTGCAGGTGCAAAAGGTTTGGGGATTTTCTGGAACTGGAGGTGGCGTGCTGAACAGTGGCAAGAGCTTTGGTGGTCCTAAGGAAGTGAATAATACTGGGCTGACACCTTATCTTGTTCTCTGTGGAGGAGATTTTAGAGTCTGGCCCCGGGAGCGGAAGAAGAGAAGACAGCATTGCCATCTAACATCTGGGCATGGGAAAGTGAGAGTAGTGGAGTTGGTGGATAAATCTGTTGTGAACTGTACATGTAAAAGGTATTTGCAAGAATGGCGCAAATTGATATAATTTAGTTGTACCAGGCACGGAGAGGATGGTTTGGGTTACAACAAGAGACAAAAGTAACTGCTGGTCGGTATTTTATGTTTGATTAAAAAACATTTGTTCAGAATTGGGGCTGCAACTGAGGTGGCAAGGTTGGATTTGACATGACAAGACATCAGGAGAATTGGGAGATGGCATTCTAAGGGCCCGATTCCGATGTCGTTTGAAAGGCCTGCAAATCAGATTTTGCTTTCCCGGATCTGATTTGTTGCCCTTGTTTACGACCGAATCGTACACAGGTCCGAACAACCAAGTATGATGCCAAGATCGTGTATGCGCCGACCGAACCTTTTCCAGGACCCAAACCTGTCCATACGACTCGTTCCTAGCCGAATCGTGCCACCCTATGGAGCCGAAGTCTGACAGAGCTAGTATGATGCATGATTCAGACAGCCGCTTCGCCTCGGTCTCAGCGAGACGAAACAGCTGTCAGAAGCGTACTTTGGGGGGCTGTAGCAGGCCCCCCTTCATCCGAGGCACCCGGAATCTGTCATGGGGGTGTACCCATGGGCAGGCACGGCCCGTGCAAGGCGTTATACCGGGGCGGTGACGTCAGGCAGGGGAGGGTCAGGATGGGGGGGTTGTAAAATGTGGGATATGGACCATTACAGGTAAGTACCGAAAAAAAAAAAGAATTTCGTTGCCCACGCTGCATCGCCAAATGTGATGCAGCGTGGGGTACTTACCTGTCCATATCCCACATTTTACAACCCCCCACCCTGACCCTCCCCTGCCTGACGTCACCGCGCGTTACAACGCCCTGCACGGGCCGTGCCTGCCCATGGGTCCCCCGATCCAGGCATCCACAGTTTGGTGGGCACCATTGGGTGCCCGCCACAGGGTGTATGCTTTTCCCCACCCCCACCATTTTGCTATGGGAGCCTGTGTGGATGTCTGTACACAGGCTCCAATAGAGTTCAATGAGAGTCCAAGCGAAACGTGTCCATAAGCATACAGCTGCATCCTACTCCCTTGTTCGGACTCCCGGAGCACATTTTGGTTGGAAAGTCCTCCGGATCCGAGTCGTACGGAGGACTTTCCTATTGAGAACGGAATTGGGTCCTAAGTGTTGTGGGAGATATGTTAGGAAGTAACTAGTGCTTGCCACTCTTGTTTTTGGTTGTGAAATTAAATTATCTGTGAATTTACTATCCTATTTTCTCTGACACAGGCTGTATTCATGGCCTGGAGACATGAAAAACAGTCACTTTGCTGGTGGGACATTCATTGGTGAAATGGGCAGTGGAGTATGCAGACCAACAAGCCCATGGTTGGTCATTGGGTCTTCAATGTTGTATTGGCTCATACCAACCACTCCAAACTCTATAGGCTGCTTAACATGTTTGCCGCTTTCTGGTCTGTCCCCTTCTTACAGTTCCCGTAGCCATTATTTCTAGGCCGAGGAATTCCCTAGGGGTTTATTTTTTGTTTTCCAGTTACTCTTGGATGGGCAAGTTTGGGGTGCTGGCCAATGAGTGCTCTTGGCTTCCAAAAACATCTCCCTGTACCATTATGCAGTTTAGCTTAGTATACAGTGACTATTATTGTTCATCCCACATACACTTCTTTGTGCACTCTATTGCAATATTCCCCTGCTACACACAACTTAATTTCTGATTCTGATAAAGTATATTGGCTATTGACCTGGAATGTTCGGGGTTCAAACACCATACAGAAATGGTACATAGTACACTCTCCCCTGATTTTCTGGAAAATACAATTTGCTGTTTTACAGGAGACACATGTAACTCACACTGAGATCCCACGCTTGCAGCGCAGATGGTGGTGCCAAATCTAAGGTAACACTTACTCGTCCAATGCTAGGGGGCAATAATTTGGTCAATTCTGGAACCCAGTGCCAAGTGGAACAGCATTGCATAAACACAGAGGGTTGATATGTACTTCTGCTGGACAAATCAGGTGGTAACCAACTAATATTAATTTAATATTGACCATCCAACATACTTGGCAAATATTTCAGCCTGCTTAGCAGAATGTCACTCAATCAGAACGTTCACTCACCACACTACATCTGTTGTCAGCTTTACATCATGCTAAAACACTATACACCTGGCTATAGCATTGGTGGCTAGGCGATATATGGTGCATTTGAAACCCGATGCACCGGGAATACTATTATTCTGCCATCAATTATATGTATTCTCTCTTAGATAGATTTGTATCCATGACTGATTTATACTTTTTACATGCTCCATTCGCATAGTGGCCAAAGACACTATCAAATCATAACCCTTTGATGACAGCACTCTCCTCGGGTAGAACCTGTACCCCCATCCCACCATGAAGCATGTCACTCACTACCTTGGAGGAAGTTATGTTTTGTCAATCTATGCAGGAACACATCGACCTTCTTTCGTGAGAATGATAATACTGTGTCCTCCCACATAATAGAAAGGAAGGCATTTAAAGTTGTAACCAGAGTTTGCTGTATACAATCAATGATTGGAATGAGACAGATGCTTAATCAGGAAATACTGTGCATTGAAGCAGCTCTGTGTGACTTGGAACCACAGCTTCCTATCGGTCGTGCACTTATCGCGCTTCTTGAAAACCAAATATTACAATAAACTTGAAGTGCTTCATGCCACCATTATTTCTCCTACCTCTCAAAATACATAACGAAGGCGATCAACCAAGCTGCTTACTAGCTGAATTGGTAAAACTCGCTTCTCTTCAAACTGTTTATTTGAAAAGTATTCACCCTCTAGGCGGTGTGGAATATACTCAAACTGAAATTAATCAATCCTTCTTTAGTTATTATACACAACTGTATCAGAATGTGGCTGATCCCTGTCCTGTGGACCTCTGTGCCTCTTTTTTTACAAGCTCTGTCCTTCCCTACAACACCTACAGAAGATGATGAGATGCTGAGTCACCCGATTACACTCCAAGAGATCAGTGGGGTCCTGTGGGATATGCCACACGGGTAATACCATAGAACGGATGGTATTCTGACAGAATGTTACACCTCATTCTATGCCCAGTTAGCTCCACGCCTTCTGGTGGTATATAAAAAAAATCTTTCTAAGAGGGTTCACTACCCCCAACAACTCTTGAAGCGATAATCACAGCAATACCTATGCCAAGTAGAGATCTCACCAATGTGGTCTGATAGTTCGCATTCAATCTTTTTTGTTGTTGAAGTAATTCTTTACTGATAGTTTCATGTGCATCGCACACATTAAGCAATAAAGTGTAAAACAACAAGTGAATTTACAGCATAGGTACTTTATAAAGCTCCAACCTTCCATCAGCATAAAAAAAATTAAAACCCTTGGGCATGGTGCATAACTCTCCAGCTAAGAAGAAGCAGGATGGACCTCCATCAACAGACTCAGGACGCCATCAGAAGCCCATGTAACTCATCAGGCATATATGTAGCGAAAAAAGGCATCCACCATTATCAGTCAGGGGGATGGAGAGTGAACAAACAACTGCCGGATCACCGTCAGGCATCTGGATATATCCAATTAGGACAGTGCTCATTAGACCAAAAAAGTGCCCCTCCTCTAGTCCAGTTCTCCCTATGGTTGCAGAAAGGGTTCTCAAACCTGGATGTCCATTTGATCATTGCAGTGGCGTAACGATAATTGAGGGGACCTGCCTGCCAGGTACGTGGAGGGGCCCCCTCTGGACTCTATTAGGAGCTCTCAGGCCGAAGTGCAGTGCTGAGGGCCCCCCTTGAGCTTGAGGGCCCGACGCACTGCGGGGATGAGTGGGCCTGTGTTACACCCCTGGGTCATTTCTCTTATAAATGACACGCTCATACTCTGCAATTTCAGCCAGTTCTAAGACTATTCCGATCTTATATGCTGATATAAAACTTGTCAAAGTCTTAGCCTGCAGACAACTCCCCAAAATGACATGTTTGATCCACCCAGATCAGTCTGGTTTTATACCTGGATACAATACTTCTTTTAGCCTTCTCAAGCTTTGGGATACTATAGGCCTCATTTATGAGGCCCTTGCGCCACCGGAATGTCACTTTTTGTGACGCTCCGTGGCGCAGGAGCCTGCTTCATATTTACGGGGCAGCACTAAGCCACTTTTTTGCCTAGATGCTGCTCGTAAATATTGTTCCCTTTAACGCAGTTTTCTGCATTAAGGGGCGTGAAATAGGTGTCGCTTGGGGCGTTGCCAGCAACATCCATTGCTTTTTACCACTGCCCCAGATTTACAAGAAATCGTAACGCTGAGGCAGCGCCAAAAATTTTCGCCTTCGAGTTTTTTCTTTTTCTATGTTTGCTGCATTCTGCAGCACTCATGAAGAAGGGGAAAAAGCCTTTTGTGATTGTTTTTGTGCAGGATGGTTTCCCTTTCTGCACAAAAATAATCAGCCCCGCAACGCATGCACCCTTGCACCATGGTGCGAAGGTCCCTGCATTGGTGCACGGAAGCCCATAGTCTGCCGGGCAAGGGGAAAAGGACAGGAATGCACCGTATCTGATAGATATGGAGCATTCCTGCCCTTTTCTTTTGCCGTAGGGCAGCACAGCATGAAGGCCCGCAGAGGCACTATGTCTAGTTTCAGAAATGCATGCTGTGAGCAGTCTGTATAACCCTCAATTTGGAGAAGGCTTTTGCTTCATTGAACTGGCAATATATGCATACCGTGCTGGGAAAAATTGGTATCTACAGTTACATACGTAAATGGATGTCTATGCTCAAACGCCACTGGTGAAATGAAAACGGGAAAATGCATCTCGGAATCCTCCCACATTCACAGAGGCACCTGACATGGATGCCCTTTGTCGCCCGAGCTGTTCGCCATGGCTATAGAGCAGTTAGTGACCCACCTCCATTCACTGGGTGCTTACTGGGGCATATCACTATGTGGCGAACGCCACATGAGTTCCCTTTATGCGGATAACATCCTATTATATTTACAAGATAACAGATCTCTCTAGCATCATTCCTGCACTTGAGGACTTGGAACACATCTCTAAACTGGTCGAAGTTATGCATGTTTCCTCTAAACCAGAACTACAGCCCAGAGTTAACATCACTACTAGTAGAGCAACTGCTACAGCAACCTATGACTTTTCTTTACGTGGGAATAAATATCAATCATACAGCTGACAACATATGGGACAGCAACCTGCGTAAAGCACTGTATGGTCTTAGATCACAAATTGTGTTTTGAACCTCATTGACCTTATCAGTAATGGGGCATGCATTCCTGTTTAAAATGATCATGCAGCCATGCCTATTAAACTATTTTACCGTTTTGTAAACCTCCCACAGACAACACTGCGTTTCTTCTTTAACAACCTAGACACCATGAAAGCATACTTCATCTGGGTCAGAGGTCGGCAAAGGGTAGCACTAACAACAATGTAACTCCCAATTACAGCAGGGGGATAGGACGTCCCAACATGGAAAAAATTACCCAGTAGCCCAGTTGCTATGGGTAAGTAGCAGACTGCGGGGCTCTCCTTATCGGAGACTGGTCTGCAGGGCATACACCTGACCAATGGTGTATTGCAGACACTACTACGTCTTTGGAAACAAGTCAGGTGGCACATGCTGTTCTACAGAACACTGCACTGGTGAGCTTGACACGAATGCTGATGGGCACCAAAAACAATCTCCCTTATGCCCCAGCATCCCATTATTGGGTCGCCATTTGCATGAGTTCAGTCTCAGGACTACCCGGCTACATGCCTGGTTGGACTGTGGCATAGAGACAGTGGGGTTTCTCGTTTCCAACAGGACTTTGATGTCCCACGAGAACAATTACGTTCTTACCAAAAAACAAAACATGCTTTATATGACCTATGGTGCATACACGCAACCAAACTGCCTACTTACCTTCAAACAACATACTGTATGGGTGAGGCCAGACATGTAATTAAATCTACAGTGCTGTTGCTCAATACGTGAATCTTACCTGCCAAAAACTGTGGGAGCAACGGGAATGCAATATGTGTAGACCCCTACATGGCACGGAATGACCACAGATCCCTGCGCACTCTCATACAGCGTTAGTGTAACAACTGATCACGTTTCACATACCTAACAAAGCCTACCTCACACAAAATCGCATCCATAGAATATGCCCCTGCATTACCTCTGAATGCCCCTGATGCAATCAACCTGAAGCTGACTTTCCCCACATGATTTGGTCCTGTACTTCACTGCAGCTCTATTGAGACAGAGTCACATCAATTCTAACTCAGTCCACTGGACACGAAGATCAAAACACGCTTGAGACTAGTGTACTAGGTGTTTACTCACACCATAAAAATTACATAGCACTTGGAAGCTTCATTGCCTTGGCTTTATTATTAGCTTGAAGCACTACCACCATGAACTGGAAAAAATATCTCTTCCCCTTAGTCCTTGTGCTGGCAAACAGTTGAAGCTAAATTGTTAAACATTGAGAGTGGACATCTCCATAGGAAAGAACGGTCAGGCCAAAGAAAAAATCCCAGAGCCCATAGCTGGTACACCATGCTGGTAGCTTTTCACTCATAATACAAATAATAATAGGCCCCCATGATACCCTGGACACATGTCGATTCTTTTTTAATCTTCTACCTTTTCTGTTATCACACCACTATCTAAATGCTATATTGCAACAGGCACTGTAGAGTAGCTCAACAGCACTACATTGACCATGTAAAAACTAGTTGATTGTAGTCAAGATTACTGACAGTACACTATTAGAAGAGGCAATGTTGTTACAATGGCAAACTACAAAAACTAAAATTAGAAGCTGAAGGGTTAGGGTGTGGGGAAAACGGTTAATTGAGTTTAATGTTTATATATGTTACATCCATGAGATGCAAGAAAACCTTATAAAAAACACAACTAAAGGCCTCATTTCTAACTTGGTGGAAAGTGTACACCGTCACAAACATGACAGATATCTGGTCCGCAAATTACAATTCCATTATACACTATGGAACTTATAATACAGCAAATGGGAAATCCATCACGTTTGTGACGAAGTATCCCAAGTATTCCAAGATTGTAATCAGGCTTTTATGCCCACATGCATCAAAGTAAATTGCATTCGCAAACGGTGCGAATCACAATTTTCGGCTGTTTGGGAATGCAATTTACAAAATTGGGATGCATCATGTTTTACGAAATTTTAGAAATCGCAATCACGTTGCGATTTCTAAAAATGCGATTGCAGTTAAGAAATCGTTATTTGAGATTTCTTAAATGCAATGCAAGAACATTTTAAATTTGCGAATTCGCAAATAGGGAGAGGTAAAATACCATGAAGTTGACCTTCATGGTAATTTGTGAAAACTTTAAAAAATGCACAAAAGTGCATTTTTGAAAGTTTCATTTTACACACACACATGCATTTGGGGCATGTGTGTGTGAAAAATGCACTTAAAGTTTTATTTCAGGGGTGCAGGGGGGGTCCTTTGGACCCCCTCTGCACCCTTGAAATTGCATTTCCAATTTGCGATTCGCAAATTGCTAATCGCAAATTGAAAATGACTTCCCATTCATTCCTATGGGCCTCAAGGCCCATAGGAATCAATGGGAAGGGATTCCTTAATTGTGATTCGCAAATTGTGAATCGCAATTAAGGAAATTTAAGAAATCGCAAACAAAATGCGATTTCTTGGTGCATAGCCGTTTGCGATTTCTTAATTGCGATTCCTTAATTTTCGCAATTAAGAAATCGCAAACGGCAACAATGATGCATGTGGCCGAAAGTATCACAAATGCACTCAAATCCATGAATGTACAATATGCTGAGAATAATGTATCCATAAGTTTGTAGCCTGAATGGCCACAAATTTATAGTAAATTTCCATTGATACCTTTGCAAATCAAAATATTAAAAAAAGATGCAGCCCCTCCTATCCATGGCTATGGCATATGACCCAAGTTGAAGGAAGCTTCCCTGTCATCTGATGCCTTGATGAATCTGCCCTCTTCACTGAAGCTTGTTTGGTTGCATCATCATGTGTTTGGGGCATGAGGGGTTGGACAATGGACTGGAAGAAATCAATCACACTGAACCTGCTGTCCTTCTCCACATCAAATAATACATTTACAAAGGAAACACATTTTAACACATTTTTAGAGTAGTACAAAAAGGAGTTAAACCTTTCTTTATGTTGGGGGGGGGCGCTATTGTGCCGACTGCAAGATGGCCGCCATCTAGGGAGGCTCCATGGGCCGGACTGATAATCCGATAATTATCGAACTGAGCTGGTGGGTGCCGGACGACTTGAGAGGTCACCGGAATACCCTGACAACTAGCGGAGGTGACCCTGGAGGTTTGGAACCCCTGCGTTGCTGAGAAAACACCTTTATATGCTACCGCTGCAGGGCTCGCCTTATGCAGCAAAATGACGGCCCTGTGATTCGAATCCTAACGGCAGTGTCACAAGCGGAGCTGGCGGGCGCTGAGAGCCCTGGAGAACAGGAGCGGGCAACAGAACACCACGGCTGCCAGCGGGAGCTCTGTTGATGGCTGTGAGCCTCCGCGCTGCTGAGAGAACACGCATGAACATTGCTGCTACGGGCCTCGCCTGGTGGGACAGAGTGGCGGCCCCACGATCTGTATCCTAAAGGAAGCGGCGCGAATGGACTGCTGAGGCTGGGAGGTAGGCACTGTGATGACCCGCACCGGAACTGGTGAGGGTGACCGCTGCACTGTGGACTGCGATGGACTCAATCGTGTGCCCTGAGAGCTGGGTGAGCATTGTAGCACTCAGTGAGTCTGTAGACTGAGAGGGGTAGAGCTGCAGCGTACTGGTAGGCTGCGACCACAAAGAGGTGGGATTCGGCAAAGCGGGAGCACCCTGCCACATTGCTGACCCGTGGCCTGAGGGGTGAAGACACTGCAGTGGGGCAACATGAGTGGTAGTGCCCAGAGAGTGGTTGAGTCAGGGCTCGGACCTCCCCACGATAATCGCATCTGGGTGCGATTGTGCTGTGCGAAACCTGACACCCATACTACATTGGTGGGCCCGGGTGTAGTGCCTGAACTTATCGTCAGTCTAGAACCCCACCCCTTGCCGGGGAAGGCCGGTGCAATGGAGTGCCTGGCACGGGGGCTACCAGTGAGGGACCCCTGGAGGTGGTGAGATGACAAAGGCAGATCTGAGACACTGGGTAGGTACACTAGGCCACCCACTGCACCTGGCCTGGAAGGCACATATGCCTCCCTGCAGACCAGAAACACAGCAGCCAGTGCTGCAGTGGCTCGCGCTGCGCAGGGCTGCAGCTGTGAAGTGAGACCATGGGCAAGACAGACACAAAGCAGTCCAAGTTTTGTTCTGAGCAACGCAACCCCCCCCCCCTCCCCGGGGGGCTCCCACCAGAGGAAGAGCAGGCGGAAGAGGTGGCGATATCCTCTACGCAGCCATTGGAACCCAACATATGGGATATGTTCAAGGAATTCAAGGAATTAATCAGTCGCTCTTGACCATAAACCTCAAAATCGATTAAATGTCTGACCGTCTGGATCGGCTGCGAAACAAGGTCTCGAACCACGAGGAGCGCCTTACCAAGGTCACACAGTAGACATCGGTGCTGGAGAATGAGGGCACCACCACCTGTGAAAAGCTGCTCCAAATGGGGAAGGTACTGTAGGTGATCCACAATAAGAACGAAGATCTCAAAGCGAGATTGTGCCGTAACACCTTGTGCATAATGGGGTTACCGGAGACAACGGCCATGACGAGAGTCGAGGACTACGTAGAGGAAATGCTCAGAGCGATGTTTGGGGACACTCTTTCCAAGATCTGTATAGTTGAGTGTGCACATAGATCTCTGGGCCCGAGACCACCACCAGGAGCACCGGCTAGGCCCATCATTGCGCATCTGTTAAACTGCAGGGATTGAGATGCTGAGCTGCGCAGGGCAGGAGACCTACAGGACACGAGGTATCAGGGAAACGCAATCTCCTTTTTCCCTGACTTTACCTTAACGGTGCAGGCTGCAAGGAGGGATTTTGTGCCTGTGAAAAGACTACTACAACAGCTGGATATCAAATACTCTCTCCTCTACCCCTCAAAGCTCCGCATTTTTCATCAGGGCAAGACGGTCTTCTTCATAGACTCTAAGACAGCCACTACATTTTCCTGCTCCCTTAAACAGTCCGCACCAGCCGTGCGGGGGAATGGGGAACACGATGAGGGAGGCACCCTAAACGAAAATGACTAAGACATTGGGTGAACAGTAATGAGCAGGTAAGGCAGTAGAGCATTTGACTGAATGTGGCTGCTCCCACAAGACATTTGGACTGTTTTCTCTGCCGCTGGGTCCCGGGGGCCCGTGTGGGGTGCCTCAGAGCGGAGAGGGGAGGGGGTTCTCCCCTTTTTTTGCTCCTGAACATAGCTTCTCCAGCCACCCAGCACACTACTGCTGGGGCTTCCCCGTGCACCTAGTGCCTCCCACAGGGTTAAATCCCACAGATGTTCAAAATGTTGACCGCTGTGGGCCGTGTTTTGGGTACTGGCTTAGCTATCAGCCAGGTTTGTGGGCTGTAATGGGAGGTGGGTGGGTATGATGGGTGGGGTGCACACAAGGTGTGCTGTTGAGTTTTCCATGTTTTTCCCCACTTCTTATTTCTATTTTCAACCTCTTTGGCTCTGCTTCAGCATCAACTTAATATGCCAGGATATCAGCACAGCATGACCTGAAGGGACTGGAGGGTGAGCAAGACTACTCATGAAAGGGATGTGATCAAAGGAGTAACATGGAATGTGCGAGGCTTGAATGATTGCCGTAAGGTGAGACTGGTGGCGGCATATCTATAGCGGCATGGGGCGGACATCTGCTTTTTGCAGGAATTGCACTTCACTAACAAAGACAGTGAGCGGCTGCAGGCGGGATGGATGGGGGAGAAATTTGTATCAGGCTACTCCAACTATGCCAGGGGCACAGCTATAACCCTCAGGAAAGAAATTCCCTGGAGAACGCGCGCTGCGCTTTGCGACCCACAGGGGAGATAGGTAATTGTAGCAGAGGGACCAGGAAGACAGCCAGTCCACCTAATGTCGGTCTATGGACCGATTGTGGATGACAAACAATTTTTCAGTAAAGTCTGGAGGTTGACAGAGTCACTTGAGCCCGGAACTGTCCTGTGGGAAGGAGATTTTAATGTAATACCAGATGCGAGCATGGATAGATCCGGCGACTCTCAAAGGCCTCATCCCAAGGCAGCAGAACTGTTTTGAGTACTAATGGAAGCCTAGTCATGGGCTGGTGGACTTTTGGCGACGCAGACATCCAGCTAGGTCAGAGAGTAACTGCACATCCTGTGTGGGCCCTTCATGGTCTAGAATAGACTATTGGCTCACGAGATATGACATGGGCATGTGGGTGCTTACTGTTACGCATCTGGCCCAATCCATTTTGGATCACTGCCCTGTGGTGCTGCGGTTTGCGTTACCGGATACGGCACATACTCCTTTCAGCTGGAGACTCCCCGCCTGAGCACTACGAGACCAGACATTTAGAGAATTGATCCATGCCGATATAAATGAGTACTTCGAATTAAATTGTGGTCCGTGAATTCGCCCTCGGTACTGTGGGAGGCCTTTAAGGTGGTAATTCGGGGCAAGTGCATCGCCAAGCAGGGGGGTGTATTGTGCTCTCTCAGAGGGGAGCTCTGGTGTCTAGAGGAGAAAATTCAGAAGCTTGAGCTGGAATACTTTGACTGTAATAGCCCCAAAATACTGGGCAGCATTAAGGCAAAAATAGAGGTATTTGAGGAGGCTGCTTATCGGTAGACGCACTATCTGGGCAGGGGGGCACGGGCGTGCCAATACGGAGAGGGAGACCGAGCTGGGAAAACACTGGCGGGACTACCGAAGAAACTCAGGGCCAGTAGAAATATATGTTGGCAAATTGTGCAGAGACAGTGGGGAGACCATTAGTGGGCAGGAAGGGGTGCAGGCAGAACTGCTTACATTTTATGCCTCCCTGTACATGGCTCAACAGACAGCAGTACAAGCGGACGTACTCCTCCTCTTTGATTCAATTGAGCTAGCCTGGCTGAGTGGTGGGCAATGAAAATATCACAACAAGCCTTTTGAGAAGGAAGAGGTGATCGCGGTAATCCGAGCTATGCCCGGAGACAAGGCTCCCGACCTGGACGAGCTCACTGCCTCATTCTATAAGGAATTTGCACCGCTCCTGGTCCCACACCTTCTCAACATATATGAAGAATCCCTAGAATGTGGTATTTTGCCATCCTCTCTGCGCTGATTGTCGCACCATCCTCAAAGCTGATAAGGGCTCACAGTTATATGACTCCTACGGACCTCTGGCCATGATTAATTTGGACAATAAGATACCAGCTAAACTACAGGCATCTAGCCTGTTCCCCTGCTACCGGCAGTGCTCCTGCCTGACCAGTGTGGTTTTGTGCCTGGGCGGTGCACATCTCACAACCTGCACACCTTCTTTGCGACCATGCAGGTCATTGATGGCTCTTTTTCTGCTGCAGCTGTGTTCTTGGATGCAACCAAACCATTCGATAACTTGGAGTGGCCTTACATGTTTGAACTCCTTTCCCATATCGGTATCAGCCCCCTCTTCCTTAAAAAAATTGTCTTTGTGCTCAGCTCCGACGGCTAGGCTGAGAGTCAATAGCCGGGTCACCTCCGCTATCCCAGTGGCCCAAGGTACACTGTAGGGTTGTCCCCTTTCCCCCCTATTATTCACAGTGGCGACGGAGCCACCCGCGGCCTGGCTCCAACAGCATCACGCCCGGCGAGGCTTTGACTTTACTCCCAGGGTGGTCTTAGTCTTGTTCTATGCGGATGATGTGGCCCTATATGTTTAGCACCCAGCCGAGAATGTAGACCCGGTCATCCGGGAGGTGGTCCATTTTGGGGGAGTGCCGGGTGTATCCATAAACTGGGGAAAATCAATCATATTCCCGCTTAGGACACCGACCCCTTTCAGTCGGAATTCCCACTTCAGTGGGCGAATTCCCCAGTGAAATACTTGGGAATCTGGCTGAGTCTGAATGTAGATGAAATCTGGCGCTACAACTATGACAAGCTCATGGAGTGGCTGGAGAGTAGACTGGGCAGGTGGAGAGCACTTCCTCTATCCCTGGCGCAGCGTTTGCCCATCGCCATATGGTAGTCCTCCCCAAGGTTTTATATACCTTTGCTAACCTGCTGCTCCCCCTCACTGCTGCATTTAGGCGCCGACTCTGCTCCAATTTGATTATGCTGGCTTGGGTGGGCAGACAGCCCTGGGTGGCATGGGGGGTCTTGACGCTACCATTTGAGCAGGGCGGGATGGCGGCTCCAGATATGGAGGTTTATTATAACTGCACTCAAGCACAGTTCGCTTATCATTGGGTGTTCCCTACACTCTTTATGGCACACATTGCCCCGGAAAGCGACAGGTTGGACCCAACACCATTACACATGGCACTGTTTGGACCACCAAGGAGACCACTGCCGGAGTGGACACCATGGGCTGCACGGTATGGGCAAAGCGGGAACTTAGGCACAGAGCGCGCCAGGAACTTTCATTTGCCCCCTCTATCCCACTCATTAGACATCCAGAACTGCTCTTCACTGCAAAGGCAGGGGTGGGTCAAAGGCTACGACAGCTTCAACTTCACACATTGGGGCAGGCATTTTGCCATGGGGTATTTGCCACCATGGACGAAGCGCTGGGTGACGATCACACAGGTATGCTGGACAGGTTCACATATTATCAATTGAGAGCGGCACTGCATTCACTGTATGAATAATTTCCTTTCACACCACCAACATTTCTAGTACTGGAGGAATTCCTGGTGAACTACTTGCCGTGTAAGCTTATCACTCAACTCTACTCTGGTATGCAGCGTACATCTCCTATATGCTCACCCCAGTCACAGCGCAAGTGAGAGGAGATCCTGGGAGGCCTGCTAGAGGAGGAAACGTGTGCATACTGTTGCACGCAAATGTAAGAAATATTGCCCAATTATAGGCTGCGTCTTATTCATTTTAAGTTTGTCCACAGATTGTACAGGACCCCTCTCTGGTTACATAGGGCTGGTTTGAGTGAGATGTGTGTGTTGTCAGGCCCCGGAGGCCTCCTTCCTGCACCTGGCTTGGGAGTGCCCGGAGATGGCTTGCTATTGGAAAAGTGTATTTGAGGTGCTGGCTTCGCTGATAGGCGCTGCAGTGGACTGTTCCCCCTGGTGGCCTTGCTGGGCAATGTGCGTGGAATAGTAGTTGAGCATAGGAAACTGGTGACCATGCTATTGCTCTTGGCGAAGAGGCGGGTGGCCATTTGTTTGGGTCGCAGGTGTAGTCCAAAGCTAACGGAGTGACTGAAGGATGCAGCGTTCTGTCATAATCAACTGTCCAATTACTGGAACTTGATGCCAGCACAGGCATGCCCTAAAGATATTTAGACCCTACCTCCTCGATTACTGATGATAGCGCAGCAGCGTAAGCACAGGTAATATCTATAGGGCACCCTGTATGTCCATATTCAGTTGGAAGTCTAGATATTGCTGGAGAAACTCACCTTGGCTTGAGCTAGAGACAAACTGCTCCCTCCCTTTTTTTGGTTTATTATAAATCTTTCTTTGTACTTCCCCCTTTTTCTATTCCAAAGTTCTTCCCTCTGTAGCGCCATCCCTTCTCCATTGGGGCCAGTGAAGAGCCCTAGAACACATCTCAGGAAGATGGATGCCACAGAGAGCAGCAGAATGCATACAGGGACTGGGATACTGTATTACTTATATGCTCAGGGATTATGTATTGACACTCACGGGGATCATGTGGCTTACAACGAAGCTGTTAACTGTACGCAATGAGCCTTAAAGCTGATATGTCTTTTTCATTGTTTATGTTTATTCCTGTGAAAAACAATTTCAAATAACCTTTCTTTATGTTAGTTGTTTATTCATGTGGCTCTGATGTTAGTGGGAAGTGTACATAATTATGATTCCTATTGACAGGAAGATTAATGCAATGAACTAAATGTGATTGGGCATTTCACCTCTGAATGCGACAACTACATTACTCATCTTTCTCTTGCAGATCAGGCCAAGCACCTGCTTGAACAACATATTTTGCCTCCTCATGCTGTTCATTTAGCTTCCACCGCCCAAAGACTGTTATGCAAAGTCAACAATGACAGCTTCTTCATGGGACACAGAGAATACAACATTGTCATCCCTAAGGGCTCTGAACCTATCCACTTCCTTGCCTTTTCTAAGGTCGACCTTCTACAAGGTATCTTTCTTCCCACAGTTCTATTAACCAGTAGCACTGCTGATCAGGCTAAGACTTACTTTGTCTATGAAAACAGAGCTTATGTTTGGCTGCCTAAGGACTGGCCTGGATCCTGCTGCTCAGTTTACGTTGACACCTCAATTAGGCATTTGCCAACATGACCAACCTCTCTGCATGGGAGAGGACTCAGAGACATTTTAGAGCTAGCCTGATTCTATGCCATGTTGATTCCAAGCTACAGGATGTGTCTGTCAATCTATGTTTCACCATGGGATTGGGGAAGGTAGCAACTCAGTTGCAACAACCTTAGAGTTGATTTCCACCCAATTAGTTTCTCAACAATTGTTTACTTTGCAAATACAATGTTTCTTCATTTTGTCATGGTAGCCAGTGGAGGTGTCTGTACCTTAACTGAATGCTTCACCATTAGCAAAAAAACGATGGATTTAGGCCCATATCTCTGTACTGGGGTGAATGTATGACATTGTTCTGCATCCTGTCCATCAATTGTTCTTTTTGCATTTGTCATCCCGAGTGGGACTGGTATGCCCAGACATTGGTCCCGTGCTCTCCATGCCACTGGAGTCAAGGTATCCTGGCTCATGACGGCTGAAACCCCGAAACTGGTCCTAGGATGCTTGTTTCGAGTCCAGGGAGGACCTGGCCTGGCAGTTCGGGCTGGACTGTTCCTATAGGGTGCAGGATAAAGACTGATTTGCATATGGCTGGGTCCAAACTGGAATGGCATGGTGATCAAAGAAATTAAATGATGGATTTAGGCCCAGATCTCTGTACTGGGGTGAATGTATGACATTGTTCTGCATTTTGTCCATCAATTGTTCTTTTTGCACCGTTATTTCAGACATTTCAGTTGGAAAACTTGAACAAATAAATAAAATGTGTAAAAGTGTCAATAACTTACATAACACTGATGATGACATGTCTTTGGAAGCATGGGAGATCAGGTCAGTGTTGAAAGGCATTTGTTAAGCATACAGGTGCAAGCATGATTAGGCCAATATGAAAATTAGAGAAGGTAGTCAAATATAATCTTATTTCCAAGGCTCGTATTTTCCACTCAATCTCTCACCATCTAGCAAGCTGTAGCTCAGTTTGCGATCAGGATGGCTTCTCTGTTCAATGGTATCAGTGCGACACAATCAAACTGCAGATTCAGCAGCGGTCAGCCAGGGTGTTTTGCCGCAGGCATTCCTGGTATTGCCTCTTGTGCCTTATCGAGAATTCCTGCATGGCATGTGAGGACAGGTGAGAGCAGCATTTTCCCTGTGCCACTGTTAAAAGTGCTAATCCCAGTTATTGCATTTTAAGTATACTGTAACTAAAAGTAGTAAATCCATATCCTCTCTTCATAGCTCAGCCTTTATCCATGCCAGATATCATCTTGCAAACAATGTATCTTATGGTGTAGTTTAAAAAGAAAATTTGAAATCCATCACATAAAACAGGTCCATATTTATGACCCCATTTGCATCACGCTTGCACCACGCAGCGTGGTACATGCATGACATTACTGAAAAATGAGATTTGTGAAGCAATGCAAGGCCACTTACTGTGGCACTGAGTGGTTTCATAAGTCTCAAGTAAAGCAACAGAGCGCAAAACAGTGCGCTGCCTTACTCCGCAGGATCATTACAACGCATGCCATTACAACGCAGCTACTATTACAACGCATGCCATTACAATGTAAGTATGGGTAAGTATTTTTTTTTAATTAATGGGAATGTAATAGTAGTGTAAGTGTTGGATAGTTAGGGGTTGGAATTACTATTCTAAGTCCAGGGGGGTTTAATATTAGGGTAAGTGTTGGATAGTGTAGGGGTTAAAAATATTATTCTAACTCCAGGGGGGCATAATAGTAGGGTAAGTGTTGGATGGTGTAGGGGTTAAAATTTGATTAAATACTTACCCATACTTACGTTGTAATGGCATGCGTTGTAATAGCAGCTGCGTTGTAATGGCATACGTTGTAATGGCATGCGTTGTAATGGATCCTGCGTTGTAAAAGTTTTTTGTAATGGTAGTGCGTTGTTTTAGTTGCGTTGTAATGGCTGTTTCCCCTCTGCACCTGAGAAGCATTCCAGGGCATTGCATGGGTGTTCTCACACAACTCCCATGGTGTTTTATACATTCCCAGATTTACTAGAACTGGTAAAAATGGGAAAGCACCAAAAAGATGCACCTTCCCAGGAGCGGGGTAACAAGGAGGAATATCTTTATTTCTTGTTAGTACTTCCTCTTTCTATGTGTGCTGCTTTCTGCAGCAGACATAGAATGTGGGCTATGTCTCTGAGGAGTGTTTTTGTGTAGGAAGGTGTCCCTTTTCGCTCCCTTTTGCTTGCCCCATAAGGTTCCAATTTGCTTTCTGATTCATCTACAAGGATCCCAGTTGCTGTTCTTGATCTTCCTAAATTTCATAGAGTTTTTTGCTCCCAGGCATTTTTTCTCTAACAGCTGAATTGTTCCTCAGTCTGTCACCATTTCCCCTCCTCCTCAAGTCTCCATTCTGGATTCAGAAGTGAAAATAGACGGCAGCAAGCCTTTTCTGGGCACAAAACTTGGTAAGTGATATTTATTGGGAGTGATTTTAAAGGAATTTTAACCTTCACTCACCACAACACACCTGTGACGCTTACCCGCTCACACGCTCCCCTACTAATTTCGCCAATTCCCCAGTCCACCACAGAGTGTTCCGCTTGTGTGAAGGGAAACGGCGTCAGGAGGTGGGACTCAGAGCAGACGTCAAGAGGCGGAGCCACTGCTTACTTAGTCGCATGGCAGCGTAGACGTGCAGCGACGAGCAAGCAATATGATCAGCAACACTGAAACAATAACAAGTGCCCACGCTCTAACTAGCACACAGCACTTTCCCTACAGTGTACTTTTAGAAGTTTTAATCAGAGAGTTCGGCTGACGGTAATTCTTAAAACAATTTAAGTGATATTAATTGGGGTTGATTTTTAAAGGAATTTTAATCTTCACTCACAACACACCTGCAACGCTTACCCGTTCACACGCTCCCCCGCTAATTTCGCCAATTCCACGGTCCACCACGGAGTGTTTCGCTTGTGTGGAGGGAAATGGTGTCAGGAGGCGGGACTCAGGGCAGAGGAGCCACTGCTTACTTAGTCGCATGGCAGCACGGACATGCAGCGGGCGCGCTGAAGGTGCACCTAAGGCAATCCCGTTTGTGCCCGTCCACGCCCTTCCAGGACCAGGGGACAGTACCCCTGGCCCTAGCATAAGGCACATAAGAGACTCAAAGCACCAACTATTAGCAGTTAGATCACCCGATAATGATAAATGTAAACACTGTATCAGCCTTACATCGGAAACAGAGAATGCCCTAACTGCCTGAGTGAGTTACTCAGTGCGGCGACCTACTAGCAAAGAGAATAATACAGAGATAAACATACTCCTGATGCACTGCAGGTCCCTCCCAAAGCCCTCCTCCAAAATCAATATCTTACTTAGTGAACAACAGCCGGAGGCACTATTCCTTACAGAAACGTAATGTATAGTATGTATGTAATGTATAGGCATTTATATAGCGCACTACTTACCCGGAGGGTCCCAAGGCGCTTCGACCGCTGCGAAACCCTTCCTGGCTTCCCTGAGAGATGGTCCCTTAATGGGTATCTCCAGGGTGAGACCAGGCATCCCCGGCGGTCTGGTGGGGCCGTTAGTGAAGATGAGGCAAGCTAATGCCCAGAGTTGCCGAGTGTGATCGCTGATCAGAGTGGGCACCGAGGCGGGAGAATTATCGAGTCCGCTGACCCTGGTCCAGAAACCTGCCGCGCCGGGAATCGAACCCTGGTCCCGGGCCGTCCTCTGCTCTCGGGTCTGCCGCCTCTAACCAGTGAGTGGTTGCACAAAGACACAGAACCATATGTGGTACAAGCAGTACCCCCAGGATATCATATACTTAGGAAAGAAAGGGAGTACCAGAGGGCCATGGGATTGCCAACATCCTTAAAGACCATGTAAAGGGATGCATTGAACCTGACATTATTCAGGACTGCGAGAGTATAGGATTTGCACTGTCCTTCAACCCCAACATGTTCACTATCAGTAATTTTAATATACAGACCCCCAGGCCCAGTTGGCTCGTTTATCGATTCCCTGACAGACATGACAGCAATGAGGGTAAACTCAGCTGCTCACTTTACTATTCTATGTGACCTCAATCTTCACTTGGAGGACTTCAATAAGGGTGAGGTCCTCAGACTGTTACAAAACATACCAGCCCTACAACATACCCAGAAAGTCACTAGCCCGACCCACAACAAAGGTCACATACTAGACCCAGTATTCTCAAATGAAGCTAATATTTCAGTAGATAACCCTTCCCCAGTCCCTTGGTCAGACGACTTTTTAATCCCGATCATTTGGAAGACAGTAAGGGCTGCCCCCAACGACCTGCCAATAAAGAGCTGGTAATGTTCTTGGGCAAAACTAGACCCTGAAACCTGGTCTAATACACTGTCGATCACCTACCCCAAAGGTGACCCCGAACCCAGTAAAGCTTGCAATACTTTAATGAATGGATTAAAGCATTACTGGACTCCGTTATTCCATACAAATGGAGCTCAAAGAAAGCTACAGTAAAACGATTCCCATTGTATACTCCCAAAATACGAGAAGTTAAGCAAAAATGTAAGAAACTGGAGAGGGCATGGAGGAGGGATTACTGCCAGAGAAAAAGCAAAAATACAGAGAGGCGATTAAAACTTATCAGATAGAAACCAATAGAACTCAGGCCAAATACTATGAGGAGAAAATTAACCAGGCAGCCAATGTCCCTAGGGAAATAGCCAGAATAGCAAAAAAGCTGTCAGTCTTTACCCAGCCAGAAATGTCCGCAGAACTAGCACTTAATAAAAAGATCCTAGACATATACACACCTTTCCACCTAGTCCAGAGACGGAGTATCCTAGCACTAAATTAGAAAGTAGGATAGAGAGAGTGGATCCTCTGGTCAACCTCCCAATCCTAGATCTGGATACGCTCTCTAAACTTTTCACAACAGTTAAATCAGAATCTCCATATGATCCAACACCAGCTCGTTTGCGGCATAAGGTAAAGGAGATTATTTTACAGGTTTTACTGGAAGTTCTCAACTCATCCAGAACTACTGCGATAGTACCAGCAAGCTGGAAACACACCATGGTTAAAGCACTTATAAAAAGCCCAACATCAACCCAGAAGTTTGGAGTAACTACCGCACTAGTGTCACTAAGGGCTGCGACCCTTCCGGAAGGGGAGGGGAGCTCCTGGATGTTTTCTTAATGTTTCAATTGGAGCGATATAACCAGCTAAGTTACATCCTACAGATGTGAGCAAGAAATATGTATTGGAGTAATGGGGGCAGTGCATATAAGTGTATTGATTTATACTTTGATCTTATCAAGCCTCTTTGAAGTTGTTTGTACCCTTTACAAATGTCCTGTCATCTTATTCCTTTTGCAGATGCCATCAGCATTTCGTAATGTGCAGAGGATTTGTATATCCCTGAATACAGGTGACGAGGTTGTATTTGTTCAAACCTGTTTTTTTCTTTTATAAACTTTATAAACGTTATCACGTACTACACTCATGCAGTAGCAATTACTTGTTGTGGTCCAGAAGAAGGCCTAGGATCATTCGTATCCGTCTGGCTGACACATATTGACCCCATGTTTTTCACTTAGAGACATTATTTGTTGAAAACTGTCATTGCACTGTTTTTGAGCAGTGAGAGATACCAATTAAATATTTAGTTCTCTCACCGTTCAATTTTAATTCACTATCTTTCACTAATATGCACTGCGCCCATTACTCCTATACATATTTCTTGCTCACATCTGTAGGATCTAACTTAGCGGGTTATATCGCTCCAATTGAAACATTAAGAAAACCTCACTGAGCTCCCCTTCTCTTCCGGAAGGGTCGCAGCCCTTAGTGACACTAGTGTGTCACTAGGACGAGACCCAGATGATGAAGCATATCACCATTGGTGAGTGATGGGACTCCGTCCTTTTTAAAGATATTTTCGTGCTTGTAAAGAGGTTTACACTTCCCAGAGGCCTAGGGCCCGATGTAGGTAAATCCCATTTACCGATTTTGAAATACCGAATTTTACCGATTCGGTATTTCAAAATCGGTAAATGGGATGTAGGTCCCAACATCTGGATTCGTTACCGAATCCTTAACAATTCTTTAATTACCGATTCGGTAAATACCGAATCGGTAATGCCCATTCATTCCTATGGGCTTTGAAACCCATAGGAATGATTAGGCATTACGGTAATTAAAGAATTCACAAGGGTGCAGGGGGTGTCACTTTGACACCCTCTAGCACCCCCAAAACGGGCATGTGTGCAATGTGGCACACAGACATGCCCTAAGGGCACGTCTGTCTGTCACATGGCAGACCCAAAACGGGCATGTGTGCAATGTGGCACACAGACATGCCCTAAGGGCACGTCTGTCTGTCACATGGCACATGTGTACATGCACAGATGTGCATGTACACAGGAATCGGTATTTTACCATGGATTTGTACTCCATGGTAAAATACCGATTCTGTAAGCCATGTGCTGATGGAACATTGGCTACCTACATTGCATTTTCGGTAATTTTACCGAATCGTTATCATTACCGAATCGGTAAATATTACCGATTCGGTAAATTTACCGATTCGGTAATGATAACGATTCGGTAAAATTACCGAAAATGTGCCCCTACATCTCGATAGCCCTTTACCGATCGGAAACGGCCGAAAATCGGTATTTTCGGCCGATTCCGATCGGTAAAGGGCTACCTACATCGGGCCCCTAGTGTGGTTATTAGACATTAAAATAGAGTTCTTGTGTTGATTTAAGTCTGGATATCCTGTTTGTATGTACCATTTCCATTGTACCATACCTTAACAGTAAAATCCTTTGCCTAAAATGTGTGCAGCAAAAAATGCAGTTATCGTAGCAACCAAATTAAGAAAACTGCTCATTGGCTTACTTATGCTCTCTTCAAAAAGATCAATATCCAATCGAGCCCACCAATAGCCTGGATTGTCTCGCAGAACAAAGAAAGAGATGCAAGAGCCTGCTATCTTGACAATATCTAAATAGATGTGCTACTTGTAAACTTCAGACAAAAACAATAGCCTCTGAGAACGTTCTGTAGCCCATAATTCCCCCAGGTTGATAAATTGCAGCTGCTAATGCAATTTACAAACCGAGAGCACTAATTTGAAATTCTGTATTTGTCCGCCACGGTAATTACATCGCAGAAGACCACTGCTGGCGAGAAGAGACGAGGGACTGCTATTCTCTCCTTATGACAAGAGTTTTAGGTGTTCCTTCAGAGAGCAATAAAGAACAACATCTCTAAGCATTGAATTTATGAACTGGCTGGACAGAGTCTTTGTCAGCAGCGTGAAGCACGGCGGTGTCCGAAGAATCAGATGCTGTATTTTCTGCCGGAGGAGACTGGTTAATCTCAGCAGTGCCGCCATTAATTAATGGGCCCTTGACAGGCTCTTAAATTGCAGTGTAGTGCTGGGGTTTTGAATATACCGCGGTGAAGTTGGATAGAGACTTTTAAAGGGACAGTGTAACATTTTTTGACTTCTTACACAGACGTTCGGCAACTTATAATTTTAGGTCTGGCTGACAGTGTAGCTTACTGTGACATATTGTTAACAATTATTTAAAATATACATAGAGCGTGTTTTTTCTTTACCCAAAGGACTATTTCTCTTTCTCTATATGCTATTGTTATTGGCTAATGATGTGTTTTTCTGCCTCTTATGGAGTGCTTGCATGGAACCCCATGAGGGACTATTTGACAACTGAAAAGAACTCTGAATCATTACACATTAGGGACCTGTTATGTTATGTTACCAGGTCTTGTATAGGGCACAACTGCCCCAACAAAGGGGCGTCCCAGCGCTTTCAGCATCAGTAAGGCGGGCCAAACACCACAACAGAACAACCCCAAAAGAAGACCACAGAGGCTAAATTAATGGAAAGAGGAAGGTTTTGATGGCTTTCCTAAAAACAAGCAGACACTCTATACTGCGTATCTGCACAGGCAAGGAGTTCTATAACTTTGCCGCCAGGCAGCGAAAGAAAAGGCCCCCGCGCGACAGCGAGTCACCGGGGGAACACTGACCAAGTACTGCCCCGTGGAGTGCAACTGGCGAGAGAGAACATGGGGGTAAGCAAATTACCCAACAGGCTAGGCCTAGCGAGCTTCAGGATCTTAAAAGAAAGACACATCTTCTTAAATTGGATGCGTTTCTCCATAGGAAGCCAGTGAAGTATCCGAATGACGCCAGCAACAGGGCAGAACCGCAGGAGCCCCATCTGATGTACGAAAGGCCAAATGTATCAATTCCAAAATTGTGATTCACACCAAATCGCAATTTAGGAAAGGCTAAAGTTGATTTACATTCTTCTAGTTTATGCAGTTAGTGATTCGGAACAAATCAATATTTATAAATACTGAATTGTAAATTGTGATTCAGTGTCAATTGTAATTTGGGAATCTCCCACTTAGAGCCAACTAGGAACACACCCAGCTTATGAAGTATATTTACCTGGAGCAGCAGAAAGATTTTCCCTCCCAGCCTAGTAATTTATCTTTCAAGATGGCAAACCAGGAGCCACCAGAGGAGGTGGAGAGGAAGAACAAAAGAAAATGCAGTGATGCTAAGCTGGAGATTCTAGTGGAAGTATGTGTGACCACCTATTTGGAAAGGCTTCTATTTCTGTTCCTGAGTCCACCAAAAACAGATATGGACCAGGAAATAGCTATGAATAAATGTTGTAAGCATGATCAAAAGAATTGTGGAAGAAATCCACAAGAGGTACTAAGACCTCTGCTTCCGTATAAAGGAGAATGTATCAAGCACAAGGAAGGAGGCATCAGCTGCTGGAGGAGGCCATAGTAATGAACCAAAACACATCCCTATGGAAGAAATTATTACATTTACCTCGCAGTCAAAAGTTGTCGGTGGAGTATCTGCTATTAATAATTCTGTCCCTCTATTAAAGCATCAAAGTTAGTTGTTTACTGTTTACATTGATAAATATATTGCCCTTTGTTTAAATTATGCTTACACATTACAAAATATATATATTATTTACTTAGTTTAATATGATTTTTTAAATAATTGAATGCTATTAGATGATTAAAATGAAGTTTAATTGACATTGTTAGAAAAATTTATTTCAGCTTTTCTTAGAGTTGTATACAGTGCATTATGGTTAATGTAGTCCAACTGGTAAAAAGAAAAAGATTGAGGAAGCAATCATTAATCTTTGAAGAAGTACGTATATGAAATTCCTGTAATCAAAAACAATGAGCATCAATGTGACTATTGCTACTTTTAAAAACCATCATTAGTAAATAATATTTTTTTAAGGTTGAGCCTAGCAGCAGTGCGCATGCGCTGCTCGCTCTGTGAGACTGCTGTAGTAGAGTATGGGAGAGAAGTAGCACTCACTCTCCGGCCATATTTTTCATTGGCTTGTGTCATTGTCTTTCGTAAATGCTGCATGTGGATTTGTTAATAGGCTTGTTAGTCCCTCCTTAGTACGGCATTGTCTTCCTTTGTAACCTCCCATGGCTACTGTCCCCTTTACTTCGGTTGTTACATGGTACCTGGTATTTAGTCTGGAAGCACTATTTACTTTATTGAGTTTCATTTACTGCAGGCCGAACATGCGCGCTGCTTCAGCTGCTTTATCTGGTGTCTGTTTCAACCCCCAAAGTAAAATGGATTTAGAAATGATTAGCGGATTAAGACATGTGAATTCCAGGGAGCACATAATTGTGTGCTAGTGGGCTGAAGCTGACATCAGCACATCTGTGTTACATGTCATCTGCACTAAAGTCACCTGATGGGTTGTTTTCAAAATTGTGTTTTACAACAACACCATCAGCATCAATACCGCCACCACCACCATTACCACCACCACCAATACCACAAAAATACCACCACCAATACCACCACCATCATCAATAACACCACGTCCACCATCTCCCCCACCACCAATACCACTACTGCCACCAATACCACCACCTCAACCACCACCAATACTACCAATACCACCACCAATAATACCACCACCAATACCACCACCATCAATAATACCACCACCAATACCACCACCATCAATTCCACCACCAACACCACCAATACCACCACCACCAATACCACCACCAGAATACAATCACCACCAATACCACCCCCACCAATACAACCACCACAAACATCACCACCACCAAAACCAAAACCACCAATACCAATACAACCACCAATTCCACCACAAATACCAATACCACCAATACCAATACCACCCCGAATACCACCCCACCAATACCACCACCAGTGTCAATACCACCACCAATGCCAATACCACTACCACCACCAATACCCCCACCACCAATACTACCACCACCAATACTACCACCACCACCAATACCGCCATCAATACAACCACCATTACCACCACCACCACCAATACATACCACCACCAATACCACCACCACCACCACCAATATTAGTACCACCAACACCAATACCAAAACCACCAACACCAATCCCAACATCACCAATACCAATACTGCCACCACCAATACCACCAGTACCACCAATACCACCACCACCAATACCACCAATGCCACCACCACCAATACCACCAACAACACCACCACAAATGCCACCAATACCACCACCTCAGCGCCTCTCGCTCACTAGTAATAGCAGGGGCACTGTATGAGGCCAGAGCTACAGCCGAGACCATCCCTCCCTCCCTCCATGCCTGCCATAAAGCACATTCCGCCCTTCACCAGGAGGTGAAGCCAGGGCCCTACTATAGCTGGACTGTTTTTTATTAGGCCAAAGATAGCAATGACATTACGCAATGCCACACTGCACACTCAAATCACGGGGAGAGTAGGGAATAGCTCCCACTCTTCCTCCTGAGCCGTGACAATGTAATCACAGAGCGAAAGGTGTTGGAGCGCTTTATAAGTGTTTATAGCTCTGATCATATGTAACTCTCACTTCACGTCGGTGTAATTTACACTTACACAACTTCTCTACTTCACTATTTATCATTACTTTGAAGACGTCGAAGGCCAGTCTCTTCCTCTGATATTTACAATCTAACAAGTGACTGAGAGGGCCCTTTATTGCAATGCAGTAGGTCTCGCATTTTGCGAGAATTTAACCCCTTGTATGCTCATGACGAGCTCAGCTCGTCATGGCATACAGCGCTCGGGTGCTCATGACGGGCTGAGCTCCTCATGAGCCCCAACCACGGGGGGAGCGCTGGCGCTCCCTCCCGTGAGTGCCCGATCTGAATCATTTTCACGGGGAAGGCAGGGGAAGACCTTCCCCTGCCTTCCCCGCCCCCCCCCCGATTCCCGCATCATCAATGACGTCAGGGCGCGAGGTTCCCTTTCTCCTCCGACGCGCAGGGAAGCCATTTGCTTCCTGCGCGTCGGAGGAGAAAGAGGTAAGTTTTAGGGCTGGGGAGGGGGGATTTAAACTAAAGAGGCATTGGGGGAAAGGAAAGCGTTTTCCTTTCCGTCAATGCCTCTTTAGAGCATTCCTGCTGCACGATCGTGCGATCGTGCAGTAGGAATGCCCACTAGATGCCAGGGATTTTAATATTTTTTTTTTTAAGTTGGGCAAAGTTTGTTGGTTTGGGGAGCAGCCCCTTGGGCAAGGGTTGCTACCCTTTATGGTAGCATATATTGTATCGATGTTTGCCACCTGGGAGGAGGAAGAACATTTTCTTTTTTTTAAATCGGCAACAAAATCGGGCGTTGTTTTGGGGAGTGGCCCCTTGGGCAGGGGCCACTTCCATGGGGGACATTTTAGGCATGCATTTGCCTAAATATTTATTCTTTGGGAACAACCCCTTAGGCAATGGCCGCTCCCCTTTTGGGGCAATGTTTTTCATTTTGTCTGCCCCCTCTGGGATAAATGATAAATGTTGGTATTGTGCAGGGCAGTGGCCCCTTGGGCAAGGGTCACTCCCATGGGGGGCCATTTTAGGTAGCCTATTTTTTTATATGTAGTTTTGGGGGCATTTTAATTCGCTTTGTCTGCCCCCCTGGGGGTGCAGAATTTTTTTTTTTTTAAATTGGGCCAATATGCTTGGCAGTGGCCCCTTGGGCAAGGGTCACTTCCATGGGGGCCATCTTAGGGAGCCCAGTTTATCAAATGTAGTTTTGGAGAGCGACCCCTTATGCAAGGGTTGCTCCCCTTTTGGTGACCTATAATTTTTCTGTATTTGCCCCCCGGGAGGGGCAGATTTAAATGTTTAGAACTCGGGTGGTAGAGTGAGCTAAAGAATGATGATGGATTAAACCGACATTAGTTGATGGGGGTGAGAGTTAGATTTGCTGAAGCACTCCGTCCATCATCTCTTTTGATATCACCCTGTGGGGCAGTTTGGTTGGGTGTCACCTTTGGACATGGGTTACTCGTCTTTATGAGAGGATGATTGTGACCATTTCTGCCCTTTTTGGTTGGCAGAGTAGCAGTACGTTTTTAGGCCTATCTACTCCCAAGGGGGGCAGAAGCCATTAGACACCAGAGTTTTTTTTAATTTTTGTTTTGGGGGGTGGCCTCAAGGGCAAGGGTTGCTCCCCTTTTTCGGGGGTGAATATTTAATTTATACTCTTAGGCCCACCTACCCCTTAGCTTGGATGGTGGTTTGGTGCATTGTTTGCATATGTGATTGTAATGTTTTTTTCTCCTTTTTATTCTAGTATAAAGCTTTTGATTCCTGTTTCTGGTTTCGACAGTAGTTGTTGTGCAGTTTTGCGTACTTGCAGCTTCTGGGTAAGTAAAATATTTGTGTTTGCTCCAAATTAGTAATATTGTAATGTAGGAATGAGTTTTTTTGTAAGAGGTCTCATAGTGGCAGCATATTTAGTTAGTGTTTTGAGCAAGAAATTCTTTGTGATGTGTTTTGCATTGTCTAATGTAATTTTTTTTCTCTTTTTTTAGTGGGTTATTGTTGATCCATTCTGTGTCTGTGCAGAGTACATGGTGTAACTGCTTCTTGCAAGTGAGTGGTATCGTTTTGCAGTGTATAGGTATTTTTGAAAAAGGAGATTTTTGGTCATTGCTTATTTTACATAGTGTTTATGGTTGTTGACTTGTGGGACAAGTTACCTTTATTAGTAATCATTATGGCTAGCCGTAGAATGACTGCTCAGCACGAGGTTGGTATGCTTCTTGAATCTTCCTCTGAGCCAGATTATGACGCTGACAGTGCGTCTGAGGGAGAGGAGGGAGGGGAAGATTCTGGCAGTGAGTTTTCTCTCCACATGGAATCATCGGATGATAAAGGTACTCTCAGTGCAGATGAAGGGTCTGTTTAAGAGCGGGATACTGCTGTGCCGGTGGTGCAAGAGGCATCTGGTTTGCAGCCTGAGGCTGCTGGTCTTCCTACTGGAAGTGCTGGACTCTGGGTTGATCCTAACATGGTGCAGCCGGTGTTGCCTGCCTTTAGCGGTGATGCAGGGTGTAGAGTGGATTGTCCATTTTTTTTGCCTATACAGTATTTTCAGTTATTTATGGATGATGTGTTTTGGGGTGAGATTGTTGAGCAGACTAATTTGTATGCTGAACAGTTTTGGAGGGACAACAGTGATAAACTTAGGCCCCATTCTAGAGCTACCCGGTGGACTCCCACAAATCTGAAAGAGCTAAAGAAGTTTTTGGGTTTGACTTTATTGATGGGTTTGGTAAGGAAGACAAACCTGGCTTAATATTGGCTTCCAGTCCCTTGATGGCAACAGCCATATTTCCAGCTGTTATGACTCGTGATCGGTATTTACTTTTGCTACGCATGTTGCATTTTGTGGATAATTCTTTGGCGTTGCCACGTAGTCACCCTGACTATGACCGTCTTTTTAAGATTCGGCCTGTTCTTGATCACTTTGTTGATCCATTTTCAGAGATTTACATTCCAGGAAAAAAATATCTATTGATGAGTCTTTGGTTTTGTTCAAGGGCTGTTTGGTTTACAGGCAGTACATCTCTAGCAAGAGGGCACACTATGGGAATAAACTGTAAATGCTGTCTGAGAGTAAGACAGATATGTTTTTAATTTTCGTGTGTACACTGGTGGAGATTTCACTATTGACCCCCCTGGTTGTCCGTCCACTTTTGGAGCGTCAGATAAAATTGTATGGGACTGTTCAACAGAGGCCACCATTTGTACCTTGATAACTTCTACACTACTGTACAATTGTTTAAGGAATTGTTTAAAGTGGACACTTTTGAATGTGGCACAATCCGCTCTATCCGCAAAGGTTTTCCGAAAGAACTTGTTTGCAAGAAATTTCAGAGGGGTCAGTGCAGTTCCTTGCGTAGTGAAGAACTACTAGCTGTGAAATTTGTGGACAGGAGGTATGTGTACATGCTGACTACCATCCATGATGAGAGTACTTCACCTGTGCCTGTTCGGGGTCAGGTTGCTGATGTGCACAAACCTGTGTGCATTCTGGACTACAATAAGCACATGGGTGGTGTTGACAGAGTAGATCAGGGGTTGGAACCTTACACTGCTATTCGGAAGGCTTATGTTTGGTATAAGAAGTTGGCCATCCATTTTTTCAACTTAGCAACTTTCAAAGCTTTTATTGTGTTCAAGGAGTGTTTTCCTGTGTCCAAGTTGACATTTCTTCAGTTTCAGCACTCTGTGATATCTATCCTTGTTGTGGAACAAGTAAGTGTTCCTAGATTTGGAGTGGTGGAGGATGTGGCTCGATTGAAAGATTGCCACTTTCCTGATTACATTCCTCCCACATCTACAAAAGACTTTCCCACTAGGAGATGTAGAGTCTGTTGGCGAAGAGGTTTGCGGAAGGAGACTCATCTTTTCTGCCCTGGGTGTCCTTCTAACCCTGGGCTGTGTGTGCCTGCTTGTTAAAGAGCTTACCACACACAAATGAAATTTTGGGAGTATCCATGAGTGTGAAAATGAACTGCCTGGTCTGTATTTTTTAAAATGTTTATTCTATTTTAAGGTTGGCATTAGTGCAATGTAGTTAGTTTCAGATTTTGTGTTACTAGATTTGTATCTATTTGCAAATTTTTTTTTGTTTTGTAAAAAAAAAATTTACATGTGAATGTGGTGCGTGTAGGCTGGCGCTTGGCTGGCGGTGTGCGTGGAGTGGCGCTTGGCTTGCAGTGTGCGTGGAGTGGCGCGTGGCTGGTGATGTTCGTGGAGTGGCGCTTGGCTGGCAGTGTGCATGGAATGGTGCTTGGCTGGCGGTGTGCGTGGAATGGCGCTTGGCTGGTGTGCGTGGAGTGGCGCTTGGCTGGTAGTGTGCGTGGAGTGGCGCTTGGCTGGTGGTGTGCGTAGAGTGGCGCTTGGCTGGCATGCGTGGAGTGGCGCTTGGCTGGCGGTGTGCGTGGAGGGCCGCTTGGCTGGCGGTGTGCGTGGAGTGGCGCTTGGCTGGCGGTGTGCGTGGAGTGGCACTTGGCTGGCGGTGTGCGTGGAGTGGTGATTGGCTGGTGTGCATGGAGTGGCGCTTGGCTGGCAGTGAGCGTGGAGTGCCCCTTGGCTGGCGTGCTTGGCTGGCGTGCGTGGAGTGGCGCTTGGCTTGCTGTGTGCGTGGAGTGGCACTTGGCTGGCGGTGTGCGTGGAGTGGCGCTTGGCTGGCGGTGTGCGTGGAGTGGCACTTGGCTGGCGGTGTGCGTGGAGTGGTGCTTGGCTGGTGTGCATGGAGTGGCGCTTGGCTGGCAGTGAGCGTGGAGTGCCCCTTGGCTGGCGTGCGTGGAGTGGCGCTTGGCTTACGGTGTGCGTGGAGTGGCGCTTGGCTGGCAGTGTGCGCGGAGTGGCGCTTGGCTGGCGGTGTGCGTGGAGTGGCACTTGGCTGGCGGTGTGCGTGGAGTGGTGATTGGCTGGCGGTGTGCGTGGAGTGGTGCTTGGCTGGCGTGCGTGGAGTGGCACTTGGCTGCCAGTGTGCGTGAAGTGGAGCTTGGCTGGCGGTGTGCGTGGAGTGGCACTTGGCTGGCGTGCGTGGAGTGGTGCTTGGCTGGCAGTGTGTGTGGAGTGGCGCCTGGCTGGCGGTGTGTGTGGAGTGGCGTTTTGCTGGCGTACATGGAGCGGCGCTTGGCTGGCGGTGTGCGTGGAGTTGCGCTTCGCTGGCGGTGTGTGTGGAGTGGCGCTTGGCTGGCGTGCGTGGAGGGGCGTTTGGCTTGCTGTGTGCGTGGAGTGGCACTTGGCTGGCGGTGTGCGTGGAGTGGCGCTTGGCTGGCGGTGTGCGTGGAGTGGCACTTGGCTGGCAGTGTGCGTGGAGTGTTGCTTGGCTGGTGTGCATGGAGTGGCGCTTGGCTGGCGGTATGCGTGGAGTGGCGCTTGGCTGGCGGTGTGTGTAGAGTGGCGCTTGGCTGGTGGCATGTGTGGAGTGGCGCTTGGTTTGCTGTGTGCGTGGATTGGTGCTTGGCTGGCAGAGGTTGTGGATTGGTGCTAGGCTGACGATGTGCATGGCCTGGTGCTTGGATGGTGGTGTGGGTGGACTGGCGCTCGGCTGGCGGTGTGGAGTAGTTACTTTGTGTAGTTGCTTTGTCTGGAATGTGGGCGTGTGAAAGTGAATGGCACTGTCTGCTGGTGTGAGTGTTGTAATGTGATGGGGCCGCGGCTGGCGGTGTGAATGTTTTGTATGTGTCACACATATGAAAGGTGTATGAATGGCCTGCAAAGAGGTTGGTGCCTTGACGTGGCTTTACAGCTCACGAGCTGTGAGTCAATGGTTCAATTTCTCATTCTTTCAATTATTAATAGTGCATTTCATTTTTGTGAAATGACTTGCTAATACAATTGTATATACTGAATCATCACTCACCCTCGGGACAAATCCAATCAGTATGTGTGTGTGCTTGAGGACTAGATGTCTGTGCAGTAATATTTGTCTTTTTTCTCTTTCTGAAGCAGGGTGTACCTTGTCCCTTTTTTTGTGAATGTTGTAATGTGTTGTTTTTGCTCCCGGATGGTGTGAATGGTCTTGTGTGTATCAGGTATGAAAGGTGCGTGAATGGCCTGTAAAACGGTTGGTGCCTTGTCGTGGCTTTACAGCTCATGAGTTGCAAGTCACTGGTTCGGTTTTTATGCATTTAATTATTGACAGAGCATTTCATTTGTGTGAAATCTCTTGTTGAATACATTTTATGTACTGAACCATCACTCGCCCTCATGCCAAATCCAACCAGTATGTGTGTGTGTTTGAGGAACAGATAGCTGTGCTGGAATGTTTGACTTTTGAGTGTCTCTGTTAAGGTGTATATTCCAGCTAAGAATAACCTACTAAATGTAGATATTATTGTTAAACCATGGGAGTATATGATGATGTCTCTCTTGTGAATTCCAAGTTATTTTTTATTCCCAATGTCCTGCAAACTTGAAAATGTCTGTCACAATTTCCATGCAATATTGTCCCAAAAATCTCACGCTGTAGAACTGAACACATAATTAAGTCAAAACAATTTGGTTTTGCATGGAAGGTCCCCTGGGTTTTTGGCCCCGTGCTCGACAGCCATCTAGGGAATCCTACCAAACCCACACATTTCTGAAAAGGAGACACCGGGGGCTTCCAAGGAGGTATGGCTTGTGTGGATCCCCCAACGTTTCCTTACCCAGAATCCCCTGCAAACCTCAATTTTAGCTTAAAAAATCAGTTTTTGCACACATTTCCGTGTGGGAAAGCGTGGCATCACTGGGCTCACACAAATTCCTACCACCCAGCGTTCCCCCAGATCTCCCCATAAAAATGGTTCCTCACTTGTGTGGGAGGCCCAAGTACCCGCCACAGGCAAAGGCCAAAAACGTAGTTAGGCGACTTCAAAATTGCCTATGTCAAAACCACCTGCTTTTGCAAGGGGGGTCACCTGGGTTTTTTGCCCTGTGCTCGATGGCCATCTAGGGAAACCTACCAAACCCACACATTTCTGAAAAGTAGACACCCGAGGGCTTCCAAGGAGGTATGGCTTGTGTGGATCCCCCAACGTTCCCTTACCCAGAATCCCTTGCAAACCTCAATTTTAGCAGAAAAAACAGTTTTTTCAAACATTTTTGTGTTGGAAAGCGTAGCATCACTGGGCTCACACAAATTTCCTACCACCCAGAGTTCCCCCAGGTCTCCCAATAAAAATGGTACATCATTTGTGTGGGAGGCCCAAGTACCCGCGACAGGCAAGGGCCCAAAGCGTAGTGAGGCGACCTAAAAATTGCCTATGTCAAAACCACCTGCTTTTGCGTGGGGGTTCACCTGGGTTTTTAGCCCCGTGCTCGACGGCCATCAAGGGAAACATACAAAACCCACACATTTCTGAAAGGTAGACACCCGGGGGCTTCCAAGGAGGTATGGCTTGCGTGGATCCCCCAATGTTTCCTTACCCAGAATCCCCTGCAAACCTCAATTTTAGCTTTAAAAAAATCATTTTTTTTCACACATTTTCGTGTGGGAAAGCGTGGCATCACTGGGCTCACACAAATTTTCTACCACCCAGCGTTCCCCCAGGTCTCCTAATAAAAATGGTGCCTCACTTGTGTGGGATCAGTGGCATATCTTTAAATAAATGTATAATAAATTGGGCATTTAATGCCTATCACACTATTAGAAACAGGGTGGCAAAGAGAAAAGACACAATTGGGTCCGTATCAAATCATTCTTTTATGTAGATTTTTGTTTGAAGAAAATCAACAATGCTTTCGACTACAACATATACTACAATATATAAGGTGCAATGTGTCCCCAGTGATTAGTGCAGTAACCAAAAAAAACGTGTATACATACAAGTGAACTATACAGGTTACAATTGTGAATATTTACAAGAAAAGAGGCATAACTCAAAAAGGATTATTTAAATCAATCGTAGAACAGTTGCTACACAATCATAAGCACTGTATGAGTCACATTCGCCTCCAGTACGTCAACGGCGTTTCGACCCTTAGAGTGAGGGTCTCGTCTGGATAAACACTTCACCCTGGTTCCGTTGTGAGTAGGGTCTCCCTTGTTCTTCCTTTTCTCACTTGTGTGGGAGGCCCAAGTTCCCGCAACAGGCAGAGGCCCAAAACGTAGTGATGCGACTTCAAAATTGCCTAGTCAAAACCACCTGCTTTTGGTTGGGGGGTCACCTGGGTTTTTGGCCCCGTGCTTAACGGCCATCTAGGGAAACCTACCAAACACACACATTTCTGAAAAGTAGACACCCCGGGGCTTCCAAGGAGGTATGGCTTGCGTGGTTCCCACAACGTTCCCTTACCCAGAATCCCTTGCAAACCTCAATTTTAGCATTAAAAATCTGTTTTTTCACACATTTTTGTGTGGGAAAGCTTGGCATCACTGGGCTCACACAAATTTCCTACCACCCAGCATTCCTCCAGGTCTCCCAATAAAAATGGTGCCTTACTTGTGTGGGAGGCCCAAGTACCCGCCACAGGCAAAGGCCCAAAACATTTTTTCATAGCGCTAAGCTCCCTGGCAGATTAACAGTGCGACAGTCCAGACTTGTCACGAATTATAAACGTGAAGCGAGTTGCACTTAAAATTTCACCTGAAGGAAGAAACTGCAGAAAACAGGATTCACACCTGAATTTGCAACACGTTTTGCTTTAACCTACCGCTTTCAACAGTCTGCTAATTAAAACTCAGCTCAGATTTTTTGTCTGATTGGCCATCGTCTATATTGGATTTTTTCTTGTATTTGTATACATTAGTTATATTGAGGGATGGGGATGGGTGTGCTGGTATGTGAGAGAAGTGTAATGAATGTATGATTGAACAGAAGTGATTAGCAGAGAGACGTGCATGAAGGGTGTGCAAAAGAGAAGTTTGGATCGGTGAAAAGGTGTATAATAAGAAAGTGTGTGGGTAAGGGGAGCTCGGTCTTTTTCAAAACTTTTAAATTGAATGTACTTTGTTGATGATTTATTTATGTGAATTCTACAATAGATTTTGATTAAGTCAAACGGAAAAAGAGGTTTTGTGGTAACATTGTTTCATTTCAATGCACCGGTTGTAATGTAAGAATTGTGTACCAGTATTGGCATTTCTGTTGTTTTTGTTGGTATTGGGCTCAGCCATGCTGTTGGAGAGCCATAACCCCCCTTTGTTTTTTGAAACATAAAAGAAAGCATCAAAAGTTGAAAGCGCACAGGTCAAAGCTGCTTCCAGTTTTATAAAATGGAGCAAAAACAGCATGTTGACCTCTTTAATTGTATTCAAATATTTGGGCTGTCATAAGCACAATGTAAATAATTTGAACCTACTGTCGGCTGTCTTCTTAAACTACACTTCCATTAAATAAGTATAATATTTTAGGTTTGGACATTTCAGCTAATGAAACCAAAAATATTATAGAATGAAAACCAACATAGCCTCTGGCTGAAAAAGTGCTAGTGAAGCTAAAGACAGCGGAAAACAAGATAAGGACCTGATTTGCAGCCCTCGGCTCAGTGCGTTTGGAAAGACAAACAAGCCCAGGCAAAAGAAAAAGTAGTGCACCAATGGCAAAGTGATACATGCAATAGGGCCAGTCTCTGGGGCATGACCAAAACAGCAAAAGGAGGGACAAATGTAAACTATTCACCTACAAAAACAAAGGAATTTCAAAAGGTACACGAAGGAATGAATCCAAATTGATGCGCATGCTAAAAGCTTTGGGGCAGATTTATGTCGGACCTGCGGCACTTTTGCGCCACCGTTGCGTCACTTCTGTGATGCAACGGCGGCGTAAACCCTGCGCCATGTTGCGACATACTTAAATCCTGACACATCTATGAAGATGCGTCATGGTGTAAGGCCCTGCGCCACATGAAAACTGCGTCAGGTTTCATGTGGGCGTTTCCACGCAGGGGGGGGGGGGGGGCGTTTCGTCGCAGGAACGCCCCTGAAAAGTGACTCCGTGAAATCTACAATATTTCACTGAGTCACTTTCCCAACGCTGATGCGTCAAAATCCTGCGCCTGCTTGAAGCAGGCGTAAGGCTTGACGCATCACGTTAGAGATAGGGCAAGTTGGAATAGTGCTGGAGTTGCGTGCCGCACGGAACACAACTTCAGCACTGCGCCAACTTCACGCCCTAGATGCGACACGCATCTGTTTATTCCTGCGCCATGGTGCGCCACATTGTAAATGCGGCGCATCATGGGTGGCGCAAGGATAAACTTGCGTGCCTTATCTTTCCTGGTGCATCTCTGCCGATTTGCAGAGATGCGTCAGGCAACATAAATCTGCCCCATAGATACAGCATGTCTCCAGAGACAGCGTATGCACTGCCTAGGCAAGACCAAAAAAATGATTAGCAGTAGCCCAGTTAGGATTATTTCAGTCGAAAACTGTTTGTAGTTTTGTTTTTTTAGTCTCCAGGAATTAAGTTGCATCTTGGGGAACTGACAGGTGTTACTGAGAAGGTCTCCTTTTTCTGTTGCCATGGTTAGTTGCACAAGGGTAAGAAAGCATCGGGCTAGACATGCAAAAAGTCACTGTTGTCATCATTGTCCTGATTACTAGGTGAAGAGGCCCATATTTCAGTTTGAGGGGAACATCTGCATTTCTATCTCTTCATCCTATAGTCTCAGACTATCCTAAACAATTGTAGGAATTTCTAACCAATTACTCTAAAATGGTGCGTTGTATTACCAGGTAGGAAATAAGATTTTGTCAGGCTGTCGGTTGCTGCTAAGCTTGCTGCAGTACTGTCAAATGTGCTGCCATTCATCACACTTCGCTCCTTGGAGAGGTCTTTGGCTTCCCCCATCACTGTGAGTGATGGAAGATGTTGTACCAGTCCTCGGTGCGACCTGCGATAACTCCTGCTGGAATTGGAAAGCTCAGAACATCTAATATGTTCTCCTCTATTTATTGTTTGGGGAAAATTGTTAGTCATTTGCCGCCTGATTCATCATGCTCCCGTTTTGCGAGGCCCTAATAGCGATTCATAGCGAATCGCTATTAAGGACTCACAAAACGGGATACATGTAGGAATATGCAAAAAAAATGCGATTCCTTACAATTCCTTATTTGCGATTAGCTAATTGCTAATCGCAAATAAGGAATAACTCCCCATTCATTCCTATGGGCCAAAAGGCCCATAGGAATGAATGGGGAGTATTCCTTATTTGCGATTAGCAATTTGCTAATCGCAAATAAGATAGCGATTTGAAGGGTGCCAGGGGTGTCCACAGGACACCCTGTAGCACCCCTCAAATGAAATTTTACACAGGAGTTGCACACACACATGTCCAAAGGACATGTGTGTGTGTAACATGCAACTCAGAAAAATGCAATTAAATGCATTTTTCTGAGTTTTCGCAATTTACCACGAGGTCTGACCTCGCGGTAAATTGCGCCTAGAAATTGTGAATTCGCAAAAAAAAATAGGATGATGAATTGCATTTAAGGAATCTCAAATAGTGATTCTTTAAATGTAATTCTCCGCAAAATTGCGAGATCGCAATTAGCGATTTTTACATTTGGGATGCTGAATCCCAAATGCAAAAATCGCTCTCGCAAAGGGCCAGATTCTCAGAATCTGGCCCTTTGCGAGCGCAAAAAAGCTTGATGAATCAGGCGGATGGATACGAAAATATGAAGGAGGCATAGCAATAGGGACTTGGGCTTGCACGCAATCTCTCAGATGGTTACTCCGATGTTTTAGTTTCTCATGGGTGTCTTTAAGAACCTGCTCCTGTGAATTCTGTTGGTGTTTCAAGGCCTCCTTGCACAAATGTAGAAAACTCAGTCACTGTTCTGGGTTCAGTTCTTCCAATCTTTTCTTAAGATTATTCGTGTTCTCAATATAAAAGGTGTCTTCTTCAAGAAAGGACTCATCTAGAAAGAACTTTTCCCCATCATTGTTAGTAATCTTTATCCAAATCTCTAAATACCTGCATGTTTTTCTACAATACTGCAGTACATAACATGGGTGGTAAACGGAGTGGGGGGGGGCTCCTATTCACATTTGTTTCTCCATTTGCCTCATAATCATGAACTATTTAGACAGTCTGCAGCCTTGTGTGCAGCTCATACCGGTGAAGGAAGTGCAAAAGAGGGGCAAGAAAGAGTAGGGATGTTCTGTCAGCCCTTTCCATGTTACCTATGAGTGAGGTCCGATGATATGTTCACACTTGTTCAGAGCCCCCCAACCCTCGCACTTGTAACACCTCCAGTCACATCCCTTCGTGGCCCAAAAAGGTTGTGGGTGGTTGAACCAATGTACATGTTCCCACACATTCATCTACTAGGGTCTGAAATGGGGTCTAAGCAATTATTTACCCCCGTTCCTGCTCTTATAACATGGTCCTAATTCACACTTCTACTTCCCAGATCCTTGGACTCCCATGACTGATTTTATCCCACTGTCACATGTCCCGATGAAAAATCTTACATTTAAATAATGAAAAAATACCTAGGGCCTCATTTATGAGGCCCTTACGCCGCCATTGCGTCATTTTTCAGTGACACTGGGGCGGCGTAAACACTGTGCCACATTGCGCCCTTTTAACAAAGTGACGCTTCTAGGCATATACATCACTTTGCAAACCCTTGTGCTACATTATACCTGCAACAAGTATAATGTATGCAGGATAGGCGTTCTGATGCAGAAAAGCCTTGTAGATGTGGTGCTGTGAAATCTATGAGATTTCACTTTGCCACTTCCAGGTCGTCACTGCTTCAAATCCTTACGCCTGCTTGAAGCAATCATTACGGATGACACAGGGCTTTTCACATGAAGCGTGCCCCATTTGAAATGACACATTTATGGAGTTGGGTCTGTTTTCAGAAACCCTCCAGCAATGTGCCATTTAGGCACCATCAGATACGTCAGGATTACTGACGTATCTGTAAATCCTTGCAACATGGAGCGCTGTACTGTAAATGGTGAACAGTCACAATATCGACTGGACAGAATATCGAGTTTTTTCAATAGAATGGACAGAATATCATATTGCAAAAATATAGTGGTGCGGAATATCGAAATTCAGGTAAGAAATACCGATTTTCATAATATGGAAGTTAGTAATATCGACAGTCATAATATAGCTGTTAAAAATATCCAATTTTTTCATATTGTTTTAGGTGTTAGTATATGTGTTAAAAGTATGTATTATTTTTGTAATGTATGAATTTTTTTAAAGTATTGAATTTTATGTTATTTAATTTTTGCGTAATTTAATTCTGTAGCGGGTTGTGGGTTTATATGGGAATAGGGTGGGAAATAATTTAATTATAGTAAATTAAGTATTAATTTTTAGGAATTCTTAATTATTTTTAATTACATTTTGCGTTTTAGTTCTGTAGCGGGTTGTGGGTTTATAGGGGAATAGGGTGGGAAGAGATGTTATTGTTATTACGTAATTATTTATTTTTATTTATTAGTATTGATAATTAATTTATTGTTATTCAATTATTAATTGGTAATGACATTTTATTAATTGATAATTATATTAATTGTATTCATTTATTATTCAGAGTGGGTTGTGGGTTTAAAGGGGAATAGGGTGGAAAGTAATTTAATTGTAATTAAGTAATTATTGAAATTATTTTTGTGTATTGATAATTAATTTATTTTTAATTTGTATTTTTATTACTAATTAATATTAATTGGTTGTTAATTAATTATTAATAGGCAATTCATTTTTAATAAATAATACTCACTGGATTAGGAATAGTAATTTTTACTGTTCCGCTATCCAACGCTTTCCCTACTGTTGCACTCATTGTAGTGGGAATAGTAGATTTTACCCTCCCGCTATCCTACACTAAAAATATTGAATATGTTTTATTAATATTACGTTAATATATATATGTATTAAAATATGAAAATGCATGTTTTTTTTACTTACATTAATTAATTATTAATTTTATGGTTATTTAAGTATTTTCAAGTATGTTTTAGTTAATTATATTTATTATCTCATTAATTTTGCATTACTTTTGAGACATTTAAAAAATTCGATATTTTAACAAACTATATTATTTACAACACTATTTTGGATTCAATATTTTGTACTTACCTGTTGGTAGATAGGAATTCGATATTCTGGCATTCTATATTATTTCCTCGATATTTTGGCAGGTCGATATTTTGCTCCTCGATATTCTGTCAGTGATCCACTGTAAATACAGTGCATCTACGGTGTCGCAATGATTGCAACTGAAAAATGTTGCATCACTGTTTTACCCCAGCAATGCAACATTTTTTATAAATAAGGCCCCTGATGTGGAGAATAAGCACAATTAAGTCACATTTCAGATATAAATCATGCTGAACTGTCTGACTTACACTAGGGTCCTAAAACGCTATACAACACCCACTCCGCTTTATTATGTTCAACATTCCTAAACTTTAATTTATTTATTATTTATTTATTTTGATTATTTATAGAGCGCGACTGATACCTTGCAGGCTTCCTGGCGCTAGAGAATACTCTACTGAGGATAGACCGGAGTAACTAGCAGGCGGGCAGATTTAGGGGAATAGCCAGGTCTTGATGCGTTTTCTAAATGGAAGAAGTTGTGAGATCTGGCGTATGTCAATGGGCAGACTGTTCCATAATTTGGCCGCTGCGACCCTGAAGGATCTGCCCCCGGTTCTGGCTTTGTTGTATCTGGGCACCTTTACCAGACAGGCCGAGGAAGATCGTAGGTCTCTGGTAGGAGTGTACCACAGAAACAAAGCTTGCAGGGGTCTGGGCCCGAGTCCGTGCAGAGCCTTGAAGACAATGCAGAGGGACTTGAAAGCCACACGCTGCTTTAAAGGTAGCCAATGTAGCTCGGCCAGGGCTGCTGTGGCCGAAGACCTTCTCGTCCAGCCAAGAGCCAGCTTGGCGGCGGCAGATTGAATTCTTTGAAGTCGGTCCAGCAGCGTGACTGGAGACTCAAGGAGCAGGGCGTTACAATAGTCAAGGCGACTTAGAATCGTACACCTGACTATCAACGCCCGGGCTTGTGCAGGGAGAAGTGGCATGATTTTTCGCAGGGAGTGTAGCAGGGCTGTGCAGATCCCCACTGTTTTTGCTACCTGGGTTTCCATACTCAGCTTGTTATTGAGCATGGCTCCCAGGTTGCGGACCGAGGAGACTGGCTGAGGTTTGTCTCTTGTCTCTGGAGGCCAGAATTCACTCGGAAACTGGCGGGGTATATTGGTGCCAGCGCAGAACAGAACCTCTGTTTTGGAGGAGTTGAATTGGAGGGAGTTTCTGTGGAGCCACCCAGCCGTCTCTCTTAGGCAGTCGTGGAAGGTGGTTAAAGGGATGGAATCTTCTCCTTCCCAGGAGAGAATGAGCTGCGTGTCATCAGCGTAGTTGATCGTTTTTATCCTAAAAGACTTAATTAACGTGATCAGCGGTATGAGGTACACGTTAAAAAGGATGGGGCTGATGGAGGAGCCCTGGGAAACTCCCTGGGGCACGGGTGCGAAGGTAGATTGGAATGGGGGGAGGGAGACAGCCTGTCTCCTGTCCCGCAGATAGGAGTGAAACCAAAGCAGTGCTGTGCCATCCACACCTGCTTCACCGAGTCTCTGCAGCAGCGTACTGTGGTTGACCGTATCGAATGCGGCAGACAGGTCCAGCAGTATCAAAGCTACTGGCCGGCCCCTGTCTGCACGCATACGAAGGTCCTCCATGGCTGTCAAGACCGCTGTTTCGGTGCCGTGGGCAGGACGGAATCCGAACTGGTGATCATCTAAAAAGTTGTTCTGTTCTAGATGACTGGAGAGGCAAGAGCTGACCCATCGTTCGGCGACTTTCGCTGGAAATGGCAGTAGGGAGATGGGTTGGTAGTTAGATAGACAATCTGGGCTCAGGGAGGGTTTTTTTAGGAGTGGGGTGACAAGCGCCTGTTTCCACAAGGTTGGAACATAGCCACAGTGCAAGGACTGGTTGCATATTTGGTGCATGGTGCCGAAAAGTTCAGTTCCAAAACTTTTCCAAATTTTTGGAGGCAGGGGGTCGAGCGGGGAACCCGAGGTGATTCCAAGCGCCAGTCTTTCAAACTCGGAAACCGGGATAGGGGGGAATTCCCGTAATCTAGCCGTCAGGCTGGAGCCTAGAGGCGTCAAGTTTTGAGAGCTGGTGCTGGCTCCCTGGATGTTGGGGCCTCCCAGAGGGGGGGGGTCTTCAGGTTTTGAATGATGGTGTTTATTTTATTGATGAAGAATGCTGCAAGATTATCACAAAGGGCTTGGGTGGGGGGCTGCGTTGAAGTGACACAGTCTGGATGGGTTAAGTTTTTAAGTATCTGAAAAATGCTTTTCGAACTATTGGTGGCTTTGGTGATGGTGGAACAGTAATAGTTGGCCTTGTTTTGGGCGATGGCAGTTTTGTACGCCCGGAGGTTATCTTTCCAAAGAGTTTTGTTGGTATCTGAATAGCCTTGCCTCCATCTTCTCTCTGATTGTCTGCAGGCTAGTTTAAGCACTGCAAAACATATCTAAAGCATGTGTTTACAATACCACCCAAAAATACATAAAATGTATTTTTTAAAAATGGTTGTACACATAAAATGAGCATTTGTACAGTACGCATTTAAAAGCAATGATTTAATTGTAAGCATATAATATGATGTTGGAAATGCTGATTGAATGAATCATGAAAATTACATTTATGAACTGACTCTCAGTTACAGAAGAAAAAGTTGAGACCATCCCATACCAGAATATATAAACTGTTTTGGTTTGTGGATAAGGTTAATATTGTTTCTAGGAAGTATTCAAAGAATTCTTGTTCTCTAAGAATAGTTCTACTTTAAGCAGATTACTTTGTGCCAAAAAAATAAAAAAACTTTCAATTTTGGAAAACAGTCAAATCAAATCGTAGAAAAATAGAGTTCCAAAGTTAGAAGTTTTGTTTGGAAAAAGCGAAGGTCGAATTCAGAGTTCATAGAACGCTGTGTGCTAATTTAAAAAATGATTCTCGGTGTGAGGAGAAAACATGAAATCTTATAGGCTGGCAAAGAAGTTGTCTACCACAGTAGGTGAAAGTTGAACCACTTCTTTAAGTAGATCAATCGTACACAGATGAGAAGCATCGCCATCAGCGTCAGTCGCATTAGCAATATTCGCAGTAGATGGTACCTGTGTGCCTGTTGGTCCACGTATCTCACCGTCAGCTGGATTTGCTGGTGAGACCTCAAAGAATGCCGTCATTAGGATTGGTAGCCGCTGGGGACAACACAATGCATGAGCCGTTACCGAACCAAGCAAAGCGTCAACATCCATTGGCAGTGGTGATGGAAGTGTCAGACAAATATCCAACATGCATTCCTCTCCACAAAGCAGGCATCGTAGAACAGGTAAGATGCAATATTGCCAGATTGTCTGAATGATAGGATCCACGTGGTATTCAGATCTCTCAAACGAGCGAAGACAAGAATCTTTGTTATGTGCTCACGATACTGCATTGCCAGAAGAGTGTTCTCCAGGGTAATCTGGGTCTCGCTGGTGACTGGACTTGCCAAAACGGAGCAGAAGGAACAAAAATAGTACCCCTGCTATGAGTCCGAAGACGAGAGGCAGGCCGCCGAACACAATGCATGAAGTTTGGAAAAGTGCCTAGGACTGCTTCAAATGGTGCTAACAGTCCCGAAAAAATTGTCCTAAATACATGTACAATACCACTGGTATCAGACATGTTTAAGATACGACCTAACATTTCTGTGAAATGTATGGGGCAGTTTGTTGATAATAGGCCATGTATCGCTGCAGAGGACCTTGCAACTTGCAGATCATACGTCTCTCTGGACGAAGTCAGTGGCACAGTTTTTTGTAAAAGAATGGCTTTCATTCTGCTTAAAGTATCAATTTGTATAGAAGAGATGTTCAGTGAAGGCCATAGCGGCGTTCCCCCATCTGTCTTCTTTTAGGAAACAATACTTGCATACAATAAGTGACCCTGGCTATTCCTGGCCTCATTCCACAAGAGCTGTGATCATTCAACATTATGTAGCTCCCATTGGAAAGCTGCCTAAAAATTGGATCTATCACTGCTGCCGGGGAACTCTGCAGGTGGCAGGATAAGTTGTTTGAAGAACCATCACAGGCTCCGTGTAAATTAATACCCTGACATAGAAGTGTACGGCTCAGTGTGGGTTTGCAATTTATACCACTAAGAAACACCTCCTTTCCACCACTCCAACATTTGTGTGTGTATGGTAAATCCCAGGTCGACTTTATGTATTCTTTACCCAACCTTTCATACAGGCCTGCTGGTATGTGTTTTAAGTAATACTGAAACTGGAAAAACATCACTGGTATCATAATGGTGCCATGTATTATCCATTCCACGGCTGGTTTCTCAGAAACAGTTAATGGTAATCTTTCCAGTTTTTATATGCTCAGCACCGTATAGTCTGCTCACCTCTGTGCCAAAGAGATTTGTTTATCTGTAAGGTTAAATCCAGTAAACAATGATGTGGTGTTGATTAGATGCCAAGGCACATAGCCTGAATGAAGATTTTGTAACATCCAGCCTAGCAGCATTATAGAACGTAATTGAGACTGGCCATATTGACACATGAGCAAGTCCTGTTCCATTATGTCTATGGCAGGGGATACAATGCTGTCCAAAGAATATATTCTGGATGACAGAGTCGTTAACCCATTGTCAACTACAGAGAGAGCTTTTTCTAAATTAATACTATCAATTTCTCGTATTCGTTCTGCAGTTTCCATTAGAGTGATTTTCCATGCTTCATTATAAGCAGCGTAAATACCGGCGTATATCAAACGCTATCTTTAAGTAAAGTTAAGTGTTGTTTTATATCTGGAAGTGTGAACTTTTGTAGCCACTCAAGGCACAGTTTTCCTACACTGTAAGTTGTTATTATCCCTGGATGTTGTCTCTGGACATATTTCGGATCTGGCCTAGTTACTGTAAACCCTTGTGTCTTGTCCACGAATCTACCTAGACAGTTATTTGTATCTGTGGGCCAGATTAACCATTTTTTCTAATCAGAATTAGTTCTGTTGCAAAATGTAGTTTACGTCTACCTCCTCATCTGTAGTTCCATTACTATCAGGTGTGGGTTTAAGTATGGACGGTTTGTTTAAATCTTTTATCTTAGCCAAGCCAAGACAAGATGTCTGTTGAACAGTTTCATTTAAAAAACATCATTTGTTATGGGATGATGCAAGCTCTGAATAAGGCTTCTAAACCTTGTACTTGCCAGTCTTTTGTGCCCCAGACAGTTTTTGTCTCAATGTTGTCTTTCCAAAAGTCAAAACCTAATGTGGACAATTGAGCATAAAAGGCTGCTGAATAAATTTGTTTTGTATTGGTCAACATACTTTTCATTCCTGTCTTATTAAGATTTTTAAAATAGAATGTTTCTGGATTCATGACATTAAAACCTGAGAAGTATGACATTTTTCATACAATGTTTTTGAGTTACCCTTTGGTGGCGTCGGACAATGTTCCCATTGATTATAAGAAAAAACATTTCTAGGATTTGCAGATTGTGCAAATAATGATGACCATAATGATTACAACAATACATTTGTTCATAATCTGATCAACATTCTAAGTATTTATGTTTTATACAGTTTGCTGACAATTCTAAGTTTGCCATCATGTTATTAACAGTCTCAAAGTCCCAATCATCAGAAAATGTGCTGGGTGAAACAAAATCACTCAACGAAACCTTAAATTGGTGTGGAATCTTTAACAGCTCTACCCGACCATAAATGTCATAATCAACTCTGTCCCATGCTATACCACCAGGTAGAGGAACGGCTGTGATGTTCACTGATGGCAGGTCTCTTTGTTAACGATGAGACGATTTGTGTGGCTTCAGGAGCAAGTTGATGTTCTTACTTGCTGTGTCCATTTTACTATATTTTCCATCTATCAGCTTTCCCAAACTTAAAACGAGAATGAGCCATAGTAGGAGAAAAGGTACACCTAACACAATCCAAAACTCAACCCATGGTGAAACCAGATATGTAGTTGCAAGCTGGTGAAAAAGTTCAATTACTTGTTACTTGAAAGTTTTATTTGCTGGCCTTGTTTCTGGCTCACTTGGATCCTAAATAAATGTATCAAAATTGATCAGTGGTCGTTGGCTTCTGTAATGTGTTGCTTAGACTTCTTCGTGTTTCATTTAACTTCTGCAAAACAGCCAAACGGTCTTTGATATCAAAGGGTTTTTGTTCTACCACTGAAGTATGACGATCGAGGTCTTTGACAATCATTCCAGTACCAAAAAGGATTTCATATGGAGTGATTCCAAAGTTTTTCTTGGCAGATTATTAAGACTACGTTGGACTCTTATTAGATGTTTGACCCACCCTCGCCCGAGCCTAATACCCTAGCTGTTATAGATTGCTTTATGTCACAGTTTTTTCTTTCCACTACAGAATTTCCCTAAGGATGGAATGGACTCGAAAACCGCAATGCAACACCCAGATTGGCCATGGCCTCCTTGTAAGCCCGAGAGCTAAAAGCAGGATCCTGGTCAGAATGTAGCGTGTCAATTGCGTATGTGCCAATAAAGACTTGAAAATCTTTTATAACAGTTCGAGCATCAGCTGAGTGCTGAGGCCACATCCAAATGAATCTTGAGCATGAATCCACTGCGACCATGATATATTTATAGTTGCCATCCCTTTGTAAGGGACCACAGCGGTCCAGGTAAACACATGCTAATGGTTTATCTGAAATTAGAAGGGGTGTCTGCGCCGAGCATTTCATTGTTGAAACTTTCATTTTCTGGCAGATTTCACATTCCGAAACACAGATTAGGGTTTGTTTCCTCATGTGCGGCCACCAGTATCTCTGCTTTCATAATGACACTGTGGCGGAAACACCTGCGTGCGCAGAGGCAAACCCTTCGTGTGCTGCTAAGATTAGTCCTAATCTTTGTTCCATGTTTGGAATTACTCTGTCCCCCACTCCAGGGATTCGAGCAAAAGGAACATTTGTTGCATCAGTTATATAGGAGTACTTGAGTGGAAAGCCTTTCGGTAACATTTTACCGCTATCTTTATTGGAAGCGTTGACAGCCTGCATTATTTCACTGTCTATTTTTGTTTTTGAACGAGTGATTACAGTTGCCTTCACGACTTCATCAGCCAATAAATTCCCTGCAACGTGAACACCATCACGCTGATGACTCAGTGTATGGATAACGTGAGTCTTTTGTAGTTCTTTCTGTAATAGAACTACTTTTTCCCAAAGCAATGTATGCTTGATTGTGTGATTGTGCCACCCTTTGCGTCTTTGAAACCGTTTTGCACCCAGCTCTGCAAGTATTCATTGTAAGATTGGACGCAGTAATACAAATTGCACACTATGAGTGTGGGGAATTCGCGATCTGAATTTTCCAGCGCCATCTTAAAAGCCTGTAGTTCAGCTCGCTGAGCTGCACAGTCTCCGAGAGATTCAGCTTTTGTGACCATAGGTCTGAATTTACCATCGCGCCAGTGACCTTTAACAATCGTACACGCTGCACTATAAGATTGTTTACCCCCTATTGCGGGCTGTGCTGATCCGTCTGTATAGATTATAAATCCGTAGTGTTCTAGAGGCAGAATCTCAGTGGGCAGAGGACATTCTTGTTCGTATTGTAAAAATTCTTGAGTTTTCAAGTAGGGGTCAAAAACGTATTTAACGTCTGTTGCAGCAAGAAAGTTAACTCATTGTATCCATCTCGGATGTAAAGCCTTTGCATTTGGAATGCTTGCTTTTGTCACTGCCTCTAAGGCAGGTACAGGCGTAACAACCATTATGCGTTTTCCCTGTGCCAGGGCTCTCTCTTTTGCTACTGCAGTTTGAACCGCTGTCCGAATTTTTTCTGTTGACGTAAATTTTATTTCAGCTTGTTTGTACAAGTGTGATTTATAAGCTATTGGTACTTTTTCACCTTCATTAAAGGTTAGGTATGTGAATCCGCATCTCCCTCGGATGATTGGGATAGCAAGGTTGCGTACGTTTACGCATGTCTGTACATGTGTTGTTGATAACATGTCTGTTTGCACTGAACGCAAAATTTCTGTGTGTTTTTCAGTCCAATTAGTTGTTTTGAAATCAGGTTTTATTAATTCGTACAGAGGATTAACCCTTTCTGCGTAATTTACAATGTAAGTTCTTCCGAAATGCAGGAAACCCAGAATTGACTGTAAGTTTTTCAGCATTTTTGGAGGTTGGAGCAGCGCACATTTTTCTAAAATGTTGGCTGCCAGGCTTTTGCCTTTGGTAGACAGTCAAAATATCGAGTTGGAAATATCGACCTACCATAATATCGAGTCTGAAATATCGAAGGAGCATAATATCGAAGGCAAGAATATCGTAGGACAGAATATCGACCCAAGGTAAGTAATATCGAAATACTTAATATCGATGTAAGTAATATCGAAGTTAGTAATATCGATAGCATATATATCGATGTTAATAATTTCGATGACACTAATATCAATATTTGTATTATTTTATAGTTTTTTATTATGTATGTGTTATATGTTTAATTTAAGTATTTAAAATAATTACTAATATATGTGTATACATTTTCTATAATAATATATAAATTTATAAGGAAAATTGATGTTTTAGTACCGGAGCGGGTTGTGGGTTTATAGGGGAATAGGGTGGGAAGTAATTTAATTATGGTAAGTTAATTAATAATTAGTAGGATTAATTAATTAATTATAATTATTTGCTAATTAATATTGATTAATTGGGAAATAATTAATTGATTAATTGATATATATTTTCTGTAGCGGGATGTGGGTTTATAGGGGAATAGGGTGGGGAGTAATTTCATAATAATTAATTAATTAATGTATGTTTTTAAATATTTATAACTAATTAATTGGCAAATAATTAATATTAATTAGTTAAGTAATTAATATAATTTTGTACATATTTTAAATTAGTAATTAATTGGTAATTAAATAACATTAATTAGTTAATTACATTAATTAGAGTAATTTATTTATTTATATAATTTTTAGTTACTGTTAATTAATTAATTGGGGAAAAATGATATTAATTATTAAATTATATTAATTACAGCTTATGTGCTAATATATTTACTTTATTATTATTGTTAATTAATTATTAATTGCTAATTAAATAATATTATTTAACTTTGGGTAAAGGGGTATTTTTAGGGTTCAGGGTCAGTTTTCAGTTCTTGGGTAAAGGGGTATTTTTAGGGTTCAGGGTCAGTTTTCAGTTTTTGGGTAAAGGGGTATTTTGAGGGTTTAGGGTCAGTTTTCAGTTTTTGGGCAAAGGGTTATTTTTAGGGTTCAGGGTCAGTTTTCAGTTTTTGGGTAAAGGGGTATTTTTAGGGTTCAGGGTCAGTTTTCAGTTCTTGGGTAAAGGGGTATTTTTTGGGTTCAGGGTCAGTTTTCAGTTTTTGGGTAAAGGGGTATTTTTAGGGTTCAGGGTCAGTTTTCAGTTCTTGGGTAAAGGGGTATTTTTTGGGTTCAGGGTCAGTTTTCAGTTTTTGGGTAAAGGGGTATTTTTTGGGTTCAGGGTCAGTTTTCAGTTTTTGGGTAAAGGGGTATTTTTTGGGTTCAGGGTCAGTTTTCAGTTTTTGGGTAAAGGGGTATTTTTTGGGTTCAGGGTCAGTTTTCAGTTTTTGGGTAAAGGGGTATTTTTTGGGTTTAGGGTCAGTTTTCAGTTTTTGGGTAAAGGGGTATTTTTAGGGTTCAGGGTAAGTTTCAGTTCTTGGGTAAAGGGTGTTTTTTGAGTTCAGGGTCAATTTTCCCTACTGTTGCACTCGCTGGAGTAGGAATAGAAATTTTTACCATTACGCTATTCAACGTTTTTTTTAATTAATTGTTAAAATATCAAATGTTTATTTTATTTTTTTATATTACTTACATTTTATTTATGTTACTCTTTTATGTTTGTAAATGTGTTAGTAAATTAAAATATATTTCATTAATTTATACTTTCGTAAAATAATTATTAATACTTATTGTTCAGTGCATATATATTACATATTTACTGTATATATTTAATTAATGTATTCTTAATATATATGTATTATTTATTATTTTTAAACATTATTACATACTTTTAAATATGTTGATTTTATTTATTAGTCTTATAGACTTAATTTTACATTTATATATTAAAAAAAAACGATATTTTTAACATCGATATTTTTGCCATCGAAATTTTTTTTCTCGATATTTTTGTACTTACCATGTTGTAGATAGGATGTCGATATTTTTGCCCTCGATATTGTTGACTCGATATTCTTGTATGTCGATATTTTTGTAGTCGAAATTCTGTCAGTGATTCTTGCCTTTCACTTGAAAGTTCAGGCTTTTGCCTTTCACTTGAAAGTTCATATCCTAAGAATAGGACATTGAGGTGGGCAATTCTTGATTTTTTAAAGTTGAATTGGTACCCTTCAGATGCGAAACCAAGTATTATGGTGTTCACTCTGTTCAAGTGCCTATCCAAATCATCGTCTGATAGATAGATGTCATCGACATAAGATAATGCCTCATCCTCATAAGTTTGCAGTAACTCTGTTACTCTGGCTGAAAATAACCCTGAAATATTCTTGAATCTCTGGAGAAGACGACAGAAGTGACGCTGTGTCCCCATAATTGAGAACGCGGTCAAATACCTGCTTTCAGGTGCGATATTTTGACAGAAGAAACCGTTTGAAATATCTAATGTAGTTTTATATTTTTTGCGCACAATGTTATTCATCAGTGCTGCACTGTGTGCATTTTGCACTGCAAAGGTTTTGCAACAAGAGTTTAAATGCCTGTCATCCAAAACTAGACGATATGTATTGTCTGGTTTGAAAACAGGAAACAAATGATTGTTCAATGACGAGGTGCATGTTTTAATCACCCCTTGGTATTCAAGTTAATCTAGGATCTCCCTGACCTGTTTTTTAGCTTCTTGCTTACCTGGATACTGACTCTGAGCAGTAGGTAAATTTTTTAACTGGATCTTATGGTGAGGAGAGTCCTCATCCCATCCCACATGATTTTTATATAATGCTGGAGCCTGGGCCACAGCCCATTTTCTGGCATAGGTGTAATTTTTATGAATACAAATATGAATTGAGAAGGCTGGCATAATGACTTCTTCGCCATGTGGGCACTCCCTAACAAATTTTGGTGGCCAGTCTTTTTCAGCTAGAAGAATGTCATAACCCTTAGAGAGCTTCTCCCAAAAGAGTGTTCTTATTTTTCTAGTTAGGTCCCCATCTATCCGGAGTGGTACTTCCTATAACTTATGGGGTATGCTAACCCTGGTATCCGCAGTTTCAACTTGAATGTACTCATTCAAGTCCCCTGTCTCCAGATGATCCTTCAGGATCCTGCGAGCTATGGTAACTTCTGCTGCGCTGTTCAGCATTGTCTGGGCCCACTCCCCGTTCTTGAGTTGTGTCCTCAAGACCCCAGCATGTCTGACTTTTAGACTTGCTACCTTCTTTTGGGTGAATTGACTTTTCTTATTTTTCTGAATGTGTTGATCGTCTTTGGACTTCACGCGTTCTTCCTTGTATTCTGATCGTCCTCTTCTTTCGGATTTCTGCGAGGAAGTCTGAAAGGTACGAGAGGAAGGTGTATCAGTATCTTGATATCTATCAGGTTTTCTCACATTATCCCTGTTTCTGAGGTTATATCTCTTTTCAGTTGGCTCCTTTTGAGGAGACCTACCTCTGGATTGAGAATGTTTCTCTTTAGGAAGTGTCTGCCTAGTATTATCCCACCTCTTTTTTGGAGTGGTCACATTGTTTTTAATAAAAACTTTTTCAGGATTTTCTGTTAGTTCGGGTTTTACTGGTTTCCCTCCCAAACTATCTCTACCTAGCTCTTCATATGATTTTTCTATTATTCTGGCCAGTTCATATGGTTGCTCAGTTACATCAAGTTCTTTCAGTTTTTGGCGGATTGCCATGGATGCTGCTTCAGCTTTAATATTAGCTAATATCATAGCCAAGACCTGTTTGAAATCCTTCAGGAACTTCATACTAAGATTTAAAGTAGGCTCTGCCCCGTATTCATTTTGAATCTGTTTCAGGACGTCTGCTATTACCGCCATGGACGGAACACCATGTGTTTTTGTGTATATTACAGCAAAGACTGTACCCCAAGTGTCACAGTCCTCCAGGTGTGGTGCGATCCCCATTGGTAAAAATGTTAGAATCCTGTGTTTCTCATGAGGTGTACTATCGGGAAATACTGCCTCTATTTGAGTAATCTTTTGAGCTAACCAGATTGGAATTTGTTCCCTTTTTGTGGGTAATTTACCAATGATCGACTGTATGGTCTGTGGTGTCATTTTATTTGTGTTCCCCTGATGAGGGGGTGCTGTGGATCCTTACAGCAGGTTGGACTTTTAGAGTCCGCATGACAAATTGAACCAATTGTCTATGTATTTTAATTAATTGTTTTAGCTGAGCTAACAGTTCTGGACCAGTCATTTCTTCAATGGCAGGATGTGGTGTATAGCTGGCTAGTACCGGCCATGTTGCTCCTGGTCTACCTAGTGGACGAGCCTGGTAATGTGATTTTGATGTTGTTGGGCGCCTTTAAACCAGAGCTGATGCCCTTGGTATGTTAATGGAATTTCAACATCCTCGAAAGGAGTGTATTCCGCTGGAGGTTCGTTGATCTTGTAGTAGTGGAACACATGTTGGATTTGCTTCTGGGAAGATAATTCATGAATAGAATACCTCTGTCTGCCGATAATTATGTGCCTCTATGACAAAAATTAGCCTACCCCCTCTTGGTGATAGGCCATTTTCTATAAGCTGTATAGGTATTGTTTTCCTTAAATTTTCCGGGATGATTATAGCATCCGCATCGTCTTCATTAAACCCTGTAACGTCCAAGCCCGGTCGGGCTGCTGCTGCAGCTCCACCGGTTGCGTTGTTGTCGACGTTATTCGACATTGTTTAATGAAAGTTTGCAGAGCAAGTTTCAAGGAAACAAAGATAAGGTGCACAATATTTTGGAATACTGTATCCTTCAACGTGGAACAAAACCCAAAACTAATACATAGGATTTTCGTCCTACTCAGTTATGGCGGATATTATCCTTTCAACCACTCCAGACGTCTATTGGAGTATTTTAAGGGAAAAAGGGGTCTCTATGAAAAGCACAAATGAGTTACTCTAGTATCTAGCGTTAAATTAGTGCCTTACCAAACGTTGGCGCCATGTAGTGTAGTGCCTATATTCCCAATAGGCTCTGGGCATTGGAATAATATATCCTACTAGCAGCCGGTCCCGACCTTGTCCGGGAGCATTCAGGCTTCCAATACCCCTGCCTCCCCCGACATTGCCCAGCAGCCCGTGCCCCCGCCCACCCCGTCCCCCACCTGCTCCGACCCCCGCCTGCCCCGACATTGCCTTACCTCAGCCGATCTGTTCTGTTGTAACTCCCCGTGGACAGTAGTACGTGCAAAATGTTCCACCCGTCACCTTATTAGTCCCCGTCTCCCGCCTGCCACGACCCCGCCTGCCCCTACATTGCCTTTCCTCAGCCGATCTGTTGTGTTGTAACTCCCCAACACCCGCCTGCCCCGACATTATCCCCGGAGCCTTACCTCAGCCGCCGCTCCTCAGTTCACGGCTCCTCGCCGCTCTGCTCCTCACCGCCTGTCCGCTGCCGCTTCTCCCCCGCGCCATGTCCGCCTCTCCGCTGCTCGCATCGCCGCTGGCCTGTCCGCTGCTCCTCACGTCACCGCTCCTCCCCCGCGCCATGTCCGCCGCTCCTCGGATGCCGCTCCTCCCTGTGCTCCTGACGTGAGCACGCACGTCGCGGCCGGCGCTACTTTGGAGGGACTACTTTTTTTTAATATAAAGATTGTAAATAACGTTTATTTTTTATATTTATATAGCCTATAACCATCTATACACCCTGACGATTTCAACGGTGTATCGGGTGTGTAGATTGGCGCTGTGGTTCCCGAGTTTACCCGCCTCAAAGCCTGAAAGTTCTTACTTTATTATAGTAGTATAAATAGATGTAACGTAGGACTTAGGTTGACTAGATCTCTATTGAATATATTAAACTTAATTGTGAGTGCCAGCTGGCTCAGAGGTCACTAGAAACGTTTTCGAATAAACAAGAAGGGATTTGTTTCTGACAAATGCATCAACATAACAACTTTGTTTCCCAAAGATGAAACGTATCTTCAGAGTCGTGGATATAATAGATAGATATTTTACTCAGTCAATTGTGCATGCTTCGTTTCATCAGAGGTGCGGAGAAATAGAGAGACGGGTGTTTTCAATAAAAGGTATTTATTGAACAGTCTTCTTTCTCATGCAGAAGAAATGAACTGCTACAATCGTAATACTGGCTGTAAAGTATAATGCGTACAGCAAGAAGAGTATTATAAAATAATACTGTAAAAGCATGATATAAATTCTAAGCCATAAAATAAATACATAAATAAATAAAGACTAAAAGTACTCAACTGGTGCTTCTAAAATACGCCTACTCCAATGTATCTAACCTAAGTCTAGTACGAGGAAAGAAGTAAGTTTAGTATTCTTTTGCCAAGAATCTATCCAAGATTTCTCTTAGGGTCTAATCAGCTCCGTACCTTGGTTTAGAATGAAGGAGGTCTGGTATCTCTCTGTCTCAGGACTCGATTTCCCAACACCCCCCAAGGGGAGCTTTGAAACACTGGAGCTGGATTTCTCGGTAAGAGAAAAGACAGCGTCTCTCTCAGTGCGTCTGCTGGAGGGTCTGCTTCCTTCGGCACTTGCTGTAGCGAGCTGCGTCGGGTAAGTAGATAGTCGAACTGCTCCAAACCACTGTGTGTTTGCTATGGCAAGTGTGGGCATATTTATACCTTGAAGGTGCTGAGTTTGACGTAAAGTTGGACATAACGTAATCAAAGCATCTCAGTTCTTTGAAAACTCCATGAGTTCTTGGACAAATCAATATTCAAGCAAGGGGAAGTCCCTAACTGCTGATGCCCAGTTTTCCAAGAAATCGTTGTGGCTTTTCAGAACTAGTGGAAGTATCCATGCCTGTATTTGGACTGCATGGGCTAAGTCTAAATATGGTTATGATTTTTATGCCTATATAAGGACAAGGTGATTTATACCTATATAAGGGCATGAATCGGGAAAGTTACACTAGGGTCCTAAAACGCTATACAACATTATTTCTGAGAAAGTAAAGAGTGTAAAGAAGCTTGTCAACCTACTGGAAGCCCTTCATATCGAAAGAACATCATTAACTTACGATGAAGGTCTCTTTAGAGCCTGGAGGTACCTGAAAATCTTCCAACGTATAAATTTCCATACACTTTAGGATAGTACTGTAAAGAACAATCAACCTGCATCATCATCAGAGTTGGTGAACGAGCATGCTGTTGAATGAATAATAAACACACATGAAAGTGCAATGCAGCAACAGAGAATTGCAAAGCAAAAATAGAGAACACGCATGAGCAAAGTAAAGATCATATGTTCACTGACTATGTAATATTGCAATGCTGTTAATTCAGAAAATTGTTTTAGCATATACTAGCAATATTAAAATTAGAAAGGTTAACAAACATACAATGTGCATAAGGAGACATTACAAACTGTTCTTGCTTAAGTACACGTACTATTAAGTGCCACAAATACCTCATGTCATTTTATGCTATAAATATATACCTTATATGAGACACAATAATTCCCTGTGAAATAAAAGGGTCCGCCAAACAAGAGCGATAGTGACATTAAAGGCCTCCTCAAGAGCTTGCCAAAGCAGGAGCTCGGCCATCTCAGAGGCAGTCACCCCTTCTGGCTTAGGGCAGAGCGGCCACCAGTTGATTATCCTGTTCAGGAATGCAATGTGAGGCATGATGGTCCTGGGTTGGGAAACATCCATTTCCCATAACAAAACTCTTTGCACATACAGTCTTTTAGTTTGTGTTTTGCTTAAGTTAACTCCGGCGTTGGCAAGTATTTACAGTAAAACAACCAATGAACACCTCACCTGCATGAGAAGGGAAAGCACTCTGATCCCAACCAGGCTGGTTAGTATCTCTAGAAATTTCAATGATCAAAGGCTGGGGTCTCTGCTGACTGGAGGGATAGCGGGCCACTCACCATATTTTGAAGGGTCTCTGCTGACTGGAGGGATAGCAGAACACTCACCATATTTTGAAGGGTCTCTGCTGACTGGAGGGATAGCAGACCACTCACCATATTTTGAAGGGTCTGTGCTGACTGGAGGGATAGCGGGCCACTCACCATATTTTGGAGGGTCTCTGCGGACTGGAGGGATAGCGGACCACTCACCATATTTTGAAGGGTCTCTGCTGGGGGGATAGCGGACCACTCACCATATTTTGAAGGGTCTCTGCTGACTGGAGGGATAGCGGATCACCCACCATATTTTGAAGGGTCTCTGCTGACTGGAGGGATAGCGGGCCACTCACCATATTTTGAAGGGTCTCTGCTGACTGGAGGGAGAGCGAAAGACTCCCCATAGTTTGAAGGGTCTCTGCTGACTGGAGGGATAGTAGACCACTCACCATATTTTGAAGGGTCTCTGCTGACTGGAGGGATAGCGGGCCACTCACCATATTTTGGAGCGTCTCTGCTGACTGGAGGGATAGCAGACCACTCACCATATTTTGAAGGGTCTCTGCTGACTGGAGGGATAGCGAACCACTCACCATATTTTGGAGGGTCTCTGCTGACTGAAGGGATAGCAGGCCACTCACCATATTTTGAAGGGTCTCTGCTGACTGGAGGGATAGCAGACCACTCACCATATTTTGAAAGGTCTCTGCTGACTGGCGGGATAGCGGGCCAGTCTCCATATTTTTAAGGGTCCCTGCTGTTTGGAGGGATAGTGGGCCACTCACCATATTTTGAAGGGTGTCTGCTAACAGAAGGGATAGCGGGCCACTCTCCATATTTTGAAGGGTCTCTGCTGTTTGGAGGGATAGCGGGCCACTCACCATATTTTGAAGTGTCTCTGCTGACTGGAGGGATAGCGGGTCACTCACCATATTTTGAATGGTCTCTGCTGACTGGCAGGATAGCGGGCCGTTCTCCATATTTTGAAGGTTCTCTGCTGTTTGGAGGGATAGTGGGCCACTCACTACATTTTGAAGAGTCTCTGCTGACTGGAGGGAAAGTGGTCCACTCCCCATATTTTGAAGGTTCTCTGCTGACTGGAGGGATAGTGGGCTACTCACCATATTTTGAAGGGGCTCTGCTGACTGGAGGGCTAGCGGGCCACTCACTAGATTTTATAGGGGCTCTGCTGACTGAAGGGATATCGGGCCACTCACCAGATTTTGAAGGTTCTCTGCTGTTTGGAAGAATAGCGGCCACTCACCATATTTTAGGGTCTCTGCTGACTGGAGGGATAGCGGGCCACTGAACATATTTTGAAGGGTCTCTGCTGACTGGAGGGATAGCGGGCCACTCACCATATTTTGAAGGTTCTCTGCTGACTGGAGGGAAAGCGGGCCACTCACCATATTTTGAAGGGTCTCTGCTGACTGAAGTGATAGCGGGTCACTCACCATATTTTGAAGGGTATCTGCTGATTGGAGGGACAGCGGCCACTCACCAGATTTTGAAGGGTCTCTGCTGACTGGAGGGATAGTGGGCCACTCACCAGATTTTGAAGGGTCTCTGCTGACTGGAGGGATAGCGGGTCACTCACCATATTTTGAAGGGTATCTGCTGATTGGAGGGACAGCGGGCCACTCCCCAGATTTTTAAGGGTCTCTGCTGACTGGAGGGATTGTGCGCCACTCACCAGATTTTGCAGGGTCTCTGCTGACTGGAGGGATAGCGGGCCACTCACCATATTTTGAATGATGCCGTAGAGGTCAAGCAGGCAAGCCCATCAATACGGAACACTGTAACACTAGATTCTCCTGAAATTTTTGAAAAAAGAACTGACTATTTCCTCCAGAAGCTGAAAAAAACACAAACAGATGCCACAATCTTACTCCGTTCCATGTCACATCTGAGCGCTCCCACCATCCAGCAAGCATTGGCATCAATCCTGAAGAGTGATCTCAGGAGAGTCATCAGGCACAAAGCAATTCTTCCTATAATGAATCTTTCCAGCAAAAAAAGTAAACAAAGGATGGCTTCTCTCGCAGAAAAACACTTCTTTTATTCTGTGCTACCTCAAATGATATGGATTGGAAAACTGCAAACAAGAGTAATGTCTAATTTTTTCTAAAAATACTTTTGGACCACATGTAAAGAAAACTACCCTTCCCACAAAAGAACATCTATTTATGTTTTGTTAACTATTGAGGACTGTCGCTGTTTCAATGCTACGAACATACTCCAACCTATCATTGATTTACTTTAGCATATAGTAAGCCGATCTTATACTACTTTATAAAACAACTTATATGCCTTTTTGGAACCAATAACATAAGGATATTATCAACTTGTAATTTGTACAGATCTACATCTATGCTTCTTCTCTATAAATGAATGGAATCTGGGTATTGCTATGCTGTTTGTGCCCAGAGCAAACTAAACTACTTTTTCTGCAGGTGTTTTGAGCCAGACAGTATTTTTTTACAAACTTCCTTTGAAATGCTTATTTTATTTAAACGTGACAATGTGTTTAAGTTTTTCAAAATGTATCTCATACCAACGAGCACAGTAAAGTTCAATTTTGAAGGTCAACAACAAAATAAAATGAATATAAATAAAACATATTATTTTATATATCATAACATAACCAAATACCTTTTAATCACTTTTATTTTTCAACAGAAGTGTTATCAATACAGCAGAAAAAACAAAGCATTAATACTCACAGAAGCATAAAATGTATCTTAAAAATAAGCCACTCTACGTATAAATGTAAAGGTTACAAAACAGCACACCAGTTATGTTAACATGATTTAAAGCAGCCCATTAATAATAAAAGAAATATCTAAAGACATTTGCTAAAAACAAAAGTTAAAAGGGAATTAAGGTTGACTAATATGTTGACAGGGGCTACGCCACAAAACCTACAAAGCCATAACATTCAATTAAGGTACGCCTTTGTGTCACTTATAAATAATTCACAGGTTATTGCGAGTTTTTCCCCCAATCGTGTGGTAGCAAATCTTCAAGATGGACTCTGTTCACAGGAGGCCTGATGCCACCTAAGACACTGCTGACTCGAATGAGAGCGCGTGCATTTTACAAGACTTTGTGGCGGACACCAGTTCTGATGGCGCCTGATGAAGGACACAAACCTCAGGTGAGCCAACAGCAAAGAGGCTGCTTACATAATAGACGTGTCCAAAGGCAGGATGCAGCTACTTCTTCTGTCATCCAGGCCACCGACTCCCAATGTGCACACTGTATGCATTACTACCTCAGCAGCCATATACTTATTACAGCAGTCCACAATTGTTTAATGGGTATGGGCACTGCCATTAAACTACAAGGGGCACTAGGAGGGAGTGCTCTTGCTCTCCTACAGTTTCTTGGATGGAGCAAAGTATCAACGACTGGGTACTGCGAGAACAAAAACCGTTCACTTTTGTATTTGCAAGCTTTTAGTGCCTGGAATGTACAGTGCAGGTTTTTGGCACCCTTCGGCACCGGTTATCCTATTTTAGCAGCAGGGAAGACATAGTGAAAACAGAAACGTTCTGTGCAGGCCAATCTGGTTTTTTTTATACAACATTCAAACTGAACCCCACTTAAAAAGATACAAAAAGACTCTTTTATTTTGGTTTCCCGATCTCATTAGGTCTAGCCTAGAAACCTGCAATACTCATGCCCGCCAATCAGGAAAGGAGGGTGGTATAGAGTCCTTCCACTTTTTGCAGATTTCTCTCCTGGCCAGGAGGATGGTATAGAAAAGAAGATGTTTGGCAGGACCCATGACACCATCCATCACACCAAATATTGCAAGTACGGGATTTATTGTGATTGGGCGGCCAAGAGAAGTTGACAGTAGACTACTTATGGAGTCCCAAAAGGGAGACAAAGATGGGCAATCAAAAAACAAATGTAAGTCCGAGGCAGCTATTGCCCCACACCTTATACAAGATACTGATGAATCTTTTGAGAATTTTGAGAGCCTCTGTGGTGAGTAATAGGGCCTATGCAGAGTAAAGAGGTGATTCCTTCGGAGCAATGCTGGTTTGACAATATCCCACAGTAGCTTAAAGGAATTAAGCCAGAGGCTTCCCACATCCAGGTCCAAGAAGGAGCTTCCCCAAAGCACCACCCCACCCTCCGAAAAGGACAAGAAAGGCTCATGCGCCATCAAACCTCCAACTAGACAAGGCGATGGGCAGAGGTGATGGCCACCAGAAAGACAACTGTGAAAGTAACAAACTTCAAGTCCACCTCCGACAAGGGCTCAAAAGGAGGACCAATCAAAGCCCGAAGGACCAAGGGCCTGGTCCTGTTGTTGGAGGCCAGGGAGTTGGTGTGTTCTGCGTTGTGTCGGCACGGGTTTCTGGTCAACTTCCCAAGTGCCAACTGACTCTGTCTCAGGACCTGGTGTTCATTGGGGCTCGCTTTGGTATGGATCTCAACCGTGTGTTCCTGCCCGCTCCTCGGATTGTGACCCTGGTGTCCCTTGCTCGGCAATTCCGGGCGGGGGGTTCCTTTCCGGTGCGCCTCTGGTTGTGTCTTATGGGTCTGATGGCAGCGACTGTCTTTATGGTGGCCTGGGTGCGTTTTCACCTGTGCCCCCTGTGGGGGTACCTTCTGTCTCACTGGAATCCGTTGTCCTGAAATTTGGAGTTTCTTCTGCCAGTGTCTCCTGTAATCCTCCCGGTTCTTATTTGGTGGTCGGTGCGGGTCCATCTGTCTCAAGGTCTCCCTTTGCAGCCTTCTCCTTCGGTGGTCTTAATGACTGATGCCAGCTCCTTGGGGTGGGGGGCGACCTTGGGGTCCCGGTCCCTTAAGGGTCGTTGGTTCATCCTGGAAAGTCGCCGGTCTTCCAACTGGAGGAAGTTGACGGCTGTGTCCCGTGCTGTGACGGGGTTTCGGGGCCAGTTACTCAGCCGGAACGTTTTGGTGCGGTCAGACAATATGGTGTCGGTGGCCTATCTCAATCATCAAGGGGGGATTCATTTGGCCTTCTTGAACGCGGTGGTCATTCCCCTGTTCTGTTGGGCGGAGGGTCATCTGCTGTCTCTGACTGCGATTCATATTCGGGGAGTGGACAACTATGTGGCGGATGTCCTGAGTCGTTGCTTTCCGGGTACTCTGGAGTTGTCTATCACCGTGTTGCATTTCGGCTTGTGTGCGAGGAGTGTGGTCGTCCCTTTCTGGACCTCTTTGCCTCCCGGCACAATGCACAGCTTCCCTGCTTCTGCTCCCGGTTTCTGCAGGAGGGTTGTTGGGGGTAGATGCCCTGTCGGTTTCTTGGCCATCCCGCCTGCTTTTTTGCCTTTCCTCCTCTGGCGCTGATTCCCAGGTTTCTGTCCCGCCTGTGTCTGGAAGATCGGGAGGTGGTTGTGGTCCTGCCTTTTTGGCCTCGGAGGTCGTGGTTTCCGACGGTTCGTCTTTTGGCGGTGCGGCCCCCTGGTTTCTCCCCCTGTCTCCGTCTCCCCTTAGGTCCTCCTCGTCCCTGTCTTTTCTCCGGTTGCGGCTGTCAGTGTGGAGGTTGAGAGGCAGGGGTGGAGGCGGTGTGGTTTCCAGGAACATTTAGAGGTGGCCCTTCAGGGTTCCCGTCGGCCTTCTACCCTCTGGTCTTATGATTGGCATTGGGGTAATTTAAGTCATTGGTGTTCGTCGTTGGGCCTTTCCCCTTTGCACTGTTCTTTGCAGGCTTTGCTTCAGTTTTTGTGGGAAGGTTTCGAGAAGGGTTGGGATGTGTCCACTTTGTTTGCTCAGTGGGCGGCTGTTCGGGCTTTTCGTTCCCTTTGGGGTAACCTTTCGGATGGTGAAGACTTGGTTTCTCGTCTGCTCCGCAGCTTTTCTCTTTCTCGTCCCGAGCCTTTTGGTATCTTTTGAAGTGGGTTCAACAGTGAGATTTCGGATGCGTTTTTTTAAACTTTTTTTTTTCCTCCCTGTCCAATGATAATGCTGCCCTTGCTTTCTCTTCCTTTTCAGGCATATCCAGATATATTAGGTTGCGCCCTGATCGCTGGGACACATGCCCAGCAATGTGGCTCCCCTATGGTCCCTGTACGAAGGGCTCGGAGGCTTTGACATCACTGATTGACGAAGGCTACCTGATCAATAGTCTTGCTATCCAGTTTACTGAGGCAGTGTGTCACTCTCTTCAGACTTTAACGGAATGACCAGGGTGGAAAATGAGGACAAAAAAAGGAAAGAAAAAAAAAACATTCAAACTGCTCACTCGTTCTCTACTTCTGGGAGAGCTTGCAAAAAGCTGGACAGGTCAGAGATAAAAGAAGGACTAAAGCCTTTAGTCTCACTTTTATATCTGTCCTGGCCCGTTTTGTGCATAGTCTTGTAAATGTGTATGTGTGTATCCATACTAATATAATAAAGAGAGAGCCCAAACATTTGAGGCGGGTAATCTCAGGTACTACAGCACCAATCGCAACACCCAATACAGCGTTGGAAAGGGCAGTTGCAGCAGAAGGACATAAGCTATGCAGATGCCCACCATATACATTTAAAAGGTAAAAGAACGGTGCCACCAAAGGAGTCCCTTGTGGGCGTGTCTGCGTTGTGCTGTGCGCGTATGCTGGGGGTGTGACAAACGCTGGGGGCGTGTGGTACGTTCCGCCCTTCATGCCATGTCTCATATCGTGTGCTAATCCCACCCTGCCCCCTTTAAATACCCTGCACTCCATAATCATAACCCACCCTTACTCTTTAAAATACTCCAACACCCTTAAACACTAACCCATCTTAACCCTATAAATATACCCTGTACCCCAAAACCCAAACCTATCCCTAAAAATAATCATGTACCCCAAAACCCAAACCTACCCCTGACCCCTAAAATAACCACTGTACCCCAAAACCCAAACCTACCCCTGAACCCTAAAATACCCCTGTAACCCAAACCTAGCCCTGAACCGTTAAAATACCCCTGTACCCCAAAATCCAAACCTACCGCTGAACCCTAAAAATACCCCTGTACCCCAAAACCCAAACCTAGCCCTGAACCCTAAAAATAACCCTGTACCCCAAACCCCAACCCTATCCAGAACCCTAAAATACCCCTGTACACCAAAACCCAAACCTAGCCCTGAACCCTAAAAATACCCCTGTACCACAAAACTCAAACCTAGCCCTGAACCCTTAAAATACCCCTGTACCCCAAAACCCAAACCTACCCCTGAACCCTAAAAATGCCCCTATACCCCAAAACCCAAACCTAGCCCTGAACCCTAAAAATACCCCTGTACCCCAAACCCCATACTTATCCCTAAACCCTAAAACTGTCCCTGTACCCCAAAACCCAAAACTATATCTGAACCCTTAAAATACCCAAACACCCCAAAACATATACCTCAGTACCCCAAAACATATACCCTTATACCCATACTTACCTTATCAAAACATTTTAAAAAAACATGCTTTTACCATTCATTTATTTACAACGAATTTTGTTGTAAATGTATGCGCCACTCCCGGGGCTTTGCTTTTTTATGTGTGGGGGGCCTCCAATGCCCCTCTAGCCCCGAGGAGCGCCACCCCTGGGGATTTTCATAAATATTTTGCGGGGGCACATGGCCACCCCACTGCCCCGGGAACAGCCACCCCGAGGCTTCTTTTTTAATCTATGGGGCGGCCTCCAAGGCTCCACCAAGCCCAGGGGACCGCCACCGGGGCTTTTTTAAAATATTTTCCGGGGCTCCCAGCCCCGGGGACCACCACCCCCCAGGGATTCTATTTTTTCTTTTTAAAAACAACCTGTGTGGGGGGCTTGAGCCCCCCCACTTTCTCCGGGGCCCACCACCTCCCCGGGGCACTAATTATTCAAATTCGGGGGTCCGTTACAGAGCTACGGGGACCACCACCTCCCCGGGGCTTCACACACGTTGGGGTGATGGCCCTGGGTACCGCCACCCCCCAGGGCTGGCTCCTGCAGTATCCCGGGGTGCCCACCCCGGGACACTGCTGTCTGCTATGGCATGGTGGGAGCCTCGCAGCTCCCGCCATGCCATAGCAGACTGTTGTTTGGATTTTGGATGAGAGAGCAGGAAACCTGCTCTCTCTTCCAAAATGCAAACCAGATTGCTTTTCCACATGGGGAGCTGCATGTCAGCAGCTCCCCATGTAGAAAAGCAATGCCGGCTCCCACACAATTAAATTAGGGAATTCATTTCCCCTTCAATACTGGTGGTCCCTGGGGGCCAACTAGCCCACCAGGTACCTCCAATAAGCGCCAGAGGACTGCGTTGCAGAGAGGTGGTCCAGGCCATGCCCCCTTTTACGCCTCTGTGCAACGCAGCTCTGTGGGGATTATTGGGTCACCTCCTAGGCTAGTTGGACCCCAGGGACCCTCAAAATTCAAGGGGACTTTATCCACCAACTTAAAACACGCCACAGGCGTGTTTGCCTAGTGGTGACGGGGTGGGCCTGAGGTGACGTGTGGAAATTCGCCCTGTGGTGCATTTTAGGTTCAGGAATTAATTACCCTTCAATCCTGAGGGCCCCTGGGGGCCAACTAGGCCACCAGGTACCTCCAGTAGGCGCCACAGGCCTGCGTTGCAGAGAGGTGGTCCAGGCCATGCCCCTTTTTACACCTCTCTACAAGGCAGCTCTGTGGCGCTTACTGGAAGTACCTGGTGGGGTAGTTGGACCCCAGGGACCCTCAGGATTCAAGGGGACTTAATACCACAACTTAAAATGCACCACTGGGCGTGTTTGCACAGTGGTGAAGGGAGAGGGCAGGGCCTCAGGTGACATGTGTGCAAGCAAGCCCTGTGGTGCGTTTAAAGTTGGGGAATGAATTCCTCTTCAATTCTGAGGGCCCCTGGGGCCCAACTAGGCCACCAGGTACCCTCAGTAAGTGCCACAGGCCTGCGTTCCAGAGAGGTGGTCCAGACCACTCCTCTTTTTACACCTCTCTGCAACGCAGCTATGTGGCACTTACTGGAGGTACCTGGTCGGCTAGTTGGACCCCAGGGACCCTCAGGATTCAACAGGACTTAATCCCCCAACTTACAATGCACCAGGGGGCACGTTTGGAGAGTGGTGGAGAAAGGGGGCATGGCCTTTGTCTACCTCTCACCAATCCCACTGCATGGGGCTTACTGGAGGTAAAAGGTAGGCTAGTTGGCCCCCAAAGGACCCACAGCAGTGAAGGGGACTTCAATCCCCATTCAAGAGCGCGCCAGGGAGAGCATTTGTAGAGTGGCAGGCAAAGTGGGCGAGGCCAGGTACGAGTACTTACCAGTGCTACTGTGTGGGACTGACTGGCGGTAATAGTTTGGGAAGTTGGCCCCAAGGATGTTCTAGGGGGCCAACTACCCCTCTTGTTACTTCCAGTAAGTCCTACATAGTGGGATTGCTAAGACGTCTTCGGAGGCCATGGCCCCCTTTCTCTACCACTCTGCAAGCGTGCCTCGTGCCAGACTCTGAGATGGGGGCATGAAGTCCAATTTAGTTCTGAGGGAGTTTGGGGGCCAAGAATCCATCCTGTAAGTCCTACGCAGCAGGATTCCTGAGCGTTGGTTGGGCGCCCAGCACCATTTCTCCACCACTCTGCAAACACAACTACTCATTAAAGCAGCATATTTCTGCTCCTCTGACTTAGAGGTAGTTTTAATCCCCCTGCCCTATTATGTACTAGGGCCTAACGGAGGAGGTCATGTTAATCATAGGGGCACCCCAACGCATAGTGTCCCTAGTGTATGTAGGTGTTTTCACTGTGTTCTAAGTGTCTTTTACCATAGCACTGGCTCTAGGCCTGGTTAGTCAGAGTCAGTTACCACCAGTACCCTTCTGAAAAAGTTGTGAGCACAGGATGATTTTGCAACAAGGCCTCTTTCTGCTCCTTTGTTCGTTCTTTCTGCACATGTCTTGCTTCTTCCTGCACTTTTCTTCGTCTTTGTGGACTTCTGTTGCTTCTTTCTGCATTTCGTTTGCTTCTTTCCGAGCGTTTTTTCTTCTTTCTTCACATGTCCTACCTCTGTAGACATAGTTAGAAACTAGCATTTAAAAAACAATAGAAATCCCCTTAAAAAACAATAGGTTCCAGGCACGTTAAAGTTAGAAATTAGCATTTAAAAAACCTGTGAAATTCACTGAAATAACCATAGGTTTCAGGCACGTTATAGTTAGATATTAGCATTTAAAAAAACTTAGAAATTCACTGAAAAAACATAGGTTTTAGGGAAAATGATAGTTAGTTTAACATTTAACTCATACAAAACCAGAGAAATTCCCCTGTTATAGTTAGTTCAGGTAACTATAACTCGCGCCCCCGCAATGCACTGCTGATGATGTCACATATTACATCACTTATGACATGCTCAGTAACATCACTGATAACATCTCAAATGACATCACTGATGACATCATCCATGTGATAATTTAATGCATCTTCCCACACTCTAATATAACCTTTGATACACCCACTCTAAATTACAGACTGACATTCTAAAAACCATAGACACTCCAACACCAATAACTACATACCAGCTCACTGATTTTTAGGTTTAACCAAACATCTACTCGCTCATCAGTACAGTCACTCATACTTATGGTCACTCACTACAGGACTATCATATACACTCATACACCTACATAGACACTCACACATCGTTACATATCCATGGAGGTACTCACACAACTAGTCAGTCATGCAAGTAATTAATCACACTGCCGTTTACTCACCTATACAGTTATACGCACACCAGCTCACTTACTCATACAAATACTCAGACATTCTTATACTCTTATATAATAACTGATACAAGCACACACTCATCCATACAGCCACTCTCACAATCACACACTCTCACTTATAGCCATGTATATACTCCAACACATATGCATACTGCCTTTCTCATATGTAGTTACTCACACATGCACTACTGATATATACATTCACTCACTAGCACACCCGTACACACACTCACCCACCCATACAGTCCATCACATTCGGGCGCGTGAGTTATAGTTAGTACAACTAACTATAACAAGGGAATTTCAATGGTTTTGTACGAGTGAAATGTCCAACTAACTATAACACCCCTGAAACCTGTTTTTTTTTCAGTGAATTTCTGAGGTTTTTTAAATGCTAATTCCTAACTATAACATGATTGAAACCTATGGTTTTTTCAGTGAATTTTAAAGGTTTTGTAAATGACAATTTTTTAATATATTTATTCTTATATTTATTTTTTTTATAATGATTTACAATTTTTTTTAAGCTATTTATTTTTAGATATTTTATTTTTTAAATTACATTACATTGTGTGCCCCCCCTTCCTTTTACTTTGTTTGGGCCCTGGACCCCATCCCCTAGAGCCTGACCCACAAATCTAAATGTATTCTTTTTTTTTATAGGAAGGGGATTCCTATGGAAGGAAATAAAAGTTACTTGTAAGTATGCTTAGAACTACTTTTCAGGGTCAGTGATGGGCAACAAGATGCAGCACTGGTTTCTCTCCTGATAACAGGTGAATAAATTGCAATTCGTTGTTCGGATGATTTTAGGTGAATATTTTAAAGTTCCATTACTCCACACTTAGAAGACTTTGCAAGTGTAACCAGTGAATGTTATCCTATGAAAGGAAATTCACTTAGCAGGTAAATAGTGTTATTGTTACCTTTACTTACTCAGTGGTGGATCCTGGATCCAGCACTGCTGCATCTCCTCTAAACAGTTGAAAGAATGCAAATTACCAAAGATGCGCGGAAGCCCACGTTTTTTTTTTAATATCGCTACAATGTGCGGTCATACGCGCACCCCGTGATTTTTCCCCAAACAAAAAATAGGGGCCCTGAGGGACCATGTGGGATCCCCTGAGCAGACTTAGAGGATCAGGGTGTGTCTACCCTCTCCCTTTTCACGTCTAAACACACATTTCACACGCTTCTTCAGCCTCCCTTGCACCAAGACATAAATTGGCTGCCAATAGTTTCTAGTATCTAATGTTGACAACCATTTGACAGCCAATTAGCTTTCAGCACATGATCGGAAGGGTGCGCTTATGGTACGATGACTATAAGCGGATATCCGTATTCAATTTTTTTATGAGAAGTGGGCCGCGTGGCCTCCCTCCCGTGGCCAATTCCAGGCACTGAGGTCCCCAGGCCCTGGGGCATGGCTAATTATATATTATTCTTTTATGGAGGAGGGCTGCAAAGCCTCCCTCCTGAAGCCACTTCAAGGCCCCGTGGACTCCATTCCCCGGGGACTGCCTTTTTCTTTTATTTATTTTGGCCGTCACCGTTTGGGACCGTAGGACGGTCTCCAATTCCTCCACTGTCCCGCCGGCTCCCCGCCTCCTGCGGGAGCCGGTGTTCTATCGACATCCGAACTCCATCCATGTATGTACCCCCTAGGAGTTGCCTTCACTTTGCGCATGCATGTTTGTGGTGGCGCATGCGTGTTAATGTTACGCATGTGCACAATACTTCCCACCATCTGGCTATGTACCCCTAACGTATTTCATTTTATTTGTGCATGCTCAATTACAACATGTCCAATCACAGCTCTCACACCCAGTGACATCATGCTGAATCAATCATCCTTCTGCAAAGCATTTATAAGCTGCCAACCTTCTTGAACTTTTCCTATTCCGCAGTAACAGCTATCGAGAGTGTTCGTATCCACTTCGTCTTAGGTGAGCACTTTTTTAAAGAGTAATTAAATTAATTAATCTGAACAATCTTTAAATGCTGCGTAAATGCAAATTTATGTTTGATTTGACAATGTTGTTTTTGAGCACGCTTTTCTGCTTTTCTTAATCATTAAAGTTGACTTTGTAACTTTAGTTTCTGGGCAAATCATTTAATCCTGGTGCGTTTGTTTAATTTGCCAAGCGCCACATTGCTGCTCCTGCAGAAGTGTGCTACGTGCTGTTCGAGTGAATGCGTTGTAGTTTTTCTCATGTAAATAGTGCCTCACGTGCCCCATGCATTGCAAAAGTCATATTTTCGGCAATAGTGTATTTTAGCACGGTTTCCAGCTCTTATACCTCAAATATCTTGCCTTAGTAGGCTATGTTTCTGGGAAAATCACTTAATCCTGCCACCTTTCATTATTTAAGTAGTGCGCCACGTGCTGCTTCCTCCCCATGCACTGCACATGTAATCGATTGGTCAATATTGTATTTTAGCACGCTCTCCATGTTTTTTAATAACGTTAAACTTGATTTCTTATCCTTTGTTCTGTGCAAATCACTTAATCCTGCTGCGTTTCTTTAATTTGCCAAGCGCCATGTGGCCGCTCCCATAGCAGTGTGCTACTTCTGTTCAAGTTAATGCGATGTCGTTTTTGTCGTGTAAGTAGTGTGTCACGTGTTCCCAATGCATTGCTAAAGTAATGTTTTCAGCAATAGTGCATTTTAGCACGGTTTCCAGCTCTTATACCTCAAATATCTTGCCTTGGTAGGCGATGTTTCTGTGCAAATCACTTAATCCTGCCGCCTTTCTTTATTTAAGTAGTGCGCCGTGTGCTGCTTCCTCCCCATGCACTGCACATGTAATCGATTGGTCAATGTTGTATTTTAGCACGATGTCCATGTTTTTTAATAACCTTAAACTTTATTTTCCCCCTGTTCTATCTCATTATACAGATATCTCAAGCATGAGACGTACTGGTCGCCACAAGCTGTTTATTCCTGCCCATACACTATACCACGTGGTGTTGGTGAACAACTCGACCCACCAGATCCACTGACTGCTCTCCATATGTTTTCAGCCGAAAATCGCAATGGACCTAATGGAGTTATCAGGTTTGACTTCAACATTTCATGATACAAAAGCATTCTGAGATAAGCATTTGTGTATTTCATGTGTTTGCAGATAACTGTGTTATTGTCATCTTTTACTAAAATTAGTAGGCATTCTGAAATCAACCAAATGTAAAAAAAGCATGTCCTCACGATTTTATTGGCAAAATATGTCATTCAAAATTTAACAATGTATGAGTTATAATTTTTTTTGTTTCTGAAACCCATTTCTCATTTAAATGCTTGTTACACGTTTTCAACCTGTACTTCAGATACAAAGTGAAAATGTTGTTTTGAATTTCTTCACTTGAAAACGTGTCTTTTAATTTTCCTTGATGTTTATTTCTCAATTTCTAGATCATGGAAGTCCAAAAAGGGTTCTATCAGATCAAGCCCAGAAGTTTGTGAATGAAGTGAGTGACCAATCTCGGCCTAACATTTGTATAATGCAAGAAAATTGATACTGTCCCCGAGCACAATCCCACAATACACAGTATATTGTAAAGAAAAAGAAGAAAATCAAATCCAAATGTTCACTTTTCAAGGTATTCAACAGTCCTTTTTTATTTTATTTTTATTTTTTCTCTTCTTCTTCAAAATTTCATCATTCCATAGGTCATAAGCAATGTAATGTACAACGAGCGTAGCCAAAACCAAAGCCAACACGTGTTTCGTCTCGGGAACAGTCTCCCAATGACTTCCTCAGGGCAATGAAATTGGTTTTCTCACAAATATCTCAACATCAATCCAGTGTATTATCACTCTTCATAGGGTAATTTAAAATACTCAAAAAGGCTCCATAAGTCAAAGTTTTCACAGTGGAAATAAATTATCAATGTATCGGGAGAGTACTCCCATCGTCTTTGCATCAAGTCCGTCCGGTGTAAAGTTTTTACATTGCTTATGACCTATGGAATGATGAAATTTTGAAGAAGAAGAGAAAAAAGAAAAAGAAAAGAAAAAAGGACTGTTGAATACCTTGAAAAGCGAACATTTGGATTTGATTTTCTTCTTTTTCTTTACAATATACTGTGTATTGTGGGATTGTGCTCGGGGACAGTATCAATTTTCTTGCATTCTCTGTTTACAGAGAAACCGTGGGGACGATAGTAGGTTAAAAAAAAAACAAAAAAAGATAAAAGTAAGCAGTGTTGCGCAATATCAACCCAGCCACCAATCTTTAATTATTTGTATAATGCAATGCTATTTCTTCTTTTGCTGCCCATATATAACCTCTGATGATTGCTTTTCATCCCCAATCCTATTGAGAACAATTGTTTTTATGAACATTAAAATTAACCTTGGACATATTTACAACATACATTTTTAACACTTTTTTCACTTAGCAGAATTTTACATAAGTCAGCAGCAAATTACCAACATTGAAGAAAGTATATCCTCCTGTTCCAGTTCATAACACCGATGTCTCAAATATGGCATGAACTAGTAGTATGAAACCAGAAAGTTTCACAATTTATCGCCCTCACTCTATCTATCTATCGCCCTCACTCTATCTATCTATCGCCCTCACTCTATCTATCTATCGCCCTCACTCTATCTAACTATCGCCCTCACTCTATCTATCAATCGCCCTCACTCTATCTATCTATCGCCCTCACTCTATCTATCTATCACCCTCACTCTATCTATCTATTGCCCTCGCTCTATCTATCTATCGCCCTCACTCTATCTATCTATCGCCCTCACTCTATATATCTATCACCCTCACTCTATCTATCTATCGCCCTCACTCTATCCATCTATCGCCCTCCCTCTGTCTATCTATCGCCCTCCCTCTGTCTATCTATCGCCCTCCCTCTGTCTATCTGTCGCCCTCCCTCTGTCTATCTATTGCCCTCACTCTGTCTATCTTTCGCCCTCCCTCTAGCTATCTAACACCCTCACTCTATCTATCTATTGCACCACCACAGCATCACTCAGGGGCACCACAGCATCACTCAGGGGCACCACAACATCACTATGCGCTACCACAGCACCAATGAATGCCACAGCATCACTCGTCGCCACCACAACATCACTCAGCGCCACCACAGTATCAATCTGTGCAACCATTCAACAACAACTGGTTCAAATATGTTCTCTCAATGTTTCAAGCTTTATTACAAATGTCACAAAAAAATGTTAATATTTCACTTCTGTTCTTGGATTTTCGTCACAATAAAATGCACTGAACATAATCTTCACAAAAGTTATTTACAAAAGTTTAAGCTATTGCCATTATGAATTACAATAACTTTTATTTAAGTATGAATTATTTTAAAAAAATAAAAGCCATTTTTTTTTTTTTTTTTTTTGGGGAAAACCTTTATTTCACAGTTTCAGCAAACAGTTACGGGCCTACAACCACCTGGCCGGCCTCGGCTATGACTTAGAAAACATTAGCAAATTTACGCCCACTCAATAGCACATTGATCTAATCAGCAAGCATCGCAAGTTACACCATTACCAGAGCGTCTATTGAGTGACAGGAGGAATGAAGGTTAATTTTAAAATATATAGAATATGAAGGATCAAAAGCCGAACAGTCTAGCAAGGGTACCGAGCGGGCAAGGCATACAACAGAGCAACCGGATAGCGAGCGTTTTCATTTTATTGGTCTAAAAGCAATCATTAGGTAGGCAAAATACTATACAAGCAACATACCAGCCCTCGCCCATCCCGGCACCATAGGCAACCCCGGTACTTCCCACAGGACCGCCTGAACAGCGGAGAACAGCGAGAGAGTCCCACTAACCCAGCTCTCCGATCCGAAGAAACCAGAAAGAAAAGACAAAGAAAGAAAACACAAAAGAGAGAAAGGAAGAGAAAAGGACCATAGTAACTAAGGAAAACAAAACAAGAACCCCAACCCCCAACCCCCCACCCTGCACCCCTGCAGAGGCTACGGCCTATCCCCCCCTAGCAGCGTGCCTGTCGCCCTCAAAACGAACCCGAAATGTAGGAAGAAGACATAAACAAGATAAGGCCATAGATCAAAGATAAAGTAAGCTCAAGAACCCCTTCTCACCGACCCCCCACCCTGCACATTCTAAGGGGCTGCGGCCCTCCCCCCTATGAACGTGCCTATCCCCCCAAAGAGCCCCAATGAAAGGGGAAAAAACCGGGGGGAATCATAAAGATCAATTGCCCACCCTCCCCCCCCTTACACAAAGTAGCTCAGGCTCGAAACGCAAAAAACCCATAGTGCACCAAATACTAAATGCGGCACATCACAGACCAGGGAAGCGTCCTTAGTTCAACATCAAACCGGGTATCTATCAGGCAATCCAAAGAAGAGAAATGAAATTCAACCCTGGCCCACCTTGACCCTGCCATCAATGCGCAGCCCCAGGTAGTCAACAACGCAGTCCAGCACCAGACGGTCAGGATAGTTAGGCAAATAAGGCAGAGCCGATGTCCTGTGAGACACCACAATCCGGGGCCCGAGAAGACCACCATTCCAAACACGGAGACGCTGCAGGAAGAAAGCGAGCCCAGCTCCCAAGGTACGGCCCAGTACAAGCAGCGTGGAGTGAACGGACAAAGAAGCAGCACGAAGAGGACAGTCCTTCTGCTCACCAGTGTCGGGCACCAAAGTCTCATAAACACAAGCATTCGGCTCTAGCGCGTCTTCAACACTAAGCAGGGCCTCCCGCTGAGCCATCTGTAAGCATTTGTCAGGGACATCCAGTGGCAGTGGGAGATCATGAGTAGCAGCACTCTCCCCTGGACCGTCAAAGTCCACGGTAGTCAGTAGAGCATGAATGACATCCAGTTTACGTCCGAGCTCCCTGCCTTCCCTCATCCAGGCAAGGCGAAGAGACCCCAGGGCAGCAACAATGTCCCGAACCGTGGGTTCCACAGTGCACGGCCAGCACAGATCCACCAGTACTTAATATAGCGCCCGACCCAGCCGGTGGCCGCAGCTCATGCGATCGCGCCCGGGCAGGGAGCTGGCGGTAAAGGTAGCATACGGGTGTCCGCCACACTGTAAAAACACTGGTGATCCACTGTACCGCAATGGCTGCACTCGTGTCAGTTCGTCCAAGGGCACCTGGTAGGAAGCGTATGCAGCAGACACACTGGGCTATGCGGAATCACAGCACCACGGGCGATTCAGCCAGACACATACTAGCATTCCAAGAAGCCTGGCACCGGGGTCCGCAAAGGAAACACAGATCTGCTCCAGCGTATGCAGCGTCTTAACCGACCCAAAATGGCGCCCCTCCGTCCTTCCAGCCGGCACAAACAAGCAGCCGAGAACAAAGGAAAAGTCTCACCGATCAATGAGACAAAGTCCCCCAATGCGGCCGTTTCCTCGGCAGCGCGGGTCGATGAAGGCAACCAGTGCAGCGGTAATGCTGCCTCCTGCGAAGATGAACGACGGTTGTCACGGCCTGCAAAGCCGCCCACTCGAGTGATCCCGGCCCCCGGCAACAACTTCCGTCCCCTTGGGCAGCAGCTGGGCTCAGTCACGGACTGGGCAAAGCGGGCCGGGAAGGAGGGTTACCGGACCCATCCAGACGCGGGAGTCACTGCAAACGGATCCCCTGGTCTTCCGACGCTGCAGCAAGTCGGCCCGGAGCTTGTGCAAGCGGGGGAAGGCAGGATAGTAGCAGGATTGATTCCGTGGCGAGCGGAGCTCGCAAACTAGGCGGCCATCTCGCTTCGCGCTCGGCCACGCCCCCCATAAAAGCCATGGTTATTTGTAATATCAATACATCTAAGTCACGTAAATACAAAACATGTTGCATTACAAATGCTATAGGTGTCACATTTGCAAAAGATAAAAGTATTAGCATTGTAAATGACAAAGCTATTAATTTCGCTATTTTTTTCCATGCCACTGGCCTCCCGCACTGCGAGTGGTACATCGCACATGAATGTTAAATCAGTATTTGTTCACAGAGGTCCACAGAGAATACAGGGACATTTTACACCTGCAGTTTTGTATTTACACTGGTCACTGCAGTTTATATTTGAATATTGACCGGAATATTGTTGCAGCGCACGGTCAAAAGATAAGTCTAGTGCAGCAGTGACGTGTATAGCAGCCAATGTAATATACTGTCATACATACCTACCTACCTATAGGGTTGTAAGAATTAAGGATGGAAAGTGCCTGATGCGGAGAGAGGAATGCAGGAAGGAAAACTGGGAAACAATAGAGGCCCCAGGTTCTGTCTCCTGCCCCACACTGACATCCACAAAGTTTGGAACCCAGGCCAACATGATCCCTGCATCCCCATTTCATGCTGTTGATGGTTGTGGGAGGGTGGCTCTGTGTGTGGGTGGGTGGCTATGTGTGTGGGTGGCTGGGTCTTTGTGTGGGTGGGTGGCTCTGTGTGTGGGTGGGTGGCTCTGTGTGTGGGTGGCTGTGTGTGTGGGTGGCTGTGTGTGTGGGTGGCTGTGTGTGGGTAGCTGTGGTGGGTGGCTGTGTGTGTGGGGGGCCTCTGTGTGTGTTGGGGGGCCTCTGTGTGTGTGAGGGCTCTATGTGTGGGGGGCTCTGTGTGTGTGAGGGCTTTGTGTGTGTGGTGGGGGCTCTGTGTGTGGGGGGGGCTGTGTGTGTGTGTGTGTGTGTGTGTGGCTCTGTGTGTGTGGCTCTCTGTGTGTGTGGGTCTCGCTGTGTGTGTGTGTGGGGCTCTGTGTGTGTGTGTGTGGCTCTCTGTGTGTGTGGCTCTGTGTCCGCGAATACTCTCTACTACTCTCTAATGCTCACCTATTGCCATTGTAAATGGCAATACCATTTATTTATTTTTAAAAAAAATGAAAAAAAATGTCATGAGCAATGCCAATAGCTCTATCTTTAATAATGCTGAGACCATTGCATTGTAAATGCTTGTTACTTTTGTCCTTTAGGACTACCTATACTTTTCCATTTGTGGATGATGCTAAACGACCTCGAGTCCCACAAGACCACCAAACTGCAAATGTAATGCCCTTTTGCAACACACTAGATAACTGAGACCTCAAAAATATCAATCTCAAGATGGCAGCCCCCTCCCCCCCCCAAAAAAAACGCTTTTACTAAGGGGCTAGCTAGTGTTACAATATCTGTATCCATCGGGGACTGTTTCCTCGAGTAGTTTAAGTTCAATAGCTACAAACAAAAATTGTTCATATTGACTTTTTTAATGAATGTAAATATTCTCAAATATTAGATAGATTTCTTTCATGAAAATGATTGTCAACAATACACGAGTAATGATGGTCGTGATATCCTATGGTGCACCTTTCATTTGGGAGTTTAGTACGGCCAATATAAAATAGAGAATGACGATGTCCTGCATAGAAAAACCAACGGACCATGCCAACAACTTCTTTCACAATATGATTCCTAGGCCACCAAAGCCTATCTCAAGGGAAAACACAAATCTAACAGCGCAGCGCCCCAGCATTTTCAAAATGCAGAGATGCACCGTATTTACCACAATATGGCTCACCCCTGTATTTTCCCTAGTACTGGTGCTAAAATGAGCTGCCTAGGGCCAGCGCAGGCACCCTTGCACCATATTACAAGGGTGTCTGCGTTGCAGGGAATGATTATTTATGTGCAGGAAAGTATCACTTCCTGCACATAAACAATTCATAATGTTGATTTGTTACTTCTATGTGTGTATTCTGCAACACTCATATAAGTAGTAAATCGTCATTATTTAATGATTGTTTATGTTCAGGAAGGGATACCTTCCTGCACATAAACAATAACTAATGGCTTTTTCCTCTTTCTATGTCTGATGCAAAATGCAGCAGACATAGAAAAAGCTAAAAGCTGGAGAAATAAAACCATGTGCGCCATTCTAATGCCTGTTCTTCCATGGCATTTGTTTTTGACGTTGCCACAGATTCACACCTCCTTGTAAATCTGGGGCAGTATCAAAAAGAAATGGGTGTTGCAGTGGAACGCCACAGCAACACAAATTGCAAGCCCCTATGCCGAAAAGACTGCGGCAGAAAGGGGCATATTTACAAGGTGATGTAAGCCATGCTAAGTGGCTTAGCACCGCTTTGTTAATATTGAAAATGACGCGTATGCCACCGGAGCTTCAAAAAACAGTGATGCTCCAGTGGCAATATGGGCTTGTAAATATGCCCCAAGTGGCTTAGTGTCACCGTGTAAATTTTGAAAATGTTGCTATTCCACCGGAGCTTCAAAAAAAGTAACCCTCCGGTGGGGATAGGGGCTTGTAAATATGCCCAAAGGTTTTCTGCCAGAAAGGACCACTGGAGTATGCACCTGCTGGGTGTCACTTTGGCAATAGCAACTCCCGCACATTTGGAAGTAGGGTGAGGCCTGCTGTAGGCAGCAATCGATGCTCCAAACATTGAGATTGGAATTTTGACTTTCTAGGAGGCTCTTGAACTTATTGACAGTGTACTTCTGCCCAACTACCAAGGGGTATGAATATAAACTAGAGCTTTTTTAAGAAAAATAAAAAGTAATAGGCTGAATGCTTGAATGAATCTCAGCCAATCAGGGCTGTATTCCTGGCCATCATTTTTGTTGTCCACTCTGCCGCTCTAGATGTGAACCACCCTAATGCAAATCAGGCTTGGTCCTACTCTAATAGGAAAAGTCGTACCAAGGAAAACAAAAAAGGGTTGAGCTGAATTAATCTCAATCATTGGTAATTACCGTATTGCACATAAGGCTTGCTCCTGCTTACAGCATTATCTACTACCCCAGGCTCTTGTAAATTGTGGGGTTCCCTTGTTTTTGAAAGTGTTTTTAATGCTGGCAGGACAGGGAGGGGCAGTGAATCACTGGGGATGTGCCTAGCACCAGAGTCAAAAGTACGGGCTAGAGGGAAAGTGATCTCTTTCTTCTCTTTGACCCCTAACCATCTTCTGCCTCACCAGTCTCCTGCCTCTCCTTTTGCAGCACACATAGAAGTAACAAATAGCCATTATGGATTGTTTATGTGCAAGAAGGGACACCTTCCTGTACATACACAATCATTCCCTGCAACTTAGGTACAAGGGTGCCTGCGTTGACGCTAGGAAGCTAATTGTAGTGCCAGCATTAGGGAAAACACAGGGGTGCGCTGTATTGTAGTAAATACAGCGCTTCCCTGCATTTTGGAAATGTTGGAGAGCTGCATTACCAAATTTGGCGCTGCTGTGCGCTCCGACATTTTGTTGTAAATATACCCCTTGGTTTGGTAATTGGGCGTGTTGTTATACCTGTACGTATTTTGTTTGGGTGTTGTAGGGTTATGAATTCCACATCAACAATTGTTACAATTCTTGAAATCTGTTCTTTTACCCAAGCATCAGCTTTGGAGCTCCAACGGTAACAGAAGGGGTTGGAGAGAAAGAGCATGCAATGGACTGTTGCTAGCTATCTGCAGCTTCTCCAAATTATTGTTTTAAACACAACAGAGCCACCCGAGACTGTTTTTTGCTTATTGCTTATCCCTCATTAGTCTATTCAAACTAGCCTGCTAATGGTTTGAAACATTGTGCTTGGAGGCCAGCTCACCCTTGAGGCCCCATAACCTCTAGTTCCCTGCCTTGGGTATCCTCCAGAGGTGTGTGTGTTGGATCTCCATATTAATGCCCAGGGAATACAGGATAAGGGGCTTGCTCCAGGGGACCAAGATATAGCCCTGTTGCCCAGCTCATCTTCCAGAAGAGTGTCCCCACAGGAATGTTTCTGATACGGTTTCATGCCAGTATATGAGCTGGCCTATGGTTTTGAATTGGAGAGCAAACATAAAAAATCCAGAAGGGGACCCGCACTTCTGACAAGGGGCACGATCTATGTGATTCAGAGGGGCCACTTGGGCTGTCAAGCATGGTCTAATTGGCAGGGATTGGGAGAGTTCTGCAATAGGAATTTCCTGGCTAGTTATCTGTGCCATAATGCTGTTATCAAAAAGCATCTACATGATATTCTTTCATGTAAAATGGTTATGCAATGTTTTTTCAATGTGAACGTGCTGTAAAGTAAATGCATACTCCCTGTGAGTGAGCCTCAAAAGAAAACACACATATTTTCGGGTCAGTAATCGTGTGGGTCCGCACCCAGCTCCACAGATCCCATCCTATTGTACAGCGCTGTTTGTAAAAGTAATTGATTTCAAGGCTCCCCTTACTTATAGCGAAACAAAAGGGGATGATGGACAGAGCGTTTGAGCAAATCAAACACTCACCCCCAGTCAACTGATATGGGTTTAATCCATCACCATTCTTTAGCTCACTCAGCCACCCCAGTTCAGACATGGCCATATGCAAATCAGTCTGACCCTGTGCCTCATGGGAACAGTCCAGGCCGAACTGCCAAGCCATGCCTTCCCTGGACCGGAAACAAGCATCCTGGGACCGGTTTCGGATTCATAATCCGCATCAGCCAGGCTATCTTGAATCCGGTGGCCAAGTGAGCAAGGGACTCACGTCTGAGCATACCCTGCCTTACTTATAGGCCTGGAAGAAACATAGAAAAGGTACGACTCTTTCTTTTCAGAAAGTTTATTCTGATTGCGGTGGTCCAAGAATGCATGTTCATTGGCAGAGCCCTGGACGAGAAGCATCTGTCTCCCGCTGACTGCAGCTTGCTCTGTGGTTAGGAAGGTTTGATCTGCTGCGCTCAGGGCGCATAAGAGCTCTCGTGTTGTATATGTCACCTGGTGATGGCTGAGGGGTTTGATGCTGTCAGCTGAGTGATTCCAGAGACATGGTCTATGTTCGCTCTTAGGCGCATGCCTGGCGACTGCCCACCTCCTGCTTCAGGGTGCAGAAATTAGGGAGGAGCATACACCCAGGATACTGGGAACTGCATCTGTGCAATAATCTGAAGCCCTTTTCAAACAATCGTTTCTAGGTTGACGATTGCACTTGGACAGATGCCTTGAATGGCCTTGGGCAGAATGTCACACTTGTAGGGGCATGCGCTGTAAACATTGGTTATATGAACAGTATGTTAGGTGGCTATTGGTACATGGGGGGTGGGTGTGCTGCTGCAGAGAAGGAGTAATCAAAGCACAATCTTTAAAACGAGTCCCCAGAAGTAAGTGCTACTAAGGGGTAATGTGAACATCTACATTGCAGATTCTCTAAACCAGCAGGGGAGCGGCCTAAAGCCTCTGATCCAGTGTGACCCAGGCAAAACACTGAGACCACTGTTGGGCCTGCTCCAGATCAGTGGTTAAGAGTTGTGAAAACCATTTAAGACATACTGGCACAGCAGGAAATATTTTGATTTTATTTTGCTTTACGCGTTTGAAGCACACTAAGGTCCTACATCCTGCTGGTAAATTTGATAACATGCTGCATACCGGGGTCCTTTAATCCACTGTATCAATCAATCAATCAATCATTACATTTGTATAGCGCACTACTCACCCGGAAGGGTCTCAAGGCGCTTGGGGGAAAGGGTCTGCTATTGCTCGAACAACCAGGTCTTGAGTTGCCTCCTGAAGGCGAGATGGTCCTTGGTCAGCCGAAGGTGGGTGGGGAGGGAGTTCCATGTCTTGGCCGCCAGGTAGGAGAAGGATCTTCCTCCGGCGGTGGCTCTTCGGATGCGTGGTAAGGCGGCGAGGGCAAGGCTGTTTGGAGCGTAGCTGGCGGGTGGGCGTGTAGAAGGTCAGGCGGTCGTTGAGGTACTTGGGGCCCAGGTCGTGGAGAGACTTGTGTGCGTGGGTGAGGAGCCTGAACATGATCCTCTTGCTGACGGGGAGCCAGTACAGGTCCCTCAGGTGGCCAGAGATGTGGCTGCGACAGGGGATGTCCAGGATGAGTCGGGCAGAGGCGTTCTGTATGAGTTGGAGTCTTTTCGTAGCTTGGCTGTGGTTCCGGCGTAGAGGGTGTTTCCGAGGTCCATTCGGCTGGTGACGAGTGCCTGGGTGACAGTCTTCCTGGTTTCGGTCGGGATCCATCGGAAGATCTTGCGGAGCATGCGTAGGGTGTTGAAGCATGACGATGAGACGGCGTTGACTTGTTTGGTCATCGAGAGGGAGGAGTCCAGGATGAAGCCCAGGTTGCATGCATGGTCCGTCGGCTTGGAAGCGGTGCCCAGGGCAAGGGGCCACCAGGAGTCGTCCCAGGCGGAGGGTGATGGTCCCAGGATGAGGACTTCCGTCTTGTCTGAGTTCAGTTTCAGGCGGCTGTTCTTCATCCACTCGGCGATGTCTTTCATCCCTTCGTGTAGGCTAGTTCTGGCGGTTTCGGGGTCTCTGGTGAGGGAGAGGATCAGCTGGGTGTCGTCGGCGTAGGAGATGATGTTGAGGTTGTGTTGGCATGCGATGGCTGCAAGGGGTCTCATGTAGATGTTGAAGAGTGTGGGGCTGAGTGATGATCCTTGCGGTACGCCGCAGATGACTTTGGTGGCCTCGGAACAAAACGGGAGGAGGCGGACTCTCTGTGTTCTCCCGGCGAGGAACGAGATGATCCACTCCAGTGCATTCTCTTGGATACCGATGTTGTTGAGGCGTTGAACTAGGGTGTGGTGGCAGACCGTGTCGAACGCTGCGGAGAGGTCCAGGAGGATGAGGGCCGCTGTTTCCCCGTTGTCAAGCAGGGCTCGGATGTCGTCGGTGGCTGCGATGAGGGCGGTCTCGGTGCTGTGGTTGGCTCTGAAGCCGGACTGCGAGGGGTCGAGGGATCCGTTCGTCTCGAGGAAGGTGGTAAGCTGCCTGTTGACGGTCTTCTCGATGACTTCGGCAGTAAAAGGGAGGAGCGAGAAGGGGCGGACGTTCTTGAGGTCGGTGGGGTCAGCTGTTGGTTTCTTCAGTAGGGCGCTGAGCTCGGCATGCTTCCAGCTCTCCGGGAAGGTGGCGGTGCTGAAGGAGGTGTTGATGATGTTCCGGAGTTGGGGTGCGATGATGGCGTCGGCTTTGTTGAAGACGTGGTGGGGGCAGGGGTCGGTTGGAGATCCGGAGTGGATGGTGTTCATCGTGCGGGCTGTGTCTTCGGTGGTCACCGTGGACCAGGTGTGGAGGGTGGCGGTGGGGGGTGTTGGTTCGATAATTGGGTGTGAGGATGGTGCGTAGAAGCTGTTGTGGATGTCGGCAATCTTGCGGTGGAAGAACGAGGCGAGAGAATCGCAGAGATCTTGTGAAGGGGTGATGTCGTTGTTGCCGGTGCTGGGGTTGGAGAACTCCTTGACGATGCTGAAGAGTTCCTTGCTGTCGTGGGCGTTGTTGTCCAGTCGTTCCTTCAGTGATTTCTTCTTGGTGGTGCGGATGAGCTGGTGGTGCTTGAGGGTGGCGTGCTTGAGGGCGGGCCTGTTGTCTGCGGTCTGGTCGAGGAGCCAGGCTTTCTCGAGGGTGCGGCAGTTCTTCTTGGAGTCTTTGAGTTTGCCGGTGAACCAGGAGGCTTTCTTGCTTCTGGGTCTGCTGGGAGGGTTATTCAGTGGCGCGAGGTCGTCGGCGCAGGCGGTCAGCCATTGCGTGAAGTTGCGGGCTGTTTTGCTGGGATCCGTAGTGCTGGCGGGAGGGTTCTGGCCGAGGGATGTGGTGAGCTGCTCGGTGGTGATCTTGCTCCAGCTCCTGTGAGGAACCTGTTGCGGGAGGTGGTGGGTCGTGGATTTTCTGAAGCTGAAGTGGACGCAGCTGTGGTCAGTCCAGTGAAGTCCAGTGGAGTGGCTGAAGGTGATGTGCTCGCTGGATGAGAAGACGGGATCAAGCGTGTGGCCGGCGTAGTGGGTGGAGGTGTTGACCAGTTGCTTGAGTCCGAGGTTGGCGAGGTTGTCCAGCAGGGCGGCGGTGTTGCGGTCCTTGTTGTTCTCCAGGTGGAAGTTGAGGTCCCCTAGGAGGATGTAGTCAGTGGAGGGGAGGGCGAGCGGGCTGATGAAGTCCGTGATGTCTTCGTTGAATTTGGTGCGTGGTCCCGGGGGTCTGTAGACGAGGGTGCCTCTGAGGGTCGTGCAAACGCTCACAGTTTAGGAAACAGACTAACTTTTTCAGTTAAAAAATGATATTTTATTGTTGATCCCTCCTAAAACTTACATACCTAACCCTAGCTAGCTAGATTTATTGGTCACATAATTAATATCAGAATTGATTAGAGTTCCAAGACACATGATACACAGATCTAAACATCCACCAAAATTGAGAGTATAATACTGATAAGAAAGATCAATACAATAACGCACTTTTTGTGAGTCTAGTGTAATATTCCAATCACAGTTCTGAATTGTCTTATATTTTCTTACGGTATTATTGTGGCTAATGTAGAGCACTGCGTAACCTACATCACAATAGTTTGTATGCAAGTTAGATAGCTTATTGGGTTAATGCATTTATTGCTGAAATAATTGAGTAATATTGAGTTCACATATTAAATCAAGGTAGAATGGCTCAGTGGGTTATGCACCCATGTAAACCGCCACTTCTAAAGTTGCAAATGCAGATGGCGAATTCTTGCCATCAGTGACTACATTTGTTAATTTTAGTCAAGTTATTATACTGGGGTCCATCGATAAGTGTAATGTTTAACACCAATACATTGGGGGCAAAAACCAATTCAGTTTGCATTATCTGCTACACAAATAGTCCTTATTAGGGCAATTGCCCACAGTGACCTACACAACTTACAAACATGGACAGCTAAAGGAAGTTAAAAGCATCATTTCTCTGTTTATCTAACATGTAAAGTGGCACAGACATACAGTATCGCACTTCTACGAAAAGGGTTTCTAGGTAAGGAGATGATATATGGCCTTACCTAACTGGGTCCACGGTCCATGTGACATCCTGCACATGCCATTCGGATCAAAGAGTGCTTGAGATGAGGCTTAGGACTCGGCTTCAACAAGGCGCCTCTCAATCGCCCACCAGGCTTTATTTTCAACTAACATTTTTGGGGAGAGGAGCTGGCCTAACAGCTAGGATAGTCGACATGGGAACTGGGTTCCAGTCTCAGCAATGACGCACTTAATCTGGTCAAGTTCTGCTATATAAAAGTCTGTAAAATAAAAACATAAGTGGAAAGGAGCTCCGTGAGCGTTTTGCTTAGTCTGTCCAAAAGAAGTTCTTAATATGGTAATTTATGAAGTTTTTCTCTCGAAACCCCACTTTTGCAGACATTTTTCTCATATGTTTTTTAATGAGCAACATTGTCTCCCTTAGACTGGAAAGTGTGAAGTAACAAGATTCTGCTACTTCATGCATTTCCCAGCTATTGTCCCTTTCCCAACGTGATTGCCTTAGTCCAGCTTTCTGCAGAATATATTCAACTGTCGAGAATATTTGTAATAATGCAAAGGGGAGTTACCGACCTCAATCACTGAAAGATTTGACATTCAGTGGTTCTGAATAGCGGTGCTGGGGAGAGTGAGAGCTCCTGCATAATGTGCTATCTCTTACTCTGACTCGTGACGGGAAAGCAGATCATCGGAAGACAGCAAACTTGTAAGCGGAGGCATGGTAAGGGGGCACTAGATAGTCCTTGTGGCCTGTACCCGCCATGGATCCTTGCTCTCAGATACTCAGCCTTTACTCAGTGCTTTAAATGGGAAAGAATAAGTGCAGGCACTCATTAAAACAAATTAGAGGTGTGGTAAATGGTTGGGGCTAGGGGCGGGGCTAAGGGCAAGATATGATGATACTTAATGACTTCTGTACCAGTTGCAGCACATATCAAAACGCATGAGAAATGTGTTTATGTAAACAAATCAGGTTAACCCATTACACAAAATGAAAGCCAAACAGGATGATATGTTAACATTTCCTTGTTTTGTCAAATTTGCTGCTTCTTGATGCCATATGTTATTTGTTGTTGTTTGGCACCATACTATAAATTCTCAAGCGGGCACACACACTGAGAGCGAAACAAGCTGAGATGAACACAAAAGTATTCCGCCCATTCCCTTTAAAATATCTCCTGAGAGTGTCCCGATTCTCTCCCTCTTTCTCTCACACAAAAATAGGCACACACAGGTCGGCAAACACACAGAGATATATATATATATGTTTTGTATACCGTGACCAAGGACTGGGAAAGTCTGAAACGCATAGGGTGGGAAAAAACCTACAGAAATAAAGCACTAAAACCATCTTGAAAGTGGTGCGCGGCGTCTTCTTTATTGAGGATTTTGTTTCTAAATATATATATATATATATATATATATATATATGTATATATATATATATATATATATCCAACAAAGTTGTCCCCATTGAAATGAAGGCCACACCGCAGGAGGAAAGTCTATAGGCATTTATGCATGGTAAAAGCAGCAGTTTCTGCACGCAGGGCAGAGTCTTCTCATTCTAAAATCCCGACGCGTTTCGTGCTTTTCCTAGCACTTACTCATGGGCTGGTGTATCTCTGCATCTTTAGGCATCTGCACCTGAAGTCCTCGTGACGCTTCGCCTCAGTGGGGGTGGCCGCCGAAATGGGCTTCTGGTCTTTGAAGTGCAGAACGGTATTGCTCCAGTGAGCAGCCTAACCAGATGCACAGTTTTCACTTGTATAACCCCAGTGGGCTGAAGGCAAATGTCCCGTTGTATAGAGGCTGCATCTCACTGCTCTTCCAGCCTCTCCTGCAGAAGCTGCTGCTTTTACCATGAATAAATGCCTATAGACTTTCCTCCTGCGGTGTGGCCTTGATTTTAATGGGGACAACTTTGTTGGATGTTTTGCGGTAGGTCCTGCCATGTCAAGAGCCCCGCCGTGCAAGCGGTCTGCGCTGGTGCCAAACGACGCTGGCACATAAGAGCAGGAGGGGATGGAAGAGCAGTGAGATGCAGCTAAGCATGGGCGGAAAATCCGTTTCGCTCGCGGATTTTGCGGATTTTCGGTAAATTCGCAATCCGCGAGATTCGCGAATCTCCCGCAAAATCCGCAAATCCGCGAGCAGCGGATTTTGCTCGCACTGTTCGTGTGAGTTCGCGGCTTCCCAGTACAACTTTGCGCCCCGCGAATAAGTGCAAAATTGCAGAAATACGATCTTAGCAAAACTGAAACTACTTACCAGGTTCAAAAGTTCAGGCTCATCATTAGTAGCCATTTCCTGTAGTGCTTCCTGAGGGGCCCCTCCAGAGTTCAGTTGCCAGTTGCAACTATTATGTGACCCTGCTCTGAACCTCAGAATAGTTACACATATGCCACAAAGGTCCTGAATTACAGCTAAGGGAGACAAGCAGGAGCCAGGCTGGAAGTTCAAATCCATTAATCAGCCCCTAATTCATTATTGTCAGTTGGGGCAGGGCAGGTGTTGTAACTAATTTTGCAACAATGAAAGCACTTAGCAAGTGCAAAAGATCACTAATCAGGAAGCACTAAGGAAGCAGGTGCCAGCTAAAAAAATATTCTGTGACACATTAATCAGCCCCAAATTAATTCAGGTCACTTGAGGCAGGGAAGGTGTGCTTGCGTTGTCACAATAATGTACACTGACTGGACAACCAGAGGGTGCTGTGATGAAACAGAGGGTGGCATGGGTGGGCCAAAGGTTGGCATGAGTAGTCAGAGAGTGGCAGTGGTGACAGAGAGTGGCAGTGATGAAGAAGAGTGTCCCAAACAGGCTGGACACGTAGAAACAACACGTTCGCGAAACTTGCGACCCGACAGGTAAGTTCGCAATTTGCGAAATTGTACAAAACCCTCGCAAACTGGCAGAAACCCGCGCAAACACAAAAAAAAAATCCGCAAATTCGCGAGAATTCGCGGATTTTGCGGATTGCGAGTTCGCAAATCCGCAAAATTCGCGAACGCGAGATTCGCAAAATTCGCCCATGCTTAGATGCAGCCTCTATACAACGGGACATTTGTATTCAGCCCACTGGGGTTATACAAGTGAAAATTGTGCATCTGGTTTGGCTGCTCACTGGAGCTATACCGTTCTGCACTTCAAAGACCAGAAGCCCATGTCGGCGGCCACCCCCACTGAGGCGAAGCGTCACGAGGACTTCAGGTGCAGATGCCTAAAGATGCAGAGACACACCAGCCCATGAGTAAGTGCTAGGAAAAGCAGGAAACGCGTTGGGATTTTAGAATGAGAAGACTCTGCTCTGCGTGCAGAAGCAGCTGCTTTTACCATGAATAAATGCCTATAGACTTTCCTCCTGTGGTGTGGCCTTGATTTCAATGGGGACAACTTTGTTGGATATATATATATATATGTATGTATAAACGATTATTAAAGTTAAGAAGAAATGTACAGGATTTTTGACTGTACAGAAATATGTGTTAAAATACAATTTCAAAGCCCATTCATGATTTCAGAATTCAACAAATATCTGGTATTTTTATTTGAAAAAAGTGGTAATGCTAACTTCACCTGCCATGGGACAATTCCTGAGTCTCAGGTTGTAGACCTGGTGGTGTCCGCCCCTGGTGATGGTTAAGAGATAGCTGTACACAGGGTGTCCTTTTTCGAACGCCAGCACTGGGGTGGGACCCTTCTGCTCCTGCTGGCGCTGCCATCTGATCCAGTACCAACAGAACATTTCTCACCACTGCAGTGTGTTTCACATCATTAAGTCAGTCAACATGGTCCAATGGTCCAAACCTGTTGTTTACTGGCACATTAAACTGGAAACCACCCAATGAAGGATGAAGGTGCAAAGTGCAGCAGGGAGTGAATAATTGTCATTCAGGATTGAACCTTTGCTCTCTCTAAGGCCGATAGGGGGTTATAAGAATACCCCAGCTAATGGAGTACTAAGTCAGTGCCCCCTTGCCTGATGAAAATCAAAACCGAATAACAATTGGTGAGCCACAGCTGAGTTCCCGAAGTTGATGATTACGCAGCCCCTTGGTCGGTCTTTCATTCCCCTACCAATCCTCCTTACTCGATGGGTAAGAAGAATGTCGTGGGCTTTTGATATTTGATAGTCCCTGAACTTTCCCGCCCATATTTAGACACTCGTTCTTCAGAGCACCATGAGACCCGATCTGTCCATCTCTCAATGGTGGAACTCCTGCCATCACCACCACATGTGGGCAGGCTGCTGGTGGTGAATGAATTATCGGAAGGTTTTTAGTTTCTTTTTTTGTGGTGCCTCCCTCCCCGTTTTCTTGGACTCCTATGGCAGCTGAGATTCCCTGTAATGGGATTAGATTCTTACTTGGCAGAACTTAAGTCTCCCAACCATTAATTTTAATTGGGAAATGGTAATATGGCCTGATGTTTTTATTGGCGGTACTGTTCCCCTGCTCCTTCTGCCCACCCTGCATGGACGTCCAGTCAGCCATGGGCACCTGGTAAGTGGCTGCTGAATTTGTAGGCATAAAAGCCTTGCTAGGGCACTGTTTGGAGCTATTTTGATAAATGTGGTAGACAGTCAAAATATCGAGTTGGAAATATCGACCTACCATAATATCGAGTCTGAAATATCGAAGGAGCATAATATCGAAGGAAAGAATATCGTAGGACAGAATATCGACCCAAGGTAAGTAATATCGAAATACTTAATATCGATGTAAGTAATATCGAAGTTAGTAATATCGATAGCATATATATCGATGTTAATAATTTCGATGACACTAATATCGATATTTGTATTATTTTATAGTTTTTTATTATGTATGTGTTATATGTTTAATTTAAGTATTTAAAATAATTACTATTATATGTGTATACATTTTCTATAATAATATAGAAATTTATAAGGAAATTTGATGTTTTAGTACCGGAGCGGGTTGTGGGTTTATAGGGGAATAGGGTGGGAAGTAATTTAATTATGGTAAGTTGATTGATAATTAGTAGGATTAATTAATTAATTATAATTATTTGCTAATTAATATTGATTAATTGGGAAATAATTAATTGATTAATTGATATATATTTTCTGTAGCGGGATGTGGGTTTATAGGGGAATAGGGTGGGGAGTAATTTAATAATAATTAATTAATTAATATATGTTTTTAAATATTTATAACTAATTAATTGGCAAATAATTAATATTAATTAGTTAATTAATTAATATAATTTGGTACATATTTTAAATTAGTAATTAATTGGTAATTAAATAATATTAGTTAGTTAATTACATTATTAGAGTAATTTATTTATATATATAATTTTTAGTTACTGTTAATTAATTAATTGGGGAAAATGATATTAATTATTACATTATATTAATTACAGCTTATGTGCTAATATATTTACTTTATTGTTATTGTTAATTAATTATTCATTGCTAATTAAATAATATTATTTAACTTTGGGTTAAGGAGTATTTTTAGGGTTCAGGGTCATTTTTGGGTTTTTGGGTAAAGGGGTATTTTGAGTGTTTAGGGTCAGTTTTCAGTTTTTGGGTAAAGGGGTATTTTTAGGGTTCAGGGTCAGTTTTCAGTTTTTGGGTAAAGGGGTATTTTTAGGGTTCAGGGTCAGTTTTCAGTTCATGGGTAAAGGGGTATTTTTAGTGTTCAGGGTCAGTTTTCAGTTCATGGGTAAAGGGGTATTTTTAGGGTTCAGGGTCAGTTTTCTGTTTTTGGGTAAAGGGGTATTTTTAGGGTTCAGGGTCAGTTTTCAGTTCATGGGTAAAGGGGTATTTTTAGGGTTCAGGGTCAGTTTTCAGTTCATGGGTAAAGGGGTATTTTTAGGGTTCAGGGTCAGTTTTCAGTTTTTGGGTAAAGGGGTATTTTTAGGGTTCAGGGTCAGTTTTCAGTTCATGGGTAAAGGGGTATTTTTAGGGTTTAGGGTCAGTTTTCAGTTCATGGGTAAAGGGGTATTTTTAGGGTTCAGGGTCAGTTTTCAGTTCATGGGGAAAGGGGTATTTTTAGGGTTCAGGGTCAGTTTTCAGTTCATGGGTAAAGGGGTATTTTTAGGGTTCAGGGTCAGTTTTCAGTTTTTGGGTAAAGGGGTATTTTTAGGGTTCAGGGTCAGTTTTCAGTTTTTGGGTAAAGGGGTATTTTTAGGGTTCAGGGTCAGTTTTCAGTTCTTGGGTAAAGGGGTATTTTTAGGGTTCAGGGTCAGTTTTCAGTTTTTGGGTAAAGGGGTATTTTTAGGGTTCAGGGTCAGTTTTCAGTTTTTGGGTAAAGGGGTATTTTTAGGGTTCAGGGTCAGTTTTCAGTTCGTGGGTAAAGGGGTGGTTTTTGGGTTCAGGGTCAGTTTTCTCGACTGTTGCACTCTCTGGAGTGGGAATAGTAATTTTATCCCTACGCTATCAAACGCTTTCCCTACTGTTCCACTCTCTGGAGTAGGAATAGTAATTTTTACCCTTACGCTATCCAACGTTTTATATAATTAATTGTTAAAATATCACATGTTTATTTTATTTTTTATATTACTTACATTTTATGTATGTTATTGTTTTATGTTTGTACATGTATTAGTAAATTAGAATATATTTCATTAATTTAGAAATTAGTAAATTAATTATTAATACTTATTGTTCAGTACATATATATTATATCTTTACTGTATATATTTAATTAATGTATTATTAATATATATGTTTTATTTATTAATTTTAAACATTATTAGATACTTTTAAATATGTATATTTTATTTATTAGTGTTATATACTTACTTTTACATTTATATATATTTTAAAAAAAATCGATATTTTTAACATCGATATTTTTTACAACAATATTATTTTTCCGATATTTTTGTACTTACCATGCTGTAGATAGGATGTCGATATTTTTGCCCTCGATATTGTTGACTCGATATTCTTGTAGGTCGATATTTTTGTAGTCGAAATTCTGTCATAGATCCGATAAATGTATCGATCTTCAGTTTGGCAGTTATAGTGATGAAAAAAAAACGGTTTGGGGGAAGGTAGAGGATTGTGTGACGCTGCCGCACACTTTAGTACGGCCAGTGCATTTCCCTAAATGGGAAAGGATTACAGACTGGCAGCCCCAGCCAATTTCACACGCCTGATGGAGGAAAGGGCTGGGTCTTAATACTTTAAGACTAATAGCCATTGCGCACCTGATCGATGGTGCAGGGTCTGTCTAGACCCTGTCCTCCTGCTCCATCAGGATTCAAGCAAGCCGGGCCGAAGAGGCTGAAATGCCAGAAACCGGTCGCCGGTAGCTTGTCTCCTTTCTGGTAAAGAATTGGCTTGGTAGTTTAGTCTGCCCTGTTCCCATGATGCACTGGGCCAGGGACAGACTGATTTGCATATAGCCATGTTCTGAGCTGGGATGGGGCAGTGAGATAAATAACGGTGATGGATCAAGCCCTGATCTTTGGACTGGGTAAGAGTGGTCTGCTCAATTCAGACACTCTGTTCATCACCACCCCCTTTTGTAAATCGATTTTGGCCACTATAGGTGTGGCAGGGTATACTCAGACATGAGTCCCTTTCTCACTGCTCCATCAGGATTCAAGCAAGCCGGGCCGAAGAGGCTGAAATGCCAGAAACCGGTCCCCGGTAGCTTGTCTCCTTTCTGGTAAAGAATTGGCTTGGTAGTTTAGTCTGCCCTGTTCCCATGATGCACTGGGCCAGGGACAGACTGATTTGCATATAGCCATGTTCTGAGCTGGGATGGGGCAGTGAGATAAATAACGGTGATGGATCAAGCCCTGATCTTTGGACTGGGTAAGAGTGGTCTGCTCAATTCAGACACTCTGTTCATCACCACCCCCTTTTGTAAATCGATTTTGGCCACTATAGATGTGGCAGGGTATACTCAGACATGAGTCCCTTTCTCACTGCTCCATCAGGATTCAAGCAAGCCGGGCCGAAGAGGCTGAAATGCCAGAAACCGGTCCCCGGTAGCTTGTCTCCTTTCTGGTAAAGAATTGGCTTGGTAGTTTAGTCTGCCCTGTTCCCATGATGCACTGGGCCAGGGACAGACTGATTTGCATATAGCCATGTTCTGAGCTGGGATGGGGCAGTGAGATAAATAACGGTGATGGATCAAGCCCTGATCTTTGGACTGGGTAAGAGTGGTCTGCTCAATTCAGACACTCTGTTCATCACCACCCCCTTTTGTAAATCGATTTTGGCCACTATAGGTGTGGCAGGGTATACTCAGACATGAGTCCCTTTCTCACTGCTCCATCAGGATTCAAGCAAGCCGGGCCGAAGAGGCTGAAATGCCAGAAACCGGTCCCCGGTAGCTTGTCTCCTTTCTGGTAAAGAATTGGCTTGGTAGTTTAGTCTGCCCTGTTCCCATGATGCACTGGGCCAGGGACAGACTGATTTGCATATAGCCATGTTCTGAGCTGGGATGGGGCAGTGAGATAAATAACGGTGATGGATCAAGCCCTGATCTTTGGACTGGGTAAGAGTGGTCTGCTCAATTCAGACACTCTGTTCATCACCACCCCCTTTTGTAAATCGATTTTGGCCACTATAGGTGTGGCAGGGTATACTCAGACATGAGTCCCTTTCTCACTGCTCCATCAGGATTCAAGCAAGCCGGGCCGAAGAGGCTGAAATGCCAGAAACCGGTCCCCGGTAGCTTGTCTCCTTTCTGGTAAAGAATTGGCTTGGTAGTTTAGTCTGCCCTGTTCCCATGATGCACTGGGCCAGGGACAGACTGATTTGCATATAGCCATGTTCTGAGCTGGGATGGGGCAGTGAGATAAATAACGGTGATGGATCAAGCCCTGATCTTTGGACTGGGTAAGAGTGGTCTGCTCAATTCAGACACTCTGTTCATCACCACCCCCTTTTGTAAATCGATTTTGGCCACTATAGGTGTGGCAGGGTATACTCAGACATGAGTCCCTTTCTCACTGCTCCATCAGGATTCAAGCAAGCCGGGCCGAAGAGGCTGAAATGCCAGAAACCGGTCCCCGGTAGCTTGTCTCCTTTCTGGTAAAGAATTGGCTTGGTAGTTTAGTCTGCCCTGTTCCCATGATGCACTGGGCCAGGGACAGACTGATTTGCATATAGCCATGTTCTGAGCTGGGATGGGGCAGTGAGATAAATAACGGTGATGGATCAAGCCCTGATCTTTGGACTGGGTAAGAGTGGTCTGCTCAATTCAGACACTCTGTTCATCACCACCCCCTTTTGTAAATCGATTTTGGCCACTATAGGTGTGGCAGGGTATACTCAGACATGAGTCCCTTTCTCACTGCTCCATCAGGATTCAAGCAAGCCGGGCCGAAGAGGCTGAAATGCCAGAAACCGGTCCCCGGTAGCTTGTCTCCTTTCTGGTAAAGAATTGGCTTGGTAGTTTAGTCTGCCCTGTTCCCATGATGCACTGGGCCAGGGACAGACTGATTTGCATATAGCCATGTTCTGAGCTGGGATGGGGCAGTGAGATAAATAACGGTGATGGATCAAGCCCTGATCTTTGGACTGGGTAAGAGTGGTCTGCTCAATTCAGACACTCTGTTCATCACCACCCCCTTTTGTAAATCGATTTTGGCCACTATAGGTGTGGCAGGGTATACTCAGACATGAGTCCCTTTCTCACTGCTCCATCAGGATTCAAGCAAGCCGGGCCGAAGAGGCTGAAATGCCAGAAACCGGTCCCCGGTAGCTTGTCTCCTTTCTGGTAAAGAATTGGCTTGGTAGTTTAGTCTGCCCTGTTCCCATGATGCACTGGGCCAGGGACAGACTGATTTGCATATAGCCATGTTCTGAGCTGGGATGGGGCAGTGAGATAAATAACGGTGATGGATCAAGCCCTGATCTTTGGACTGGGTAAGAGTGGTCTGCTCAATTCAGACACTCTGTTCATCACCACCCCCTTTTGTAAATCGATTTTGGCCACTATAGGTGTGGCAGGGTATACTCAGACATGAGTCCCTTTCTCACTGCTCCATCAGGATTCAAGCAAGCCGGGCCGAAGAGGCTGAAATGCCAGAAACCGGTCCCCGGTAGCTTGTCTCCTTTCTGGTAAAGAATTGGCTTGGTAGTTTAGTCTGCCCTGTTCCCATGATGCACTGGGCCAGGGACAGACTGATTTGCATATAGCCATGTTCTGAGCTGGGATGGGGCAGTGAGATAAATAACGGTGATGGATCAAGCCCTGATCTTTGGACTGGGTAAGAGTGGTCTGCTCAATTCAGACACTCTGTTCATCACCACCCCCTTTTGTAAATCGATTTTGGCCACTATAGGTGTGGCAGGGTATACTCAGACATGAGTCCCTTTCTCACTGCTCCATCAGGATTCAAGCAAGCCGGGCCGAAGAGGCTGAAATGCCAGAAACCGGTCCCCGGTAGCTTGTCTCCTTTCTGGTAAAGAATTGGCTTGGTAGTTTAGTCTGCCCTGTTCCCATGATGCACTGGGCCAGGGACAGACTGATTTGCATATAGCCATGTTCTGAGCTGGGATGGGGCAGTGAGATAAATAACGGTGATGGATCAAGCCCTGATCTTTGGACTGGGTAAGAGTGGTCTGCTCAATTCAGACACTCTGTTCATCACCACCCCCTTTTGTAAATCGATTTTGGCCACTATAGGTGTGGCAGGGTATACTCAGACATGAGTCCCTTTCTCACTGCTCCATCAGGATTCAAGCAAGCCGGGCCGAAGAGGCTGAAATGCCAGAAACCGGTCCCCGGTAGCTTGTCTCCTTTCTGGTAAAGAATTGGCTTGGTAGTTTAGTCTGCCCTGTTCCCATGATGCACTGGGCCAGGGACAGACTGATTTGCATATAGCCATGTTCTGAGCTGGGATGGGGCAGTGAGATAAATAACGGTGATGGATCAAGCCCTGATCTTTGGACTGGGTAAGAGTGGTCTGCTCAATTCAGACACTCTGTTCATCACCACCCCCTTTTGTAAATCGATTTTGGCCACTATAGGTGTGGCAGGGTATACTCAGACATGAGTCCCTTTCTCACTGCTCCATCAGGATTCAAGCAAGCCGGGCCGAAGAGGCTGAAATGCCAGAAACCGGTCCCCGGTAGCTTGTCTCCTTTCTGGTAAAGAATTGGCTTGGTAGTTTAGTCTGCCCTGTTCCCATGATGCACTGGGCCAGGGACAGACTGATTTGCATATAGCCATGTTCTGAGCTGGGATGGGGCAGTGAGATAAATAACGGTGATGGATCAAGCCCTGATCTTTGGACTGGGTAAGAGTGGTCTGCTCAATTCAGACACTCTGTTCATCACCACCCCCTTTTGTAAATCGATTTTGGCCACTATAGGTGTGGCAGGGTATACTCAGACATGAGTCCCTTTCTCACTGCTCCATCAGGATTCAAGCAAGCCGGGCCGAAGAGGCTGAAATGCCAGAAACCGGTCCCCGGTAGCTTGTCTCCTTTCTGGTAAAGAATTGGCTTGGTAGTTTAGTCTGCCCTGTTCCCATGATGCACTGGGCCAGGGACAGACTGATTTGCATATAGCCATGTTCTGAGCTGGGATGGGGCAGTGAGATAAATAACGGTGATGGATCAAGCCCTGATCTTTGGACTGGGTAAGAGTGGTCTGCTCAATTCAGACACTCTGTTCATCACCACCCCCTTTTGTAAATCGATTTTGGCCACTATAGGTGTGGCAGGGTATACTCAGACATGAGTCCCTTTCTCACTGCTCCATCAGGATTCAAGCAAGCCGGGCCGAAGAGGCTGAAATGCCAGAAACCGGTCCCCGGTAGCTTGTCTCCTTTCTGGTAAAGAATTGGCTTGGTAGTTTAGTCTGCCCTGTTCCCATGATGCACTGGGCCAGGGACAGACTGATTTGCATATAGCCATGTTCTGAGCTGGGATGGGGCAGTGAGATAAATAACGGTGATGGATCAAGCCCTGATCTTTGGACTGGGTAAGAGTGGTCTGCTCAATTCAGACACTCTGTTCATCACCACCCCCTTTTGTAAATCGATTTTGGCCACTATAGGTGTGGCAGGGTATACTCAGACATGAGTCCCTTTCTCACTGCTCCATCAGGATTCAAGCAAGCCGGGCCGAAGAGGCTGAAATGCCAGAAACCGGTCCCCGGTAGCTTGTCTCCTTTCTGGTAAAGAATTGGCTTGGTAGTTTAGTCTGCCCTGTTCCCATGATGCACTGGGCCAGGGACAGACTGATTTGCATATAGCCATGTTCTGAGCTGGGATGGGGCAGTGAGATAAATAACGGTGATGGATCAAGCCCTGATCTTTGGACTGGGTAAGAGTGGTCTGCTCAATTCAGACACTCTGTTCATCACCACCCCCTTTTGTAAATCGATTTTGGCCACTATAGGTGTGGCAGGGTATACTCAGACATGAGTCCCTTTCTCACTGCTCCATCAGGATTCAAGCAAGCCGGGCCGAAGAGGCTGAAATGCCAGAAACCGGTCCCCGGTAGCTTGTCTCCTTTCTGGTAAAGAATTGGCTTGGTAGTTTAGTCTGCCCTGTTCCCATGATGCACTGGGCCAGGGACAGACTGATTTGCATATAGCCATGTTCTGAGCTGGGATGGGGCAGTGAGATAAATAACGGTGATGGATCAAGCCCTGATCTTTGGACTGGGTAAGAGTGGTCTGCTCAATTCAGACACTCTGTTCATCACCACCCCCTTTTGTAAATCGATTTTGGCCACTATAGGTGTGGCAGGGTATACTCAGACATGAGTCCCTTTCTCACTGCTCCATCAGGATTCAAGCAAGCCGGGCCGAAGAGGCTGAAATGCCAGAAACCGGTCCCCGGTAGCTTGTCTCCTTTCTGGTAAAGAATTGGCTTGGTAGTTTAGTCTGCCCTGTTCCCATGATGCACTGGGCCAGGGACAGACTGATTTGCATATAGCCATGTTCTGAGCTGGGATGGGGCAGTGAGATAAATAACGGTGATGGATCAAGCCCTGATCTTTGGACTGGGTAAGAGTGGTCTGCTCAATTCAGACACTCTGTTCATCACCACCCCCTTTTGTAAATCGATTTTGGCCACTATAGGTGTGGCAGGGTATACTCAGACATGAGTCCCTTTCTCACTGCTCCATCAGGATTCAAGCAAGCCGGGCCGAAGAGGCTGAAATGCCAGAAACCGGTCCCCGGTAGCTTGTCTCCTTTCTGGTAAAGAATTGGCTTGGTAGTTTAGTCTGCCCTGTTCCCATGATGCACTGGGCCAGGGACAGACTGATTTGCATATAGCCATGTTCTGAGCTGGGATGGGGCAGTGAGATAAATAACGGTGATGGATCAAGCCCTGATCTTTGGACTGGGTAAGAGTGGTCTGCTCAATTCAGACACTCTGTTCATCACCACCCCCTTTTGTAAATCGATTTTGGCCACTATAGGTGTGGCAGGGTATACTCAGACATGAGTCCCTTTCTCACTGCTCCATCAGGATTCAAGCAAGCCGGGCCGAAGAGGCTGAAATGCCAGAAACCGGTCCCCGGTAGCTTGTCTCCTTTCTGGTAAAGAATTGGCTTGGTAGTTTAGTCTGCCCTGTTCCCATGATGCACTGGGCCAGGGACAGACTGATTTGCATATAGCCATGTTCTGAGCTGGGATGGGGCAGTGAGATAAATAACGGTGATGGATCAAGCCCTGATCTTTGGACTGGGTAAGAGTGGTCTGCTCAATTCAGACACTCTGTTCATCACCACCCCCTTTTGTAAATCGATTTTGGCCACTATAGGTGTGGCAGGGTATACTCAGACATGAGTCCCTTTCTCACTGCTCCATCAGGATTCAAGCAAGCCGGGCCGAAGAGGCTGAAATGCCAGAAACCGGTCCCCGGTAGCTTGTCTCCTTTCTGGTAAAGAATTGGCTTGGTAGTTTAGTCTGCCCTGTTCCCATGATGCACTGGGCCAGGGACAGACTGATTTGCATATAGCCATGTTCTGAGCTGGGATGGGGCAGTGAGATAAATAACGGTGATGGATCAAGCCCTGATCTTTGGACTGGGTAAGAGTGGTCTGCTCAATTCAGACACTCTGTTCATCACCACCCCCTTTTGTAAATCGATTTTGGCCACTATAGGTGTGGCAGGGTATACTCAGACATGAGTCCCTTTCTCACTGCTCCATCAGGATTCAAGCAAGCCGGGCCGAAGAGGCTGAAATGCCAGAAACCGGTCCCCGGTAGCTTGTCTCCTTTCTGGTAAAGAATTGGCTTGGTAGTTTAGTCTGCCCTGTTCCCATGATGCACTGGGCCAGGGACAGACTGATTTGCATATAGCCATGTTCTGAGCTGGGATGGGGCAGTGAGATAAATAACGGTGATGGATCAAGCCCTGATCTTTGGACTGGGTAAGAGTGGTCTGCTCAATTCAGACACTCTGTTCATCACCACCCCCTTTTGTAAATCGATTTTGGCCACTATAGGTGTGGCAGGGTATACTCAGACATGAGTCCCTTTCTCACTGCTCCATCAGGATTCAAGCAAGCCGGGCCGAAGAGGCTGAAATGCCAGAAACCGGTCCCCGGTAGCTTGTCTCCTTTCTGGTAAAGAATTGGCTTGGTAGTTTAGTCTGCCCTGTTCCCATGATGCACTGGGCCAGGGACAGACTGATTTGCATATAGCCATGTTCTGAGCTGGGATGGGGCAGTGAGATAAATAACGGTGATGGATCAAGCCCTGATCTTTGGACTGGGTAAGAGTGGTCTGCTCAATTCAGACACTCTGTTCATCACCACCCCCTTTTGTAAATCGATTTTGGCCACTATAGGTGTGGCAGGGTATACTCAGACATGAGTCCCTTTCTCACTGCTCCATCAGGATTCAAGCAAGCCGGGCCGAAGAGGCTGAAATGCCAGAAACCGGTCCCCGGTAGCTTGTCTCCTTTCTGGTAAAGAATTGGCTTGGTAGTTTAGTCTGCCCTGTTCCCATGATGCACTGGGCCAGGGACAGACTGATTTGCATATAGCCATGTTCTGAGCTGGGATGGGGCAGTGAGATAAATAACGGTGATGGATCAAGCCCTGATCTTTGGACTGGGTAAGAGTGGTCTGCTCAATTCAGACACTCTGTTCATCACCACCCCCTTTTGTAAATCGATTTTGGCCACTATAGGTGTGGCAGGGTATACTCAGACATGAGTCCCTTTCTCACTGCTCCATCAGGATTCAAGCAAGCCGGGCCGAAGAGGCTGAAATGCCAGAAACCGGTCCCCGGTAGCTTGTCTCCTTTCTGGTAAAGAATTGGCTTGGTAGTTTAGTCTGCCCTGTTCCCATGATGCACTGGGCCAGGGACAGACTGATTTGCATATAGCCATGTTCTGAGCTGGGATGGGGCAGTGAGATAAATAACGGTGATGGATCAAGCCCTGATCTTTGGACTGGGTAAGAGTGGTCTGCTCAATTCAGACACTCTGTTCATCACCACCCCCTTTTGTAAATCGATTTTGGCCACTATAGGTGTGGCAGGGTATACTCAGACATGAGTCCCTTTCTCACTGCTCCATCAGGATTCAAGCAAGCCGGGCCGAAGAGGCTGAAATGCCAGAAACCGGTCCCCGGTAGCTTGTCTCCTTTCTGGTAAAGAATTGGCTTGGTAGTTTAGTCTGCCCTGTTCCCATGATGCACTGGGCCAGGGACAGACTGATTTGCATATAGCCATGTTCTGAGCTGGGATGGGGCAGTGAGATAAATAACGGTGATGGATCAAGCCCTGATCTTTGGACTGGGTAAGAGTGGTCTGCTCAATTCAGACACTCTGTTCATCACCACCCCCTTTTGTAAATCGATTTTGGCCACTATAGGTGTGGCAGGGTATACTCAGACATGAGTCCCTTTCTCACTGCTCCATCAGGATTCAAGCAAGCCGGGCCGAAGAGGCTGAAATGCCAGAAACCGGTCCCCGGTAGCTTGTCTCCTTTCTGGTAAAGAATTGGCTTGGTAGTTTAGTCTGCCCTGTTCCCATGATGCACTGGGCCAGGGACAGACTGATTTGCATATAGCCATGTTCTGAGCTGGGATGGGGCAGTGAGATAAATAACGGTGATGGATCAAGCCCTGATCTTTGGACTGGGTAAGAGTGGTCTGCTCAATTCAGACACTCTGTTCATCACCACCCCCTTTTGTAAATCGATTTTGGCCACTATAGGTGTGGCAGGGTATACTCAGACATGAGTCCCTTTCTCACTGCTCCATCAGGATTCAAGCAAGCCGGGCCGAAGAGGCTGAAATGCCAGAAACCGGTCCCCGGTAGCTTGTCTCCTTTCTGGTAAAGAATTGGCTTGGTAGTTTAGTCTGCCCTGTTCCCATGATGCACTGGGCCAGGGACAGACTGATTTGCATATAGCCATGTTCTGAGCTGGGATGGGGCAGTGAGATAAATAACGGTGATGGATCAAGCCCTGATCTTTGGACTGGGTAAGAGTGGTCTGCTCAATTCAGACACTCTGTTCATCACCACCCCCTTTTGTAAATCGATTTTGGCCACTATAGGTGTGGCAGGGTATACTCAGACATGAGTCCCTTTCTCACTGCTCCATCAGGATTCAAGCAAGCCGGGCCGAAGAGGCTGAAATGCCAGAAACCGGTCCCCGGTAGCTTGTCTCCTTTCTGGTAAAGAATTGGCTTGGTAGTTTAGTCTGCCCTGTTCCCATGATGCACTGGGCCAGGGACAGACTGATTTGCATACAGCCATGTTCTGAGCTGGGATGGGGCAGTGAGATAAATAACGGTGATGGATCAAGCCCTGATCTTTGGACTGGGTAAGAGTGGTCTGCTCAATTCAGACACTCTGTTCATCACCACCCCCTTTTGTAAATCGATTTTGGCCACTATAGGTGTGGCAGGGTATACTCAGACATGAGTCCCTTTCTCACTGCTCCATCAGGATTCAAGCAAGCCGGGCCGAAGAGGCTGAAATGCCAGAAACCGGTCCCCGGTAGCTTGTCTCCTTTCTGGCAAAGAATTGGCTTGGTAGTTTAGTCTGCCCTGTTCCCATGATGCACTGGGCCAGGGACAGACTGATTTGCATATAGCCATGTTCTGAGCTGGGATGGGGCAGTGAGATAAATAACGGTGATGGATCAAGCCCTGATCTTTGGACTGGGTAAGAGTGGTCTGCTCAATTCAGACACTCTGTTCATCACCACCCCCTTTTGTAAATCGATTTTGGCCACTATAGGTGTGGCAGGGTATACTCAGACATGAGTCCCTTTCTCACTGCTCCATCAGGATTCAAGCAAGCCGGGCCGAAGAGGCTGAAATGCCAGAAACCGGTCCCCGGTAGCTTGTCTCCTTTCTGGTAAAGAATTGGCTTGGTAGTTTAGTCTGCCCTGTTCCCATGATGCACTGGGCCAGGGACAGACTGATTTGCATATAGCCATGTTCTGAGCTGGGATGGGGCAGTGAGATAAATAACGGTGATGGATCAAGCCCTGATCTTTGGACTGGGTAAGAGTGGTCTGCTCAATTCAGACACTCTGTTCATCACCACCCCCTTTTGTAAATCGATTTTGGCCACTATAGGTGTGGCAGGGTATACTCAGACATGAGTCCCTTTCTCACTGCTCCATCAGGATTCAAGCAAGCCGGGCCGAAGAGGCTGAAATGCCAGAAACCGGTCCCCGGTAGCTTGTCTCCTTTCTGGTAAAGAATTGGCTTGGTAGTTTAGTCTGCCCTGTTCCCATGATGCACTGGGCCAGGGACAGACTGATTTGCATATAGCCATGTTCTGAGCTGGGATGGGGCAGTGAGATAAATAACGGTGATGGATCAAGCCCTGATCTTTGGACTGGGTAAGAGTGGTCTGCTCAATTCAGACACTCTGTTCATCACCACCCCCTTTTGTAAATCGATTTTGGCCACTATAGGTGTGGCAGGGTATACTCAGACATGAGTCCCTTTCTCACTGCTCCATCAGGATTCAAGCAAGCCGGGCCGAAGAGGCTGAAATGCCAGAAACCGGTCCCCGGTAGCTTGTCTCCTTTCTGGTAAAGAATTGGCTTGGTAGTTTAGTCTGCCCTGTTCCCATGATGCACTGGGCCAGGGACAGACTGATTTGCATATAGCCATGTTCTGAGCTGGGATGGGGCAGTGAGATAAATAACGGTGATGGATCAAGCCCTGATCTTTGGACTGGGTAAGAGTGGTCTGCTCAATTCAGACACTCTGTTCATCACCACCCCCTTTTGTAAATCGATTTTGGCCACTATAGGTGTGGCAGGGTATACTCAGACATGAGTCCCTTTCTCACTGCTCCATCAGGATTCAAGCAAGCCGGGCCGAAGAGGCTGAAATGCCAGAAACCGGTCCCCGGTAGCTTGTCTCCTTTCTGGTAAAGAATTGGCTTGGTAGTTTAGTCTGCCCTGTTCCCATGATGCACTGGGCCAGGGACAGACTGATTTGCATATAGCCATGTTCTGAGCTGGGATGGGGCAGTGAGATAAATAACGGTGATGGATCAAGCCCTGATCTTTGGACTGGGTAAGAGTGGTCTGCTCAATTCAGACACTCTGTTCATCACCACCCCCTTTTGTAAATCGATCACAGCATGACGCAAGGCAAGCCGTCTCAGACCCCTGCTGTCGGGGGCCATTCAAGTGAGAGCTGCTGTAATCTCCAGCAGCGATTGTGCAAAAGGCCACTGAAGGGCTCAGTGTCTTGCAAGCTCCTCGGAAGCAGGGGGGCATCTACCCAGAGCTGGAGGAAATAAGTAACCTGAGCCTTTTGTGCTCTCATTCAGGGTACTAGTACTCTCCCTGACCTAAGAAAAGTGCCGGTACTGAGGGCCAGAAAATTCGGAAGTGCCAGTACTCAGTACCAGTGAGTACCGGCCCATTTAAAGCACTGCCTTAACTGAATATCAACCTCAAGCCAGTGGATAAACCAGCAGTGAGTGAGACTGGAAGACGTATACCATGTCACAGAAGGCAACGAATTCCAGTTCAGGCTTCTAAATGAAAATAGTAAATCTACCTGTTGTCGTGTTATATATTGTGCCCCGGGTGCGCAACTCAGGTGTGTATTACAGAGGGGACCGCAGATGCATGTTCCCCTTCTGTAATACTGATAGCACTATGATAGCGCTAGCTCACCTGTTGTGCCAGAGCGATTATAAGTGGGTGTTACCTTACTTGAATGTGGCATGACACGATTCGAATGAGGGAATCAATTTATCTCTGCGTCTGCATCATATTATGGACGTGAGCACTGAGGCAAACATGCCTTTAGGATGTGCACTGAAAGTGTGCCAGAAGCATTTGTAATGTCCCACTACCTCTGGCCAGGAACTTAGGTGGAAAGAAAAAACTGGGAGGTGGGGGTCTCTCAAAGGGGCATGGCCAATGCAATTAAGGGCGTGGCGCAAAGACACTTAAGCTAAAAAATCTGGGTTTACCTGAATTGAGGCAATCACTGTCTCAATTCAGGAAGGACCTCAAGGCCTGGCTATGCGATTGAACCACGATACCATTGACGGAACAACATTCCCCCTTCAGCGCCTTGAGGACTATTGGCTTTGTTAATGGTTGTTAGCTGAATAAGGTAAATAAGCAAAAAAGCTTAGTTGTATATTATATTGAAAATGCTTCCGTTCTGAAATGATGGGACTGAAAGCACTAGACGAGTCTCTTTGAAGTTTCATCAGAGGCAGTGCAGGGTGGAACTGGCTGCAGAGTTAAGATTTAAAAAAAAATCCTGGGGGTGAGGGAAAAAATGGAGAGCCTGACAGAGACCACTCTCAGCTCCTGCTTTTTAGAACTGCCGGTGCTGAGCAGCGGCAGGACCCGGCCCACTTAAAGCCCTGCCTCTGGCACTTTTGTGCACGTGCGTCCAGTGGCCTTCCAGATGCCCGTATTGGCCTGAAAACTTTCCCATATAACCAAAAGGCTTGGACAAGTCAATCTCGTGAAAAGCAAGTCTGAAAATGGCTCTGTACCAGGGCAGCAGGTATCTGAAATATCCATTTCCATGACATGAGAGTAGGGAAGGTTCACCCGTAACACGAGACCTCTGTGCTGTTTGCCTTGTATAAGCACCGCACTGTCGGGAATCTTCTACTTAGCTATTGGCCGCGGCCCTCCAGTGACCACTCGCCTTCATTAGTATTAATCCACAATACACCTGCACCAGGGCCGCCCGGCAGGAAGACCCGCTGTGCCCTTCGAAGGCAGACTTGGCAAACGCGACCCTGTTTTGTTTAATTCAGGGCAGCGGGAAGAGCTGTTCTGTAGACTCGTTAACAGACTATTGCCCCAGAGTGATAGGAAAAGCTTTCATTTTTACAGCCCACGTTTTAATTAGTTTCATTTATCTCCGAATTTAGGAAGCTTGTTCCAGGAATAATAAACACTCGCAGTGATCTGTAATTGGAGATCTCCGGCTCCTTCCCGGCTCCGGCGCCAAGTGAATGACTGGCTGTAGCTGATTACACTCCATCACCGCCGATAAAGAGGGGAGGAGGAGGAGGGAGGGGACGGCGGAGGTGTGGAGAAAAAACGGGAAGGGGAAAGATGGGGATGCCGCGGAGTGGGGAGAGACGAGAAGGGGAAAGTTGAGGGCCTCGGAGTCTGGGAGTGGGGGAGAGGGAGGGGCGTGTGGAAGAGAATGGAATGGGAGGGTGGAGGGACGCAGGAGACTACAGAGACAGTATGGCAGTATGGCGTAAGAAAGGAAGGGGCAAGAAGAGAAGGGCAGGAAAGGAGATGCCAAGACAACAAGGAGACGAGAGACATACACGGAGAAGAAGTAAAGCAAGGGGGGTGGGGGGGGGGGGGGGTGAGAAGCTGGAGCTAGGGGATAAAGAAAGCAGGGGTGAGTGTGCAGAGTATTAAAGAGGAGAACATGAAATAGAAATAAGAGAACAGAGAGCAAAGAGAGAGATGGGGTAATAGAAAGTAAAGATGGAAAGGGATAAAGGCAGGACAACGATAGAGAGGCAGGCAGACGTGAAAAAGAAGAGGGGGCTGTTAGAGCAAATAGAGATAGAGGTAACAAAGAAGACGAAAGAGAGAGGAAGAAAAGATAGAGGGAAGGTGAGAAAGCAAAAAGGGGAAAAGGGTGAAAATAATGAGAAAGAGGGAGACAAAGAGAAAAGGTACACAGATAGGAAGAGGTAGGCAAATAAAGAGGAATAAGGGGGAATAACAATCAGTGGCGATAAAAAGAAAGAGTAGAAGTGATCTGAAGGGGGAGAGGAAAAGAGAGGAGAAATAGAAAAAACACTCTGCCCCCTAACGATCCTAAACACGTTACACATGTCCGTCTTCTATTCTGCCTGGCAAAATGCCTGGAAAAAATCGGTGATGGTTCGTACCCAACAGTATATTCTTCAGTCAAAATCTTTCGTTTTGGCGGAAATGGGATTGTAATTGGCCAGGTATTTCCAGGCATATAACCATCTGCTAGACACAAAAACTTGTCCGCATTTGAGTGTGGCGTGGAAATCTGTGTGGTAACACTTATTTCAACGTGTTATTCCCAATTCAACATGTCACAACTCATAATGGCTCAAGAAAGGCATAGTAATACTGCCCAGATAGAGGTGGGCAAAGCTCTGAAAGCTTCAGTCAGGCTCGCACCTGAAGCCTGGGAGTAGCACAGCTCAGATCACATTGGAACCTGCCACCCTCACTCGACCCTCATGCAAAAAGAGGTTAAAGCTGTACAAAGTGAAACTAGAAAGCCTGTCTAATTGCAGCTTCCTCGTCTAACGAAATGGTGTGATCTTATGCAAACATTTTATTTAACCTATCCTCTATTTTCTTCACTATCGCATATGAAAGCACCTTCAAATATGGGACATCGTAATACCAGCTGCAAAAAAACCAATCGTTTTTCATTGAATAGACTATAATGTTGCCCTGTCTGTAAGAACCTGGGCTACATAAAGGATTCACATGACAAATTGTGCCATGCTTTTTAGTTCAGAAACAGCAGGAGGCAGGCATGGTTGTAAGTTCATGTTAAACAACTATCACTTTTAATAGGTACTTCCCAGACTTTTAATTTTGAAGCAACTTTATCATATTTTAAGCTGATGTTTGTTGTATGATTTCCATGGCCAACATTTTCTAGGTTTGGGTCATGCATGGTCTCTAAGAGCCAAGCCAGACTCTTGGCTCGGCTCGCCCTGGTAATTTGTTGACTCACCCACCTCTAACACTGTCTGGTATTAGTAATACCAAGTAATGATAAGGTGTATGTCATATCGCCTGATATTATTATGGTTATGCCAAAATATCGAGCAAATGTCTATTTACAGTCAAGATATGTAGATATGGAGTTACGTAATGTAATTTATGGGAGGACACTGTGTGTTGTTAACATGCCTTATTAACAGGCCACTTGTAAGTGGGCCTTATGTGGAGTGGGATTTTAGACATCCACCAACCATGGTTATGGTACATTGCTGAAACCAATACAACCCCAGGTTTATACCATCCTTACTAAGAATCGGGAGAACTTCATTGTTATACACAGTATTAATTGGCTATGATACTCTGTTTACTTATTTACTCGGCATCAGATTTAAGTACAATTGAGCTCGACTTTAAGTATAGTGAAACAACAAACGCTTCTTATGAACATGCTGTGATAGATTGCAATGTCTTTTCCTTATTAAGAGAATAGATTGCAATTCAAAGGATTTTGCCCAGAGGAAGTCTATGTTTAAATGAAACGCACTTGCTGAAAAGCAATGGAATAAATAAAAAAAGAAATACAAGCAGTGATGTCTCGTCTTGTTTTCTATACTCCTTTGTTTAACTCGTATTGTTTACACCTTGGTATATTGTTGCTTCTCATTCTATGTTTTACCTCCTCTTCTCTTCCACTTCCAAAAGTCTCCTCTGTCCCACATCTTGTTGTTCCCACTTGTCCTTACAGGGAGTGGTTTTAGTTGGCCTATTGGTGCTTTGCCCCCCTGTTTTGGTGCATCCCCCCTTTTTTTGGAGGGAGGAACATCCTCTTCTGTGAGCTTATATTTCTTCAAATGATTTCAGTGGCTTCTTGGAGCCACTTATATCGTCTGTGTTGCTGTGTTATGTTGTCTCTTCTGGCTTGTCTTAGCCTATCATCATCATTTGCAGTGGTCTGAGCCACTGCTTCGCAGTATGCGGTGTCTCAGCTGTGATGACATCTTTTGAAGTGTGAGATGTTGCAAGTCACTTCATGATCTCATGACCATACAGTCACCATTGACCCTTTCCCTGGAGTGACCTAAAGTGGCATGCTTGTTACCCTGTGTCTGTGAAGGAGAAGGAGCAGCCTCCCAATCCGGTTTTTCTGGTGCGTGGGACCACGGCGTAGGAGAGCTGGGCTGATCGTAGGGTCCTTTGGGGTGCGTGGAAATTGAGTCTGCAGTTGAGGAATGCTAGTCCAGTGTAGTGGAGGGCCTTATGTGCGTGGGTGAACATCTTGAAGGGGACTCTTGCCTCGATGGGGAGCCAGTGGAGTGTGCGCAGGTGCTGGGAGATGTGGCAGTGTTTTGGCAGGTTGAGGACCAGTCTTGCAGCAGCGTTTTGGATGTTCTGTAGCTTGCAGGTGAGGTTTTTGTTTATTTCGGCATAGAGTGCGTTGCCATAGTCAAGTCTGCTTGTGATGAGGGTGTGAGTGATGGTCTTTCTGTGCTTAAGGGGGACCCATTTGAAGGTCTTACGTAGGAGGTGGAGGGTGTGAAAGCATGAGGATGAGACTGCGTTGATATAGTGGCCCATTTTGAGCTCGGAGTCCAGAATGATTCCTAGGTTGCGTGTGGTCCATGGGGGTGGGTGGGTTTCCGAGGGCGGGCACGACCAGGTGTTGTTCCAGGTGTCAGGGTTTGGACCCATGATTTGTACTTCGGTCTTGTTGGTGTTAAGTTGTAGGCAGCTGTTTTTCATCCATCTGGCGACAGCTTCCATGCCTTCTTGAAAGTTGTGTCTGGCGGTGTTGGGTTTGTTCGATATGGAGAGGAAGAGTTGGATCTCTTCTGCGTATGAAACAATGTTGAGTCCGTAGATTCTGACGATGGGGGCGAGTGGAGCCATGTAGACGTTGAAGAGCATCAGGCTGTACTGATAAAGAGGCAGACGTATATTTGGTGAGGATTGAATACAGATATGATCTAGCTCAGCCTTTTACAGGTTTTTTTTGAGAGTGGTAGAAGTAAAAAGTTTTCCCCTTGGATTCAAAGTTAAAAACACACTCATTCACAAACTCACTCAGAATAGCAATTCACCTTGCATCAAATATACATATGGAATGAGACCTCCCACCATAAACTGATGTACCACCAAACTAGAAATTTAACATCGGAAGCTTTAATTACGCAATCACATCATAAAACCATCATACTTTGCATCCTTAAAAAAAAAATTTGATGATCTAAAATTCATATGCAATATAGAATACAATGTGTACAATGGTAGAAAAACCTCGCATCAGAATAAAAGCAATATTTACAGTGTTAAAACCTTTACATCCAAAATGTAGGAAATATTTTGGTGGGACCACTGGTCCTAACGGGGAGACCCTATTGCACAGTCTGAAGAATGCTGTTGCATAACCTGATCCAGCTGTTTACATCACATTAATTTCCTGGGGAATGCACAACTAATTTAATTCCAGTGATTCCTCGTGGTTGGATTCAGAGACACTAGGGGGGTCATTAGGAAGTCCGCCCGCCATCCTATCGGTTATTGGGACCGCCCGCCATAAGGGCGGAAGTCCCGTGGGGGGTATTAGGATGTGCCCGCCACTGTGGCGGGCGCATCCTGCATTTTTAGCATTGTGGCGGACAGGGCTCCCAGCCCCGCCCGCCACAATGCTAAAAATGTATGTATGCATTTGCACAAACAAAGCGGCAGGAACCGCGCGGTGCCTGCCGCTTTGTTTATGCAAATGCAGAAGGGTACCACAGGTACCCCCGTGTGCACCCACTACCTCTCCTTCACTCTGGGGGCCTGCAGGGGCCCCCAAAGTGAAGACCACATGCCTTTCCGTGGCAGCATCGCCACCACGGAAAGGCATCTAAAAAAGCCCATGCAACATTTAAGCGAGAAGTGAAGAGCTTCTTAATGAGTAAATACCTTATATAGACAAGGTTATGTTTCACTATGAGATCGAATTCTATCCTCAATTGAATTACTTTCTTCATCAGAAAGGGAAGGACTGTCGTGAATTAGATGAAAGATAAATGATGGTTTGAAACTGACGACTTTCCTTTGAAACGAAACTGTATACCAATTGCTACCTCATGCCAAAATTAATTCATACAGTTATCTCACATCCTGAAACTATATAACCGCTACCTCATAGGTATGACGAAAAGGACAAATGACATAACCTCATGCTGTAAAGTTAATTCGTATTATAATCGACTAACTTGAGTGGAATGTAGTTACTTAAGCACTCACTATAGCCATATAATTATCTACCTCATATCTATCTGTTTGTTTAATGGTTATCATCTTGTTAATATTCAACCTACTTTTATGTGAAGTGCTCTGATACCTACGGGTCTTGTTCGCGCTATATAAAACTTTCAATAAAAAAATAAAAAAATAAATAAATAAATAATATGGCTGGCGGTGTCTATTAGACACCGCCACCATATTGGACCTTTTCCGCCCCGGTCGCAAAGCGGACGATGGTCTTTCCGTCCGCCGCAGTCCCCCTTGCCATCCTAATATGGCGGGGGTCATTTGGGTGAGGATGGCGGGCGGATTGCCCCCGACAGGCTGGCGGTGGCTACCGCTAGCCTGGCGGGGCAATCCGCCCGCCATCCTAATGGGCCCCTAAGTGTCAACGCGTTCCTTGGAAATAGCTAGATAAATGCAACCTTCTTCAGGACAAAGAGATAAGGGATTATTACATCCCTCCTTTCAGTGCTAACAGTGTGAGTAATCACTGTTGGTGATGTGCGTCCCAACTATTTTGGAACAATAAATAAAATATAATATGATATGGCTTAATACGGCGAGTTCACAATTTCACCGCCACGCGGGAAGAACCCTTTTCACTGTTCTGCATGACAGGTTGAGTCTTTCTTTATTTATGAATGGACTCAGTGTACAATCTGGTCCAAGGAATATGTCTTTTCTTCTGGTGGATTTAATATGCAACTACCGCTAGCTGGGGAATCAGGTAATTCTTGTTGTCTATCCTCTTCCTGTTAAGCTGCGGTTCCACGTCGCCTGACTCACATGATTCCCTGGCTAGTGGTATCTGATTATTAAATTCACCAGAAGAAAATACATATTCCTTGGACCGGATTGTACACTGAGTCCATTCATAGATGAAGCGAGACTCGACCTGTCATGCAGAACAGTTAAAAGGATTCTTCCCACGTGGTGGTGAAATTGTGAACTCACCGTATTAAGCCATATCATATTACATTTTATTTCTTCTTCCAAAATAGTTGGGATGCACATCACCAACAGTGATTTCTCACACTTTTAGCACTCCAAGGAGGGAGGTAAAAATCCCTTATCTCTTTGTCCTGAGGAAGGTGGGATTTATCTAGCTAGCTATTTCCACCAAAATTCTTTGACGCTTAGTGTCTCTGAATCCGACCACGAGGAATCACTGGAATGAATTGAGTTCTGCATTCATTAGGATATGAACTTGATGTAAACAGTTGGATCAGGTTATGCAACAGCATTCTTCAGACTTTGCAATAGGGTCTCCCCGTTAGGACTAGCGCCCCCCCCATGTTTTCCCTACATTTTGGATGTAAATGTTTTAACATTGTAAATATTGCTTATTATTGTGATGCAAGGTTTTTCTACCATTGTACGCATTGTTTTCTATATTGTATATTACATGTTTTATATTAATTTTAGATTATTGAATGTTTTTTAAGGATGCAAACTATGATGGTGTTATGATGTGAGTTTCATCTTGTGTAATTAAAGCCTCTGATGTTTAAATTTCTTGTTTGGTGGTACATCAGTTTATGGTGGGAGGTCTCATTCCATAGGTATATTTGATGAATGGTGAATTGCTATTCTTAGTGAGTTTGTGAACAAGTGTGTTTTTAACTTTGAACCCAAAAGGAAAACTTGTTACTTCTGCCTAGTAGTGTCCTGTTCCCTCTGGTTGTGGGGCCACCTCTATAGTATAAATGTTTTTGGGAGGGTGGCCTTGAAATGCGCAATCATGCCATTGCCTGTGGCCACAGGGATATGACTTTCCAGTGTTTCAAACTTAAGTGAGCAGCAAGGGCAGAGGATTCAGGACTGTGAAATGGAGGACCATTGTCTGTCTTCATGACCTCCGGAATCCCTCACAATGAAAATATATCATCTAATGTTGGAATTATGGTCTGCTCACAGTTGGTTGTCAGTCGACTCGCAAATAGAAAACATGAATATATGTCCATGATGATAAACACGTCATTTCCTGATTGAAGTAGCCAGCAGCAACATTACACCATGCCTTTCCAGGAAGAGGAGACAATTTTAGAGATGGTGGCTTTGAAATGGACAGCATTCTTGAATTGTGCCTTCCACCATTTGGTCTAGCACCGAGATCCACACTTGCAAAGCATTTTTTGTTTCTATGATTCCTAAATGACCTCACGTGTGAGGTTGATAATTCATTTTTGAAGTTTTGCAGTGATACTAATCCTTTTATTTCAAAATAGAATGCCACTTTCTGCTATTAAAAGTTTCTCCTGGACATGTTTTAAATGTGATTGTTTCTTTGCTTGACTCTTACTTTGGCTGGGAGAGAATGATCCTTATTGTGTCTCTATTGTTCAGTTTCTGCTCTTTGTTTGACTTTAGTTAGAGTCACCAGGGGCGGCTGGTGACATTTGAAAGTGGTGGTGCGTAAACTGATTTGAATACTGCACCGTATCGAGCGAGCACAGCGAGCGAGCCCAAACCATCATAAGGGGGGTTCGGAGGGGTACTCCCCCGAGAAAAATGTGAAAAAAAGAGAAGAAAAATCATGTATTTTCAAGCAAATTTGAGAAAGCAGGAAGGTTAATAAAGCAATTGTGAAAGTGCAGTTATTACATTAATCGATGCCATAAAATAGGTAGTAGATTATTCAGTATAACTACAGAGCTTCATACATTCCGTCCTATTATTCAGCTGAATTCAGACTATAAGACTTTCATGAAAATCTCAGCTCTAAGAGTAGAAGAAGTTGCACAGCAGTTGGGAAACAGCCTTCACAAAGCATTGGGGACCATCACTAGGACACAGCAGAGGAAGCAGCAGTGATAGGCAGTGATGGGGGCCTTCCATGTGAAGATCCAATAAGCTTCATCTCAACCTCATTCATTCATGTGTCTGTATCGGTGGAAGACGAGTCACGAAAAGCTCTGCCTCACCTTGAAATCCTCTCTACCCTCGAGCCCAAAACATGGCTTATTTCTTCAGGCAGTATGAAAATATATTCTTTCTTTTTCTCTCTATTTAGTATCTACTACAATCTCAGCATATACAGTGCCCGCATATAAACCTCTTCTTTAATTTGCTTGCCTATAGTCAGTACTTCCATATAAAACACTTCAAAAAACAAGTTGCAAAACTAGCCTAACCCTCGGGTCAGGTGTCAGAAATAGACACACCACGTCACGTGGATCTATGTTGTAGATAATTTGTCATCACAAAGCCCCACACTGTAGATGCCATTATCAGGTTGTCTTTAGTTTTTTGCCATCTATTTTGGAAGCAAGCCTTCAAAATGTAATTAGTAATATCTAGGTCACAAAAGTAATGGTTTTTTTAAACTAAAGGTTAACATAAACAACTGTGAATATTCAAATAGAAATATGTATAAATGAATAAGTTAAAATAGTTCTGAGAGGGGTTTAAGTCTACCATGGGAGTGCAAATGAAAGTAAGCTACGCGTTTTTATGCTTTCAGCGTCTTCTTTATCAAAATTATTTTGTTTTTAATTTGCCGATGGGATGTAGAGCTGTATATAAAACACGAGAGAACAAGTAAGAGGGGATGCTTCTGAGATATTTTAACAGCTGAATAAATTATAGCAAGACCTTATAAGAACTCCCAATGAAAAGCGCTGGAAAGTCTTCCCTTCCCAGATGCGAGGCATTAAAAGACATGTCTTTTAATAAGAGTCACAAACAACATGTGCAATGAAAAGCTCTTGGCAGGCCTGTGTCTGGTCCCAGAGTGACAGGCTCATTAAATCCCTGTAGCGCGGCCAACCAGATGCAACAGAACCAGCCATCTCTCCCACCCCTCCGTCCCACCGCGGGCAGAAGGAGGCGGATCCGTCCTGCCAGGCCTCGGAGGTCACATCAGGCCTGGCCGGATCAGCCAATGAGTGGGGACAAGAATGACGCAGCCTTTTGTGCTCAGCCCACAACGGTGCAACAGGTAGGTCATTCACTGACCGGTGGAGGAATAAAATTCAGTTTCAAAGTACGACGAGTACTGTTTCAGTGTAGAAAGATGTAAAGGAAATCACTTCGACACTGTGCTAGTTTTTTGCCGTGTGGTGTTTCTACTTTTTGGTTTTGGGAACAGAAAATATGCTTCGCACTCGCAGGTATTGGGTTTGTGGGGTCTGCACTGTGTATAGGTTCTGACAGGACAGGATGTGAGGCTGATGCCAGGTTTCCAGGAACAGGGTGCGTGTAACACTAACAAAAGCAGTACATTACAACACAACAGCGCAAACGCAGCATACCAGTGGCTGTTTTAAAATTCATTTTTTTCCCATCTGTTCACAAATACTCAGAGTCAAGATTGGAGTTATAGAGAGCATATGTAGTCTAGTTTTTATCAAGTTTACCCATTGCCCATTATTACAAATTATAGAGCAGCACCTACTATTCTATTCTTCAATAGTTCTGTTATCTGTGTGGTATTGCCCGATCCTCGACACGAGAAGAGCAGGCACAGGCACAGCGTGTGACGATGATGAGGTGACCTGGCCCGGAGTGAAGTCGGACGTCTGCTGCTGCCTGTGCGCATGTGGCGGCGACTCGAGCCTCTACACTAGAAAGTAGAAACAAAACTACTGAAAACGTCATTGCGCGCGCGTCCCGAATGGCCAATCACTGCATGGCTTCACATGCTGAAGTCCCACAGTGATTGGCCATATGCAGTGTGGCTGAGGCAGTGTGCCACCACCCACGCATGGCATCCAATAATGGATTGCCTGCCCTTCTGCACGGTGGACCAGCCAATCCTGGTGCTGCATGCAGCGCCAGGATTGGCTAGGGGGGCACACTGACTACTCGCCCTGGCGCCTTTGAAACCCCTTGGGCTGCTGCGGCCTGGCTAAAGCAGTACCCCCTTCGGTCCCTCTCTAAGGGGAACTTCAGTCAGGTTACTAACGTGCATGCTCGGGCTGGTTACAGCCCAAAAATCCTCATGCGCAGTACTGTTGCTGGCCTGCTGCAGACAGTCACTCAAGCTGCAGCAGACCAGCCAGCCCCACCCCCTGTCCCTGCGCACTGCGGATTCAATCGGGTGTGTCCCGGATTGAAGCGCTGCACTGCAGCACTTAATATTGTGCATGCCAATTTGACAAAAATATTTTTAGTGTGCTGTGTGCTCTTGTCACGGTGCGTCCAGGCTTAGTGGGGCTACGCCACTACGCCCCAATGGACGCACCGCGGCTGAGAGTCACATCTGCTTGGGTTGCCTCAAGCATGGTGCAGAGGGACCTGGCCGGTGACATCCCTTGATCAGTGATGAAGATGATGTGCTCCTCTGCAGGTGACTTTCCTGCCGCTTTTGATGGTAGCAGATGTGTAGGCATGTAGTCAGCAAGGATTTTGTTGTTGTTGTGTTTGTGCATTGTGTATACTCGTACAACTGAATTCCAAAAACTGGATGTGAAGCAGCATCTTGGCTCTTGGGTATCAAAATATTGTCAGTAATGACTGATGATCCATATTGTGAATCAATAACCATATATGAGAAGGTGATAGTATTCACATGCCCTTACTACAGTCAGGCTTTCTTTTTCTGGTTTGTATTCTCGTTCAGTGTTGAACAGACTATTGCCGGCATAACACATCATTTTCTGATGGTCACCTCCCTTTCAATGTTGTGCTAGAATGCTTTCTAAGCTGACTGAATTTGCACCTACGGTGATCTCAATGGGAAGTTGCAAGTCAAATTAGGTAACGTATGTTGTATTGTTAACCTTCCTTTTGATTTCATGAAATGCATTTTGCAGACTTGGGTACAACTGAAATGTTGCACTTGTTTTGCTATATCTCTGATGAGGCTTCTGTTTGTGACATAGCCCTGTATGTATCATGGCAGTAATGCAGCAATCCTATGTAGTATCAAACACTGCCCGTAATGGGAGGAGCTGGATTCTCATTTAGCATTTTGACTCTGTCAGGATCTGGGTTTGTGCCTTTGTCTTAGACAACATGCCCATAGAATTTCAATTTTTGTCAGTGGCATTTACACTTTTCTCCAATTTAATGTCAAGTTTATATTTTGTACAACTTGACATGTATGAAATAAGTGTTTGTTGTAAACAAAGAAATGTCAAATACCAGATGTCATTGGTCTAATTTAGTATGTTGATGATTAGTCTGATCATCCTAACATACAGCTCTCTCTATCGACCATATCCTGAAGCGCAGTTTCTTGTGTCGGAAGAGGCCTAGGTGAGCTGTGAATGTCGTGCCATAGCAAGGGTCTTTATGGAATTCAACCCGGTTACAACCTTTGTTGTGGTCCAACTTCATCAGAAGTGTAATCATGTCATTGAAGTGGGACCAATGATGACGTACTTGGTCTATAGTGATAAACATATCTATTGCGTACTTCTGACGTGTGAGAGTGGAACCAAAATTACGCTCCTCCAGTGTCGTCGTCACTCTGGGTCTTGTCTTCATCATTCTGAGCACTTAAATGTAATATTTAAGGTGATGAGGGCATCACTCTTTGGTGTTGGATTTACTTCAGAGCACAGTTGGTAATACATTGTGGAGTACAACGAACATGCGGGATACAGGCTTTTTTAGGCTCATCTCGCCTCTGTTGTTGTTACTGTAGATTCTAGGTTTCTTTGGTGCCAGTTGAGGAATCCAGGTCCCCCATTAGAAGTAGCACTACATGGGTCAAGGAATATCTCCTCTTTATTATTTAGCACAAGCTGGAGGTGTTCATAGTATATATATATATATATATATATATATATATATATATATATATATATATATATATATATATATATATATATATATATATATATATATATATATATAATATATATAATCATTCACCAAAAAGAGTCAATGTCCGCACTCGTCCAGTTGCATTATTTGGGTTTTATTGAATATATATATATATATATATATATATATATATATATATATATATATATATATATATATTACCTACTCGCAGTCGCCAGTAGGTATATATAGTTAGGACCTAGTTTCCATAGGAAATCCGCAACATTCTATTGGGAATAACTTTGGCGCCGGTTGTTGAATCTTCGCAAATTTCTCAAAGAAGATGGCCCGTTCCGCTCCGCTTCTTCCCTGAAAGTCTCGGGTAGATTCGTCAAGCGGGGGCTGAGAAAAAAGGGGGTCCCAAAACATGTTTTCCCCATGTTAATTTTCATAGGACAATTAGACACGGCTACAGCCCGAACCGCTGAACGGAATTACACCAAATTTGGCAAAATGGTACAGTCTGATTCGCAGATCACCCTTTTGCTTAAATGGTGTAAATCCCTCCAGTAGTTCCTGAGAAAATCAAAAGAGAAAAAACAATATATATCTATAAGTGCGCACCGTGCGCGCACCGTGAGCGCACTGTGCGTGCACCTTCCCGTGCACGAGCTGCATGCTGATTGGCTGCCACTGTCTGTCAACACTCCAAAACAGAAATTGATGGCAGCCATCTTGTGCCTCGGTAAACTTAGACGCAAAAAGCAGATAAACAAATGTGTAAAAGCACCCTGACCCCCTAGGCCTGCTCAGGGGGTCCCACAGGGGTACGCTTACCGTACGCGCACCCCATAATTTCCCCCCCAAAAAAATTGGGGGGGGGGGGGAGCATTGTGGAACCCCTTGAGCAGGCCTAGGGGGTCAGGGTGCTTCTACCCTGCCCCCTTTTTGAGTTCTAAAACTTTCCGAGCACGAGCTGCATGCTCATTGGCTTTCAACACTTCAAACCAGGAAGTAGTGGCAGCCATCTTGTGCTCAGTAAACCGAGGCACAAGAAAGCAGAAAAACAAACGTGTAGAACACACAAAGGGGGAAGGGTAGAAACACCCTGACCCCCTAGGCCTGCCCAGGTGGTCCCACAAGGACCCCCAAGGCCCCATTTTTTTTTAAACCCATTTTTTTCTCAAATTACCCCCCGGGAGGACAAACTTGCGGGGGCTTAGTGATAAAGAAGTGGGGGGGGCCCAATCCCCCCGTACACTGCCCCGAAGACTGCCACCCCCGGGGAAAAGCAACACAGCCCCCTGGCGCATGATGGAGGCTCATGGTGGGCTAGTTGGCCCCCAGGAACCCCCAGTATGCAAGGGAACTTAATCCCCCAATTTAGAACACAATACAGGGCGTGTTTGCACAGTTTAAGTTGGGGAATTAATTCCTGTTCAATCCAGAGATCCCCTAGAGGGAACTAGTCCAACAGGTATCTCCAGTAAGCGCCATGGAGCTGCGCTGCAGAGTGTTGTAAAAAGGGGGCGTGCCCTCTGAACACCTGCCTGCAAAAATGTAGTAAATCAGTATAAAAAAATAATAATTATTACATTCAAAAATTGTCATTTAAAAAACCTTCGAAATTCAATGAAAAAAACATAGGTTTCAGGCCTGATATATTTAGGAATTAAAATTTAAAAAACCATTGAAATTCACTGAAAAAACCATAGGTTTCAGGCCTTATATAGTTAGGAATTAGCATAAAAAAAACCTTACAAATTCACAGAAAAAACCATAGGTTTCAGGCCTTATACAGTTAGGAAATAGCATTTAAAAAACCTTGCAAATTCACTGACAAAAACATAGGTTTCAGGCCTTATATAGTTAGGAATTAGCATTAAAAAAACCTTTGAAATTCACTGAAAAAACCATAAGTTTCAGGCCCTATATAGTTAGGAATTAGCATTTAAAAAACCTTTAAAATTCACTCAAAAAACGATAAGTTTTAGGGGTGTTATAGTTAGCTGGACATTTCACTCATACAAAACCATTGAAATTGCTCCTATATAGTTAGTTGTACTAACTATATTTTGCGCACCCGCAATCCACTGCTGATGATGTCACATATTACATCATTAATGACATGGTCAGTGACATCACTGATGACATCTCAAATGACATCACTGATGACATCACTGATGACATCATCCACGTGACAATCACATACACCTTTTCATACACTAGTAAAATCTTTCATCACTCTTTGTAAAACACACTCATTCACAAACTCACTCAGAATAGCAATTCACCTTGCATCAAATATACATATGGAATGAGACCTCCCACCATAAAGTGATGTACCACCAAACTAGAAATTTAACATCGGAAGCTTTAATTACGCAATCACATCATAAAACCATCATACTTTGCATCCTTAAAAAAAAAATTTGATGATCTAAAATTCATATGCAATATAGAATACAATGTGTACAATGGTAGAAAAACCTCGCATCAGAATAAAAGCAATATTTACAGTGTTAAAACCTTTACATCCAAAATGTAGGAAATATTTTGGTGGGACCACTGGTCCTAACGGGAAGACCCTATTGCACAGTCTGAAGAATGCTGTTGCATAACCTGATCCAGCTGTTTACATCACGTTTATTTCCTGGGGAATGCACAACTAATTTAATTCCAGTGATTCCTCGTGGTTGGATTCAGAGACACTAGGGGGGTCATTAGGAAGTCCGCCCGCCATCCTATCGGTTATTGGGACCGCCCGCCATAAGGGCGGAAGTCCCGTGGGGGGTATTAGGATGTGCCCGCCACTGTGGCGGGCGCATCCTGCATTTTTAGCATTGTGGCGGACAGGGCTCTCAGCCCCGCCCGCCACAATGCTAAAAATGTATGTATGCATTTGCACAAACAAAGCGGCAGGAACCGCGCGGTGCCTGCCGCTTTGTTTATGCAAATGCAGAAGGGTACCACAGGTACCCCCGTGTGCACCCACTACCTCTCCTTCACTCTGGGGGCCTGCAGGGGCCCCCAAAGTGAAGACCACATGCCTTTCCGTGGCAGCATCGCCACCACGGAAAGGCATCTAAAAAAGCCCATGCAACATTTAAGCGAGAAGTGAAGAGCTTCTTAATGAGTAAATACCTTATATAGACAAGGTTATGTTTCACTATGAGATCGAATTCTATCCTCAATCAAAATACTTTCTTCATCAGAAAGGGAAGGACTGTCGTGAATTAGATGAAAGATAAATGATGGTTTGAAACTGACGACTTTCCTTTGTAACGAAGCTGTATACCAATTGCTACCTCATGCCAAAATTAATTCATACAGTTATCTCACATCCTGAAACTATATAACCGCTACCTCATAGGTATGACGAAAAGGACAAATGACATAACCTCATGCTGTAAAGTTAATTCGTATTATAATCGACTAACTTGAGTGGAATGTAGTTACTTAAGCACTCACTATAGCCATATAATTATCTACCTCATATCTATCTGTTTGTTTAATGGTTATCATCTTGTTAATATTCAACCTACTTTTATGTGAAGCGCTCTGATACCTACGGGTCTTGTTCGCGCTATATAAAACTTTCAATAAATACATAAATAAATTAATTAATTAATAATATGGCTGGCGGTGTCTATTAGACACCGCCACCATATTGGACCTTTTCCGCCCCGGTCGCAAAGCGGACAATGGTCTTTCCGTCCGCCGCAGTCCCCCTTGCCATCCTAATATGGCGGGGGTCATTTGGGTGAGGATGGCGGGCGGATTGCCCCCGCCAGGCTGGCGGTGGCTACCGCTAGCCTGGCGGGGCAATCCGCCCGCCATCCTAATGGGCCCCTAAGTGTCAACGCGTTCCTTGGAAATAGCTAGATAAATGCAACCTTCTTCAGGACAAAGAGATAAGGGATTATTACATCCCTCCTTTCAGTGCTAACAGTGTGAGTAATCACTGTTGGTGATGTGCGTCCCAACTATTTTGGAACAATAAATAAAATATAATATGATATGTCTTAATACGGCGAGTTCACAATTTCACCGCCACGCGGGAAGAACCCTTTTCACTGTTCTGCATGACAGGTTGAGTCTTTCTTTATTTATGAATGGACTCAGTGTACAATCTGGTCCAAGGAATATGTCTTTTCTTCTGGTGGATTTAATATGCAACTACCGCTAGCTGGGGAATCAGGTAATTCTTGTTGTCTATCCTCTTCCTGTTAAGCTGCGGTTCCACGTCGCCTGACTCACATGATTCCCTGGCTAGTGGTATCTGAATATTAAATTCACCAGAAGAAAATACATATTCCTTGGACCGGATTGTACACTGAGTCCATTCATAGATGAAGCGAGACTCGACCTGTCATGCAGAACAGTTAAAAGGATTCTTCCCACGTGGTGGTGAAATTGTGAACTCACCGTATTAAGCCATATCATATTACATTTGATTTCTTCTTCCAAAATAGTTGGGATGCACATCACCAACAGTGATTTCTCACACTTTTAGCACTCCAAGGAGGGAGGTAAAAATCCCTTATCTCTTTGTCCTGAGGAAGGTGGGATTTATCTAGCTAGCTATTTCCACCAAAATTCATTGACGCTTAGTGTCTCTGAATCCGACCACGAGGAATCACTGGAATGAATTGAGTTCTGCATTCATTAGGATATGAACTTGATGTAAACAGTTGGATCAGGTTATGCAACAGCATTCTTCAGACTTTGCAATAGGGTCTCCCCGTTAGGACTAGCGCCCCCCCCCCATGTTTTCCCTACATTTTGGATGTAAATGTTTTAACATTGTAAATATTGCTTATTATTGTGATGCAAGGTTTTTCTACCATTGTACGCATTGTTTTCTATATTGTATATTACATGTTTTATATTAATTTTAGATTATTGAATGTTTTTTAAGGATGCAAACTATGATGGTGTTATGATGTGAGTTTCATCTTGTGTAATTAAAGCCTCTGATGTTTAAATTTCTTGTTTGGTGGTACATCAGTTTATGGTGGGAGGTCTCATTCCATAGGTATATTTGATGAATGGTGAATTGCTATTCTTAGTGAGTTTGTGAACAAGTGTGTTTTTAACTTTGAACCCAAAAGGAAAACGTGTTACTTCTGCCTAGTAGTGTCCTGTTCGCTCTGGTTGTGGGAATTCTAATGTAAAGACGTTCCTGCAGTGGCCTTCTAATTCAATTACACAATTATGTTTATAAATATCCAAACCAGGTGACAAAAGATAGATAAAATACTGAAATTGTTCAAAACATATAAAAATTAATTTTTTCTCTTTTTATCTTTTAGTTCATATAAGTTCTGTTATCAATCAGAAATCACAAGACAAACATTTTTCAATTCATATCAAAAATTTCAGGACAGGTACAGTTGAGTCATAAATATCTACAACAAAAAAAATATAAAACATACAACATACAGAATTATTTAGTAATACCCCTTGGTAACACCCATATCTCTCAACACACTCACGTGCTAACAATCATACCACACTCAAACTACAAACTAGGATGGTGAAAGGAACTGAATTAATATTTAGCAAGATGACAATGCTAAAAAATGGGCCAAGATGTGACTTAAGGCTCCCGCAGCAGGTCTTCATCAGGACCTTTTTCATCATGACTGTGCAGATACCAAGGGACCAGTCGCATCACACAGCAATAGAATCACCAAAAACGTCTTCAGTGCATATCAGGGGACAAGACGTCCTATGCCGCCAGTAAGTAACTTTTTTTTCGTTTGAGAAACGTGTTAAATATTTGTGAAGAGCACAGATTTGCAGCTTATTCACAGAAGGTTGTGGTCAGGGGGAGGCTTAGGGCTTCGACGGTCAGCTGGCATGTTTTACACCATAGTTTCAATGTACGAGGGGAGTCCTTTATATATGTTGAAATTGCTCCACAGTCAGTCCCCTCGTAAAGACCGCAATTTGGGCCGTATATCCGCACCGCACGAAGCTTCCTCCGCCAGAAACTTGTTACTTCTGCCTAGTAGTGTCCTGTTCCCTCTGGTTGTGGGGCCACCTCTATAGTATAAATGTTTTTGGGAGGGTGGCCTTGAAATGCGCAATCATGCCATTGCCTGTGGCCACAGGGATATGACTTTCCAGTGTTTCAAACTTAAGTGAGCAGCAAGGGCAGAGGATTCAAGACTGTGAAATGGAGGACCATTGTCTGTCTTCATGACCTCCGGAATCCCTCACAATGAAAATATATCATCTAATGTTGGAATTATGATCTGCTCACTGTTGGTTGTCAGTCGACTCGCCAATGGGAAACATGAATATATGTCCATGATGATAAGCACGTCATTTCCTGATTGAAGTAGCCAGCAGCAACATTACACCATGCCTTTCCAGGAAGAGGAGACAATTTTAGAGATGGTGGCTTTGAAATGGACAGCATTCTTGAATTGTGCCTTCCACCATTTGGTCTAGCACCGAGATCCACACTTGCAAAGCATTTTTTGTTTCTATGATTCCTAAATGACCTCACGTGTGAGGTTGATAATTCATTTTTGAAGTTTTGCAGTGATACTAATCCTTTTATTTCAAAATAGAATGCCACTTTCTGCTATGAAAAGTTTCTCCTGGACATGTTTTAAATGTGATTGTTTCTTTGCTTGACTTACTTTGGCTGGGAGAGAATGATCCTTATTGTGTCTCTATTGTTCAGTTTCTGCTCTTTGTTTGACTTTAGTTAGAGTCACCAGGGGCGGCTGGTGACATTTGAAAGTGGTGGTGCGTAAACTGATTTGAATACTGCACCGTATCGAGCGAGCACAGCGAGCGAGCCCAAACCATCATAAGGGGGGTTCGGAGGGGTACTCCCCCGAGAAAAATGTGAAAAAAAGAGAAGAAAAATCATGTATTTTCAAGCAAATTTGAGAAAGCAGGAAGGTTAATAAAGCAATTGTGAAAGTACAGTTATTACATTAATCGATGCCATAAAATAGGTAGTAGATTATTCAGTATAACTACAGAGCTTCATACATTCCGTCCTATTACTCTGCTGAATTCAGACTATAAGACTTTCATGAAAATCTCAGCTCTAAGAGTAGAAGAAGTTGCACAGCAGTTGGGAAACAGCCTTCACAAAGCATTGGGGACCATCACTAGGACACAGCAGAGGAAGCGGCAGTGAAAGGCAGTGATGGGGGCCTTCCATGTGAAGATCCAATAAGCTTCATCTCAACCTCATTCATTCATGTGTCTGTATCGGTGGAAGACGAGTCACGAAAAGCTCTGCCTCACCTTGAAATCCTCTCTACCCTCGAGCCCAAAACATGGCTTATTTCTTCAGGCAGTATGAAAATATATTCTTTCTTTTTCTCTCTATTTAGTATCTACTACAATCTCAGCATATACAGTGCCCGCATATAAACCTCTTCTTTAATTTGCTTGCCTATAGTCAGTACTTCCATACAAAACACTTCAAAAAACAAGTTACAAAACTAGCCTAACCCTCGGGTCGGGTGTCAGAAATAGACACACCACGTCACGTGGATCTATGTTGTAGATAATATGTCATCACGAAGCCCCACACTGTAGATGCCATTATCAGGTTGTCTTTAGATTTTTGCCATCTATTTGGAAGCAAGCCTTCAAAATGTAATTAGTAATACTGCTGTGCGGAGTTCCTCAGGGTTCTTCTCTTAGCCCTACGCTTTTTAACGTGTATTTATCTTTATTGGCCCCATTGATCAAATCCTTTGGATTTGCTTTGACAACGTATGCAAATGACACACAGATTGTGGTGTCCCTGTCCCCAGGGCAAGAGACAGGTACTGCAAAACGGTTTCATAATTGCATGGAAGCAGTGGGCAACTGGATGTCACTAAACTGTTTAAAACTCAACTCCGGGAAGACAGAAGTCATTCTGTTTGGTAATGATCCGAAATTCTGTACCCCAAGCTGGTGGCCAGATTCGCTGGGAGTGCTTACGATCCCTAGCAGAAAAGTAAAAATTTTGGTAGTGCTGATTGATGACAAACTTAACTTTGAGGACCAAGTTAATTCAGTTGTCTCGGTCACTACATTTGCTCTTAGAACTTGCAAGAAAATCCTACAGTTTTTTCCTAAGGAAAATCAACGCACTGTAGTGACTGCACTAATCATGTCGAGGCTGGACTATAGCAACAGCCTCTACCTTAGTATTCAGGAGCGACTGTTGCATAGACTCCAACTTCTACAAAACTCGGCCTCCAGACTGCTTACTGAAACGGCTAAATTTGCCTCGGTGTCCGGGGATATCAGAAGTCTTCACTGGCTACCCGTTAAAAAACTGGTGCAGTTTAAGTTGCTCTGCACAGTTTACAAAGTTCTTCAGGGCACCAGTCCAGAGTATCTGAAGCAGCAGTTTCAGTGGTATGTTCCCAACAGACCACTCTGCTCCTCGGGAGCAAAATTGGTAACAGTCCCCATCTCAAAAAAAGCTAGCTGGGGAGGTAGGAGCTTCTTGGCAGCTGCAGCCAGGGCATGAAATGCCCTCCCACTCCATCTTAGAAACTGTTCTGATCTATTGGCATTTAGGAAAGCCTTAAAAACGTGGCTTTTTGGCCTCTAAGTCGAGGCTCATAGGTTAGATCTCGTTGGGGAGGCTGTAGATAGCGCCAGGACACCTTAGGGTAGCAGTTTGTGCTTTAAAAATATGAATAACATGAATTTAGTCTGTGACAGAATAGGGGAGACATTATTTCTAAATGCAGTGGTATGTATTATATCCCAGTCAAAGATCATACCTGTCGTGTTAGATTCAGTTTCCCATCTCGTCTCATTTTTCCTGCTCGCTTTCGGAGGGAGGGGAAGGAGCATTTTATAGATCTTTGAAACGAAATGCCCAGATTTGTAGATGCGTGTAACAGTGTTCGATAGCCATGGTTCAGATGGGGACAAGGAGCGTGTAGAAAGGAGTGTTTTTAACTTCAGGAAGTCATAGAAGTCTAGTGGTGTGAGGGCATGTGTGGCTTGTAGGGATGAGCATGGTAGGGGGTCAGTCCCTTTAAAAAGATCCCTTGCTAAACTAATACCTTTCTCGGCCCAGTGAGCCCACCGGAGCGGTGTTCCGTTAGGTTTCAGTAATGGGTTATACCAAAGAGAAATTGAAGTGGATTTTTTGATCTTTAGGCCTTTGTGGTTTACTTTATCAAGTTTCAGAAGAGCCCTTCTTGTGTTTTGAAAAATATATTTAGAGCGGGGTATATGTGTAAGCTCCATAGTGAATAAGGCCACAAGTGGGATATCTCCCAATATCGCTTTTTTGATGTCTATCCATAGTGGGGTATAGTCTGGATCGTTGATTAGCCATAAAGCTCCTTGTTTACATAAGAACGCTGTTTGGTAGTGTCTGAAGTTCGGAAGGCCCAGGCCGCCTTTATCTTTAGCTAGTTGTAGCTTTTTCATTGATATCCTTGGTTTCCTCCCTTGCCACAGAAACGTACCAAACAGCTTCTCTATCCTGTGAATGAAGTCATCGGAGAAAGTCATTGGGAGCATACATGCTATGTAATTAACTAAAGGTGTTACCATCATCTTCAGGGTTTCAGCCCTGCACCACCAGGATAGGTATTTAGGCGACCAACCATCTAGGAACTTGTTTATTTTGTTCAGAACGATGCCCTCATTAGTGTGAATTGTAGAGATTAGATCGCTATCAAAGTCTAATCCTAGGTATCTAAAGCAGCCCGGCTGCCATGTTAGCCCCGAGTCTTCTATCATATCTTTAGCCCCAAAATTATTGAGCGACTTGACTTCTGTCTTGTCTTTGTTTAATTTATAGCCGGATACCTTAGAAAATTCGTCAATCGTCGTGAGCAGGGCCGGTATTGCTTCATCTGCTTTCTCTGAAATTACTAATAATTCATCAGCATACGCTGTTAATTTTATGACACAGTCGTTGAAGGGGATACCTGCTATTTTTTTGTTGTGTCTTATTTGATAAAGGAAAGGTTCGATAGCCAACACAAATAGTGACGGGGAGAGGGGGCATCCTTGTCTCGTGCCTTGGTGTCGTCGAAAAGGTGACGAGAGTGACCCACCTGCCCTGACCCTTGCTATAGGACAGGAATAAAGGGACATGATCATCTTTATGATTGAGGGGCCTAGGTTATATTTACGGAGCACGGCCTCCAAATACCTCCAATCTACTTTATCGAATGCTTTTTCAGCATCTACTGTTATTGCTGCTGTAGGGGTGGGTAGAAGTTAAGCTTTTCCTAACACATGCGCAAGAGTCCTGGTGTTGTCACTAGACAACCTATTTTTCATGAATCCCGCTTGGGAAGAATGTATGAGTTTTGGAAGTATTTTCTGGAGACGTGCCGCTAAAATGGAGGCAAAGAGCTTACAATCAAGGTTTATAAGGGAAATGGCCTATAGTTCTTAGTTAAGGTGGGGTTTTTTCCTTCTTTCGGAATAACCGTGATAGTGGCCTCTGCTAGTGTGCCCTTAGCTTCCCCTGTTTCACTTATTTCCTTGAACATGTTAAGCAGAGGATGTGTGATTGACTTGGAAAAGCATTTGTAAAATTTCACAGACTAAATTCATGTTAATCAACAGGACGTATTGGACACCTGAAAGACTCTATAAAACTAAGCTAAGGTACACTCCATCTTGCTGGAATTGTGAAGCAGAAGTGGGCGATTTGGCTCACATGTTATTTATTTGCCCTTTACTGAAGGGTTACTGGAACAGAATACTTGACTGTATTAAGCACATCTTTGGTTTCAACCCACCTAGAGAGTTTGTGTATGTTCTACTGGGGGTACAAGAGCCACATCTGACATATCCGGTTGATCGACAACTTCTTGACCTCCTTCTAACCTTGGCATGCAAGGTTATTTTGTGTAAGTGGAAGAATCCTTCTGAGGTATCATTCAAAATGTGGCAAGACTGGCTGTCCTTTCTAAGGGGTGCCGACAATCCATCACTACACACTTCACCAGGTCGCATCTCCCATAAAAAACTCTGGACGCTTCCTCCTTCTCGTTCGATCCCCCGTAGGCCAATGACCTACTCTCAAATCAACCTGCTCTAACCAGCAACCCTTCAAGTCAGGACTTGACCATAAGCGCATCACGTGATGGCTTCACAATTACGAATGTACTCATATATATGTAACTGCATGACCACTGTTGATGTCTTTTTTTTGTCTTATTGTTTACTTATGTTTGTCTGCTACACTAATGAGTCAATAATTCACTCACTATTTTCTCCTCTTGATTGCCTGACCAGGCCTGTGTATATGATGAATCATTGTAATATTGGTTATGCTTCTTTGATCCTTATTGTATTGTCTTGTACTTTTTATTTCTGATTTGAAAATAAAAATGATTTGAAATAAAAAGAAGCTTTAGTGTATGTGGAGAGAGGGGAATCCAGAAGAAGGAGAAAGGGGGGGATCCTAAAAGAAGAGTGAGGTAAAGAAAGGGAGAGAAAGAAGCAAATAATTGAAATATGATAAAAGACAGAGACAAGAGAGAACATGCACCCACCGGTAGATGGGAAGAGAAAGAGTAAAAGCTGAGAGCAAGAGCAAGCAGGATGAGGGTAAAGAGAGCAAACATTTGAAGAAAGTGATCAGAGAGAAAAATAGGGGAAAGGAATTCAGTGATGGTGAAAGGGGGTAAATGGGATGAAAGAACAATAGAAGAGTAGTGAAAGAAAGGGGAAAAACTAAAGAAAGCAAAATAGTATGTAGAGAGTGTATTAAAGAGAGTGCCAGAGAGTTAATCTGTTGAGAGGGAGACCAGAGGTGTTGAAGAAAGTGTGTATAGAGAGAAAAGAGAAGAGAGAGCTATGTTGTAAAATAAGTAATGTCTCTCAAGGCAGTTGCCTTAGATCCTACAGCCTTCACATTCTCTTTTTCTGTAGCAGTCTATAAAAGACTCCATTATGTGCCTGTCATCCGTCCTAAAGAGAAACTAACAATATTAAGTTCCTCTCAAAGGTCTTCCCCCAGAAGTTCTTTCTGGCTCCAGCAATCTCCTTTCTGATCAATCGTTGGGAGTATCTGAGATATTGTGAGATCTCCCTATTCCATGATCATGCAACATATGAATCCCGGCGGCCATCCTATATGCTGCTTCCATTTTAAGTCCATCTGGTGCGCTGATGCTTTGCCTCCAAGAAAACACATTTCCCTCCCTCTTTGCCCACAACTCTCTCTTTGCTGATCTCCGGTACTTTGGCTTGAGATTCTGCTGCTACTTACTCTGGTATTGTGAATCTGTAAAATAAACATAAATGAATAGACAAGTGTCTGAAGTCTAATTATGTTTTGTTCCTGTTTAATATTTCACCTCGGGGGAAAAAGTGTAACAGACTGAGAATCATTATTGGATCACAATTGAATGCTTTTTCTAATGGCATAAAAAGAGCAATCTGAGAAATCCAATTATAACTGGTTATCGTAAGACCTATTCATTTCTGGTGAAAACTTGAAGAACATTTTTTGTTTTGGAACTCTAACCAAAATGGTTCCATTCCAATCATATAAGTCTAAGTATATAGAATGAGAATTATAGAGAGTTAAACTAAATGTGTTCTTTTGAATTATTGTTTTTATTGCTTCTTATTTTTTGTTTAGAATCAGATAAACCCTATTCCTAGAAGAACCTGTTCTAAAAGAAACCTTGTCTGGAAAATACAAGGTGATCTATAGGTGGGCAAATGAACATAAGCTGGGAAGCCTGTACACATCTTATGGATGACAATGGCTTTGTGAATTGTTACGTTTGTGTCTTATTTCGTCTATGGAGGGATCACAGTTTATCTGCTGTAGTAACAGTTGGAACGGACAGGCAGATGGCTCCCTGACTTGCAACATCTTATGTCTTTGAGCTAAAGGTTTGCTATCTGTGATAATGCACTAATTTCAGGTCATAATTATCGGGTAAGCTTGGGTGTAGCTGCAGACTGATCAAATGCATTAACTCATCTCCTACAGTAGGACCATGAAAGATTACTCACTTATTTGCCCTTAGACACAAAACTCTCCAAATCTCCAAACGCTCCTCTGAAATGCCTCAAAGAGGTCGTACTATGGTACAACACAGGTAAATACACTGCATACCTTTGCCACACATTTTTTAGCAAGCATGTTTTTACAGCAAATATGCATTTATAATGCATGCGAATACTACGCATTGTTTTTAGATTTAAAAACAATGTATTTGTGGGGGGAGACCTCCCACCCCCCAATCTTACCTTTAATGCATGGAACTTGCATGCGTTGTAAATGCATATTTGCGGTAACAATATGCGGGCTAAAATATGCGTTGTAAAGGCACAACAAAGTAAAAACCTTGATATAAAGGCTGTTTTCCCTCAAAGAGGCTTGCCAAAACACTAGCTGTTAACCTTCCTCTGTGAAGGGACAATCTGCTCCCTAAAAAAGCAAGGCCCAACCTTCTCAAATAGGCCTACCTGCCCTCCACCCAGCCCAACAATACCGGTATCATTGTCCTTTCAACCTTTTTCTTTTTTAGCGCTTCCTCTAGCAAAGCCCCCATTTCAACAAATTCCTCTGGGGCTATCTCACCTCCATATACATCTAATCAATTTCTATGCCCGAAAGGTAATCACTGTTAATGACCCCGACATCTTCCCTTGCCCCAATGTCCTCCATTAGTACCCATAACTATTGAGTAATCCTTGTCAATCTTGTTGCTCTGTTGATCTAATGTAAAATACATTAGCCTGGTAATGTACTATTGACTTCCAACCTGACAAATGAGTAAAGAGCTGTTGTAATTTTTTTTTAATAAATAATGAGGAAGACAAGACACGAACACCCCATGCGTAGAGCTTTGTCTACAAAGAAAACTGTCAAATTGTATATCCAGCAATTCTGAACCATCTAGGAGAACAGGAAGAAGCAACATGTTGATTTGATATCACACTTCACTGTAAAATCCTCAAGATCTGATTTCTTCACCAACTGAGGGGAACCATCCTCTGAATGGATGCATGACGGTACAACGCGTGCTTTTACAACGTGTATGTTACGACGCAAGTTTTATAACGCAAGTCGTTACAACGACTTGCGTTGGGGGCGCTGGATAGTGAATAGTTTAATTTACTATTCCAAATCTAGTCCCTGTGGATAGTAGGGAAGGTGTTGGATAGTAAATTAAACTGTTACCTATCCTAGAGCGCCCTCCAGCGAAAGTCATTGTAATGACTTTCGTTTTTTAAACCTGCGTCGTAACGGTACTTCGTTGTAAAAGTTCTGTTGTAAAGGACATTCCCCCTCTGAAGTGTAATGTACCACAGTCAAGCACTCAGAAATAAAATCATTTTTGGAAGCCCCTTCTGGCATGCTGTATCAGCCTAAATTGCCCTCTTTCCTATTTCAGCACCACCCCAACAGGGGATACCATTAAGGTCCTTCTCAGCCAATGTCCAAATGGGCCCTTCCTTCCAATATCTCCTTGTCCAATTTACCTTGAATGACTTACTCGCATTCCCCTGCTTGCCACAGGTTTAAAGCCTACCTTCTAACTCTCAGGTCCTCATAACCCTATCAAAAACTATATGCAAAACCAATGCCTAACATCCAAAAATTAGTAAAACTGCAACCAAAAAGCTCAAGACCTAAACTCAAACTGGCTTGTACTCTTTTTCCCATCTATCCTTGGCTACCTTCCCTCTCCCCCTGCATTTGACTGTGCCTCCATGCATTCCCTGCACAGCTGATGCTCAGTGATCGGAGCACAGTGTGACTGGATGTTTTGCTGAGTAGCTGAAGCACTCATGCCTAAACTTGCAAAAACAACCTTTTGCAATAACATCTGTTAAAGGTCCAACATGCCCCACCTTGTGTGTTTTGCCCATCTACCCACCCTTCCAAACCACCTCTGGGTGGATTGCCCCTGAAAGGGCTGATAAACTAACGGCAGGCTGCTGGTGGAATAAGTGGTCAGTGCCAACCAGGTAGGTGCCATCCTTTGCAGCCAAAAATGTGCTTTCAGTTCTTCCCATTTCCCACCTACATCCTTAGACAGGTGAGCTCTAAACTCCTCATTCTACTTGACCAAAGTCAGGCCGCCAAATAATATTTGTGCTTTCCTAATAACATCAAAGTATTTAGATAATGCTACACTGTGCTCTGGAGATTTTTTTACAGTATACATCCTCCGACAAACATAAATTGATCTTAACTGTGGCAATTCTTACATGTTTGCAATTTCCCTACCTTTTTGCAATATTGGGGCCCTCTCCAAGGCCGTATGTCCTTGGCATGTCTTCCACTATTTGTTAACATCCTGTTGCAATAACGCAGTCTTCATAGTTGGCACCTGCAAAGCACCAACTGTGCCATGAGTTTTAGCCCCCACAACCAACCAGACATTTCTTCTTGCCATAATTCCCATTCCTTTTGTGTTGTACTCTTACTTTTCTCCCCATATACGTAACAATTTCTCCTTCCTCCACCTCTTTTTCATCTTTCACGTAATCAAGCTACATCTCTTCATGAACAGCATCTCCAACTCCCCATCCCAATGTCTCACCTCAACTGGAATTTTCAATACACCAATCTTCTCAAGAGCCCCCCACAAGGCCCACTTACACCACGCCCAGGACTGCCCCTCCATAACATCATGTCTGTTGGACCAGACCGAACTTTCACTTCAGCCGGGGTAAGAAAGATACTAAGTACCTCTCGAGATATGTACTCTACCATCTTCAGGGTTCCACTTCTGATGCCCTCCTGCCCTTTATTGCCTACCTACTTATCCTTCTCCATCTGACATTCCCTTTACTGGCACCCATCTCCCAATTTTCTCTGATCCGAAGCCAGTATCTTCAATTCCTCCTGCTAAACTCACACTCCTGCCCCCTGGCTGAAAAGTAGGCCTGGGCAGAATTTTAATTACACTGGCCTTATTGTGGTCATTTTGCATGACAATATTTACACCAAATTGCGAAGATGGTGCCATTACATCACATCGCATATTGAGACTCCAGTTCTGGGAGAAATTGTAACACTATTTGTACCGTTTAGGTAATTTGTTATCATGACTGACAGTGTTTTGAAAGTGTGAGGAGATTTTTGTAACACAGGCAGTCAACAAACATTTCAGGCAGATTTGTTACTGAGTGGACCTTCCAGTAATTTTTTTAGGGCAAAAGTACAAATCCAAATGCGAGTGGCAGTGTTTTGAGTGTGAAAGACTGAAAATTATCAAAAATTAAATTTTTTTGTAGAATTTTTAGCCAAACAGCAGTGGCAGCTGCTCTGCTATGGCAGAAGAGCGACACCCACGGCTCGCGGAGCAGCGTAAAATAAAAAATAAAATGATAATAGCATGTTATTATCATTTTATTTTGTGTATCGCCAGGTTAGGGTGGGGTGGGGCTTGGCGGGGCTTGGCTCCCGTGGTTTCCGGGAGGAGGAGTGGTGGCTGCACTGTAAAGTGTGCATGTTGGTTTGGCTGTCTGTCTTGGCTTATCCAAATTGTCATGCGCACTTTGCATTACAGACTGGGTGGAGAACATGCCCAGACTCCCATTCCTCATCTGAGCGCCGAAACATGGCACTCAGGCCAATCACAAAGCTGCTTTGCAGTGTTGTGAGTGGATTAGGGGAGCCTGGGTGCTTCCTGGTTGAGGAGCAGAGAAGAGACGACATGGGAGAGATAGAGGAGAGACACAGCGATCAGGTAAGTGAATTTTTATTGTTTTCCCCCTCCCATCCCCCATCATGCCACCCCGTACCGTACCGGCTGCCACTGCCAAACAGATAGTTTCGGTAATTTTTTGAGTGTGAGATGCATTTCACGTAATTATATGTAATTGCACATCATTTTGATGTGATTTTGTGTGTGTGCCATAGCAAATCACTAGAGCTTCACACATCCCTACTGAAAACATCTCTTCCCACCTTCACTTGAAATCGCATACCCCTTTGCCATTCAATTTCTCACTCCCGCCCCCGTTTAAGCAATCAATCCTGCCATCTCCCATATGGACTCACTCTACACGTCTCTTGTCGAAGCGTTCGTGAGTCCCCATTGCTATTCCTACACTCCTTTCCCTTACCCTTTTAGGCCCCCATTCTTCTTACCCAACTCCATCCCCACTGCCTAGCCGCTACCCCCACTACTATTCACTTCCCAGTGTCCCTCACCTCTGACACCAACCTAGAAGCCCACTTAGCCGTCTCCTACTTTCCTGCTGCCAGGTCATTCCCCGCTGTCGCCATGCAACTTCAAGCCAAAACCCTGTTTCTCAGTCAACATTCTGTCCCGCTGCCAGGCCTGAGAAGTGCTCCTCACTCTTATCTGTGTAGCCGTGCCCCTTCCAGCAGCCCCTACCTTTTCAGTAGCACCAGGGACAGCTTATAATTTAAGATTCAAAAGCACCTGCTGCAGAGTTCCTTATGTGTCCAGCTTTCAGGCAGCAATGCAAATATCAAGATAACTCTGGTGATTAATGTTCCTGCTCGAGAGTAACAGAGATCGAACTTTTGTCTAGTGGCAGCTCTAACTCACCATAAAGTAGTGCCGAGGGTTAATATGCCTGTTGCAAAGAATAGATCTGAGTAGAGCAGTAAAGCCAGCCTTTACCAGCGCTTTAACGCAAATGAAATGTATGTGAGAGAAGAGCTATGAAAAGAAGAGGGGTACTTTTGCTGTGTGGTAGTGAGGGAATCCAAGGAGGAAGTCATGGGGAGGAGCGCAAAAAATGATTGTCGCAGCTGGCGCAACCTGCGCTAAAGCCGGCCCTGAGTAGCACCGCACGCCCTCTTGTGGGACTGGCCCAACCGCATGCTCTGCCGTCCCCCCGCAGTCCTGGCCAATTGAAGTCTGTCTGCAATAACTCGACTGCCCCCACACCTGCAGCTAAGCTTGTGGCCTATTTGTCTTTCTTTTAGCTGTCTGACAGGCTGCTGCAGACGGTCACCCCGGGTGTGCCGGCTGAGCTCCCACTCTCCACACCTGCTTCTTGTACCCCTATTCAGACCGCACCTTCTTTGATTTCAAACAGTATGCCAAAACTGGGGCTCTCACCCCCCCGCCGATGGTCATACTGGTCGAGTACCCAAGGACACTGGGTACCAGTAGGTCTCCTCTGCCGGCATCCTTAGCAACCAAAAAAGCCTCTTCCACTGTTCTTACTTTTTCACACATCATTTCATCCTAACAACTTCCTCTTCCACAAAAACCTACTGGGCATCAAGCTATCTAACTAACTGTTTACCCTCTACTAACATAATTCTCCAAAAACCACAACCTCTCGTCACAGAAATCCGACTCACTAAAATTGCTAAAGTCAAGAAGTGCTAATGGCGATGCAACAAATGTACAACCAGAGACGATCTAATGATTCTCATCTGCTAGTTCAAGATGGCAGACAGAACTTCATGTAGGCGAGAGAAGGATACAAAGTTACATGCTCACGTTTAGGGACAGATACATTCCATACAGGCTTAGATTGTGTGGCAAAACCAGCACTATGTTTGACAGTACTTGACTGAACGGGCAATATCAGACTGCAAACCTAAAAACAGTCGCAAATATGAACAAAACTATAGAAGTTCAAAGACCTTAACATCTGCCTTTTCTATGATACACACACTCCCTTCGCTTACTCCCTTAAACCGCATGATACCAATGTAAAATCAGAGGACCCCATCTTTTCACTATTTCACCCTTTCTTTTCTGCTTTTAACACATATTCAAAGCCTGCAATGCCCCTCTTGTTTCATACATGGTCAGTGCACATAACATACCGAAAGAACTCTTGGGCCTAAATAGTTGTGTTGTGATTCTCAAACACAGTGTTGTCTATTTAAACATCCTTGATGGGAAGAAATGATGAACTGGTTCTGCTAGAGTCCAAGTCTTGTGAAGCATCCTTGTATAGGTGGTCCCGCCGACATGGCAGTTGACAGCAACTGATTCATCTATTTGCCACTAAAGGGAGGTCAGGGAGAGCAAGGACCTGCAGCATCATTTAGAGATGAGCAGGAAGTATTCTAATCCCGTTAAGTCAAGGCCTGGAAACGAAAATGGCTACAAGAGTATTTGATAGGACATGGTAAACCTGGAAACCTTGTAGGATAGAAGAGTGGAAATATTAGTGGTCCTTATCACAACCAAATATACAGGTCGATTTTCCATATATGTGAACATATTTCTGACCCTATTTAAAATTGAAATTAGTAACTTAAAGTTATGTTATGTTATGTTATTTGAATTTGTAGCGCGCACAGATACTACGAGGAGTGTTCCGGCATGAACCTTTAGTGAGGGGAAACTGATGAAATGAAAAGGAATGTTTTTAGATTTTTAAAAAAAAAATTGGGGTCTGGAATGCTAGGGAGAGCAAAAGGAATCAAATTCCAAGGCGCAGGAGCTGCCGCACATCCTTTGCAGGCGAAAGCGGATAACATGAGCTTGGAGTGGAGAAGCAGTGCGCAGTTGTCTAGTTGGGGTTTAGAGCATAAAATGTTTCCGCAAATAGATAGGACCGGAAGCATGCATGGCACGGTGTGCCATGACCAAGGCTTTGAACTTAACTCGTTCGTCCACGGGCAACCAGTGAAGTATACACAGATGCTGTCTTACACTGCTTCGGATGGAGATGTGAAAAAGAAGCCTGGCCGTCGCATTCTGGACTACCTGTAGTTTGTTAAGCAAGTAGTCTGGTAAGCCAATGTACAAAGCATTGGCATATTCAATATGCAAAAGAATAAGGGTTCGGGTGACCGTTTCTTTAGCAGCCCTCAGAAGACGCAGTAAAATTTTCCTAAGGGATTTGCGTATCCCGAAACAGTTCCTGGCAAGCCTTTTGATCTGGAAGGAGAAAGAGAGATACTCTTCAAACCAGATCCCCAGAGTCTTGGCGGGTTGCCCCGTTGAGGCCGGCAAAGAATAATCAGCCAGCTAAAGTGCCATAGAGGAGGATTTTGTATTTTTCCTCATTGCATTTAAGTTGAGCAGAGGCCAGCCAATGAAAAACTGCTCTCACATTTTTTTTGAATTGCAAGTGGAACACTCCGATTTACCCCAAGTAAACAAAATCTCAGTATCATCGGCATATGCAATAATTTTGGTACCAAGATCCTCCACCAATTGAACCAAGGGCTTAACATAGATGTTAAAAAGAAGGGGCTCAGAGATGACCCCTGTAGATACCTTCTGCGGTTTGGAAGCAAATGGGGGAGGCATACCTGTTGCATCCGACTCTCCAGAAATAATTTAAGCCATATCAGCAAGTCGGGCAAGCAGCATAGTGTGGGGAACGGTATAAAATGCTCCAGTGAGGTCCAGCAAAATCAGAGCTGCCCGTCCGCCGGCATCCAAGCAATCCCGAAGGCCTCTGAAACTTCCACTAAAGCAGACTCTGTACTGTAAGAGGCCCTGAACCCAGATTGGGCTGGGTGTAATAGGCCCGAGCTTTTGATAAAGTCAGTTAGCTGTTTCTTCACAACTTTTTCACAGACTTTTGCCACACTGGGCAAAAGGGAAATGGGACGATAGTTCACTGGGTTCAGTAAATCTAGGAATGTTTTTTTTAGTAGTGGGAAAATCTTGGCCTGTTTCCATGCAGGCGGGACAAAAGCCTCCTGGAGGGACATATTAATGAGTCTGTTAACGTCCGAGTTAACTGTCTCTGCTACTGAAGCCAGAAGTCTGGCTTCACAGGGGTCAGACAGAGAGCCTGAATTCAAGGCTTTGAGGACCCTAAGTGAGTCAGGCAAATCAATGGGTGTAAAGGCAACCAAAGAGGGAGAAGAAGCAGGCAGAGCCATTGGAGGCAAGGACACGGCCGTGGACTTGTTGTAAGTAATGAACAACGCCTGTATAGTGCATATTTTATCAATAAAAAACTTGAGAGTTTTTCGCACCTGACGTTCGAGGAAGAAAGCGTACTCAATTGCGCTTTTGTGGCCAGAAAACTCTCAACAATGGTAAAAATTTCCTTGGAGGTATTCCTGGCTAGATCAATGCAGGTCGTGTAATAAAGGCTTTTAGCATGGGCTATTGTGGTATAATAGATTTTTTGAGTTTTCCTAGGCGTTAACTTCACCAGAGGGCAGAATTCCTTACGCCAACCTTGCTCCAATTTCTTAAATTGCTGCTTTAATTCTTTGATTTCGGGCGTGAAGTAGAGTTTTGAAGGGGAGTCCCTGGACCGCCTATGGAGGGGCGTAGGGGAAAGAAGATCCATTGCTTGCGAGATCAAGCTAGTTGAGCCCCCTCTAGGTCAGTAGAAAGATTAGGCCTTGAATCAGCCAGGACCTGTTTAAGAATTAGTGGGTCAATCTTGGCAAAGGCAGGGCCTCGGTGTATTAATGCCATCCGCCACCCAGGTAAAATAAGACAAGAAATGGTCAGACCAGGGCACCGGAACGGGATCTTCTACCATAATGGGGAAATTAGAACAAATGGGGTCGAGCGTATGACCACGAAGATGCATCAGTAGGCTAACCCATTGAGTAAGCTGGGCGAAGTTCAGTAAATCTGAAAATCCTGAGGGGCCCCAGCATCTGCCTGATCTAAGTGTATATTCAGATCCCCAAGGAGAATATAGTGACTATAGTAAGTGAACCGTAGTGTACAGGGGATAATAACTTCCTTCACTGCCCCAGGGGCCTGTAAATCAGGGTGCCTCCCAAAGAAAAATGTGCAGAGATGCAGATGCTAAAGTCCAAAGCTTCACACTCTTCCAACAATAAAACCTCACCACAGTGGAAGGCCCACTTATCTCTAGTAGTGCTTCTTTATTGAACGGGTGTTAATCATAGATGCACGGATAAAGGGCTCCTTCTTACCAATGCTCGAAGAAGTGCTGTGCCGGGCGGAGCCAACTGAACCGGAACCCAAACAGTAGCCGCACTTTGGGCAGGCAGTAGCAGGAAGCATTGACACATCTCATCTATTTGAATCGGAGCAGGGGCGCTGAGAAAATAACCACAATTTATCGCTGCTATAGAACCGCAGGCTCTCAGGTTGGGGGGTGGAACAGGCAGCGTGGTTGGCGCTGGCCGCTTCCGGGAAGCTGACGGGCGCAGACGGGCTTGTCTTAAACCCGCCAGAAGCGCGTCCCTGCAGCACGCATAATTATGGGGAAATGCCATAGAAAACTAGAAAGCGCACTGCCCAAAATGGCACCCCCAGCTATCGACCGGTAAAGACCAGGAAGTGGTAGCCGGTTTGGACTCCCCCAACTCCCGTGAGTGTGTATGGCGAATGAAACAGAGCCCCTCATTGCAGTGCTAGGCATCACATTCATACAGTGCAAATGTGCCACAGTAAAATTCCCACAGTTCGGTATAATGGATAAAAATAGTTTAAAATCGTAAACAATTGGTAGGAGCGACAATATTAGCATGCAAAATAGGCAAGGAACAGCGTGCAAATGAGCAAAGTGACACAAAGACCAAACCCCTCAAAAGTGGCAGTACGTGTTGATCTGCCAATGCTTGCCTCTTATAAAGGCATCAAAGACATTCTAATTGTGTTCTTCATTTAGCTCCTTGTTTAAATCCGCATGGTTTCTCGTTGGGCACACCTTTTTCAGTTCTTGTTAGGAATCTTCCCCAAAAATCTAAATAAGGTACCGACTCGCCTCCGCTTGTGAGCTATAAAGGGGTTGCAGGATATTCCAATGTGTTGCTTCTTAGTGCATAATCATTTATTCGTTCTTCAACTAGCAAAAGTAGTCCTCTGATTAAGATTGTGATTCTCAAGAGGTCATGATCTGTGAATGTAGGCCCCATCTTTTGTAGGTGCCTGGGCCTTTTTTGCGGCTGCACTTTTTAAAATGCATAAAATTAACTCAACATTTTACCGAGTTAGTGCATGCGTTGCTGACAGCGCAGTTTGGAAACAATGAGTACTGCCTGCCTCACTCCCAGCTCAGCTGTCTGTAGCACATACATTAAGTTATAGAAATTATTAATCAAATATAATCATTTAAAAAAATACAGTCACATTAGGTGCACAGCTGTGATTTGCGTGAACGGACATCTTCATGAGAGGAACCAAGGTAGTTTTATATTCCAAATAGCATGAAAAAAAGTTGAAACTTGTCTTAGACCTGAAAGTTCTCAAAAAGTACATGAGAACAGTTAAACAAATAAAGGTCTCTAGCAAAGATTTATCATGCTGAATACCGTCATACATTCGTCTGCAATACCAGCAGCAGTGTTGGCCACAGCCTTGGTGCATAGGAAGGTTCTTCTCTTAGTAAGCAGCGCCTGCATGCTGAAAGTAAGGGGCAACAGGCGCTATACCCCCGCAGGTCTTCATCGGCGGCCTCTGCATTGCACCAAAGGAGCACCTGGGTCACTTTCTCTTCCGTTTTAGAGTTGCAGCTTCCCATGGCAAACATGGATCTCCTGCTTGAAGCAGCAGAACCAGCGGAAACAATAGTGAGGCTCAGGCTCTCCATAAATAAGAAAGAGCAACATCGACTAGCTACTAAAAATGCTTCTTTCATCCAAACCCAGCGCTGTAAGTGGAAAGAAAAGGGTGTGGGGGAGTGGGTGGTCTAAAACGAGCATGGCCAGGGCCGCATAACTAGGAATACTTCCCAAGAGAAGTGGCCTGAAAAATTAATGACTTAAAACGTGGCAATAAGTCCTCGGCTTTACGCCTTACTCCTGATCAGTATATGTGTCCCTCTCCATAAGGTTTCTGTTATTGCATCTAGATCTATAGAACATCAGACTGAAACCTGTTGACTTTACCAATAGTTGGTAGTAGTATCAGCTAAATAAGTGCAAAGAATGATTTAGTTGTGAACAACGGAAACGTTTCAATTCTGAAAAACGAAACTGTGCATTAAACATTTCTAAGGAAAGGAGAGTGGTCTTCGAAGTGCCTCATTCACTCCAATTCTCACGTTCACACCAGTTTCGTCTGCATCTCTCACTCCGTTAAACTTTTACACATTTTCCTCCCCACATCTTTCTAAAATTAGCCATCTAAATGTCTCACTCGTTATCTCTTTACACTTCCACACCATCTTTGAACTCTCTCCTTATGCATGTACTTCCTTTCATCCCCTCCTCTTCACCATCTGTCAACTTAAAACTCACCCACTCACCTGTGAGCCCTACACCTACTTTTCCTTTGAAGCTGTCAGTATTGTGACACCTGTGTACCTCCTTCACACGCTTTCCCATAGAACCGTAATTACATTTAGTGCATAACTGAGCATCACTCTGTGGGCTCTGCAGACAATGGCGGGTCTAGGCTCTTGGAGGCCATGGGAAGGGAGCGTAGGTAGGGGGGCCCCGGAGGAATGCAGGCGCGGAGGCCAGTGAAGAAGGGGTGGTCTGGGTGTTTGGAAGCGGAACAGAGCCGGAGGTCACCAAATCCCTGCCAGGGGCCTCCACGCAAATATGTATCCATCCTCAGAGGATTATTATATTAAGGATATATATTGGCGTGGTGGCCCCTGGGGTTTGGCGGCCTTGTGCAGGTGCACAGCTTGCACATGCCTAAGGCCGCCCCTGCTGCAGAGAAGCCAAGGATTGAATGAGCGAGTATTCTAAACACTTTTATGACCCACTGACTGGCACTCACTGCCTTTGGCTTCATCTCCAATGTGTGACAAAAAAAGAGAAAAGAAAACAGACTTACCTTCTGACACATTGTCATTGGGTTTTCTGGTAGGCTCCAACGTGGGACCCAGCAGAAAACTCCCATAACGAATCCAGGTGCTGCTCTCACCAGCATGAGAGCAGAGCCAGGATTGGAGGGAGTGGCCTCACTAAGAGCTCCTAAGAGCACTGGAGACCTGCCCTTTCTCTAAGCCAGCTGTCTAAGACAGCTAGGTTAGAGAAGTTTAATATGCGCATGTCTGGCTGGCCATCACAAGATCACCGGCCAAAGAGACGTGCATTTTAAAGTGCACAGCTCCCTGCTGCTGACACTCGGCACGACAGCACTGGCCCCGTCCTGTCACTCAGTTCAGGACTGGTTGATTGCTGAAAAAGAAAACGGTAATAAATAAACTTTATTACCATTTTATTTTTTAACTCTGGTCTGGGGATTTGTTAGTGGGGCGACGCTCCTCCACTCAAATGGATACGCTGCTCCTTGTGACCCTCCTTCTTGCGAGGTTAGTGAAAACTCTACTGCTCCTAAACAACTGCTCCTGGGGGCAGCCTTTCTCGTATACCCCCACTAGGGAGGCGTGAAAATCACCCAATTTGCTTTTGAATAACTAAGTGAAATTCTTAAAAAAGCCTGCAAAATTATGTGAATCGCCAAACCGGTATTTGATGTTATATTTTAGTGTGAAATTCTTCCTCTCATTCATTCATGGATGCAAGCACGTGTATTGTGCTAAAAAAGGCACAAAAAAATACAAGTGTTGCAAACAAAAGTTGCTCGTGTTCTGGTCGGCCACATATTCCTGCACTAAACATTTGCTGCAAATACAACGCATTTGCATCATAAGGTATGATGGCGTAATTTTGCTTAACAAGCATTATGTGAAATTCCCAAAGGTCAGCAAGGTTATGCTGGCATAACGAAAATTTCGCCTATTCCTATCCCTACTTGCAATACAACCTTTTGTCAGTCCCATCTGTGCACTGCATGAACACACTCCTTCATGATACTGGCCCTGAACCAAAACCCCATATTCCAGTTCTGCAGTGATACATCTTCTGTGACCCAAAAGGTCCCACTACCTCAGGCTACTCTTCAAGCAGTGGTAACGTTTTGCTAGAACAAGATGGCTACCAGATGTTTGTGTTGGTGAGTGGAGCAAAAAAGAGAGATTACTAGAATTCAAATATTATGTAGTAAAAATGCATTTGATTGACTGTTGTCAACCAAACCAATAACTGTACAGCAAGATAGCGCCAAGCTGTCAGTGGAGTAAGGAAATGGCATGAATAAAAGATGGTAAGGATGTTTGTAAGTAAAGAAACACCAGAAATGTGTATGTCTGAGGCAATTCTTTCCTGTGAGTCATAATAACAATACAATTTGAATTAACTGAATTTAAATAAAAAGTAAGAATAGAATAACAAGCATTGTTAAAGTCAATAAGTCTTGCCTGTGCAAGTTATTGGCTGTGTCAATGTTTTGAGCCATGTTGCCATGCTGTACAGCAAGGCTGAGAGTAAAAAATATGTTTTGTTTTCCATTGCTGGCAGGAGGGATGGCGGGTGGGAAACAACACATGGTGAGAGAGGGTGTGTTGGAGAAACACGAACAATAGAGGGTGTGAGGAAAAACAGCACTATGACACGCCCAGCACTGGCCGTGTCACAGCGCTTTTTTTCTTTTATGGTGGGTGGGCAACATGGACAACAGAGGGTGGGTGACTATCAGGGGCAACAAAAACAATGGAAGGAGGGCAGGTCAAGGACAACACAGGCAATGGAGGGAGGGCGGGATGCAGGGGAAACACAGACAATGGATGGGCAACATGGGCAATGAAGGAGGAGTTCAGAGGAGAAAAGTGGGTGTGAAGGGCAGCACGGGCAAGGGAGAGAGGGCAGGTGGTGGGGGCAACACAGACACCTGAAGCTACAGGGGGAGAGGAGTTGTGGGTGCAACACATACAATTTAAGCTTGGTGGGTGATAATGGGGCAACATGGACAACGAAGAGTGAGGGTGGGGGCAACATGGAAATAGGAGAGATGGTGAGTTAGGGCAAAACGGACAACTCAGGGATGATGTCTGGGGTTAACACAACATACAGAAGAAGATGGTTGGCGAGTGGAAGGAACACAGAGAGAAGTACACAAGGGAGACAGGTGAAAAAACACACTCTGGTACAATGCTTTAACACAAAGAAAAAAGTAATTCCTAAAGAATGAGGACACAAGTAATGAATATGTGCTCCAGGGAATGGACAAACATGCGAAGAGGAAGGAAGCCTACTGCAGCTGGCCACAAGAAGCAAGCAAATGAGATTAACAATGAAGACAACCATGGCTGGTTCCTGAGCCACGCCTGGAAAATAATATCTCTCTAGGTCATAATAAATGAAGATGCTTGATGAAGGAGAAGAGCAAAATGAGATGCGAGGGCACGAAAGGTAAGGATGGAGGTAGGGAGGGATAGACGGAAGAAAGACGTGGAAATGGATAAGGAGTTGGAAATAAATATTAAAACAAAGAAGGAAAGTAGGTAAGAAAGAGTGAAGAAACAAAGTAAAGAAGAATGAGAGTGAGAAAGAAAGGAAGAAAGGAGTGTGCAAATGAAAAATGGAAGGGAGAAAGAGGGAGAGAGGTTTATGGAGAGGAAAGAAGGGTGAAGGTAAAGAAAAGATGCAACAAAATGGAGGGTTAAAGGATATGGAGAAGAACATAGTATAGCAGGGAAGATAAACTTTTGAGATTGCCTACGGGCAGGAAGAAAGAGGTGGAAGAGGTGGATTGGATAAGGAGAGGTTGTCGCACAGTGAGCAAAGATTCTGAGGTCACTAGAGGACCACAATAAAATATTGTCCAGACCAGAGGCATCTGCTAGTCCCCCAACTAATAAGGTAAAGCAAATAAAAAAAACTGAAATGAAAAGACAAAAAAATTAAATCAGACGCCAGAGATTGAAGATGAATTTTAAAAGCTTTTGTGGTTACACAGGGGCTTTGGCTCATAAGGTCATCCTATGAATAGCAAATAGCACATCTTGTGCATGTGCAAGCAATGGGAATGGCAGGTCTGAGTATCACTCAGCTCAGCTTGTGCTGAGCCTTTTGCATGAAGACATGCGATGCAGGGCACAGACTGTATGGCTGAGAAGAGACATGCAGACTGCACAATTTATGCTCTGACAGGGTTTTGAGGACTATGATTTGATGTAGCGGAAATCACATTTTATTTGTAGGGGTGCAGTATACTCACACATGTAGAGCACAACCACAGATAATCATGTGTTGTAGTCACATGACGTGTTAGAATTTGAAATACATTAACCTGAAACGTGATGTATGCTCGGCCTTAGAAAGGTAACATGGAGAATCAAAGTAGAAAGTGAGGGTAACTAGCAGAACTCATTAACGTGAAGAACATGTCTTGTGAAACTGACAATTATTCATGTACTAAATGTGTTTATTAATTGTGTCATTTTACATGTAGGAAGATGTATTCACCAAAAGTGTCCTAATATCTATGCAATTTTGTAAAGCTCATATGATGATTTCTTATGTTGGCTGAATTTGGTAGGCCTGAAATGCAGTTCCATGGAAACTCTGGCTTTAAAATTATCAGGTTGAATTTCATGTGTGCTGTGAAATTTGTTATTTTTCACATTTTGTGTTGCAGGTGAAAGAAGCGCTCTTGTTAGCTAGAATAATGTCTTTGTTTTAGTAGTCGTGCAAGGAGAGGAGAATTTACAATTGTGTGGCTTAAGTCGATAAAGGAAGGTTGTTGTGGTTCACACAGGAGAAGGCCTGGGAACACCTTTGTACCATGGAAAAATACCTTCAGGATCATACCCAAAGCAGAAGACGTGGCCCACAATGGATCTTGAGAATATCATTTATGAATATTGTGCTGTTGGGATCAGGGAAAACGCCTACTTCTTCTTTTGCCTTCAGAGAGAGAGCACCTTAGAGCAAGCTCTGTTTCATTAGCATTATGCTACATGACCCATTAATGGTGCAGAGATTTCTTACGAAGACTCCACATGCTGACACCTTTTATCCTCCTTCCTCACAATGCTTAAGTAAGGATATCACGTTAGAGTTAGTGTAGGGGTGTAAACTTTTGTTCACCAACCCTCAATGCAGGGAAATTTGGGCTCATGCTTTATGGTCTTTTGCATTCTACTTCTTGAACAAATTGTATTCGCCATGCAGTATTATCTGAACTGGATATGCAAATTTAGCTTCATGCTGATTCCAATGTATTTCTACATCCTTGTATTGAGGTGTCTATGTTCAGTTATTTTTGTCTTTGTAATAGGTCAAACGAACCTTACGTAGTTGTCTGTAGTTACGATGTGTCTAAGTGGATTATGATTATTTGTTTGGCTCCCTAACTACTTTTCTCCCCTCCACACTTTAATTCTGTGAAAAAGAACCAACAAATTGTGTTACTAGAACAGGTCCAGAACTTATGGGCCCACCCCTTTCAGTTGGTAGCAGTGTAGGATGGTTCGCACATGAAACTTATGGGCCCGGCCCTTTCAGATTCAATAGTGTCCTAGCTGGTTATAGCGGTGGCAGGTCCCAGGTGAGTAGCCATGTGCTATATAAGCTTATCTGTATTGAATTGAATTGAATTGAAAGGGGGTGGGGAGACTGTCTTCTTATAAATGGTCAGACTGGAACATGCCAAAGCGGAAGAATGCCAGTCGGGGCCTGATGCCCTACCATTCGTCCATTCATCTCTTTGGGAGGTTCAAAAGCGCATTTATGTTTTTATTGATAAATACTGCTCAGACATACTATACTCACACCTCTACCACCAACAACCTTCTCCACATACCACTCACTACAATACACACACCGCCTCATCATACCATATTCAACTTGTGCTCATCAATGCACACCCAGTAATAAGCTGTGCCCCTGACATCTTCAACATCATCATGCACCACAACCTATTTGCTCTTTTCGTCACAGAAACCGGATTTGCACCATCCTACTCAAACATTTGCTGACATCCTCTAACTACTCTCAGGATAAAGAATCCAACACGTAGGCCGCTCAAGCAAAACTAAAGAGGAACTCACAGTGAAACATAAGTCGATATGGCCATGCACCATTTTCAACATGGCTACACCAAAGCCTTTTGAGCACTTCTCTTACCACTCTCCTATCACCTGCAAATCACCTTCCTTTCATTTCATCTACAGACCAACTGGAAGCCACAATGTCTTCATAGAAAAATATCAGACCACATCACCTTTTCCTTTTTCCAACACTACGTGCCCACCTTCCTCTAAGACATTCTGGGAACTCAAGAACCAAAACCATGAAGATAGCCCCCAACTCAGAACTCAGCACTCTAGAAATAAAATACCACATTGCCCGCTCAACTCATTTGAAAGTAATCACACTGGTTCTCATCCTCTACATCTCCCAACATCCACTGGAATGGACAGATAGTCTAACTGTCCTCTTCACCATCATACATGCCATGTTCCATTATCAGGGGAACCCATAAAAGGATTCCTTCAAAGGCATCCATTTAGAAGAACTACACCAGGGCTAATCAACCTACCCAGACATTTCTAGCACTCTATAGATGACAATTCTCAAAATCTACAACACAACTCTAAAGAACAACATTCATCTATATGCTCCTTGAAAACTTGCACCTGCAAGTATAAGCTGTCAGCACCCTACAACACCCAAAAACCTACTGTCAACACTCTGCTCCAACGGTCATTCCATCATCACCACAGTTAAAGGCACTTACTACCAGATGGCCATCAATGGAGCAATCAATCAATCAATCACATAATTTGTATAGCGCGCTGCTCACCCGGAGGGGTCTCAAGGCGCTGGGGGGGGGAGGGGTCCGTCACTGCTCGAAAAGCCAGGTCTTGAGTTGCTTCCTGAAGGAGAGATGGTCCTGGGTCATCCATAGGTGGATGGGGAGGGAGTTCCATGTCTTGGCCGCCAGGTAGGAGAAGGATCTTCCTCCGGTGGTGGCTCTGCGGATGCGTGGTACGGCGGCGAGGGCGAGGCTGGTCGATCGTAGCTGGCGGGTGGGCGTGTAGAAAGTCAGGCGGTTGTTGAGGTACTTGGGGGCCAGGTCATGGAGAGCCTTGTGTGCGTGGGTGAGGAGTCTGAAAGTGATCCTCTTGCTGACGGGGAGCCAGTGCAGGTCTCTCAGGTGGACGGAGATGTGGTTGTGTCGGGGGATGTCCAGGATGAGTCGTGCGGAGGCGTTCTGTATGCGCTGGAGTCTTCTCTGTAGTTTGGCTGTAGTTCCTGCGTAGAGGGTGTTCCCATAGTTCAGTCGGCTGGTGACGAGTGCCTGGGTGACCGTCTTCCTGGTTTCGGTGGGGATCCATCGGAAGATCTTGCGGAGAATGCGTAGGGTGTTGAAGCACGATGATGAAACTGCGTTGACTTGTCTGGTCATCGAGAGGGAGGAGTCCAGGATGAAGCCCAGAATACGTGCGTGATCCTTTGGCTTGGGAGTGGTGCCCAGGGCAGGGGGCCACCAGGAGTTGTCCCAGGCGGAGGGCGATGATCCCAGGATGAGGACTTCCGTCTTGTCTGAGTTCAGTTTCAGGCGGCTGTTCTTCATCCACTCGGCGACGTCTTTCATCCCTTCGTGAAGGCTGGCTCTGGCGGTGGCGGGGTCGTTGGTGAGGGAAATGATCAGCTGGGTGTCGTCGGCGTAGGAGATGATATTGAGGTTGTGTTGGCGTGAGATGGCTGCGAGAGGACTCATGTAGACATTGAAGAGCATTGGGCTGAGTGATGATCCTTGTGGTACGTCACAGATGACTTCGGTGGCCTCGGATCTGAACGGGGGAGGCGAACTCTCTGGGTTCTTCCGGCGAGGAATGAGATGATCCACTCCAGTGCCTTCTCTTGGATTCCGATGTTGCTGAGGCGCTGTACTAGGGTGCGGTGGCAGACAGTGTCGAACGCTGCAGAGAGGTCCAGGAGGATGAGGGCCGCTGTTTCCCCGTTGTCGAGCAGGGATCTAATGTCATCAGTGGCTGCGATCAGGGCGGTCTTGGTGCTGTGGTTGGCTCGGAAACCGGACTCCGAGGGGTCGAGGGATCCGTTCATCTCAAGGAAGGCGGTGAGCTGTCTGTTGACGGTCTTCGCAATGACTTTGGCAGGAAAAGGAAGGAGCGAGATGGGGCGGAAGTTCTTGAGGTCGGTGGGGTCCGCTGTCGGTTTCTTCAGGAGGGCGCTGAGCTCGGCATGCTTCCAGCTCTCCGGGAAGGTGGCGGTGTTGAAGGAGATGTTGATGATGCCCCGGAGTTGGGGTGCGATGATGGAGTCGGCCTTGTTGAAGACGTGGTGGGGGCAGGGGTCGGTTGCGGATCCGGAGTGGATGGTGTTCATCGTGCGGAAGGTGGCTTCGGTGCTGACCGGGGTCCAGGCGCAGAGGGTGGTGGTGGGGGGGTTGGTTCGGTAGTTGGGTGCGTGGTAGGTGCACCGAAGCTGTTGTGTATGTTGGTGATCTTGCGGTGGAAGAAGGAGGCGAGTGAGTCGCAGAGGTCTTGCGAGGGGGTGATGTCGTTGTTTCCGGCGCTGGGGTTGGAGAACTCTTTGACGATGCTGAAGAGTTCCTTGCTGTTGTGGGTGTTGTTGTCCAGTTGTTCTTTGAGTGTTGTTCTTTTGGTGGTGCGGATCAGCTGGTGGTGTTTGCAGGTGGCGTTCTTGAGGGTAGTCATGTTTTCTGTGGTCTGATCGTTGCGCCAGGCTTTCTCGAGGGTGCAGCAGTTCTTCTTGGAGTTTTTGAGTTTGTCAGTGAACCAAGAGGCTTTCTTGCTGCCGGGTCTGCTGGGGGGGTTCTTCAGTGGTGCGAGGTCATCTGTGCAGTTGGTGAGCCACTGTGTGAAGATGTGGGCTGCTTCGTTGGGGTCCGTTGTGCTGGTGGGAGGGTTCTGGCTGAGGGACGTGGTGAGCTGGTTGGCGGTGATCTTGCTCCAGCTCCTTCGGGGAACCTGTTGCGGGTGGTGGTGGGTCGTGGTTCTTCTGAAGCTGAAGTGGACGCAGCTGTGATCAGTCCAGTGTAGTCCAGTGGAGTGGCTGAAGGAGATGTGCTTGCTTGAGGAGAAGACGGGGTCAAGCGTGTGGCCGGCGTAGTGGGTGGGGGTGTTCACCAGTTGCTTGAGTCCGAGGTTGGCGAGGTTGTCCAGGAGGGTGGTGGTGTTGCTGTCGTTGTTGTTCTCCAGGTGGAAGTTGAGGTCCCCTAGGAGGATGTAGTCAGCGGAGGGGAGGGCGTGCGGGCTGATGAAGTCTGCGATGTCTTCGCAGAATTGTGTACGTGGTCCCGGGGGTCTGTAGATGAGGGTACCTCTGAGGGTGGTCTTGGGGTCGGTGTGTATCTGGAAGTGGAGGTGTTCGGCGGCGGTGAAGGTGTCGTCGGAGTTGGTCGTGATGCGGATGGTGTTCCTGTGGATGATGGCGAATCCTCCTCCGGTCTGGTTGATGCGATCCCTCCGGGTGATCTTGAAGCCTTCCGGGATGGCTATGGCGATGTCGGGGGCTGAGGAGGCGTTCATCCATGTTTCTGTGAGGAAGGCGACGTCTGGTGATGTTGTGTCGAGCAGGTTCCAGAGTTCGACAGCGTGCCTGTGGACGGAGCGAGTGTTGAGCAGGATGCACTTGAGGTGGTTGTTGCTGGTGTCTGGCTTGGCAGGTGCGGTGCAGGTCCGGAGGCAGGTGAACTTGCAAGCTTGGCAGGTGAAGGGTCAGTGGGTGCGTTTCGGGGTGGCTCGGTAGCAGGCGGGGTTCCTGTCGGGTTTGAGTGTGTTGAGGGTTGCGGCGTCGTAAGTCCGTCGTGTGGGCTGGCATCTTCGGGGGCCAGGGGTCCTGGCGCTGGGCGCGGTCCAGGCACGGACCGGCTTGCCATTGGCGTGCCTTCGGCGCACAATCGGCGCACCGGCTGCGCGTGAACACTGCGCGTACGCGTGGTCCCCGCCATATATCGCGAAGTGGGAGGGGGGAGCAGCTGGGAGGCGGGAGTGGGGTGGTGAATGGGGACCAGGGAGAAGGAAGGGGGCGGGGCTGCAGAGGAGCGGCGGCGGTGAGCGGGGGGGACAAGGGCAGGAAAAAAACAGTCACGGAGGGATTGGCGGGAGAAACAGACGCAGGAAGCGGCGAGGGGTCAAGCCTGAGGCGGGAGCCCAGGCAGCAGGAGGTAGCAGCGAGAAGGCAGCAGCGGTGACCAGGGAACACGGGGGGCGTGCGGTGAGTGGGGTGACCGGGTTAAGGGTCAGAAAAAGAAATGCTCCCGTCAAAGGTCGACAAAGAGCATATCAACCTCATCCCAGCACCCTCCAGCCCTCAATCAGCTGTTAAATGCAATGGTATCAACCTCTTCTTAATGGAGAAAATCAACAATTTCAGATGTCACATCACCAGTTCACCATCGTCATCCACATAATTTCCTGTATCAAGCCATCATACTTCTAATTGGTCACCCTTAAACACTATCTTTAACACAGACCACTCCAACATTCTAAAGCCACTTAAAGCCACCTCTTTTCAAGATGACATTCTTCCCTTTGCCATCCTTATGTGTCCGCAAAGAGAAACCATCACACCCCGTCTCCACATTGCCAATGTCTCGCTAACCCTTGGCACCTTCCTGGACTGCCTCAAAACTGGACAGATCCTGCCGCAAATACCTACACTAGATCCACCAGACCTTGCCATCTTCCTTCCTAAAACCCAACTCGCATTTGTTGGAAAACATCACAGAGAAAACAGCCACCTCCCAGCTACAGGAGTACATCAGCAAGAATAAACTATTTTAGAATTATCAATCTGGGTTCAGACCATGCAATAGTTTTGAAACATCCACACTCCAGAAACTTGCATGGGCTTCACTGCCACAAACGTGCAATGGTTTACATCCTCCTTCACCCACCGAAAACAACTTATTCAGATTGTTGTATGTGCTTTGGACAAAGTACCTTATCAGAAATATTAGTTAGTCAAGCCTTTGGTGACAATTTTTTTATCAAGGCTTCATCATGTTGACGTAAGCAACTAGGTAAAAAACCTTTCTTCATGAGAAATCTTGGGAACAAACTACCTGATACCAAACCCCATGAAGGCCCAATTTCTCCTGTATGCCAACCACACCAAACATTCTTTGATTCATTGATGGCTCTCCCACTTACACCTAACAGGCGTCACACCCAAACTAACAGAACAGGCACAATCCCTTGGATTCACCCTGGACTGGAACATATTGCCAAGAAGAACAAAGCAGCCTGTTTCCAAATCTTGCTCCTAATAAAAGTGTAGCCTGTTCTCTGAGGAGAAGATTTAAGTTGACAGTTCAAACCTTAGTCCTTTCCCACCTCGATGGAGGCAACACCCTGCTCAATGGCATCCCAGAGACCACCCTCGCTTCCATGAACGGCATCCTTCATGTAGCAACACGGCCCATCAAGCGGTTGAAGAAATCGCACCATATCACCCTTGTGATAAATTATCTACACTGGCTACCCCAGCAAGCCCAGATCAGCCTAAAGAAAATCAGCTGCATCTCTAACAACACCTGTTTATCTTGCTAAAAAACTAACAATATCTGGAGATCAAAACCTGACAAGGAGCCCAACATTGCCATATTAGTGACTTAACACTGCAGGAAGAACAAAACAAGAAAACAATCCTTCTCAGTCTAAACCCACAGGATCTGGAACAATATCACCCTTGACATCAGGACAGCAACAACTTTCGTACAATTTAGGAAATAACTGTAAATTCAGCTCTTCAAGGAACACTACCTCTGATAGGCTGACCTCTCAATCCTTCTACTAGCTCTAAAATCTCCTTCGTACTCTCCTGCATGCATTAGACTTGTCTCCAGTACAGTGCTCTGTTGCTACTCAGATTTAGGCTTTGGAAATATCCATCCATACATAAAAGCATGAATAAAATGGCATTCTTTGCATTTCTGCGTAGTCAAGTTCATATATGTAAAAATGCACTTAAAACGACCTTTTCAATTTCACAGATGTCATTTGCATCCAAGTCAACATTTTCAAAAATCATATGAAAAATGCTAGACTCCACTTTTCATTTAATCCAAATATCCCATCCTCTATGAAAAATATGTAAATCACACACTCCACATCAGTTTTGGACACAGTTATTCTCTTCTGTCTTTTACCTGTTTGGGTCAAACACTGCATTAAGGGGGTCATTAGGTTGCGGTTTTTCCGCATCCTCGGGGCCGGCGGAAGCCACCGCCGGCCCGAGGATGCTGAAAAACCGCAGCGGACTGACAAAAGACCCACCGCCACATTAGGATGGCTGGTGGGTCCTGGTTTCCGTCCGCAGCTTTTCCGCCGCGGTCGGCTTACAACCGCGGCGGAAAAGCTTTAATATGGTGACTGTGTCTTCCAGACACCGTCCACCATATTAGGATGGGCAGTACAATATGCTTTTCCGCGGCGGGTTTTCCGCCGTGGAAAAGCATACGGAACTTCACTGCGGGGGCCCGTTGCGGGCCCCCTAGGTGAAGGGGGGGTGGGGGGTGCACATGGGGGGTACCTATGGTACCCCCCTGCCTTTGGGTGCACAAAGCAGCAGGCACCGCGCGGTGCCTTCCGCTTTGTGCACGCAAATGCTGTGCATGCTTTTTTAACATTGCGGCGGGTGCAGCTTCAAGCTGCACCTGCCGCAATGTTAAAGATTGAGGATGTGACCGCCACCCTGGCGGTCACATCCTAATCTGCACGGATGGACCTCCGCAGCCCCTGCGGACGGTCCCTCCTACTCTATGGTGGCGGACGGACTCAGGTCCGTCCGCCATCATAATCGGCCCCTATGTTTGTAAATAAATACCTTATTAGTGTTTTGTTTTTAATATATCTATAATATTTTTAACTGTTTTGCCCCTAAAAAATCCCTCTCTATATAATGAAAGATAATTATACTCCACAACTGTTTCTACATATTTTCCTATCTACTAACATTTTTATTTTTCATATGTGCTATAATGCACTCATTTTATAAATAATAATTTTTGATCCCATGTAAACTTTTTTACATATTTTTGTTTCTAGAACAATTTGCAAAAAGTGATGTCTATTTAGATTTATTTTCTGCAATGAATTGGTAGTGAATCGATTAATCGGCCTGAACAAACATTCTACCAATTGGTCTTGGCCGAAGTTTGGCAGTGATCAAAGGTATACTCCAAATGAATCTAGAAAGGGGCTTTGGAAGGTCTTGTACTATTGCTTCATTTGTATGTTGAAACCTACCATATAACACAACTTCTTTTTGCAAAGACACATTGAGGACATGCTGAAATCTTACCTGGAAAGGCATTTTGGCCATTGCAAACTATTTACTTTGTGGTTTTTTCACTCACATTTGCTTACTTTATATTCACTTTATTTGTTTTAGCCTTATCTGCTTGTCTTTGTCCCTCCAGTGGTGCATATGCTACTTACCACCTCTATGACTGACTCCTCAATTTTTCCACAAGGTCTTGTTTTTGGGAACTCTTTTTTTCTTTTTCATGAAGAACTCCATGATAGTGTGTGTGTTTTCCAGCTGTCTCCCTTGTATGCTGCTCTGCTCCCCATGCTCTGTGTTGCTCTCAAGCATGGTGCACTACTATGAACCCACCGTTCTCACCCCATGCTCCACATTACTGTTGCGCCTATGTGCTCCCTGTCACCCACGCATGCCCAAATTCAGCTCTCTCGCCAGTGTGCTTCATCGTCCCTCACTGCTCTTCGTTTTCCTCCATCTCATCCATGGGCTTTTTCCCACCCTTTCCAGCTAAATTGTTGCCTTTGTTTTATCTACTGATCTTCTTGGATCAGTGAGTAAAAAACAACATTTTGCTTGATGATTCAGTCCCTGTGGTTCCGTCATTTTGTTGGCGCACATTTTGTTAGCATTAGCACTGTCAATAGGTCCTTAAGCCAAGGTATGGTGACTTTGCCAATGCTAGTTTCTTTGATGCTGCTCCCTAAGTAGGCTGTAAATAAACCTCTGTGATACACACCCCACTGATGGCTGAGACCTGCTGCTACTCTGTCATGAACTGATGGCTATCAGCTATTTTTTGGTTTTATTGAGTGCGGAACCAGATTTCAGCTGATCTCCAAATCTCAGTTACATAATCCACCAATATTCAATTAAAGTAATCATAATAAGATGACCAGGTACACTGCTTTATAGATATCACCACAGTCGAGGTGGCAATCAGCTTGTTTAAGTTCGTAGCTCACGTCCACTATAAGTCGTCCAGCAGAGTGTTTTGTGGGTGATGAAAGGGTACTGGCTCGCTACATCAGGGTGTAAACAATGGACCTTTGAGGGCAATATTGATCTGTACAAGCAGATCAAAGACAGCTGAGGCATTCAGCTTTAACTGAACACAAAAGATTCAGATAACAACACAGATGTTAAAGGTGGCCAACATACAAGCAGTGAATGGCTAAATTAATGTGCGTGTATGAGGTAGTGTAAAAGTGAAGGGGGAGGGAAACTTGACGTGAGTAATAGCAATCCTTTGTACACTGCTTAGGGAAAGTAGTCATTTTTAGGTCTCACCTACGCAGCGCTCATATGTTGCGTATGAGACCTTTAGCCGTCGTTCAGCTCTTTTTAGAAGCACAAACTCGCGCTTGTGGCGGCATACACATTGCGGGAGCCTGCAGAGGCGCACCACAAGCACAAGTATGTGCTTCTAAAAAGAGCTGACTGCGCACACACAACTCCCGGGCTCACCTCCTGCTCCCCCTCTCTATCACAAGCGCTCCCAGGAAGTAAAAGCTTAACTTGGATTTGTGTCTCACTCCCGGGCTCTTTCTCGCTCTCTCTCTTTCCTCTTGCGTTCTCTCTCTCTCTTTCTCTCTCTCTTGATTGTCATGCCCACCATTCTTTTGCACTTTTTAATCCTTTAAAATGCATGCTTCTTAAACCATGACGTTTTCAGGTCTTTAGAACTCAGTGTTTAGCAATATATGAACAGCTTCAACATAAATACACTAAAGAAAGATATGCTTGCATTGTATTTTGGCTTCCCCCTTGATTAGGGACTTTGAGATTTCTCATCAACTGCACGGTTGATTAAAGAGCTGTTTATTTCAATTGCAACTATACAAATATCATAAATATTTATGTCATCATAGCGCACTAAATATCTACATATATTAATCTGTCAGTGTAATGGCACTTCACCCAAATAACCGCACATCATTACTGAATGTCTCACCATATTGGGGAAGTAAATTGAACGTCTTAATATATCAGTACTTTCTCACTAAACATTCTTTTTTACCTGTGTAGTGTAAGTAAATACCTAAATATACTGATACATCAGTAAATGTCTTAATGTCCGTTTTAGTCATAGGCGTCAATTGGCAAACTTAAACATTCTGTGAATTTGTTCTCTTTTATTTTCATCCATCATAACATTGCTATTAGGCTGTCCGACTGCCACTCTCTGAGAGGAGTCGCCACAGCTCGAGGATGCTCCACCATCCTCCATACCCCGGTAGTTTATCAGTCTACTCAAGTGACTGTCAATACTGCCAAGATCTGGTTATAGTATCTCCGTGCACTCCTGTTTATAGATCAAAGTTTAAGAAGATTTTGGCGCAGTTCTTGTCGCACTGTGCCTGTCAGTGCCTTACGTAATTGTGACAATGTGTGATTTGAAAATCACCAAAGGCGCGCTTGTTTTACATGAAACTGACGAGTTTCTTCATTCGTTAAACAAAATTTGGTTGTCTATCTCAAATGAAACAATCATATCGTTCTTGAGATCGTCATATATATGTATTCATTTCCAAATGGATTTCTTTTTCAAGAATGGTGGTGGATGTTCATTCCAATCGTAAACAATTAATTGCATTACTTCATGCCCGCCCAATGCATTTTGGGTTAGACAGAGTAACCCTTCGTCAGGGGCCTAGAAAATGTAAGCATACAGGACCTTAGCGTTCAGCATACGAACCATAAGCATATTAAGATGCATAGTACATTATGGAAATAAATCACGTTGCATGAATAATATCTTCAAACAATTAGCAAAACGAAATTAACATTCATCAAAGTAACGTCATAAACATTGCTTGATTAACTTACTACTAAACTGCATGTGCTCGACAAGGTGTTGCAAAATGTCACTAACGTGTTCTGATCAAATTGGTATGGATTCGAGAATTCGAGATTACATACAACGCTGTGAACGGTGGGATATCATGCTGGAGAAAGCATAAGGGGTAAAGTGCTAAACAAAAGAAACCAAAAGAATATGAAGCATAGCAAACTTACTGAAAAAGTAACGTGCGGGGCTCTCGGTGTTCCTGACACGGAACCGGTCGGGTTAACATTGAACCAATCAAGCGATGTCTTGTAGCCCTGTAGTGTGCTCATGTGATATCGGGGGCGCGAGAGAAAAATGTCGTGTAAACCGCGGAGTTTATAAAACGTCCGTAGTCAATTAATAGAATCAGCGGGTTGAGCAATAGATGAAAGCAGAAATCAAAATTGAATGTAGAAATCAGAATTAAATCTAGCGGTTCGAAAAACCGTGTGGATTATGGACGCGCTTAGCGAAAGGATAGGAGTGTATGTCACGTGTACAATCGACCAGGAAGTAAACAGACACTAGCGGAAAGGTGCGATCGGTAAAATGATCGTAATGAAAATATGAAAAAGAAGCAAGAGTCAGCGTATTTGGAAAGTGAAAACTGATGTGTAAAAAACAAATGAAAGTTAAAGGCTAGAAAGACAAACAATCCTTGTGCAACATATTATATGGGTCATTCATCACAACAGCATGTACAACACATCTCATTGTATATATGGCATAATTTTTTATATATGTTTGTCTTTCTAGCCTTTAACTTTTATTTGTTTTTTACACATCAGTTTTCACTTTCCAAATACGCTGACTCTTGCTTCTTTTTCATATTTTCATTACGATCGTTATACCGATCGCACCTTTCCGCTAGTGTCTGTTTACTTCCTGGTCCGATGACCACGTGACATACACTCCTATCCTATCGCTAAGCGCGTCCCATAATCCACACGGTTTTTCGAACCGCTAGATTTAATTCTGATTTCTACATTCAATTTTGATGTCTGCTTTCATCTATTGCTCAACCCGCTGATTCTATTAATTGACTACGGACGTTTTATAAACTCCGCGGTTTACACGACATTTTTCTCTCGCGCCCCCGCTATCACGTGATCACACTACAGGGCTACAAGACATCGCTTGATTGGTTCAATGTTAACCCGACCGGTTCCGTGTCAGGAACACCGAGAGCCCCGCGCGTTACTTTTTTAGTAAGTTTGCTATGCTTCATATTCTTTTGGTTTCTTTTGTTTAGCACTTTACCCCTTATGCTTTCTCCAGCACGATATCCCACCGTTCACAGCATTGTATGTAATCTCGAATTCTCGAATCCATACCAATTTGATCAGAACACGTTAGTGACATTTTGCAACACCTTGTCGAGCACATGCAGTTTAGTAGTAAGTTAATCAAGCAATGTTTATGACGTTACTTTGATGAATGTTTATTTTGTTTTGCTAATTGTTTGAAGATATTATTCATGCAACGTGATTTATTTTCATAATGTACTATGCATTTTAATATGCTTATGGTTCGTATGCTGAACGCTAAGGTCCTGTATGCTTTCATTTTCTAGGCCCATGACGAAGGGTTACTCTGTCTAACCCAAAATGCATTGGGCGGGCATGAAGTAATGCAATTAATTGTTTACGATTGGAATGAACATCCACCACCATTCTTGAAAAAGAAATCCATTCGAAAATGAATAAATATATATGACGATCTCAAGAACGATATGATTGTTTCATTTGAGAAAGACAACCAAGTTTTGTTTAACGAATGAAGAAACTCGTCAGTTTCATGTAAAACAAGCGCGCCTTTGGTGATTTTCAAATCCCACATTGTCACAAATACTGCCAAGATCCCCACATCAGTCAGTACCACAACCGTCAGCAATAAAATAAAGTGTGGAAAACTGCCTATTTGAGCATACCCTAAGCTTATTGTTCGCAACCCTCTGGTTAGTTTATCTGCCACATTCCTCTTGCTTCTCCGTTCTGGGATCCAACCTCAGCAAAAAGCTCTTGAAAATCTTTCCATTTCTATTTTAGTTATATACAATAGACCATTGTAATGAATTTGTCCATTCAACAAACTGGTTTACTATCATTAGTTACCGGTTATATTTGTGAAATGTCGCTAAATATCTACATAACATGGACTGTCAATGTAGCTCAAACTGTAATATATTAGTTAGGTGGTTTTAAATTCTTTAATATGTCAATGAAATGGGACAAATCACCTTGCCCTTGCTGTGTTACACCAACACAACTCAAGCACAAACAAGCATTGGCATGGCCAATAGGTCTCGCCTTTGGGACCTTATAAGTGTTTAGCCATGCAACAGTTGATGTTGTTGCGCCAAGGCCATACGACTGCATAACTAAATACTTATAAGGTCCCAAAGGAGAGACCTATTGGCTATGCTAATGTCTGTTAAGGTTGCAGCCTACCAGACAGTGAAACTGTTTGGTTTACTAAAGACATCTAGGGGACTTTCAGAAAGATGAGCTAAGAATGTATTCCGCCCATTGCTTGCTATTTGCTTTGTGGTTTGTATTTCTTGTTTTCTCTTGTCTTGCTTTCCATTTGCTGGCTTTATTTGCTTTAGAATGTCCAGGTTCAGTTTGTCCCTCCCAGTGCCTAAACCATATTTACGGTATTCTCCCACAACCTCGTTTTCTGTAAACACACCCTTAAAACAGCTTGTCCTGGTCTTATCTTATCACGTTTGCTGGGCATTCAAAGAACGAGGACACATATCAGGTGCTGTCTTATCCTGCTGAGTGCCTCCATTCTGTAAATAGGCCTGTTAATCTTGTTCTTTGCTTCTCGCATTTGCTATGCATTCAAATGCTGAGGTCAAATGTCAGGCTCTGTCTTCAGATGACGCTTGTTTACTCTTCTTTCTCTGACTTCACAGTGAGAGGATTTATGTGACAATCCTGTTCTTTCTTTTCCCTGAAGCTCTCCTTGAGAGTGCATGTTTTATTATGCTGTCTCCCTTATGAGCTCATTCTACCCCACCCCCAGTACACCAAGCTACAATCTCACACTGTGACTGACCCACGCCACTATTGCTCCCTTCTGTTTTACTTTTTTATGTAAATAGCCTTACCCTGCGACCGGTTATCAACCATGTGCCCTGTTTCACACAACGTTGAGCTGTTACTGGCTCTCGAGCGTGGTTCCCCAGCCTCAAAGTCGGCAGCACTATTAGTATGGCTACATCAGCTTCTCCCCCCTCCTCCCAGCCCCCACGGCTCTGTATTGCTCGTCCGTGCCCTCTGAGTTTAAACTTATCCCAGGGCCGGTCCTAGGATTTGTGGGGCCCCGGGCAGAATAGGAACATGCGAGGCCCCTATAATTTGCATAAGATTTGACCTGACAGGAAGTGACCTCATAGGGTCAGGAAATAGGCCCAGCACAAAAATAAAAGTGGCCCCTATAAGTGAATTAGTTAGCTAGAAAAGTGTTAAAACTAGGGCAGTTTTTAACTTGTAAAGACATGCTGTTTACGTTTTTTGTAAGGTATGAGAGATTGCATAGATTTGATTTTGCTGCAAGCAATGTTTGTTTTAATATCATGAAAATCAACATTAAAAACATGTTCATCTGACCATAAAGCAGGCAAACAAACAGCCCAAAAAACAGGTCAAATACTAACTTGGCAGATTGGACTATTACACACTGCCTGATTGCCCTAATGTACAACCCGGCCACTGTGTTATACAATTATTGTGCTGATACTGGATCATTGTTTTTGTAGGTAAACTAAAGTACATGAATATAGGGTCCGGTATGGGCCTGTTTCAATATCGATTTTAATTTACCACCAGGTAAAGACTCGAGGGACCTAGCACACTGAAAGCCCTAGTCCAGCCAATTTTACATTCTGATTGTGCTCCTCTTCCTGCACCTCTTGTTTGGCTGCTATCACACCTATCTGCTCCCCCCGCCCCCTCTCACTTGATTCCTTATTTCGCATCCCTTTCATTCACTCTGTGCTCCCTTTCCCTCGTCCTGGATGAGCTGAGCGGTTTTCATTGTGAGGCGCCGTCATTCTATCTTTCCTTTAGCGCCCTGTAGGTTATCCTGCTTCTTATTCAACCAGGGGAAGGGCGCACTTGAGAGGGGAGGGCTCTTGAATGACCTGTCTAATAGCTGCTATCCTCATGCAGATGCAGCGATTAGGCCAAGAGAGACGGACCGGCAGGCAGATAATGATTAAGTCTCTTGTGCCTCCTGGGCCTCCTGGGCCCCCTGGGCCTCCAAACTCTGAAGTATTTGAAAGCGTGAGGCCCCCTGGCTGCGAGGCCCTGGGCAGCTGCCCACGCTGCCCATGCCTAGCGCCGGCCCTGACTTATCCCAAACTGCTTTACATTTAATTTAGTAAAGTCAACAGATCCTTGAGCAGAGACATGTTGAGTCTGCCTGTGCTTTTTGCTAAAGTTGATATTTTTAAATGCACCCAGTGTAAACTGGTTTTAATGTCTCTGGTTGTTTAAGGACACGGTGGATGTGTGCGGTTTGTACATGTGGCCTAGCACCAATACTTTTGGGTGGCAAGTGCAGACTGCAATCTTGAAACGGGAAATTCTGTTTACATCGTGTGGAATGAGGTAAATATTCCATCACAAAACTGATCTCTCATAATTTGGCGATATTCTGTCTTCAAAGATATGCAAAGCCCATTTGTTTATAGATTTTGCAAACCAAGGTATGCCAGATGTTTTCCAGCTGCTGTGCCACGTGTGCCCATTGACATGCACCTGTGCTCCGGCAGAGCTAGCCTTGGCTGCTTCTCTTTAGGAGTGACAAACATTGTCAGAATGAGTTAACAAGTACCAGCGCGCTGGGTGCCAGGTGCTGCTCTTTTCGCGTTTTATTTCAACGGAGCGAGGGCTTCACCAGGACGTCTGCCTTATATTTATTTTACAGAATAAAGAGGTAAAAGCAAACAAGGAGCACTCCAACCTCCACACTAGGCTTGAAAATGGCAATAATGAAGCAGATTGCAGCCCGATCTTGCTGTCCTGGTTGCGACGGTGACTAGAGCGTGTTGGGTGGATGGAAAACATCCCAGAGGCAGCTGCTAAGTCAATTGATTAATGGCGTAAAATAGGGGTTCACTAATGAATGTATTCTTGGGCCTCCTGACTCCCATTCGCAAAAAAAAAAACCTTCATCTTTGGGCCCTGGCCCACGTGTTCTAGCATCACCCTGCCCGTCCTTGGGCATCGTCTTTGAAGGTGTGGGGCGATTATACCCATTCCTCGTGGTTGGAACTAGGGACGAGAAGGCGTGAAATATAGTTTTATATATAAAAAAAAATCACTTTGCTAAATGTCTTTAATTTTCCGTTTGGACAATTTTAATGACAGTAGGGCTCATTGTAAGTTATTGTTGTATATAGCACCACCCTTGCGCCTAAAAGCCCTCCCCACACACCACTCCTCTTTAGCATCTCCTGCAGTATAAGGTGCAAACCAAGGTGTTACAGAGGACAGCCCAGGCACCTAGAAGTGCCCATACTCCTCCTTCGCATTTCCTTCAGAATAGGATGGAGAGATGGCAACTTGCTGGTGCAAAGTGCGGTGATTTCGATGGCAGCATGGGCACCTAGAAACCACCACAGTCCTCCTTTGCATTTTCGGCTGTACAAGGCGCATAGGGGACGTTTTTCTGGTGCAGAGCAAGGTATTTCCAAGCAGGGACTGGGCGCCTAAAAGTCCTGCCCAAACACCCTTCGTTAGCATCTCTTGCCGTAGGGTGCAGAAAGGGCATGGCATTGTATTGTACTATACGAAAGGCCATGCAATATCATGACAGGCCATACCCGACAATGACAGGTCATACCATATCATTTCATACCATACCACACTATACAATGACGGGCCATACCACACCGTACTATAGAATGACAGCACATAACATACCATATCATGACAGACCACAACATACTGTATTATGTCACGCAATACCATACCATACCCTACCGTACCATATTATACTATACCATACCAAACCATGACAGGCCAAACCATATCATATTGACAGGTCATACCATATCATACCATGAAAGGCCATACCATACCATAACATACCATATCATACCATACCATACAATAACAGGCATACCATACCATACTATACAATGGCATGCCAAACCATATTATACATCGGCAAGCCATACAATACTATACAATGACAGGCTACACCATATCACACCAGTCTTGGGGTTGCCTGTCAGTACCAGTGGAGCTTGGTTCCAATTAGAGTGTTTCTGGTTATCAGAGTATTCTTTACTCTCAGTGCCCCGCCTTCAGGAGCCTCCATCCTTGGATTACGGGCAACCTCAGTCTCCTGTGTCGCCCACTCTGCCCGCCATGTGTGTGAGCACAGACTAAAGCATGGACTGCAGTGGAACCGCAAAGCTTGTGCTGCATTTAAAAGTACATTAATGTTTCATTCTTCACTTTAAAGATGCATCCCCTAAGGCACCGCTTATTGACATGCGATGAAACCATCAGATGTATGCTGATCTGTTTTGTATGATGTGCTTGGATTGTGTAGACTTGCTGCTCATAATTCATGTATCTTTCCTCAATAAATCAATACAATTGCGTCTACATTCCTCTTAGATTCTCAAACACTGCAACATAGACCGTTGACTCTTTCCTTCCTTGGGCCCACACTCATAAGGAAGGACCGACTGACCCTAGTTTAAATCCTCCGTTGTGACAAGCGCGATAGTTAGAGTAAGGAGTATGAAATATGGTGTAAAAAATGTCAAAGTCTACAGGTAGGATTCAGTGTATCGAGGCAGACACCTTAATAAACACAATACTTTTTTTGCTAACTAGAGTAGACAAGATCCGGATATGGCGAACTTCCTGTTTACAGTGCTTACCATTGTCCTTATGCACATTTGTAGTGTTTATGTGTAATACGTAGCTGTGTGTAGATTAAAGCCGCTATATACAAATGTAATTGTGCATTTACTGAGTCCCGAGTTTCTAGCCCACACCACCACCTTAGACTGTTCTGCTACATTATGATGAGCGTAGAGCGCTAAAGGGGTACACTTGGTGCCAGTCTTAGTTTCATTTTGAAGGTTTGAAAAACATGAACTAGCTCTGTTGAGACAATAGTGTAGCCCTATTCCTTGCAATACGAGTGAAGCATATGAGACTTTCCATTTGAAGGCACCCACTGAGTGCCCTTGCCCTCATGAAGTGTAAGGAGTTGATGTGGTTTTGTTTTTTAAAGCACTAATACTTTTATTCGATTTCATTTAAAATCATAAAAGCACGATACAATTAGCCACAAAATACTTAAAAATCATTGAACATTACTATGAATTTGAATATGAAATTGCATTGAACTTGTTAAAATATGTTCTAAAGACGATATTAAAAACGATTTTCTTTGAACATGTGGCGTCCAGCCCTACAGCTCAAAAACGTTATCGACTTGCATGCCAGTTGGACTGTTGAGCCTCCTAAGCAATTTATAACAGCTGATCTACAAGTTCTTATTTGTTTTTGATGAGTTAAGTGCCTTCTATGGGCAAAATATGTCTATTCTAATACGTTCTATATTTTATCCTCTTGGTATGTCGTTTCATTGTTTTTACTGGGAATCCTTAAGTTTAGGTTCAATCTCCTGTTAGAATGACATATTAGGTGGTCCTTGATGCTAGTAATGCAGACATGTAATTAAGTATCAGAGTTATGAATGATCTTCATTGCTTTGATCTAGGATGAAGGTATATATTCAATATTAGTAAATCTGGATAACATAAATATTTTTCTCAATAGTTAAAGCTTCACAACCAATAGCCAGGAAATCCCTGTATCTACTCTTTTCGTTTTAATGTCTCACCTTCTACACAAATAATGCACTGTTGCAAAATATATTGCTAACTTAAAGTGGGCTTAGAGTCTGCACATTGTTTACCATTGTTTGGCTTTATTGTCACTCTTTTTAGCTTGAGTATTTGTTAGCTTGAGTGGCCTTTCCTTCCTCTTCTTGTATTTTTCCTCCCCTGGGGCATGGAAGAGTTACTTGTGTCCTACAATAGCTGGTTGTTTAGACACTACTTTTTTAGGTCTCGCCTTTTCCATTCGGAATGAATGGAAAATGGAGAGAATTCAAGTGCTCAAAATGCTCGCCAAACCAAGGGCTTTTTGGTGCGGTTTTCTTTGAGTTCACGTGCATCACGTGACCAAACAAGCACGCGCATCAGCCTCCCTCCCTCCCTCCTAATTGCATTTTTTCACGGCCGCCACCACATCAAAGGGCTTCTCCAAGCGTGCGCTCTGCGACTTCTCCTCCCCTAATTATTCATGGCTGGCCGGTGGCCGGCCGTACTTTCAGTTTCCCGGCCGCTCTTGTTTTAAAGTAACTTCTCATAAATCCCAGCTTGCCAAATGATGTAGGACGAAGGACTGGCTAAAAGTGACAGGCTTGCCACAGAAAGACTTGCATCAATCATTAGAATGTTACCCTCCTGTCCATCTCCTCAATATTTATATCTTTCTTTTCTAAACAACTCTCTGCAGCATTCCCTCTGTCATTCTTTCCAGCATCGCCTCTGATTAAAAAAAAAAAATAATCCGGAAGTAAAGAAAGAACAAACAGAACCAGGTACATTCTCCTACTGACAAAAGTTTGCAACAAGAGAAGAGTGTCCAGGAGTCAGCTTCAGGCTCGTGGACACCCTGCCAGATCGAAAACATCCTTCATTCTCTGAGAACGTGAGAAAGCTCCTTAAAAGTGAGTCTAAGCGTTCCCAGACCATTTACCGTCTAAGTGAGCTGGCCAGAGCAAAGCGAGCCTCAGTCTGGCTCGAGCCGCGCAGGGTCAGAGGTGAATCCACTCCATCTCGCCCCGATGTCTCGAGTTGTCGTGGAGGAATATCATGCGGAAGGCATGGCACCTAATGAGGATAAACTACTGGTCTGAGCTCGCTCTCACACCTCATTAAATGGCGGACCCGTAGAAGAACTTCAGCAGTGCTGGTTGTGCTAGCCTTTTAATCTATTAAGCTTCCGGGTCGCCAATGTTGTTCAAGTCTTGTTCGATAAAAAACACGCCAAGTACCTTAAGGTCAAGGAAGGAAGAGAGAATTGACGGCGTGGACAACTGTACAGACAAATGATGTCGCGATTTTCATAGTGGCAAGACAGAAGGCGCCCCATGTGCTTTAAATCTGTTCCTTGCACCTCCGGCACTAGAACGAAACCTGACGCTTTGGCGAAAAAGCACATTTATTTGCTAATTTATTTGTTTTCTTCCGTAGCCCCGTACTGCTGATCAGCAAAGCCCCTCTGCGCATCGGCTAATATTGAATCAATGTTATTACACTAGGTCGGCGCAGGTCAGGTCGCTATTCAGACTTGATGCTGTTCCTGGCCAACGTAGCTTCAATGACTGCTGGACCTCAGGAGGCGCTTATTATTAATTTTCAATGATTGTCCGAGCCTAGGGAGCTGCGGGCTACCTCCCAATTACTTCCCCCTCATGGAATGGCGTGCAAACATTTAATTGCCTGTGCTTTGCTGTTTGCATTGAGCAAAACATGTCAGATTGGTTTTCAGTACGCCCTCGCTTGGTGAGTTTTTTTTCATTTTAGATCTAGGTTTTCTTTTCTTTTTCTCTAGTTTTTGTGTAAATCGGCACCATTCGCCTTATTTCAGGCAACCAACTTTTTCTTGTAATCTTTAGATCGAAGTGCGTGGATTCCCTTTTCACCGTTCCCATTAATAGCGATCGGTCTTGATGAGAGAAATAAATGCGTACTTGTTGAGAAGTGTCAATAGTGTCCCACATACATTATTGGGGCTCAACGGGAAGTATTGGTATAGTCAGGGGCCAGGGCTCTAAGTGGGATGACAAAACTGTGTGTCAGTGTGTGGGGGAGTACCTCAAAGGGGCGTGGTCGATGTAATTAAGGGCGTGGCTTAAAACACATAAGCTTAAAATCTGCGCTTAGCATAGAGTGCCAAGCTATTGTGCTGCTTGTCATTGCATCCAGATATATAAATGTAATGTAAGAGACATTTCTATAGAGCTGCTTTCACTCCAAGGAGTATCTTGGCGCTCACCCAACCCAGATGGAAGAGTTGGAGGGAAAAGGATGACTTACACTCTACACCACAAATTACACCAACGCCCTACATGCCGCATCGGGCAAAGAGAAGATCCAGGTTTTTAGTGCCTTCCTGAAAGAAGTTTCTTGGGATAGTGAACGTAAAAGGGGGGGAAGCTTATTCCAGGCTTTGGTACCTAATACAAAAAGGGATTTACCACCTTTTGTGGCCAGCTTGAATCGGGGAGGTGTAAGTCGATTCTGACTGGCAGACCTCAGGCAGCGTGTCGGGTGATATCTTTTGAAACCATTGCATAGGTACTTTGGGCCTTGCTGATGAAATGCCCTAAAGGTAATTATGAGAATTTTAAACAAAATTCTTTTACCTATTGGCAGCCAGTGGAGGGTGTTAAGTGCTGCTGAGGCTGAAGACCTACGGGGCCAACGCAATACAAGGCGGGCCGCCACATTTTGGACCATTTGTAACCTGTGGAGGACAGTTTTGTTAGCTCCAGCATATAAGCCGTTACAATAATCCAGCCTGGAACTTATTAAGGCCACTGCGACTGTTTTCCTAGCCGACAACGGAAGTAGGTCAAAAAACTTCCACAGAGCTTTTATGATTTGGAAGCACGTCCCAGCTACTGCCACAGCCTGGTGTTTAAAAGATAGTTGGTCATCAAATTTGATGCCCAAATTGCGGGCAGATGTAATTGTGTTGGGAGGGGCTTCTACATCTACCGGCCAGCATATTTTTGGGGAAAACAGATTATGACTCCCGAATGGCAGAATTTCTGTTTTTCCAGCGTTACATTTTAAATGATTGTTGGTCATCCATTTAAAAGTTGCTGCTAGACATTCCTTAAGATCTTCCTCGGCTCCTGGTCGTTCCCTATCCAACACCAGAATGAGTTGGGTGTCGTCAGCGTATGAAATAGAACTGATCTGGAATGACGCGATCAGTTTCACTAGGGGTACCATGTACAAGTTAAAAAGTACAGTACTTAGGCTCGAGCCCTGAGGGACCCCTGAGCTGAAGGCTTTAGCCTCAGACAGATATTGACCCAACACTGTGACTTGCCGTCTGTTGCTAAGGAAATTCCTAAGCCAGGCCAAGACCTGCCCTCCTACCCCTGCGGCAGCCAATCGGTCCACTAAGATGTTATGTGACACCCTATCGAAGACTGCCGACAGGTCAAGTAGGATAAGGACAGCCTTCTTTCCTTGATCCATGGCCGCCCGTAGGGTCTCTGCTGTAAAAAGCAGGGCCGTCTCGGTAGAATGTCCTGACCGGAACCCTGACTGGTTAGGATGGAGGATGTTGTTCTTCTCCAAAAAGTTCGTCAGTTGACTGTTGACGAACTTTTCTGTCAGTTTGAACAGGACAGGAAGCAAGGAGATAGGGCACAGGTTGGAGAGAGTGGTAGGGTCAGCAAGTGCCTTTTTTTGGAGAGGCTTGACAGCTGCAAGCTTCCAGTCATTGGGAATGTCTGCCGTAATTAGAGAGGAATTAATGATCCTGTTGATTATAGGATTAACCATCTCTACTAAGGTGTGTAACACTGGGGAGGCCAGGGTTCAAAAGGGGATCCCAATTTGCTGGCCAAAATAGCCTTAGATTTGTCTTCAAGAGATACTGGGGCAAATTCCTCCAGACGGGTAGAGGTCTTCATCTCCACTGTCTGTTCAGAAACCACCGGCGCAATTGGTCCTGGTGGAAAAGTCTTCACGATGGTAAGGATCTTGTTGTCAAAGTAATCAGATATCGCATTGCAAAGATCTTGAGATGGAGGGATCTCCTGCGATAGAGCTGATGGATTCATAAATTCCTTTACAATCTTGAAGATTTCTTTTTGTTCCTGGCCTGCCATGGATAGGGCCTGTAAATAGTGGGTTTTCTTTGCGGATTTTATTCCAGCATGGTACTTCCGTCTTGCTGTCCTATAGATATTACGGGCAGTGGCATCATAATTTCTACGCCACCTCCGTTCCAATGCTCTAACCTCGCCCAGCTCTAGTTTCAAGGCTATTGAGAACCATGGGGCACTTTTTTTGGTCTTAATGGTTTTTGAGTTATTGTTTCTAGGTGAGCTTAACAGGGCCCCCACTCTAGCAATCCAGTCACAAAAAGTCTGATTGTCTGCAGAGGTGAGGTCGGTTAGGGCTGGTATACTGGCTTTTAGCTGTTCAACCACATCAGGTCTACTGGGTAGTAATTTCCAATTAGGAGTGGATTTAGCTTTGGGATTTTTTGTGCTCATTATGGGGTTGGCGATGGACGTCGAGTTCCATACAATATTAAAAGGAATAAAATAATGGTCGGTCCAGGTCTGGGGGCTAGGGGATTTGACTCTCAGGCTGTGGGAATTAGAACAGATGCAATCCAACAAATGTCCCGCCTGATGAGTGGGTTCCCGATTCAAAAGCGTAAGTCCTAGCACATCAATGATGTCCATAAAGCAGCCTACTCCAGGTTCTTTAAGGGAATCTAGATGCAAATTTAAATCACCCAGTACTGAGAAAAGGGAGAATCTAAGTGATAGTTCACTCAGAGCATCGCCCACAGTTTCCAGGAATTTTGATGGAGGTCCCGGAGGGCGATAAATGAGGGCCCCAGAAAAGACAAAGGAGTCATGAATCCCCAAAGAGAATGCTAGCGCTTCTGCCCCCTTAATGTCCGTCAGTTCTTGAGTGGAGCACTTGAGAGTGTTACGGTAAATGATAGCAAGGCCCCCTCCCCGTAGTTCAGGTCTATCCAAACGTTGGATAAGAAAGTTCTGCGGAAGGGCTATAGCTAAGTCGGGGTTACACCAAGGTTTTAACCATGTTTCGGTGACCAGAAGCCAGTCAAGGTTAGTTTCGACAATAAGGTCATGAATATTCTGGGCATTCTTGGAAAGGGATCGTGCATTAATTAATCCGCCCCGTAAGACTGGGGAATCTGCAGATATTTCCATAGGGTGCTCAGGAGTCAGCGTCGTACGACACCGAATACAACAAACGGGGCCATGCCAATTATCGGGAAGTAGCACCCCATTGCAATGGACATGGGTCCCTTCGCAGGACAACAAGAATTCCCTCGACATACCTAAATCAGAATAGGAGAATAGCGATGGTGATCGCACAGAGTTTCTTCCGCCTCTCACGCCTCCTTAGCGCTGACGGGCGCAGACGGGCAGACTCTGGCTCGACTCCGGCGCGAGTCGGGCGCACCCGCTGCGCGTCACCGCTGCGCAAGAGGTGGGAGGATTATATAGAGGCTCACCTGATCGTCTGCCTGAGCACTAGAGCGTTCAGCCCGATGGCACCACGAGAGGTCCCGGCTACCCCTAAGATGGCGGCAAAACGCCACGAACAGCTAACACAGCCACAATTCTGTCCGCCCTAAAGAGCGGTGGGGACACAATTATAGTGCGAGTATGTGGGCAAGATGATGTTTTTTTTAAAATCAGGGGTAAAATAAAAGATATTTAACTCAAATACCAGAATGCGGTAATTTTTAAAATAACGCTGCTAAGCCCTGTTACACGCTTATTTAAACGCTGGTAGGTTAAATTGCGCGGCAAGAATACAAATACAGCCTTTCCCTGGGACAGGCTAGCTAAAGTGGTTGCCTTAAATAGAGGCTCACCTGATCGTCTGTCTGAGAACTAGAGCGCTCAGCCCAATGGCACCACGAGAGGTCCCGGCTACCCCTAAGATGGCGGCAAAACGCCACGAACAGCTAACACAGCCACAATTCTGTCTGCCCTAAAGAGCGGTGGGGACACAATTATAGTGCGAGTATGTGGGCAAGATGATGTTTTTTTTAAAATCAGGGGTAAAATAAAAGATATTTAACTCAGATACAAGAATGCAGTAATTTTTAAAATAACGCTGCTAAGCCCTGTTACACGCTTATTTAAACGCTGGTAGGTTAAATTGCGCAGCAAGAATACAAATACACCATGCTTCTAAAACACAATAAATATCACGCTTGGGGTAGGAGCTGGTAGGCATAAAGGTTGTCGACGTTTCAATCCCACGGTATGGTAGGTAGACCTGTAACCTTACAGGGGGGTCTTCCTCAGTACAGGGTAGGGATGAGGGGCGAAGTTCCTAAAATCAATAATGCAATTAGGAATTCAGGCTGGTCTGGGAGGATCCAAATTACTACAGTGGAAATAGCAGGAGAGAGGTGGAAGGGTGTATGGATTACCGTGAGTCATGATGGTCACGGACCAGGAAGCATGGAAAATCCAATACCACAGTCACTTGAAAGGAGAGGTACATCAAAAGCAATATCTGAGAATGCAAAACCAACGTGTGGATTAGCATAAACAGTGTCAAGAGTGCACCATGTGCCTCCATCATATGAAAAAGAAGGGAAACTGACTTACTAAGGATGGGCTGAAGAGTCACCATCCTCGTAGTAATTATTGCAAGTACGCCGCCACGGTGTGGTCAGCAGGTAGGGGTTCTTCAAAACTGCAAAGAGGGGAGGGGGACCCAGAGTTAACCAACATACTCGAGAGACTCACACTATATCGAGAAGGGGTAACTTAAGTGGAACAGGACAGGCCCGTAAACAGACAGTGGCGACAAATACCTGCAGGCGTAGAAAAATCTGGCGTCCCAAGCGGGGCTTCTGTCAAGAATGGCAACAAGTGACAACAAGTGACAATACAACTACAGCAAGCCAGAACTATTGGCTTTGTCAATGGTTGTTAGTTGCATAAGATAAATTAGCAACACCTATGGCTTCGTTGTATATAATATTGAACATGCGTTAGTTTTTGTGGGAGATGTGGCATTATGACTAAAGCTACTGACTGAAGCTGGGGTAGCATCTTCGAGTCTCGCTTTCCTCTCAATATCGCGTGATTCTAGTCAAATCACTTAAACACCCGCTGCCTACGAACAAAACAAGCATTGGCATAGCCAATAGGTCTCGCTTTTGGGACCTTATAAGTATTTAGTTATGCAGCACAATATCCTAAGTGCAACAACAACTGTTGCATGGCTAAACACTAATAAGGTCCCAGAGGCGAGACCTATTGGCTATGCCAATGCTTGTTTGTTTAAGCACTCATGGGAGTGCATGTGTTTTCCAAGTGCCTCACTAGTGTGCTTCTCTTGCACTCTCCATTCTTTTGTTGTGCTCTCTATCTTACCTGTGTGGTTCTCCCACACCTGCTCCCATGGCACTTGTGCCTTTCTATTTTTCTTCGCCCCATGCTCCACATTGCTCTCTCCCTCTCTCCGTTAGTTTTCTCACCTCCTCGCATCATCTGTATTGCTTTCTTTCACCAACACCACATGTGTTGCTCCTGCCCCATCCTCTGTGTTGCTTCCCTTTCTTCCTGTTGCTTCCCTCACCACAATCCTCCATCGTCTGTGACTCCATCCCACATGCTTCAAGTTTCTGTCTCCCTCCAGAGTTTGTACCTTTGTGATTGACTCCCAGAGAAGCTGAGGCTATCTGCTTAGCCAGGTAGCAAATGAACTGTTCAACTTTTGGATGAACCTCACCGTGGAACAAACACTCCAGCTCCACTTATAAAGGGACACCGTGGCACCCATAGCCCATGGACCTACTGTCCGGCCTTGGGTGTCACAGTGAAGGAGGGCCAGCCTTCAGCTTTTTTTCACTGAAGTGCAGAACTCCACCATTTGGTATGTAACACCTTCTGTGCTGCTATCTTCCCAGAGAGACTGCAAAGTGAATGCCGCAGAAGTGATAAGTGGTTGCTCATTCTTTCGGCTCCACGAGTTTTAGAGTTGCCTCCAAGGACTCCACAGTCTCACAACTTCACAATTTTAAGTTTTTGCCTACAACATAGCTTTGAGCTGTCTTTAAACAAAAGCCTATTGTAGACAAACGTGCTGTAAGTGGACTGAAAAAAGTAGGGCGGTCTCTAAAATGAGTGTGGCCTAAGTGGCTTTAAACAAGTGAACTGCAATCTGTTGGTTCATACACATCATGCTGCCTGACCAGCAGTTAGGATCGTCTTTGTGAATTTTCAGCTACTGCTTCCAGATATGTCACACAACAACAAACCAATACCAAACCAAGACATACCTATTGGCTTTTTGAGTTCCTGCTAGCAGTTTGATAAAATTGAGTAACAACAATAGCTTTCATATAAATAATTAGATTCGGTAATTTGCTCAGAATTGAGACATTTTGTCCCAGCCAATAATTGGCAATGTCAATTACAATACAAAATTGTAATTATGCAAAGGGATTTTACAAATTTTAACAAATGCAAAGATTTTACTTTTGTAGTATATGCATGGTATATACAGCAACAGATTGCTAAAACCATTGGCAAAGCCAAATGGTCCCAAGGGTAAGACCTACTGATTTTGTGAATGCTTGTTAATTTTAGATTTTTTTCCACCAAGGTCTCCAGTTGGCCTGTCCATTGCTGAGATTATTTGGTAGGCAATTTGTTTGCTACAGTATTTTTGCAGCACAATATTAAATCCACATTATTATTAAGGGTGGGCGGTTGACTCCATTCTTCGGGTGGAGTTTGAGGAAATTTGTGACTCCGTACTCCAATGCGGAGCATGGAGTTTGGCAAAAAACTCTAACTCTGCCGTGTGGCGGAGTTCACAGTCAACCACCTCCAAATACAGTGTTATTCAGAGACAAACGACGCTTCGGCGCATGCGTGAAATGGACAAGGTCCTGGTTACTTAACAGTCAGACTCATCTGGTAATAGCTTTTGTCTTTGTTCTCTTTCCCCACTGGAACGCATGTGTTGCAAGCCTCTTATTGACTCATGACTCGTGGGGAAACGCATAATGAGTGGCAGCCATGTACTCACCCAACTCACCCATCTTTACTCCAGGCCCTCCTCTCTGCCATTCCCCATCTGAATCCCTATCTTGCCCTATTCTGCCCTCCAACCACTCACTACGGGCCCATACCAAAAAAAGGTGGATACTGCCTTATCACAGTCGAAGCCTGCAATGATTAAGGAACCACGCGGTGAGTCATTGCATTTGCAACATCAGAAGTGATGCAGCAGAACTGCACTAGTGGAGCTCTGCAGATGGCAATGCCTCAGCAAGGGCTGCCGCAGTTTCCAAATATGCGTTTCCGGTCCATTAGGGCTTTGGTGCCAGTGGTGGTGGCCCCGGAAAATGTTCTCTGAGTCAGAAGGTCTGGCAGCACACGTTTTCTGCTCTTCTTCGAAGGGTTGTGTCATGTGCTGCAGTGACCAGGATCAGATGCAGCAAGGTGGCAAAGGCTGTTGCTGGAGCATGCCATTATCATGTGGACACAGAGCAGCACCTTATGTGACGGTAAGAACTAGAAGTGATTTCTAAGCGCCAGCATTGTGTAATGCAACTTGTCATTAGCTGCTGTTATTCGTAATCAGCAGTGTGATTTGCCAAAATTGCTAAGTATTGGCACAGTGTGGCACAAGGGAATCAGTGCCTTTGTGTGTTCTGTAACTTAATCAGAAGAGGGTGGTGCATTTGAGGGTGTTTTCTCTTACTTCCCTATTACTCCCATTTGCAAAGAGAACTCTGCGGAATTGTGCAGTTTTTTGGCAACTCTGCAGAATTCTGCAGAGTGAAACCCCATGGACTCCCCCCACCCCTAATTATTATAGTACCATGTGACTATGCAATGTTCTACTACTGTTTTCTCCATTCGTTAACATCCTGATTATATATTCCAATGCTGATTTAGTTTGAGCAGACAGATTTAAATTTTGATTACACATATGAGAATTACACTTCTCTGTCAAAATCAGCCTAACTCTCTGATGAGCTAGTCCAAGGACCACAAGGACAGTTTATGGCTATAGTTCAAGGCACCACAGAGGTGTTCACAACTCAGTGGAGTTCTTCAAACAATCTGATCATTATTTATACTTCTTTAGGTTGTCAAATTTCAGACAGCATTATATTGACCATAGTTCAATGTCACCCTTTAACGCTTGACTACCTGAATGCAGCTGCAAGATTGACTTGTACTATCTGGGACTCCCAATAGCTTTTTAAAGAAATTCTTTTATCTAGGTACAATTCACCAACTTCTTCCATATTATGACTCTTTGGCACTGTTTTAATTTTATGACAATTTTGATCAAAGCACTGCTGAATTCCAGGGGGGAGCACGAAGAGCTGTTCTTGAAAATATACCCCAACCTTGGCCTTTGCTGTACAAAACTAGGCCTAACTAATTATACATATACCTGACCAAACCACCCACCCCCACCCCTAAACAGTTCCCCGCCAACAACATAAACATCATTATCAATTACCCAAACGCCTGCCTCAACTGTTTAAACATCTGCCATATGTACACTCCCTCCCCCTCACCCAGTAAAACTCATTCCTCCTATCCTACCCCCCCGTTTAACTAGGAAAAAGCGCCATCCTACATAAACTTTCCAGCACCTGCTCCCAGCGACAACACATCCAGCTAATCCTAACCCAGAAAGCACCTGCTTCCCACAAAACCCCTTTCCCAACCCAGATGGCCATGACCCCGGACATACTCCCCACTACTCCACCCAGCAAACCTGTCCTAAAGGGAGGGCGGGCGGGACAATGCTCAATAATGCCCCCCGGCTGCTGGGTCAGTGTCACACGAAATGGTGCACAGTGACCCAAAATGGCCGCTCTTATCGGCCCAAGCCCAAAAAGAGCCCAAATCCCACCAGCTAGCCCAACCAGCCCAAAGTCCCTTCCTGTGTCCGTCTAAATCCTTCCCCCCACCCTTCCTCCCGGGGCCCCAAATTCCCCGGGGGGGCGAGCCTCCCTCCGGTCGGCCACCCCCGCAAAGCCCCATTGGGGCCCATCGGGAGACGGGGAGGGGAAGAACCGACCGGAGACAGATGTAAGGTGTGATAAAGGCCGCTTTATTGGGAAACAGGTGCATTCTGAAAATATACTCCAACCTTGGCCTTTGCCGTACAAAACTAGGCCTAACTAATTATACATATACCTGACCAAACCCCCCACCCCCACCCCTAAACAGTTCCCCGCCAACAACATAAACATCATTATCAATTACCCAAACGCCTGCCTCAACTGTTTAAACATCTGCCATATGTACACTCCCTCCCCCTCAGCCAGTAAAACTCATTCCTCCTTTCCTACCCCCCGTTTAACTAGGAAAAAGCGCCACTCGAAAGCCTCATACGGCTTTCGACCCCCCCCTAGGACCCTTGCACCTTTGGATACCTGTGCACCCCTATTGCCCGGTCTACCGCCTCCTTCAGCTGCACAATATAGAGCTCCATCCCATATCTTGACAAATGTACTCCATTCTCCCTGAAAAAGTAGACCGCCCCATACTTCAGTTCCGGGTGCTCCATTCTACCCACTCCTTCCTTCTCACAAAAGGCCCGCATCTCCCTGTTAATCTTCCTCCGAGTCCTGTCAATAGCTCCTGGTCTCTCCGCCCCCCTCCAACACCTCCTGGGTATGAATTCTGACCAGATGACATAACACCCCGCCCACTGCCTCTTGATCTCCAGCAAATCCCTCCTCATTTGTTTCACCAGTGCCAGTCCCTTACATTGCACCAAATCGTTTTCCCCCAGGTGGATGACTACCACATCCGGACAGACCCCCCCCGCACAACATTATTCAAAACCGGCACCAACTCGTGCCAACGCATGCCCCCTTTTCCCCTCCAATGACACCTAAACAACTGCTCATTCAATTCCAGATTGAGGTTCCTGCATTTCTCCCACTCGGCCCTCTCCGCTCTTTTTACAAAAGAATGGCCCACCACGTATATTGTCATTGCTGCCGCCGTAGGCCCCGCCACCCCACCTGCAAAGAGACATATGTAAGCAGCAAGCCCAAAATCCAAGTCTACTCCGCCACTACCCCTCGCATCCTGACATACGTCTTATAGCAGTCTGATTACCAGCGACCCAGCTTTTTAATCTCTTCCTTCCCCCAACCCTTCCGCGCCGCCTCCGTCGCCGCCCGATGCGAAATGAATGCGTTCCGAATTCTTTCGGGTCCTCACCCACAGACCGCAGGGCGTGCCGCAGGACCCACAGCAACTGCGCAGCTGTCACCCGTCCCACCCCTCTCCTGCCAAAGACCGCCTCACCATCCTGCACCCCTCCATCCGCCAGCCTTCGTCCCCACTCCGCCGGACACACCGCCTCCGTTCCCCCAGGACCCAACAACACCCAAGTACCCCTCCCTCGCTGATCAGTCTTGGACCGTCGAAGCTGCACCGCAACCTCCCGGCCACGTAACTCCACCTCCCCCCACGTCAGACCTGGACGTCCTTTCAAACCCACCAACTCCGACACCCGAAAGGCTCCAAAAAACATCCACGACATCAATGTGGAACACCGCACCGTCTCCGTCTGATCCCTGCACACTACCGGTAAACGGCCCACCAGACCTTCCAACATCGCCTCCGTAATCGGCCGTCTCCTCCGCGCCCGAGCACCTCTCTCCCTCTCCCAACCTTCCAGAAGACGCCCCCCCAATTCTCCCGCCGAGGGGGCATAACCCCACCAGAGCTTGCCCATGAAAGCCAACCCTGCCAGTTTTCCCGCGATCGTCACTCTCGCCAGTCCTTTGTCCATTAACCCCAGCATGAAACGCACCACCTGCTCCTCCCGACGCCACTTGCCCCGCTGCCTTACCGCTCCAAACCGCAGAAACTCCAGCCAGGCCTGCTCATAACTCTTCCACGTGGACGCTGCCAGGGACGACCTCACCAACTGAACGACCCGCGCTCTCCCACCAACCACAGCTCCTCCGGCACCTCTGTCTTGTCCGCCGCTGCCTCTGTGGCTAGCCCATGGAACTTCTGCCACTGTGAACGAGACAAAGCATCAGCAATGTCATTGTCCACTCCCGGCACATGTTGAGCCTGGAACAAGATATCGGGTTCCAAACACCTCAAGACGAAAACGCGCATCAACTTCAGCACTTGGGGCTCCCTCGCGGACTGCCGGTTCACCACCTGCACCACCGACATATTGTCCACCTTGAACAACACACGCTTGTGCGCCAACTCCCGCGCCCACACTGTCACAGCCACCACCAACGGGAACAGCTCCAAGAACGCAATGCTCCTACCCCCCGCCTGCCACTGCTCCGGCCATTGCTCCGCGCACCACCTGCCTGCCCAGTAGAGTCCAAAACCTCCGACTCCTGCAGCGTCCAATGACATCGTCACGTCCCACTCCCAGTCTTCCGGGGGCGCCATGGGCACACCATTAAAACGCTCCAAAAAGGCCAACCACATGCTCAGATCCTCTCTCGAGCCCGCCGATAGGCGCACATGATGATGGGGCAGCGTCAACCCGGACAAGGCCAACCCCAGCAGCCGACAAAAAGTCCGCCCCGCCCGCACCACGCGGCACGCAAAGTTCAAATGCCCCAGCAACACCTGCACCTCTCGCACCATCACCTTTCGCCTGGCCAACATGCCCTTCACCAAGTCCACCATCACCGCCCGCTTTTCCTCCGGTAGGCGTGCTTCCATGGCCGCTGAGTCGAGCTCTATCCCGAGGAACGACAGCACCGTGCTGGGCCCTTGCGTCTTCTCTGGCGCCAAAGGAACCCCCAGGTAACCCATCAGTCACTGCTGGCAGTCCGTTGAACCGGGCCGACCCACCAGGAAGAAGTCGTCCAGGTAATGCGTTATCGCCTCAGAGCCTGTGCGCCAGGAAAAAACCCACTGCAAGAAGGAGCTGAATCTCTCAAACAAGGCACACAACACGGAGCACCCCATAGGAAGCGCTCTATCGACAAAAATGAGCCCGTCAAGCTGAATCCCCAGCAACTGATGATCCGCCGGATAAACCGGCAGCAACCGAAACGCCGATTTTACATCGCATTTTGCCATGAGCGCCCCTCGACCTGCCGTCGTCACCAACCTCCTCGCGACGTCCACGGACGAGTACGACACTGACGCCAACTCTGCTGAGATAAAGTCGTTCACCGACGCGCCCTCCGGCCATGAGAGATGCTGAATCAGCCGGAATTGCCCCTGCTCTTTTTTCGGGACCACTCCAATGGGTGAAATGATCAACTCCGGCAATGGCGCCTCCTCAAAAGGCCCCACCATTCTCCTGTCCTTCACTTCTTTAAAGAGCTTGTCCCGGACGATACCCTTGTGTGCGTTCACGGACTTCAGGTTCTCTGCCCATCGAGCGATCCGCGGACCCTCGTATCCCAACCGGAAACCCTCCCTGAAACCCCGACGCAGCACGGCCGCATCGTCCGCCTGCGGATAAGCCTCCAAAAAAGGCTCCAGTCAGTCCAGCTTAACCGGTGTACGAGCCTTTTCACAGGGTACTCGCCCCCCCTACCTCCTCCCCTCCCCCTGCTGGGCACGGGAGCCGGATACTGGCCCTGTGCGGGGCCTCCCCCAAGCCCCCAGCAGCGCACCTCCGGGTGGCGTCTCCCGCACGTGGAGCACTCGTGCCGAAAACGGCACACCTGCCGTAGACAGGAACCCCTGTTGAAGTCCCAGCAGGCCCCGACGCTGTGACTGCTCCCGGCTCCCCCCGCCCCCACCCCCCCATGGGTGGGGCGGGCCGAAAAAAGGGGCGGCGCCAGTGGCAACCCACTGGCCGTGTAGATGGTGCGGCCAAATTTTGCCCCACTCATCGTCTGTTGGTACAGGTCCGCATTCAACTCCCCCCACTTTGCCTCCGGATCCGACGCCATGCGCGCCCGAAACTCTTCATCGTAATGCGACCAATCATTACCCCCGTAGGTCACTTGCGCCCGCCGCACTACATCTATGTACTTGAACAGCGCGACCGCCCTGTCGGGGTACTTCTCACAGTACACACTGGCATATATCAGGAAAGCCGCCGACCAATTCTCAATGGTAACCGGCACCTTAGGACGCCTAGCTAATTCCTGCTCCTCCTCCTTCGACCCCTCTTTGGCCATCAACTCCCTGTGGAGCAACTTCAAAATCTCCACATACTCCCCCTTCCAAATCTTCTCCCTAGTCGCCAGTGGCAAATGCGCCCCCAGTGGCTTCGCCACCCCCATGTACGGCAGCTTCCTGACCGGCACCTCACAGCACTCCTTCGCCCCGGCGCTGGATGCCGCCGGCCCGCTGGATTTCGCCACCTCACCCGTCCCCGTACTCACCGACGCCGCGCCACCCGCCGCCTCCGTACACACCCTGGCATCCATCACGTACCTGCCCTTCACCAATCTCACCTTGTCCCCTCCCCAGCATCCGTCCCCACCGACACCTGGCATCCGCCATCCACACCCCCACATGCCTGGCCTCCATGAGGCCCGCCCAAGCCACTCCCCGACCCTGCACTGGTCTTACCTGGTGTCAAGGCTGGCGTCCTCACCGGATCCCGCCGCCTAACCAGTTCCGCTGGGGGGGCCGTCACTCGCGACACCGGTTGCCGGGGGCACACCTGTAAAACACTGCCAACAACATTACTGGCCTCCCCCGCCCTCCCAAAGCTCCCCCTCCTCTTCCGACTCCATCTCTCCACCTCCATCTCCGTCTGCCAAGACCCTTCCTGCCGGCACCCTGCTCAGACCTGCCTTGTCCCTGCACGCTGTCATCAGTGTCCCTAAATCCACACTCTCCCTCCTCCTACCCTCTGTTTGGTAATCAGAATAGCCTGCCAGATTGCTGCTCCATCCCCGTCCCCCGGCAGCCGGATCGACCCATCGGGAGGGGGGCGTTGGAGACCTATGACCCTGCCATCTGCTGTCAGCATGCACATGGTCCCTCGGTGGAGCGCGACCGCCCGTACTAGGCAGAGCCGGCCAATCCTCTCGGCGGGTTGGAGCCGCATGATGCTCACCCGAACCCCTTACCAACTGCTCCTGCCAAGAGAAAAGCGGGGAAGTCCAGCATGCCGAGGCAAAACCATCCCTGTCGCCTCCCCACCCTCCTGACGCACCTCTCCCCCCTGCCGCCGAATGCCCTCCTCGCCGCGCTGGTCGCCCCCTCACCCCTCTCCCCCCACCCCCAGCTCCCCACCTCACCCTGTCTGCCCCACGCGCCCCCCCCAGACCCCCACACGCCCCACATCCCCGCAGCCCACCCCCGCTACCCTCTGCTACCCCCCCTCCCCGTGGCCCCACTCACCGAACCCCCCCTCTCCCTCCCCCAGCCTCCGTCCACCCCCGACACCCGTGGCATCCCCAACCCCCAGCTCCACCCCCCACCGCCTCCCCTCGCACCCCCTCTCTGCCCCACACCCCTCCCCGCGCCCCGCGGCGATACCGTCCTACTGGGAGCCACTATGTCCTCTTCCGCCGAAGACCCCCAATCCAGCCCACTCTCACCCCCCTCACCTGCCCCCTCCCCCTCCTCCGATTCATCAATCAAGAGCGGCGAGTCCCCCCCTCCCCTCCCCTGCCCCCCTGTTCCCCCCTCTCCAACAGCGCCCCTGGCCACCCTCTCTTGCACCCCACCATTCTCCCCCTCCTGGCCTCTCGGAGCTCCCCCGGCATCCCCTCCCTCCCCGGGCACCCCCCTTCGCGTTCTCTTTGTGCCTGTTCCCCCACCCCCCTCCCCACCGCCCCCCCAGCCTGGCACTCCTCCTCGCTATTTGAGTGCCCCCTCCAAACATCTGTCCCCTGTCAGGCCCCTTCCCCCCATTGCGCCTCCCGTTGCCTCCCCGCTCGCCTCCCCGCCTCCTCCCGCCCCCCCCCCCAGGCCCCCTGCTCCCTCAACAAATTGAAGCGGTGCCTTCTTCCGGCCGCCGCGCCTCCTTCCCGATCCCCCTCCCCTCTTCGGAGCCCCAGCCGCCCGCTGTCCGCCACCTCGCTCCGCTCCTCCCACGGCTCCCGCCCCCTCCCCCTTCCGCGCACGCGAACGCGGAGGCTCACAAGCCGCCACGGCGGCGCCATCTGCAGCGCGCCGCGGGGGCCTTACCCAAACGTCGATCCGCAGGAGATCCGTCCTGCCTGCTTCCCCCAAGAGGCGCAATGCCTCACGAACACGGGGATCCGCCATCGCCTCCACCGCCATTTCTCTGCAGGTAACTCTCCACCGTCTGTACCGCCGCCTCGCAGTCCTCCGCTCTACCCTCGCCTGGCCCAAACAACTTGAAGATGCTGACGCTACCTAGCTATCGCCCCCACACTACTGCTACTACAACCCGCCACAATAACGACCCCTACAACCTCAATACACTACCACCACGACAACGCTCAATAATGCCCCCCGGCTGCTGGGTCACTGTCCCACGAAATGGTGCACAGTGACCCAAAATGGCCGCTCTTATCGGCCCAAGCCCAAAAAGAGCCCAAATCCCACCAGCTAGCCCAACCAGCCCATAGTCCCTTCCTGTGTCCGTCTAAATCCTTCCCCCCACCCTTCCTCCCGGGGCCCCAAATTCCCCGGGGGGGCGAGCCTCCCTCCGGTCGGCCACCCCCCGCAAAGCCCCATTGTCAGTTCATGTAACAAAATATTTCTGAGAGGTAGAGTTTTCCTTTTAGATGAGGGAATGGCTTGGACGAGGAGGAGGATGGCGGGTAGAACCTGCAGCTCCACTCCAGGGGAACGGATATTCACTAATTCCTCTGACTGCACAGCCCGTAGCATGCCAGAAGCAGTGCATTTTGACTTTGCATTTTACAAGATGCCAATTACGACCCCGGCGACCGAGTGCAGAAAAAATAAGGAGACAGATCACGAGGCCTTGACTCGGACCACAATGGCGCCGCACGACCTTATGGCTTTACAATAGGAGTGGATGCTGCTGTTCAACCCCCATAACTGCATTCAAGTAAGCGCTAACAGCCCACGAGTGAGTATGCAATTTGCATATGTCTATTGGACTGTTTAACAACATCATAACGAAGCAGTAACATACACACCTACAAGCAAGAGGATCCTGCACTCTGAATAAGTTAAAATGGCTTCTCCAAACGCATTTCATGCCAATGTCTCTATGCAAATAACAGAAAGGTTCAGAAGCTTAGAAACAGAAATTCTCAATTCTACAATGTGGTTCTGAGATTCTTCAATCAGCTGAACTGTAGCAATATAAACCAGAACACACTCCCCAGCTGGGTCCCACAAATAAGCAGCAGCAGCATAAACAGCGGGGTAAACATCTAGTGGGGGCTTATGTGATTTGAGTTCTGAACTGAAAACGGAATTGAGATTTCAGAATGCCTGAGTGAAATGTCTGAGTGAAATATCCTTACGCCATTTGGAATATGGAATCTGTGCATCTGAATAACGTTGTTTAAGCAATCTTATTACTCTCGTTAGAACAGTGGCAATAACTTTAGCTCTCATAACTGAGTTGCAACAGAGGCATAGTAGCATTGCCTGAAATTTATAACACAGACTTTTATTTCCACACGCCTCATACATGTGAGAGAGCGCAAACTGAACCAAATGTATGAGTGCACCAGAGTTGCAAGTAGTAAGCACAAATCATAAAGAGAAATGCTATGAGTGCTGAAAATATATTCACCTATACCTTGAAATGTGTAGCTAATCTAGAGATTTTATATAGAAGTAGAACTAATGCAGAAATGTGTGAAAATGTATAACCTTATTAGAAGTGATTAATCAGGATCCATGTTATGTAGCTGCTAATAGAAAAAGGTCATGCTGTAAGGCATAGAAGGGAACGGGCCTTATGGCTAGGTCAGAGGGGTTTAGAAACATAAATTGTTTTGCATAGACATGGATGGCACTAATGTTACACTGATTTGTTTATTCATTGGATTTATATTCCATAGATGTGTTTTCTTATTATGCCAGAGAAAGACGCTAACATGTTATTTTAGTTAAATTGCGAAAGGGTTGTAGGCCTGAAATGATGAAAGGATTTTTGATTTGCACGTACTGGTACAGGCCGAACTGTGTCAGGGGAAAATGTTGCAAGCTTCTGTTAGAAGTCTATGAGAATGAAGATTCAGCTACGGATGTCTGTCTGCAAATGTGAGGGGGATCCAATTAATAATTGGATGAATAAGAACTTTGTTCAAGAGACTGGTGCAGACATGGAGGAGGGTTCAGGAATGTTTTAGGGGGGTATCGGCGGGCCGGAGAAGAGTCTGAGAAGCAAGGTCAACTCTAACGCACGAGGCCCAAATGAAGATCATCATGGAAAAAGCCAGAAGAGACACCACGTGAGGGGCGTCTCGAGAGGGGCGTTCCAACTGTAATTGGGGTTTTGTATTAGGGTCAGTACCCCGGGGTGGAGTTAGAGCAGATGCCTGAGGACCCTTTAGAGAGCGGATGGGTAGGCAGAGAGGGGTCATGACTGGCGATCATAGGTTTTCATCTAGAGACTAAGAGTGGGTGATCTTCTTAGGAAGTCATTCAGAGCTGACACCTTTTGGTAGGTTGGGACTCTGTTAAGTAGGGATACCATCTAGAGCAGGGTAGGGACAGCCTAACCTGAAACCTTCCCTCCTCTTGTAAATGACGGAGAGATCACAATATGTGTCGATGCTTGCAGCCCTTTTAATTTTGGAACTAGTCCTAGTTGTGTTCTTTGCTCGCTTAAGGGCTTTCCGAGAGCACATGTATGTAGTGGTGCCTATATACCTTTTGAATCTCATCTTGAGATGCTTGTACTTGCAGTTAACCTTGACTCTATAATAAATCTTTAAAAGCTAGAAGTAGTTTGTGGTTTTTCTGAGTCGAGTCATCATTAGCAAAGTTAACCTGGTATTGGATGCACTTTCTTTCCTCAACGACAGGCAATAAAGGTTCAGACGACCAGAACGGGGTTTAGATCTAGAGTGATAAGATAGAGATCTACAATCTCGCCCTCGCAGTTGGTAGCTATAGAGGATGGTTGCCTTCTTGAGGAAGGTGATCTAGGCCAGGTTAGATTACCCCAAGGCCCCTAGAGATCGATGATCGGAAGAACCGCCCGCCGAAGAAGGTCCGGATGACGTGAGACAGAAAAGCAGCAGTATCGGTCGAGAGTGAGTATAAAGGGTCATGCGTGTTAGATTGCGGTGTTTTTGTGTTGTATCTATGTTGTAATGTCTGGCGGAGTTGAATGCCTGTAGAGTGACTGCGGAACAGGTTGTGAGCGCGCGCAACCGGTGCAAATCTTAAGTTCAAAGAGAGCTTAAGTGGTTCGGGTGTATCGGACATCCAGAGTAATTGTCAACCAGTGTGAAGGGGGTCATGAGGTACCATTGATCGCCCGTAGGACCGAGATAGGGGGAACGTAAGAGTGAGTGCGTGAGTAACGGACGCTGGTCGGAAGTTACTGTGTGTAAGCAACCTATCAGAGAGACGGAGGACGTTTCGTCAGTTGTGGTGACAATTACAGATTGACTGTGGACGTACAGTCAAGAGAAGTGACGGCTTGGTCGGAAGTAGTCATTTTTCGGTGAATGAATGGGACGCATGCATGACCGAGAGACGAGCTGAGAAAGGAGGGGTGCTGCTGCGAAGCGGAGACGAGTGACGTCAGAAAGCGCCGCGCTGGGATTGGCCGGCCGGAGCAAGACCGCGCTGTGATAGGCCAGCTAGCAAAGCCGCGCTAGGATTGGTGGATTGTCATCAGGAAGTAAACAGAATAAGTGAGGCTGGAAATTGTGCGTATAATCATGAAGTGTTTTAAATGGTTAAGAGCGGCTTTTAAAAGAGAGAGGCGGAGATCTTATGATGGGGAAGAAGCCCCGCCGGAGGGTACGCCGGCTTATTATATGGCGGCAAATGTTGGGTTACACACGATAATGTGGATTTCAGAGTGGAGTAAGATTACAGAAGGAAATGAGGAACTAACGTTTCCAAAGTACGGGACGTTCAGATTAGAGGTGCTACACCGATTAAAAGCAGTCATGACCTCAATGAGACGTATGCCTAGACCGACCCAGTTTGAAGCTCTCAATGCGTGGATTAGGGCAGCGCACGAGAGGAACCTGAATAGACGACAAGAAATGGTGAAACGATCGGTAAGAGCAGTGCAGGATGCTAAATGGGATGCGGATGCTAAAAGATGGAGAGTGCATAACATTGAAGTAAACAAACTGTACCCAGTATTAGAGGTGACCGGAAACAAGAGCCCATTCGAGGAAGATGAGGAGAGCGAGACAGAAGACAGCCTGATAAATAGGTTACTAACAGATAGGCCACCCCCGTACAATAAAGAGACAGGAAATGTCGAGCCAAGCAGGGAAGGGGGGCCTAGCAAAGGGGAATATCGACCGCTTCCCACGACAGATTGGGACCCCACGGAAAGTAAAGAGTCGTCTCAACCTAGTCCGGTGCAGAAGGTAGTCGGAAGGTTTGTGGTACAAAGGGTGCCAGAAACGGAGTGTGCCACTTCCTACGCACTGCCAGATGCCCTGCAAGTACCTGTTACTATAGGCCCTATAGTATCGATTTATGACCCAGAGAGAGCAAGAGGGGAGGAACAGGTACGGACGGACAGGGAGAGAGCAGAGATGGCAAGGAGGAACGATACAATCAATTCCCCAAGTCAGTTGCCAAGACCGAAGGAGTGGAGCACTCCAGTACATACAGCAGTAGGTCCAACAGGAGATCCGGGGGGCCCTAGGTGGCCGATGGATCTGAGGGGATCAGGACGGAAATCCTTCCAGGAGCTAAGCGAGTACATGAAGAAATGGGATGAGGCAGTGGAGGCTCACAAGAGCATCATAGCAGCGGAAGCTGGAAGGGAAAGCCAGGACAGCAGGACCCGGACTCACTGTGAGGCTGATGAAAGCAGTCCGGAGTGGGACGGGAAGGATCAGGACGGAAGCGGAGACACTCGTCATACCAGGAGTGGAGGTAGACCAGACCTGGAGAACAGGAGCCCTGAGTGTGGGGGGGTGTCTCGTAGAATTCGCAGCGAAGGAGACAGGAGAACGCAGGAGTACAGGAATAGTTTTAAGTGCACCCACTATGCGACTGGCAATAGTGGGCAGAATGAGAGTTGCGAGAGGCCTCGCCATAACCCCTATGACTATGGATTGGAACGCAGTCCGGGGGAGATGGGGAGCCGAGAAGGGTCTTACCAGATACTGAGTGACACTAGGCAACGAGTGAATAGCGATAGGGTGGAGAACGACAGAGAATCTGGCCATGGAGCGAGAGGGGCCAGAGAGAATGGACAGACTGGGGTTGGGGGAAACAGGCCCGTGTTTCATCACCTTCCAAGGCAGGATGGCCGAGCATGGGACTTAGAAAGATGGGAGCAAGGGAGGACTCTCCTTAACTCTCCTGAGCCCAAGCGTAGGACTCGGAGTTGGGATGGTAGGGAGATCAGTGAACCCCCTAAGAAAGATGTACTGCGAGCCAAGATAAAAGCCAAGAGACTTGATGTCGCCAGCCTAAAATCGGACCTGGATGACATAGTAGATGGTACCTTGCCTCTAGAAAGAATGGAGATGTACGAGCAGGATGAAATACTGTTCATGGCAAAGGACATCACACGAAAGGCGAGAGCAGCACACGAGAAATTAGTTGAACTAGCAGGAAAATATATGGTAGACCTGTCAAGGACTAAAGCATTACAGGGTAACCATAGGCTACATTATTCAGATCAGGACCTAGATGAGAGAAGAACAATAGGATTGAAAACACACATAAGGGAACTGATCACAGGAATAAGGACATGGAGAGCACTGGATAAATGGGAAGAAAGGTGGTCCAAGAAAGGGACCGTTAGGAGAAGCATGCTTGGGATGACCCCAGAGGGAGGACTGCAGAGAGTAGAGGCATACCCTTTGCGTGAGGTTGCAAACGGGAATTATGTGCATGTGCCATGGAGTAGAGGAGACTTAGCAGCTTTTACCAACTCCTTCCCTAAATTGAGGGAGAACCCAGTCGAGTGGTATAAACAGGCGGAGAGGTTCGTAAAAATCTCCAAGGTACTGTGGATAGATCTGAATACACTGTTTGACATAGTGGTACCAGGAGACCTGTGGACCGCATGTAAGGTTAGTGCCGAGTGGCCCACAGCAGAACCAGAGAGAGATGCACGGACCAATGGGCCGTCCGAGACAGTAATGGTAAAGTACGAGAGAGTGATGACCTGGCTGAAAGACAAGGTGCCAATGCAGGACATAGATTGGGTCAAAATAGATCGAACTAGACAGGAACCCAAAGAGACAGTTCATGAATATTATGAGAGATTGCTGAAGGCGTTTAAACAATATAGCGGGTTGGATGTAATGGGCCCGAAAGACATAGGACAGTTCGTGTCTAAGTTTGTCTTGGGTTTGAGACCGGATATTAGTTTAATGATTCAGCAACACTTGATTTGTTGGCAAAATAAACCTTTGGATGAAATTCTGAGATATGCTAGGTATTGCTGTGATGAGATAGACTCAAAGGCAAAGAAGCTAAAAGAAAAACTGATGGTGGTGCAGATGCAGTCAGCTAGTAAGGGTGGACAACAGCAACAGCAACAGGGAACAGGGACTGGGGGTAAGAAACAGTATAGTCAGAACAAGGGCAATGAGGAGAACTCCACCTTTAGACCGAGGGTAGATATAGCTGCACTGAAAAAGACGACCCGATGCCACCAGTGTAACGAGGTGGGGCATTGGAAACGCGAGTGTCCCTACAACGTTGAAATTGGAGAACAAGAAGTAGAGGAGGAAGAGGTTCAAAGCCCTCCAGGAAGAGGGGTAACGCCGTACCAAGGAAAGGTGGTCAAAGGGGGGACCCCAGCTCCGCGAGCCCAGTTCCTTCAACCTCCCAGAATAGGGACAACTGGAAAGACCTATAGACAAATGCCTCTTTTCGTAGGAGGAGAGGAGTGCTATTACGTTGATCCCTTAACAGGACAGAGAGTAGAGAGAGAAGACTGCACCCTCGGGGCAGCCTTAGATGTGGATCAAAGGGGACCCTACGTAAAGGCCGAAGTGGCAGGGTGCCCCACGACATTCTTAGTAGACACAGGAGCCACCAGATCCACGATAAGATCAGCCGCAGTTCCAGGCCTGCCCATGTCTGGAGAGACAATCCAAGTAGTGGGGGTCGCAAACAGGAGAATAACAAGCCCATTGACAGAACCAGTACAGGTGAAAATAGGGAAGTACAGCGATGAGCATCAGTTTGTGGTTTGCGATTCTAGTCCTGTATGTCTGTTAGGAAGAGACCTTTTGTGTAAATTAAATTGTACCATATACTGTACACCGCAATGAGTGGAGGTATTGACCAATGATGATGATGCTGACTTCAAAGTCGCAAACTCGAGAATATGTGTGGAGCTGTACCCCACCTTGACAGTGGCTGAGCTCCCATGGGACCTAAGGGAGACCGTGGCACCAGAAGTGTGGGATTTCACTGGGGAAGAGATTGGACTGGTCAAGGGAGTAGACCCAGTGAAAATTGTAGTGAAACCGCATGCTGAGTTTCCGAGAACACCCCAATATAAATTGACTCCAGAAACGATTGCAGGTATAAAACCCGTGATAGAGTCCATGATTAAGCAGGGAATACTGAAAGAAATCGTGGGTAGTCCATGTAACTCCCCGATTATGGGTTTGCAGAAACCAAATGGGAAATTCAGGATAGTGCAAGACCTTCGAAAGATTAACAACATAGTCGTCTCATGTTGTCCAGTGGTACCGGATCCATCAGTGATATTGTTCCAGATACCATTCCAAGCCGAATGGTTCACTGTGATAGATCTTTGCCAGGCTTTCTTTTCGATCCCATTGGACGAGGATAGCCATTTCCTTTTCGCTTTTAAGCTGGAAGACCGCGTATTAACATGGTGTCGTATCCCCCAGGGGTATACGGAGAGCCCATCGATCTTTAATCAGCTATTGAAGAAAAATCTTGAAAGTCTAGTGCTGCCCCAGAAGTCAGTTCTGGTCCAGTACATAGACGACCTACTTGTGGCGTCAGAAACTGAAGAGGCTTGCAGGGAGGACTCCATTGCTTTGCTAAATCACCTAGCTGTAAATGGGCACAAGGTGTCCCCGGGAAAATTGCAGTACTGCCTGACAGAAGTGCAGTACTTGGGGCACAGAATTGAGAAAGGAAAACGAAAAGTGTCACCGGACAGAATAGAGGCGATCATGAAGATGAATGCGCCTAAAACACAGAGAGAAGTCAGGATGTTTCTAGGGATGGTGGGTTATTGCCGACAGTGGATCGCGAACTTTTCACTGAAAGCAAAACCCTTGCAAAAACTGACGCACAAGGAGGTGAGTGATCCGGTACCATGGGACAAAGACTGTTTGATGGCGTTCCTGCAGCTGAGAGAGGACCTGTGTCGTGCTCCTGCTCTGGGAATGCCTGATTACGATAAAATATTCTTGCTTTACTGCTGTGAAAGAGAGGGTTGTGCTTTGTCTGTTTTGGTCCAAATCCATGGGAATGCCCGTAGACCAGTTGCCTACTTCTCGGCTACTTTAGACCCAGTAGCCGCAGCGTTGCCCGGATGTCTCAAATCCGTTGCTGCAACAGGTGTCAGTATCGAACGTTGCGAGAATATCGTGATGGGGCACCCGTTAGAGGTGTATGTGCCCCATTCGGTTGAACTGTTAATGACCAGGACCAAAACACAGCATCTGACCAATAGCAGGCTCACGCGCTATGAGCAAGTTATTCTTGCAGCAGAGAACGTGACCCTCAGGAGATGCTCTGTTTTGAACCCTGCCACCTTGATGCCACTCCCAAGTGATATCGATGATGATGTATGTACAGACCATGATTGCCTTGATGTGACTGAACTATGCACCAAACTGAGACCCGACATCGTGGATGAGCCACTGACTGACCCCGATGAAGTATACTTTGTCGATGGCTCATGTGTAAGAGACGAAGTTGGGCAGTTGAGAGCAGCTTATGCTGTTTGTACAATTACTGGAGTTGTGGAAGCCGGATGCCTGGAAGGAGTACACTCCGCTCAGGTAGCTGAAATTATTGCATTAACGCGCGCCTGCCTGGCAAGCAATCAAATTCGAGTCACCATATACACCGACAGCCAATATGGTTACGGGGTAGTTCATGATTACGGGCAATTATGGTCTCAACGAGGTTTCATGACTTCTTCAGGTTCACCCATTCGTAATGGAGAGTTTGTACGTTTGCTGTTAGAAGCTTTGCAATGTCCAGCAGGTATTGCAGTTGTAAAATGTACCGCCCACACCAGGAATATGGACTTCGTGTCACAAGGCAATAGATATGCCGACGAAGTCGCTAGGTATTGTGCAGAACAAGGGTACTCTTTCACAGAGGTGGAAGTGGGCGGAATAAATGTAAGAACTGAATTAGCCATGATATTGGAAACTGCAGACACTTGGGATGAGCTGAAATGTATGCAAGAAAATGCACCCGATTTTGAAAAGCAAACGTGGGAAACTGCAGGATGTGTGATAGGTGAGGCCCATTTCTGGGTCTCAGCAGATGGAAGAGCAGTGCTACCCAATGAGATGGTGAGCCCAATGGCCAGACAGATACATGGTCCAGTACATTTAGGGAGAGATGCTATGTTGAGAGTATTCAGACAAACCTGGTACAATCCTAAGTTCAGAGTAGCAGCAGAAGCCGTGTGCCAGCGTTGTGTGACCTGTCAGCAGTTAAACGTAGGAAAGAGAACACCAGTTGCGTTGAGTCACATAGGGAGGTCTGGGGGTCCGTTCAATAGGATGCAATTGGACTTTATCGAAATGCCAAGGTGCAACCGCCTTCGTTATGTCCTGGTGGTTGTCTGCATATTTTCCAGGTGGGTCAAGGCATACCCTACACGCAGGTGTGACACCCTCACAGTAGCCAAGTTACTGCTTAGGGAACTCATACCACACTTCGGGGTACCGGCCTCTTTGGAATCAGATAGGGGAACCCATTTCAACAGTGAGCTTGTGAAGATGATTTGTGCGGCCCTGAACATAGATAAGAAATTGCATTGCAGTTACCGACCAGAAGCTTCAGGAATTGTGGAGCAGATAAACAGCACCATTAAAAATCGAATTGCCAAAATGTGTTCATCGACGTCCCTGAGTTGGCCTGATGCTCTGCCATTGGTCCTTATGAGTATTCGTAGCACCCCAGACAGAAGAACAGGACTGTCACCGCATGAGGTGTTAATGGGGAGGGCAATGAGACTGCCATCAGTACCAACTGCTGCACTGTTAAACATCACAGATGATATGATCCTGGACTATTGTAAGGGGCTGTCTGACGCCATTCATTCTGTGTCCCTTCAGGTGCAGGCTGCCGAGGTTCCGTCGTGCCAGGACCCGTGCCATGACCTGTGCCCTGGGGACTGGGTGCTTGTGAAAAAGCACGTGAGAAGAAGCTGCCTAGATGTTCGTTGGCGTGGGCCCTACCAGATCATCTTGATCACGAACACTGCAGTGAAGGTGGGAGGCCTGCCCAAGTGGATCCACGCGTCTCATACGCGGAGGGTTCCAGCACCTCTGGAAGAAACAGCTCCTCTCTCGGATGGAAGTCCAGCTGCGGACCGAGAAGCCATAGAGGGGGCCAGCCAAGCTGTAGAGGTGCCAGAAGAAGCTGGGAACGAGTCTGACCAGCCTGAGGACGGTCAGTACAACAGTGAAACAGACGACGCTACAGAAGGAGAAAGTAGCTGGGAGCACGAATCAGACACCGACCAGTCTGAAAGAGAGCGCGAGCAAACCAGAAGGTCAAGGAGCAGAAGGGTAAGGCGTGGAGAAGCCAGTTGGCCGCAAAGGAGGAGTTCAAGCCTGAGGTCAACTCCAGAGAGAACCCTTGCTCAAGTATCGGAAGACTCGGACCCGGAGGAAGGTGCTCAGGGCTCTGAAGCACCAGATCTAAGAAGGTCAAGAAGAGCACGTGTGCCCAGCAGAAGATACGCCACCCCTGAGTGGACATACCTGGCGACAAATGTCTGGGGAACGAGAGACAGGGAGGATACGAGCGGTGCTGGTGACCAGCTCTGAACCCATCATCACAGTAGAAGTACAGCTGTTAGTGCCCGGAGTCGAAGCAGAAGGGTCACTAACGTTCACACTCCCCAACCCTCCCCGCTTAAGCAAGTTAAAGCACATGTTTTTCACCGAATTGCAATTCCCCGACTTTGGAACAAAGATAACAAGCCATGAAGAGCACACTCTTCGTCTGGAGATATTGAACTATGCTATTCAAGCTGCAGGCCCAAGCCTGATCGTAGATGCTTAAAGACTTTGTAAATAAGCAAGAAAAAGAAGATTACCTAGCGCCTAGGAAGCAGAGAATCTTAGGGACCTTCCTATTAGTTGACGGAGAAGGGCTAGGGTTGTCTGTGTTAAAGCTTCAAAAAGACTTTTGCAAAAAGAGACTGCCAGCTTCCAATTGTGTGATTCTAAAGACTGGTTGAATAAAGAGAGACTTTAAAGGAATAAAGAAGAAAAGAACTTTTGGGTTGAAATAAGAGAGAAAGAATCATACTGTCTGAAGAAATGGAGGCCGGTAGTCCGAATCGTAGAGCCAAATGTATAATAGGCACACTAATAGTAGGAGTGATACTTCTAATAGCTTTGGTAGTTACTGTATCATATGTAGTGGGACGTGAGAGAGAGGCAAGGGTATCAGACGAGAAGTCTGTAGTGACACCAAGACCCACTGTTGCTAGTAAGACAGGAGAAAGCATACATGAGAAAGCGTTATTAGCAGCAGAAGCCCGTAGGTTACACATGGATGAGTCCCAAGGCGACTTTAGGTCAAATGCTTATGCTAAACTTTTGTATGAATTCGTGGATGCCATGGAGGTCAAGGATTGCTACGTCTGCATTCAACTGCCTGCATCTGTAGACGAAGGCATTAGATATCATCACCTCCCGTTGACTTATGGCATTACATGTAGCTTATTGCTCAGCATATTTTATGGGAGAGATAGTTTTGAATACTATTTCTCTAATTATGACTCAGTGTTACCAGAAGTCCCAAACTACAAGCAAATGAACAAGTGGGACTATTGGAAGAGTGAAGACAGATTGGCCAAGTTCTTCATTCCTTGGGATACCTTAGATACTTCACATGCCCGCAGAAATAACCTGACATGCAAAGTGTCAGAAGTCGAGAAGAAGTTTATAGGGCAGGTGGATGATCGATACAGAAGGCAAAAGATTTTGAAAAAATCAGGACAATGGAAAACAGATTGGACCGAGGAAGAGAAGGCACACAAGAGAAAGGGTAGTAGTGGTCCAATAGCTTTGGATAAAACGCAGAGAGGGAAGTTATGTCTTCACAGAAGCAAAACGTACTACGAAAATGTGTTCGTGGGGGAAGTCAGTTGTGAACATGCTTTCAGATTAGAATATTACACAAAGGATTTCTTGAAAGGAATGCAAGTAATTCCCAATGTATATTTTGTGTGTGGAAGAAATGCCTACGTGAGACTGCCTGACAACTGGTATGGATCATGTTACTTGGCAATTGTCTTTCCCAAAATATACCATGCCCAGGACTTAGAGATCATCGAGGGCAAAGCCTCGACAAGAGGGAGAAGAGATCTAGGAGATGCAGAATTAGTTGGAGATGTATTTGGAGCTGCATTTCCTATTTTAGGACTGATCCTAAATGATGTCAAAATCAGGCCACTGGCAACAGTCGTAGACAGGTTGTCTGCCAGCACTGCTAGATCCTTAATGCTGGTAGAAGGAGAGATGCAATCGATAAGGGCCATGGTGCTTCAGAACCGTCTTGCTTTAGACGTCCTGCTAGCAAAAGAAGGCGGAGTCTGTAAGGCTTTGAAGGTCCAGGAATGTTGCACTTACATTCCAGACAATTCAAAACCTCTTGAGAAGGTCATTATGAATATAACTAATATTCACAAAGAGATCGAAGACCTAACTAAAGTAAATGTTTGGTAAAAAGTGGGTCATGGAATGGGCGAAGTTGGAGGTTGGTTCGCCAATCTAGGGAAGAGCTTTGTATGGTATGTGCTGAAACCTATCATCATAATAGTGATCTGTATGACCCTGTTGTGGGGATTGGTAAGGTCATACCAATGGTATAGATCGAGGAGATTGGAGAGATCCAGGAGAGAGCAGTTACAGAGATTGGCTGCAATACAAGACAATCAGTACCGGAGTCTGAGGGCTCTGGAAACGCAGAAACGAGGGGCATTAGCCATTAGTTCAGTTTAAATGTTGGTGATGACCCCTAGAGGTCATCAAAGGGGGGAACTGAGAGAGCGCAAACTGAACCAAATGTATGAGTGCACCAGAGTTGCAAGTAGTAAGCACAAATCATAAAGAGAAATGCTATGAGTGCTGAAAATATATTCACCTATACCTTGAAATGTGTAGCTAATCTAGAGATTTTATATAGAAGTAGAACTAATGCAGAAATGTGTGAAAATGTATAACCTTATTAGAAGTGATTAATCAGGATCCATGTTATGTAGCTGCTAATAGAAAAAGGTCATGCTGTAAGGCATAGAAGGGAACGGGCCTTATGGCTAGGTCAGAGGGGTTTAGAAACATAAATTGTTTTGCATAGACATGGATGGCACTAATGTTACACTGATTTGTTTATTCATTGGATTTATATTCCATAGATGTGTTTTCTTATTATGCCAGAGAAAGACGCTAACATGTTATTTTAGTTAAATTGCGAAAGGGTTGTAGGCCTGAAATGATGAAAGGATTTTTGATTTGCACGTACTGGTACAGGCCGAACTGTGTCAGGGGAAAATGTTGCAAGCTTCTGTTAGAAGTCTATGAGAATGAAGATTCAGCTACGGATGTCTGTCTGCAAATGTGAGGGGGATCCAATTAATAATTGGATGAATAAGAACTTTGTTCAAGAGACTGGTGCAGACATGGAGGAGGGTTCAGGAATGTTTTAGGGGGGTATCGGCGGGCCGGAGAAGAGTCTGAGAAGCAAGGTCAACTCTAACGCACGAGGCCCAAATGAAGATCATCATGGAAAAAGCCAGAAGAGACACCACGTGAGGGGCGTCTCGAGAGGGGCGTTCCAACTGTAATTGGGGTTTTGTATTAGGGTCAGTACCCCGGGGTGGAGTTAGAGCAGATGCCTGAGGACCCTTTAGAGAGCGGATGGGTAGGCAGAGAGGGGTCATGACTGGCGATCATAGGTTTTCATCTAGAGACTAAGAGTGGGTGATCTTCTTAGGAAGTCATTCACAGGTGACACCTTTTGGTAGGTTGGGACTCTGTTAAGTAGGGATACCATCTAGAGCAGGGTAGGGACAGCCTAACCTGAAACCTTCCCTCCTCTTGTAAATGACGGAGAGATCACAATATGTGTCGATGCTTGCAGCCCTTTTAATTTTGGAACTAGTCCTAGTTGTGTTCTTTGCTCGCTTAAGGGCTTTCCGAGAGCACATGTATGTAGTGGTGCCTATATACCTTTTGAATCTCATCTTGAGATGCTTGTACTTGCAGTTAACCTTGACTCTATAATAAATCTTTAAAAGCTAGAAGTAGTTTGTGGTTTTTCTGAGTCGAGTCATCATTAGCAAAGTTAACCTGGTATTGGATGCACTTTCTTTCCTCAACGACAGGCAATAAAGGTTCAGACGACCAGAACGGGGTTTAGATCTAGAGTGATAAGATAGAGATCTACAATCTCGCCCTCGCACATGCAATATGCCTAACTGATGGAAAGGCCTCTTGTACCAATCTAAAATGGCGGCCTGCAATCATCGCATCCAACACACTGAGTAAACTTGAGATTAGCAGTTAGGGATCAGTGCCCGGCACTCTCAGAGGCGCGCCCTTGTGCAGTGCAATCACAACTGACACTGCTGAAAATTAAATGTAACTGAAATGTAAGTTGATTAATAATTGCTGGCAGTGTTGGGAGACAAGGAGTGTTGGGCCCAAGATTAAGATATCCTAGAGTGGCATTTTACTTCCTGATAAGTGCACAACTGTATTTCCCCGGACTAACAGGAATGACAGGGTTGATAGTGCTTACTAGTGCAGAGAAAACCTTTACCTGATACTGTTAAACTGCACTATCACATATAAGCAGATGCCAACAACCATCCTACCACTAGGTCGCCAATCTCTCCTTGCTGACAATGCTGATAGGACTAACAACGCTACCACTTGACTTGAAAAAAGTTTGCATTTAGCTCAAGGCTACCTGATTGCTCTCTGCAGCTCTACCTCTACCATCAGCCATTACCCTCTACATGCGCGGGAGCATAGAGTCAAAAATATGTGGGATAGAATAACATCTGCATCACCCTCTTTCAGGGGACACAAGATTACCCAGAAGGTAATTCCTGACACAACACGGGAGACAAACAAACCAAAGCAAGCCCAAACCGCATCAAAGAGGACCCACATATTCCTGATTGACCCATTAAACATAAAATATGACATCAGTGCTACAATAGAGATGATTCTCAAGAAATGAGCAGAAGGACACGATCTGACCAAATACACAATAGATAATACAGACGCTGTACAGAATTAAATCTGGGCCTTCCAAACCGATATCAAATAAATCAACAACATGATAAAGGAAGCTGAAAATTCGATTAACAATCTTGAGGATTCTGATATCAAATCCAATAAAGCTATCCAATAAAGCTCGTCCAATAATTCCACAACTTTATCTATATCCAAAGAACTAGTCACTCTGAAAAACAGAAACCGGCAGGGAAACCTCCGTATCTTCGTCATCCCAATAGGAGCAGGAGATCCAGCTGGATCATGCATATTGTTCTTAGAAAAGTAATTCCTCAAAACACAGGCATCATGTTTGATAAAGACCTGGAATTAGAGAGATCGCATAAAGTGCTGGCAAATAAGCTCCCAAACCAAATGAAGGTATTGAACTGTCAGTTTTCCTCTAGAGGTCCAACCAAATACTGAGTAAGATGCAAGGGAATCTCTGATATCTTCACCAACCATAATGCCCTCACGAAAGTTCTGCTGAATCAGAGATTGGCGCTTCATCACACAAGGTTGCATTGTCATCAAACATGCACTAACTCAATACTGTCCACAAAATCGCAAAAGTCTGATTACCTCCTTCCCGCCCGCCATATTACATTGGTAGGCCGAGTGATGGGGGTCAGAAACACTGACCGCCATGTATCCGAGAGGCTCTGCTGGTGCAGTGGAGGGCCCTGCAATTCCTTCATTGGTGGCGATGCCTACCAGGCACCACCGTAGGGATTACAATGCCCCTTCCCACCAGCCGTTTAATGGCAGTTCAGCCACCATGGAAAGGCAGGCATAAAGGGACATTGGGAGCCCGTAGCGGGCCCCCCTTCCCTCTGGCCCTTGATTGTGGGTGCTGGGGGTGTCTATTGTGCCTCAAACATATACCTGCACCAGGTGCCACGCAGTGCAGGGATACGATTCCTCTCTATATTTTGTACTTTGGCGTGTGCTGCAACACGCAGCACCCGCTGCAATACAGGAGAGACAGTGTGACCGCCTTGGAGGTGGTCGCATAGTAATCAGGTTGACAGAACAGCTGACAGCAAGTCGGGTGGTTCTGTTGTTCGATATGGACCGGCCACCATCCTAATCACCCCCTAAGTACCTAAAAATTGCAAATATTATAGCCAATACATTCTTTTTGTATGTAATTGCCTTTATACAGCAGATTTGAAATTAGCTACTACAATATCCCAACTACTGACTGCACATATAAGATATGGTGATTTATGCACAAAACAAAAGGTGTGAGTCATTGCTAAATCAATACCTTCATATGGTATAATGCCCAGGCGTCTCAGTTTATTTTATATCAAATGTGCATTTTGTTGGACTGCTTGTTCTACAGCCACTAATGTTCAGAGTAAAAGATTCTGCCATATCAGCCACCCACATTGCTTAATGTAAACTTTGTAATATCTTAATTTTTCTGAAATGTGACCCAATCACTCCTAGTCATTCTTTTCTAAGTTATAACTCTTGTATGATGTGAAACTCATAGACCTATTTTTATAATAGTAGTATAGTTTTTGCTGTTTTGCTCATGACCATCTGTTTCCATGGAGGAGTGTTTTCTCCTCTCGCCATTCCTGTTGTACACTTTAGAGGTATGGGGGCGGGTTTGAAATATGGGATTTTTTTATCATTTTGTTTTTTTTTACTCTTGTGTTGATATTATTTGCGTTTACTATTACCATAATTATGTGTGCATACTTTTGAAAGAAAGCCCTCCCTCCTATGAGTGAGCATTGCACACCACAATCGACACAACAGAAGTCAACTGTTAGTATACCCTCTTAATACGGGGTATAACATGAGGGCCAGCATTTATATCTGTTACACCACAACCTCTTATCATCATTCATTATTAAAACAATCACACTATACACTTAACTTTCTCCCTCTCTCTACAAACAACCCTTAAGTGTTTTAGCTAAACCCAACATGTCCCGTAATGGAGCTATGAAAACAAAGACCCACACTCATGACAAACTCTAAGCAGAACATAAGATTATATCACTAAATGTAAAAGGAATTAATCATTGTCTAAAAAAAAGGAATATCAATGAATACCTGTACAAATTACGAGGGGACACCATCCTACTTCAGGAACCAAGGTTGAATAAACACACAGCTCATCATTCAGAACTAATCAATTTAGCGATGAAGTATGCTCCTGCCAATTTGGAAGAAAAATGGTGCCGTGACCTTGATTTCGAAGAAGTGAGGTATCAATATGGTGTCCAATCTTTCTGATGAACAAGGGAGATGGATTATCTCAAAATTTTGCAAAAACAATAATGTCTTCTTTGTGATCAATGTCTATGCGCCCACTGTGATGATCCAACCTTCTGGAATGATCTTTCAACCCAACTTAAAACTATCCTGGCTACTGCCAATATCATTTTTGAATGCGACTTCAATCTCCCAGTGGACCCAAAACTAGATAGAAACTCACACTGTACATACCAACCTAACAAAAGTCAAAAGGCTCTAAAGAACCTCTGCTCTAGACAATCTACTTTACACTTGGAGAACAAAAAAATCCAGATAGATTGGACTATACCTGCACTCAGACATGAACAACTAGTAGCCCCAAATAGATTTCTTACTAATATCAGGAAACACCATTAGCAGTGTTGACCAAAACAACAATTGAACTGAGAGTGATCTCCAGTCGTTGTGCATCACTCTGTCAATCACTGACACTACACAGACACAAAAAATGTGCATTGGAGATTTAATGACGAAATACTTAAACACCAACATAATGTGCAAATTATTGCAGACTCCCTACATATACATAACTTCCTCAATGAAAAGAAAGAAAGTTACTCCTCTGACCTTACTATATGGGAGGCTCTTACAGTCACATTAAGAGGTGTGATTATTAAAATTAGATCTATTATGAACAAAGACGCTAACAGCAAACTTATGGACTTAGAGAAAAATCAGTGAATTAGACAAGCACCATATCACCTTTAAAGACAAACATATACTAAATGAGATTGCCAAGAAATAATACAAATGCAATAACATTTGCAACACTAGAGCAGGTATCTGGGTCAACAAGCAAAATACCATTAGACTATATGTAGAGAACAAAGCGGGCAAACTCCTAGCAGCATACTTAAAACAAAGACTACCAAGATTCTCCATAAATACAATTAAAGGCGAGAAAGGTCTCATCCACACTAACCCGAATAAAATCACTGATATCATCAAAGATTTTTACCAGGAACTTTATACAAACAACACTTCAAATGATCACAAGAAATGTGGCGCATACCTATACAAAGCCAACTTACCCAAACTAACAAAAGAACCTATGAAAAAGATTAATGGCCAAAAAGAGGAAATTGCCAGTGCTATCAAAAAACTCAAAATAGGTAAAGCACCTTGCCCAGACAGGTATATGGCACACTTCTTTAAATCCTTCTCGACTGAAATTATCCCACTCCTATTACCACCCTACACCCATTTTGCCAATACTTGATAAATCACAGGCACCCCATTGGAGGCCATCAGACCTGTGATCCCCAAAGAAGGGAAAGACGCTATGCTTCCAAAATACTACAGACTAACCTCATTACTTAATCTAGACTGCAAAATCTATGCCATGATACTTTCCACCAGGTTCCAAAAATTCATATCTAAACTCATCCATTCTTCACAAGTTAGATTTCTAAAGAACAGAATTTCCAGCTACAATACAAGATTTCTCTGTCACGTGATTGAGAAAGTCAAACCATCAAATACCTCTACAGTAGCGATCGCACTCGACACAGAAAAAGCGTTAGATACAGTATATTGGCACTACTTAAATTCAGTCCTTATGAAATGTAACGTAGGTGAATCTTTGATATGAATGATAATGGCACAATTATCACAACCCAGTAGCTAGAATTAGAGATGGAGGTGCTCCCCAATCGGCTCGGATGCCGGTTTCCGAAGTACCGACGGACAGAGCGGTGCTTCCCCTTTTCCTGAGCCGTGGCCAGGTGGGGTGAGGTCTGTACCTCCTACGAGTCTGTGTTTCACACGACTAGAGGAGTGGAGAAACGATGCGGACACCTAGTGGATTCAGGTGATCTATGTAAGTGTTCCATTTTGTGTTAGTTTCGAGCACCTTGTTATATAATTTATCACTTTGTAGCAGTAGCTATTAATTTATTTGGTCCTGAAGAAAGCAATGACATACTGTGTCAACAATTGCTGAAACATGTTGCCCTTATAGTACACCTTGGCAGTCAATAACTTGGTGACTGTCACTGACTACTTTTTAACATTGGAAGAATGGTTAGCATCAGAATAAATATTGTTTCATCCAATTTATGACACTTTTTTCTTATGTTATACACATCCCCTTTTTTGCACTGCGTCGTCAGTTCCCCCACCCTGTTTGTGCTAAAATCCTCACAATCGAGTAGCAAGACCATAGTAAGATCTGGTTGACCGGTTGAGGGCTCTTTTCTCATCATCTGGGCCTTCCTCCGTGAAAACGAATGGCACTCCTAATGGTGGTCTTGACGGAATCCCAAATGATGAAGAGCAGTTCCGAGTGGTGACTGATGGGCATCCTTACCTGACCACTACGTGGGTTTGTTGAAGGGATGACCTTAGATAGATACACACATGGTATGGACATTTAGGTTTCCTGTTGGTTCACAATTTGCGTACACACTAGGTTTTCTTATTTAGACCCTCTGATATTTTTGTGTAGTTCAATGTGTGCAGGGAATATGTCAGAGTTTGGTCTTTAAATTTCCCTTTGGTCCTAATCAATTGTTGTTGCTTGGTGCTATTTCTAGCACATTCTCCCTGCAGCAAAGAACCAGACAAGGCTGTCCCCTCTTCCCCCTAGCACTAGAACCATTTCTCCATCACTTAAGAGAAAATGCAAGAATATCCAGAGTATCGTTTGGTAATGCAACGATAAAAATAGCTGCCTATGCAGATGATATTTTAATTACCAATGAAGACGCCCCAGCTTCCATTACTGCTGTAGTGACTCCGATCTAGGAATTTGCAGAGGTTTCAGGTTATACGCTTAATAAAGACAAGTTTGCGGTTAAAGTTCTCAATAACATTAGTAATAAAGAAAGTGTAGGTAATTACAGCCTTGCTTGGCAAATAGGTTGCATTAAATACTTACAGATAGAATTTTCCAACATTCTTATTACCACATAGAAACATAACGAAGAGTCCACATTCAAGAAGATCAGTCACCTTCTTGATGAATGGTCCCCCAAATTCCTTTTGTGGTGGGGAAGAGCAGAATCCCTTAAAATGATAATCACTCCTGTAGTTAATTATCTAAACAGCATGCTCCCTATAATAATCTCCGATGAATTCTTAGCAAAAATAGAAAATACCTTTAACAAATTCCTATGACAAAACAAAACAACAAGAATCTCACTCCTAAAACGTAGGCTTTCGATAGATAATGGTCATATAGGCAACCCTAACATTAGGAACTTCCAAACGGCATATTTGTTAAAACAAGGCACTAATTGGTTCCTTGATGAGTTAGACGACCTACCAAGTCTGAGTGAATTTAGAAAAATCGTTACTAGGTGGCAAATATTTACGTATACCTAATGATGGACAACTATTACCTCCCCCACTCGAAATACATCATGAATTATGCTAAAATGGCTATTCTAAGAATGGACTTCCACAACAAAATAAAGATCCGCATCTATAACCTGCCATCAACCCCAAAATTTAAATTGATGGATATTCAGTAATGTGATCAGATTACTCTGAGAACGTTTTTACCCTGGTTAAACACCTATTTGATTGTATTGCCCACTCCCCTTCTCAAAACTGCAATCACAATTCAAGTTGGATAACCTCGATTTCTACAAATTCCTGTGGCTCAAGGTTCAACTATATACAAATCAAGTGTTAAAGAATGAGCTATCCTTACCTAGCCGTATCAATAACTTAGGCAAGGTTGGCCATATGCTATCTGTGAGAGCGGAAACATTTCCTATAAAATGCATCACTACTAGAAATAATCTGCCTTGTGCTACACGAAAAATGCTTTTTAAACTGATACAGAAAATTTGTCCTGAAAACATGAGACTTTCCTATTTAATGCCATACCTTAAATCTTTCCCTTTAATAAATAAATGCTTTAGGAAATACTGAACCATGCGTAAATATACTTAATATAACTGCCTTAAGATTTTGTCCCAATTGAAAAAATGAGCTTTTATTAAACTTGCAAAGTAAAACATGTATGCAGAATTAGAGTACAGTTTGTATTAAATTAAAATGACTTTTGATAGTGCAGAACACAGTTATAGGTTGCAAAAATATTAGTTGAAAATGTGCTTCCAGACACGTTTGAAAAGCTCACCTCAGCTTAGCCTTCAATATAACAATGAATGGAATGTGTCTTTCGTTTGTGAAATTGTAACTCAAAACTTTCATATTGCGTTGCTGGTCAGTCAAAATATCGATTTTTAAATATTGACCTACATTAATATCGCGTTTTTAATATCGTAGGGACAGAATATCGAAGTCAAGAATACCGTTGACCAGAATATCGACCCCTAGGTAAGTAATATTGTTATTTTTAATATCAAAGTAAGCAATATCGAAGTAAGTAGTATCGTAAGCAAAAATATCATTGTCAATAATATCTTTTTTTGTGTTATGTGTTTTAGTATGTATTTTATTTGTATGTTAAACTTTTTTTAATGTATTTTCATAAATTTTAAATATTTTTTTTAAAAATGAGTAATTTTGTTAAAGTAAATTTTGCGTTTTAGTATCAGAGTGGGTTGTGGGTTTATAGGGGAATAGGGTGGGAAGTAATTTAATTATAATTAATTAATGTTTTTATTTATTGATATTGATTATTAATTATTTGTTAATTCATTATTAGTTTGTAATTACATTTTCTTAATTAGTTAATTATTAATTATAATTAAGTTATTAATTTTGTTATTGCTAATTAATGTATTGGTAAATAATTATTAATTGTTAATTAATTTTTATTAAGTGATTAATTGATAATTACATTAATTATGTGAGTTGTTATGTGTAGTGGATTGTGGGTTTATAGTGGAATAGAGTGGGATGTAATTACATTTAATTAAGTAATGAGAATTTTTTTAATGTTATTGATTATTAATTTATTGTTAAATAATTCGTAATTCATTTTTATTGACTAGTTAATTTATAATTATATTAATTATAATTAATGTATTATTTGTTAATTGGTAGTTAAATTAATTGTATTTTTTGTATGTAGTGTGTTGTGTGTTAAAGGGGAAAAAAGTGTGGGATGTCATTTAATGTTATTTAAGTAAATATAAATGTAAATGTATTGTTATTTATTAATAATTTTTTTGTAAATTAATTATTAATACGTTATTTATTTTTTCGTTATTTAATTGATAAGTATGTTCATTTAACCCCTATGCTATCCTACATTTTCTACACTGTTACACTCACTGGAGTTGGAATAGTAATTGTAACCCCTCCTCTATCCAACGCTATCCCTACTGTTGCATTCTCTGGAGTAGGAATAGTAATTTTTAGCCCTACGCTATCCAGCACTTTCCCTACTGTTGCACTTACTGGAGTCGGAATAGAAATTTTTACCCTTACGCTATCCAGCGCTTTCACTGCTGTTGCACTATCTGGAGTGGGAATAGTAATTTTTACCCTGACGCTATCCAAAGCTTTCCCTATTGTTGGAATATGTGGAGTAAGTATATATATTAATTTATATGTATATGTTTAATTAATTTTAACATTATGGGGTCTATTCCGATCCTGGAAAAAAAACGTCTGTACCATTCGTATCCGGAGCCCTCTCCGTACGATTCTTAAACATGCCATACGACCCGACGAGTATGATCCGAACCGGGGTATGAGGACGCGATTCATATGGTCCACTTCAGGTAAGGCGATTCGTACGGAAAAGCACACATCACATACACACCGTACGGTCTGTACACCCCATGATCACAGGGTACGGTGCATACCCCTGCGATCATGGGGTGTACGCATCGTACCCCTGCGATCGCAGGGTGTACGCACCATACACCCAGTGAACATGGGGTATGGTGAGTACACCCCATGATTGCAGGGGTACGCACCGTACCCCTGCGAACATGGGGTGTACGCACCGTACCTGGGTGGGGGGGGGGGGTGTTCCGTACCTGTTTCGGGGCGAACTCTGCTTTTATGGCTGTTTTCAGCTCCCGTAGAAAAAGGGTCATACTGTGCATACCCGACACGAATCGTACTTACTGGGTCGGAAAAACCAACCGCGAACCGTACAGATGTCGTGTTCATCGGGTTCCGAGGGAAATTCGTACGGGGATTTGATTTGTACGGTCTCTGTACGATTCGTACGGAGTCCAGCTCCTGGTACGAATCATATTTCGTCGTACATACGGGGGACGTTGCAGGGTACGATTCGTACGGGAAGAACGCTCTGAACGGCTATTCGGAGCGGTTTTTCCCGATTCGGAATCGACCCCTATATGTATTATTTTTAAATATGTTATAATATTTATATCTATATATTTTTATATTATATGTATTATTTACTTATTTTTACATTATTGTTAAAACATTTAAAAAAGACATTTTTAACCTCGATATTTTTGACAGCAATATTTTTTTTCTCAATATTTTTGTACTTACCTTTATGTAGATAGGACTTTGACATTTTTTACTTTGATATTTCTGTGTCGATATTTTTGTAGGTCGATTTTCTGTCCGTCAATATTTTGTCAGACATTCTTGCTGGTAAAATGTCATCATTTACAACAAAACACAATTCGTAACAGACTTGCGTATATTAATTCCTGAAGGAAAGCAGAAAACACATGTAATAACAAAATGCATCTTTTGACAATTTGTCGCGTTCTAATCTAGGACCCTGATCAATACTGTGACCTTATGCCCCTATACGGCTATAATCCCTTTGTACCCCTATATTGGCATAAACGATCAAATGCAATATACAGAAACTCGTCTCTGGCCTAACACGAACAGAGCCACATTTCAGAATCACTTCCTCTGCAGCTTCCTCTGCAGCTCATTAGAGCAAATGACACAGCAGAAGCCACTATCTAAGATTCCTAGATTACACTCCGAGTTCTTCAACAAGATAAAACTCAGCAACCTGGGAAAGCCCCGCTTGCTATGTTTTGATTAGTAATAGAACTCTAATGAGCACTAAGAGACGATCACTTCCTAGTGACATCTTTATTTACGTCTTATGTCCAAAAACTTACGTCAAACCAGGCACCTTTCAGGTGTAAATATTACCAACGTTGCCTTAAGCAAACGCTGCCGCTGCCACGCTGATACTGATGCTATCGCTGCCTCAACGACATCAGCGAACGATGGTGTGGTGAACGTAGGAGCAGAACAGCTGTCCCCTTCAGAGCCCAGCAGATGCAAGCTGCCCACGGACGCTGCCCCTCCTCTTCCTCAACGCGCTGAGAGAGACGCTGTCTTTTCTCCTGCCGAGAAATCAAGCTCCGGCGTTTCCAGCCCACTCCTGCGAGTGACTGGGATATCGAGTCCTGGAAGGAGATACCAGATCTCCAACATTCTATTCCAGAGGTATGGTGTTGACTAAACCCTTAGGGAGAATTCTTGAAGCAAACCTTGGCAAAACCAACTTAACTAAAACTGCTACTTACTTACTCCCTCCCAAGTATTAGGCTTAGGTCAGGTACACTGGGGTAGGCGTAGTTAGAAGCACCAGTTGAGTACGTTAGCTAAATGTATATATGACTGTATATATGTTTTATTCATTTTAACCATTGTATGGCTAAGAAACCGTATCAATGCTTTTACAGTATTATTTCGCAATACTCATTTTACTGTACGCACTTTTTATAATAACTAATCTTGCAATTGTGGCAATTCATTTCTCTTGTACGAGAAGAAAGACTGTTCAATAAATAATACCTTTTTATTGAAAACGCCCGTCTCTCTATTCTCTGCACTTTGGTGAAAGTAATCTGCACAAAACTGACTGAGTAAAATAACTGTCTATTGTTTCACACGACTCTAGAGATTGACTCTTATTCTAAGGAGCAAAGTTGTCATGTTTATGCGGTTGTTGGAAAACTGAATCCCTTTTTGTCTGTACCAAGGAAGCTGATCACTTCCTATTCAGTCAAGAATGTTTCCAGTGACCTCTGAGCTAGTTGGTAACAAACCCAATTAAGTTTAGCATAGTCAGTGGAGACCTGGAAGATCCGCACTTCTACGTCCATACTACTGTTTATGTTATTCCAATGCGCAGGGCCTATTGGGAAAATAGGAACTACAATACATGGCGCCCAACGTTTGGTAAAGCGATAAACTAACGCAAGACGTTAGAGTAACTCAGTCGTGCATTTTTCACACAGACCCCTTTTTCCCGTAAATACTCCAATAGACGTCTGGAGTGGGTGAAAGGTTAAAATCCGCCCGAACTCAGTAGGAAGAGATTCCTATGTAAAGCTCTGGTTTATTCAACATTGAAGGATACAGTGTTCCAAAATATTGTGCACCTAATCTTTGTCTCCTTGGAGACCTACTCTGCAAACCTTGCATTTATACAATGCCAGGAGAAAACGGAACCGCTGCACCCGCAGTAAATGCGACTGAGCAGGGTCCCGACGGTACTAATGAACCGGGTGCAATAATAATCCCGGCAAATTTAAGAAAATCTATAACATCAAAACTTATAGAAAATGGACTGACCACACAAGGTGGCACAGTCGTCTTCGTGATAGAGGCACACGAATATCGGCAGACAGAGGTATTCTATTCATGGATTCATGGCCGCAACACACGAGTTCCACTACTATATAGTAGGGGATCCACCGGAAGAGTACGCTCCTTTTGAGGAGATTGAAATCCCATTAAAATTCCAAGAGCGCCTGCTCTGGTTTGAGGGCGCCCTAAAACACAATGATCATATTACCAGGCTCGGTCCACTAGGTAGACCAGGAGCAACGTGGCCGGTTCTAGCCAGCTACACAACACATCCAGACATTGATAAAATGTCAAGTAACGAACTCTTAGTTAAAATAAGAGAATTAACAAAGGCATATAGAGAGCTAGCAAAATTATTTATTAAAAATAATTCAAATACTCCTAAAAAGAGCTGGGATGGAAATAAACAATCCACTCCCAAGGAAAAAGTTTTCCAGTCCAGAGGAAGGTCTCCTCGACGGAGGGAAAGAACTCCGACTCGAGAACACCAGTCTCCCTAGAGGGAGCCCTCTGAGAAAAGATATAACCTTAGAAATAGGGATATTTGAAGAAGCCTGATAGATATCAAAGTATTGATACACGTCCCTCTCGATCTTTTTCGCAGAAATCGGAAAGAAGAGGACGGTCAGACCCAGGAGAGCACACCAAGTCCAAAGACAAGGAACCTGCTCAAAGTAAAAAATCTCAATTTCCGAAAAAGAAGGTAGCCAGTATTAGAGTAATCGAACATGCCGAGAATACTGAGGACACAGTTGAAAAACGGGGAGTGGGCACAGACAATGCTAGATAGTGCAGCAGAAATCAGTATAGCCCGCAAGATCCTGATGAGTCATCTGGAGACAGTGGACACGAATGAATACATTCAGGTTGAAACTGCCAACACCAGAGTTAGCGAGCCCCATAAAATATACGAAATAACATTGCGTATAGAGGGTGATAAGACTAGGAAAATAAGGGGTCTATTTTGGGATAAACTCTCAAAAGGCTATGACATTCTGTTAGCTGAAAAAGATTGGCCCCCAGAGTTTGTCAGGGAGTGCCCTCGTGGCGAAGAAATGATTATGCCTGCCTTCTCGAATCACATTCCGATTCACAAAAAATATACTTATGCAAGGAAATGGGCAGTAGCCCAGGCACCGGCATTATATAAAAATCATGTAGGATGGGATGAGAACTCTCCTCCTCACAAAATCCAGTTAAAAAGTCAACCGACTGCACAAAGGCAGTATCCAATTAAGCAAGAAGCTAAAAAACAAGTCAGGGAGATTTTAGATCAACTTGAATACCAGGGGGTGATTGAAACATGCACCTCCCAAATGAACAATCCTTGTTTCCTGTCTCCAAACCAGACAATTCATATCGTCTAGTTTTGGACTACAGACACCTTAATGCATGTTGCAAAACATTTGCAGTACAAAATTCGCATAGTGCTGCACTAATGAATAACATAGTTAGGAAAAAATATAAAACGACATTAGACATATCTAATGGTTTCTTTTGTCAAAACATTGCACCAGAAAGCAGATACTTGACCGCTTTCTACGTAATGGGGTCACAGAAAAATTTCTGTAGGATCCCACAGGGATTCAAGAACAGCCCAGGACTATTCTCAGCCAGAGTAACAGAGTTACTACAAATATATAATGATGAGGCATTATCTTATGTAGATGATATCTATCTCACAGACGACGACTTGGAGACTCACTTGAAAAGAGTGAACACCATTATACTTGGGTTCGCAGCAGAGGGTTACAAATTCAACTTTAAAAAGTCTCGAATTGCCCATCTGACAGTATTATTTTTAGGATACGAGTTATCAAGTGAAGGAAAAAGCCTAGCGGACAACTTCTTAGAGAAGTGCGCTGTACTCCAAGCTCCAAGAACGCTGAAGAATTTACAATCGATTCTAGGCTTCCTGAATTTCGGTAGAACTTACATTCTAAATTACGCAGAGAGGGTTAAACCTCTCTATGAACTAATTAAACCTGATTTTAAACAAATCAACTGGACTCAAAAACACACAGAAATTTTGAGATCACTGCAAACAGACATGTTAGCGAAAACAAAATTAGATACACGTGACAACACACGCGATCTTGTAATCCGAGTCATCCCAGAAAGATGCGGATTCACGTACCTGACCTCTAATGTGGGAGAAAAGGTACCAATTTCAATTAAATCTCACTTGTACACACAAGCGGAAAAAACATTCAGTCCAACAGAAAATACTGTGAAAGCAGTAGAAACTGCATTAGCAAATGAACGAGAACTAGCACATGGCAAAAGGATCAATATCCTCACAGCGGAATCCGCCTTCGAGGCGCTATTCAGCCCAGTAAACCTGCCTACAGTGTCACTGGATCCGAAACGGATACAGTGTGTAGATTCTCTTGGAGCGGAAGATGTGAAATACTATTTCGCCCCACAATTCGAAAAACTGAATGATTTAGAATATGAAGAAGAATATCCTCTGCCAATCGAACTTCTGCCTCTCCCACAGTACGCCTGTATAATCTATACAGATAGATTTGTACAGCATTTCAACGTAGAGAACAAATCCTACGATGCAGCCTATGCGATTGTTAAAGGTCGTTGGCTGTGCGGTAAATTCAGACCGAAAATAACAAAAACTGAATCAGTGAGGTACTGTTCAGCTCAGAGAGCTGAAATTAGATCTTTAAAGATGGCGCTTGAAAATGCAGAACGTGAATTCCTGACACTAATCGTGTGCGATTCGCATTTATGCGTCAACTCTTACAATAATAAGTTGCAGAGCTGGATTGAAAATGATTACAAAGATGACACAGGTGCCACAATAAAGCATAAAATGCTTTGGAAACAGGTAGCTCTTTTACAGAAAGAACTACAGAAGACTCACGTGATACACACTTTGAGTCATCAACGTGATGGCGTTCACGTTGCAGGGAATTCATTGGCTAATACAGCCACAGCGGAAGCAACTAAACCGGCTTCCGTAGCCACAAAAAAGCGTTCAGAAAAATACATAGACGGGGAAACCATGCTGGCAGTAAAAACGTCCGTAAAAGGCGACTGTGCAGCACTACCCGTGAACTATCCACTCAATTATGCATACGTAATTGATGCAAACTCCGTTCGTTTTGCTCGAATCCCTGGAGTGGGGGATAGGGTAATTCCAAACATGAACCAGAGAAAGTTATTAATAGCAGACGCACACATGGGTGAAGGTCCAAGGCACATACAGATGAAGGAATCCTTGAAAGAATTACAATCAGTATACTGGTGGCCAGGAATGAGCCTACACCACTACAAATATGTAAAGAACCGCCCGGACTGCGACAGGGATCGCAGCAATGAGTCAAGCGCATTAATGCCATGGTAGGCATAATGCTGTCTACCTACCATCTAGCGTCCTATTAATTATTAAGGCTAAATCCACTTAAAAAATGTGGCCCCCAGCGCTCGGCTGACGCCAGAACGGTTATAAAAGAACTGCGAGTCTTTATCGGCACATACGCAATTTCCATGTTCCATTCTGACCAAGGTCCTGCTTTTAGCTCTCGAGCTTATAAGGAGGCCATGGCCAGCATGGGCGTTGGCTTGCAGTATTCTTGTCCGTCAAACCCCGAAGAAACAGTGTGGTAGAAAGAAAAAACCGGGACATAAAGCAATCTATAACAGCGAAGGTATTAGGTTCGGGTGATGGGTGGGTCAAACATTTAATAAGTGTCCAGTTAAGCCTAAACAACTTGCCAAGAAATTCTCTAAAAGGTTTCAGCCCATACAAACTATTGTTCGGAACTAGAATGCGAATTCAGGACTTAGATAGTCAGGTATCAGTGGTAGAAGATAAGAAAACAGACTTCGACATCAAAGATCGTTTGGCTGTTTTACAGGACTTGAACGAAACAAGAAAATCCTTAAGCAACATAAAGTTAAAGCAACAGCCAGCTACCACTGACGAGGCACCACCAGCCCCAGCAAGGCCTGTCTGGATTCCAAAGATTGGGGATCTAGTCAGAGAAAAAATAGCGGTGAAGAAGGAATTTGGGCCTTCTTACAGAAAAGCAGTACCTGTCTTAGCAGTCAACGGAACAAGATCAGTAGTACTACCGCCCCTTGCTGGTAAAAAGGAGAACAGAGTTGTATCAATCGACCTGGTAAAACCACAAGCATGTGGCCTATAATCAACAGTAGGCCCAGTGGACTCCCGAGAAACAACAGAATACCCAAACTTGCAACAATCCAAGAGGTTCAAACTGAAAGACTAATCATATTCGATCAGCCTGCAGTGCACAGAGAGGGACTATGCAATAATGCCATGGAACTCGTGCCTCTTGAAACACAGATTGAAACAGTTAGTCAAGAAAGACCAGTCTACAATGATGTGGCATCAGAATGTGCTACCGAAAGACAAATTAAAAGAACAATTCCAACAATTGACAGAACTGCCTCTGGCTACTTCATCAACTTCGACAACTTTTCTGAGGATCAAAGCAACCCCGAAGTGATGCCAGAAACAAAAAAGACTTTTAAAGAAAAAGCAACAGAACTCTTTCATCAACTCAAGGAAATTTACCTTATTTCTCTATGGTTAGAGTTCTGGTTTGGTCTAGGTGTATTTTTCCTCCTGCTTTGGCTCATCATGGTACTTTGTTTGGGAAAATTAATTGAAGGAAAATACAGTTCAATGGACACAGCAAGTCAGAACATCAACTTAGTCCTCAAACCACACAGATCATCCCACGTGAAGAAAAGAGAACTGTCAACAGTAAATGTCACAGCAATTCCAATACCTGGCGGGGTAGTATGGGACAAAACTGACTATGAAATATATGGCCCGGTCGAAATCCTGAAGTATCCTCATCAATTCAAGATTTCATTAAGTGACTTTGTAAAACCTAGTACATTCTCTGATGATTGGGACTTTGAAAGTATTAATAATATGATGTCTGATTTAGTAATGTCAGCTAGATTCACAGAACATGATTATTTGCAAGGTTCGTCTAGTTATGAACAGATGTTCTGCTACACACACTATGGTGATCATTATTTGCATAAATCTGCACAGTCTAGAAATGTTTTTAAGTATAACCAATGGGAACATTGTGCTACACCACATAAAAGCAGTTCTAAATCATTCTATGAGAAATTTCAGTACTTCTCAGGGTTTAACACCAGTGATGCAGAAACGTTTTATTATAAACTGTTAGATAAAACAGGATTGAAAACAATGCTGACAAATACTAAATTGATATATTCAGAAGCATTTTATGAAACAATGATGACATTTGGTTTAGATTATTGGAAAAATAACATTGAAACAAAAACAATCTGGGGTACAAAAGAGTGGCAGGTACAAGGCCTAGAAGCATTATTTCGAGCCTGCATGATCCCAGAGCAAATAATGTTCTTAAATGAAACAATTCAACAAACAACCTGTCTTGGCCTAGCTAAGATCAAAGACCTTAACAAACCGTCTATTCCAAAGCCAATACCTGATAATGCAACAACAGATATTGAGATAGACGTATCTAAAATTTTACATTTAAACAGAACACATCCTGATTGGAAAAAATGGTTAATCTGGCCTACTGACACAAACAACTGTCAAGATAGATTCCTGAATAAAACACAGGGGTTAACAATGTCCAGACCAGACCCTAGATACTCCCAGAGACAACATCCAGGGATAGTAACAACATACAGTGTAGGGAAACTGTGCCTTGAATGGCTAGAATCATCCACACTGGCTGAAATTAAGCAACACTTATCTTTACTTAAAGATGGTGCTGATTTGCGTGATTTTATTATGGGACCACGCAAACAGCGTCAAAAATGCTTTATAGCGGCCAGCATCTATGCGGCAGACAACGAGGCTTGGAAAGTCACGCAAATAGAAACAGCTGAAAAAATACGAGAAATTGATCGTATTAATTTGGAAAAATCACTTTCTGTAGTGGACAATGGGTTAATGACTCTGTCCTCCAGAATATATTCACTTGACAGTATTGTATCATCTGCCATAGATATAATAGACAAAGACTTGCTAATGTTACAGCATGGCCAGTCACAATTGCGTTCTATTGTACAGTTAGGCTGGACGCTGCAAAATCTTCATTCAGTCTATGTGCCTTGGCGTTTAATCAACACAACGTCATTGTTTTCCATCTTTAACCTTACTGATAAACAAATCAGCTTGGCACAGAAAGGAGCAGACTATACAATCCTGAGCATCGAAAAACTTGAGAGATTGCCATTGACAATGTCAGAAAGTCCTGTCATTGAATGGATAATACACGGGATTATCACAATTCCGATAACAACTTTCCAATTTAAAAAGTGCGTTGAATACATACCTACTAGCCAGTATGAACGATTGGGTAAAGGATACATTAAGTCAACATGGAAATTACCATACACACACACATGCTATAGTGACAGCAACAAAAATGTATTTCTTAGTGGTGAAAAATGTAAACATTCACTAAGCGGTATACTTTTGCGCCAGGGTATTAATTTACACGGAGCCTGTGAAGGAAATTCTAACAACCTTTCATGCCACCAGCATGTCACACCTGCAACGCAGATAGAGCCTTTCTTTAAGCAGCTCTTGAATGGGAGTTACATTCTAATAACGGATCACAGATGTTGTGGCCTTTTGCCAGGAAAAGCCTATCTCGTAAGCGTAACATCCATGGTCAAATGCTGTATGCAAGCATTGTTTCCAAACGGCCCTGGAGGCACTGAGACTCCCATATGGCCTTGTCTGAATTTCTATTCTATACGAATTGATACTTTAAGCAGAATGAAGTCTGTGCTTTTACAGACAACAGTGCCCATCACGTCATCAAAAGAGACGTATGAACTCCAAGTTGCAAGGACAACATCAGAGATTCATGACCTTTTATCAACAAATTGCCCCGTGCATTTCACAGAAATGCTTAGCCAACTCCTTAACATGTCTAGTGCCACAGGCATCCCAGGCATATTTAAGACGACTTTTTCGGGACTGCTAACACCATTCAAACCAATTCTAGGAATCATTCCTAATTTTGTCCATTCAGTCTTTGGCGGCATACCCCTATTTTTGGGACTTGGAGCAGGGATTTTATTTTTGACCCTCCTGCTCCGATATGGCAAGCCAAAACTCAGACATGACTCCTACAAGGATGGAAGAAACGATCCTAGCAATCCGCTACCGGGACAGAATAACTAGAGTCCTTGGATTGGCCAGGCTGAGAGATCTGAACATGACCTGGTTTCTTTCATTCAGACCGATATGGCAGACCTGCATCTTACCTGTGCTTCGATGTATGCTATGCGGAGATGAGTGCGTGTTGGACATCTGTCTTGCACTTCCATCAGCAGTACCGATGGATATCGATACTTTGCTAAGTCCGATAACGGCTCACGCATTGTGTTGTCCCCAGCGGCTACCAATCCTGATGACGGCATTCGTTGAGACTCCTGTGCTACGACTAGGTGGTAACAGTGGAGCGAGAAATAAAAGCAACATCACCCAGGTACGACCTTCTGTGAGCATTGCTGATCCAGACTTTGATGATAGCAATCATTCTCACACCTGCCAAGTTACAGCACTATCGAACTTGGTCGAACTGTCACCTGATTTTGTAGACCAATTCTTTGAGAGCCTGTCTGATATGATGTTCTCACCCGAACAGAAACAATAATTTAGAAAAGCATTCCGACACACAGCGTTCCCATGAACTCTGAATTCGGCCTTCAGTTTTGATCAACAAAAACTGCTGAAAAGCGTTGGAACTCTATTCCCCCGTTCAACAAGAATTTTTTTTGAATTGAACACTTTTTAAAAATATTTACCTTTTTCTGGCACGAAATTCTTTGCTTAAAGTAGACCTATTCATAAAGAACAGAAGCTCCTATTTTTAGGTAATTCTAGAGACATAATAACTTTACACCAGCCTCCAGCACATTTTATAACAAATGCATTTATATGTGATGAAATTATCTCGCACTTCTTTTCTGTATTAAGAGATATTTCATGTGTAATTTTTCGCAAAATCGTTCATTGATTACATATGCTATAATTTTGAATGATTTCTATGCTTAAAGACGTACAGTACATTCCATGTATTTCAAATACGCCTTTTCATATGCAAATATGTATTTTGGGGTGGGTAATGTTACACATGCATCTTTTGCTATAGTTTTAGTAAATTGATGGACATAAATTAGTGGAGTGGGTCTCGCGTTCTAATCTAGGACCCTGATCAATACTGTGACCTTATGCCCCTATACGGCTATAATCCCTTTGTACCCCTATATTGGCATAAACGATCAAATGCAATATTCAGAAACCCGTCTCTGGCCTAACACCAACAGAGCCACATTTCAGAATCACTTCCTCTGCAGCTTCCTCTGCAGCTCATTAGAGCAAATGACACAGCAGAAGCCACTATCTAAGATTCCTAGATTACACTCCGAGTTCTTCAACAAGATAAAACTCAGCAACCTGGGAGCCCCGCTTGCTATGTTTTGATTAGTAATAGAACTCTAATGAGCACTAAGAGACGATCACTTCCTAGTGACATCTTTATTGACGTCTTATGTCCAAAAACTTACGGCAAACCAGGCACCTTTCAGGTATAAATATTACCAACGTTGCCTTAAGCAAACGCTGCCGCTGCCACGCTGATACTGATGCTATCGCTGCCTCAACGACATCAGCGAACGATGGTGTGGTGAACATAGGAGCAGAACAGCTGTCCCCTTCAGAGCCCAGCAGATGCAAGCTGCCCACGGACGCTGACCCTCCTCTTCCTCGACGCACTGAGAGAGACGCTGTCTTTTCTCCCGCCGAGAAATCCAGCTCCGGCGTTTCCAGCCCACTCTTGCAAGTGACTGGGATATCGAGTCCTGGAAGGAGATACCAGACCTCCAACATTCTATTCCAGAGGTATGGTGTTGACTAAACCCTTAGAGAGAATTCTTGAAGCACACCTTGGCAAAACCAACTTAACTAAAAGTGCTACTTACTTACTCCCTCCCAAGTATTGGGCTTAGGTCAGGTACACTGGGGTAGGCGTAATTAGAAGCACCAATTGAGTACGTTAGCTAAATGTATATATGACTGTATATATGTTTTATTCATTTTAACCATTGTATGGCTAAGAAACCATATCAATGCTTTTACAGTATTATTTCGCAATACTCATTTTACTGTACGCACTTTTTATAATAACTAGTCTTGCAATTGTGGCAATTCATTTCTCTTGTACGAGACTGTTCAATAAATAATACCTTTTTATTGAAAACGCCCGTCTCTCTATTCTCTGCACTTTGGTGAAAGTAATCTGCACAAAACTGACTTAGTAAAATAACTGTCTATTGTTTCACACGACTCTAGAGATTGACTCTTATTCTAAGGAGCAAAGTTGTCATGTTTATGCAGTTGTTGGAAAACTGAATCCCTTCTTGTCTGTACCAGGGAAGCTGATCACTTCCTATTCAGTCAAGAAAGTTTCCAGTGACCTCTGAGCTAGTTGGTAACAAACCCAATTAAGTTTAGCATAGTCAGTGGAGACCTGGAAGATCCGCACTTCTACGTCCATACTACTGCTTATGTTATTCCAATGCGCAGGGCCTATTGGGAAAATAGGAACTACACTACAAATTTATATGTTTTATGAATACATGTCCTGCTTAATAATCTTTTTCTTGCAGCTAATGTCATGTTTTTATACAGATTATTTGTTTAGTGAAAATAGTTTGCTTTATTAGAAGGTTAGGAAAGTTAAGTCATGGGAGATAGACAAAGGCCCAAGCTAAGGAATGTGCTGGAGATTCATTGTTGCAAATGTAGAAAGATTCAGCCTTCTTCATCCTGCTGAGTGACAGAAAGACACGTGAGAAGGTAGACCGATTTGGAGCAGCAGCAGCTGATGAGAGCATATGAGGGGGAGCTGCATCACATGGGTTCGGGAGACAGAGAACAGCTGATAAGGGCAGAGCAGAGGAGACCATAGATGACAGGCTGAGCCCTTTTGACATTACTCAAGTTTTATGCTTACCTTTCTAATTGGCTTTTGCCGGTGCTTATTTACCATATGCTGTTTTAAGATTTTGCTGAATCTTTTGAACCTCTCTTTATGGGCAAGTTCTTAAAATTATAAATCTTACTCTTGACTTTACTTTTGAATTCTTCAAGGGTTCTGACTGACACCTGTGATGCCTCATTTCTTTGAATATGGATTTTCCTTTATTGAACACACTAAATGCATTATTTTATTATGATCTGCACTAACTATATATTTTTATTATCAATTCTGTAACCAGATTGATATTTGACTAATAAATAAAAGGATCAGAAATAACTAAGCTTTAAATAGAAAATAAAACCATTTAAAACTACTCACAACTCTCATTATTTACTAACATTTGGAATTGCACTTTAAATTGCTCGTGATGATGCACTAACCTTTTTTGATCAAAATACGGTTGCAAAGATCCATCACCTAAGAGAGTAGAAATTTGTGTAGGAAAGGGTCAGATCCTTTGAGTGACAGTAATTGAAACATTGCGCTACATTTATAAATTTGACCCAAAAATTCTACGCTTGCATATCCAAAGTATACAAGATACTCTTTCCAAAATCTTTGAAAGCTCATTCGTAAAAAAGAGCAAACATAGGAGGCAGTATCATCAAAAGTAGTACAAAATTTGATTGAAAATGTATCTAACAATCCCCTTTCATTAATAAGATACCTCTAATGCTTTCCCAAACTAAATACATGCTCGTTCACAGATCCTACTGGACACCCAAAAGAAAAACTTACGTAAACTTAACCTCAGACAAGTACTTACCTGTTGGAATTGTGGTGAACACATAGACGACCTGCTGCACATGCTCTTCTATTGCCCCACCTGGTAAAATTACTGGTATAAAATGTTTAAGTTCATTAAAAGTGCCCTGGGTATTAGCCCCACTCATGTATACTCCTATATCCTGATAGGACAACTTGAGCCACAAATAAAAAAGAAGCAGATGAATTTCTCCTAGACTTTATGGTGACTCTAGCCTGCAAGTTAGTTCTCACTAATTGGATGAAACCCTGTATTATCTCATTTCATATGTTGTATGAATGGTTCACGTTTCTTAGAGGAGCGGATAATACCTCGCTACAACTTACCCCTTGGCATCTGGCCAACAAACCTATGTGGGGCACACTTGATGCAGCTACCCTGTAATTCAAACCACCACAAACTTATAAGTCTCTTACTATGGCCTGATGTCTATGACTCAGTGTACACTTCATTTGGGTTTTATATTCATAACCTCCAGTGATGTATCCTTTAATCAATTCAAATTAGCACACTCATACTCATTCACTCTGTGTTTCAATTCAACTGTCTAATGTATTTAGATCGAGCAGCGTCTGCTCGAGACCTATTGTTATCCGTATCTGGGAATGAGGACACAAGTGTGCAGCGCGCTTTTCCTTTCCAGTTTTCACTGCAGGAGCGCGCCTCTCAGACGCGCTTGCGCAGACACGCAGACACAGCCCCTGCTTTCGCTTGGCTTGCTTGCAAACACGGCGCACACACACACAGCCAGCCCCCACCCCTTGCACACACACAGGCGCGCGCGCACATAAACACGCTGCCGCCCCCCAACCCCCCTGCGCACACACACACACACACACACCCCCGCCCCCCCTTACAACTAAGCCCTACTCACCGCATCGCCGCCACTCCCGACTTCACAGCCACCACAGGCTCTCCCTCAGGCATGGGAGCCCCGCCCGCGTCACCAATGCTGCTCTCTGGCACTCCGTGGATGCGGGCTTCACGCAGAAGGCGGAAGTCCCGCCCCACGACCGGCTTCACGCTGCCGAACTTCCGGTTCAAACTCTGTCGCTGAGTTTGTGTTTTTTTAGATCCATTTCACGGCGAGCAACTAAATCAAAACAACCGTGACGTCAGTGTGGGGCCAAGCGGAAACAATTCTATATCTAATGCTGCTTCCATCAGCTGGCCTCCACGAAGGATTGTCGCAGCAGCCGACGGGGTTGGTGATTGTCCCCTTGAGGTTTTACCTGGCTGATGTTACAGGGAGTGGTGTGTTCACGTTTTGTTACTGGGATACCTTTTAACATTGCAGCTTGTGCAGTCACTTAGTAGTTTGAGGGAGGCGAGCTCATGTTCAGCTATACGGTTGCTCCCCATAGAAGCCGCTCTCTGCAATATCCGCTCGCTCACCCACCCGCTCTGTTGCGCCATGCAGACCACCATTCCACAAGTTGCCTTCTCTCCCCTTCTTACAGCAGCGTGCATGACACAACCCAGTGTTTCCCCACATTGACGAACTGGTGCCTCTAACCCCCGCCCCCGTGTGCAAATCACTCTTGCCCTTCATCTGTGGCCGTGGCGCCCAACAGTACCCGGCACCGCAACTCCACCCCCCCATGCCTAGGAACGCCCAGTGCACTCCAACCTACTCGACCCTCTCCACTCTTCTTATCCGCAGAAAACCTCCTCCTGGTCAGCGTGGCACCACGCTCCAACCTTGCAGCCCCCATGCCCCTCCCTTCTCGCTACTCCCACTCAAGTGCCCCCTCTACCTCTACCCGCCTCCAACGTTAATGCGTCCTTTAAACCCCCACCCCTGTTCCATCACCCCAGACTACATTCATCCTTCTAAGTACTCTGAGAGATTAATCATCAACCCAGGTTCACAAAATGTTGATCCACGCCGAGATCAAAACTTCACCAACCTAAATTTATACCCGGACGTCCCCCCACCCCAGCTCTCCGTGGGCACCTAGCCTCCCGCAACCATCCATAGCACCTTAATCTCGGCTGTGCCATCCCCACGTGTCTATGCACACCCCGCCTTGGCAACTCCAAACAAACCAAACTACACAGCAACCCTCCTGCACCTACCCTCTGGAACCAACACCACCGTACCCACACCGATCCCCTCGTTACTCCGAGGAGTGACTGAATCTCAGCTTTTAAAAAGCTCAAGCGCTCGCGGCAATGGAAAACAAATTTCAGCTACAGTGTTTATTTGATGAGGAAGAGTGACAGATCCATTCAACAGGCCTTTGCAAGGTCGGACTGGGACCAAAAACATAGGTCTAGACACTAAACAGAAAGTGGTCCCCATTAGTAATCGCCATAGCTAACAAAGTGGACCACATTTGCAAACATGGGCTGTTATATGTTTATTGGGTTGGTATTATGTTCGGCAGAACTGCCATTATCTCAATTAAAAGTGACTCAGCGTCTCAACATTTCAGTGCAGTGTCTCAATGAGTCATTACTACTTGAGAACAAGGGTGACGTCAGAAGTGTGGGCGGTGCACCTCTCAAGGTTCAACAACCGTGTTGTGGAACATAAATCTGTACATTTAAAGCGGCAGCGCAGAGTTCACGTGCTCTGTAAAGATACAGGGGCCATACAGTACTGCAGTGCGTTTAGTTGGGCTGCCCCTCCCTTGTCAGCAGAACTGCTGCACTGTGAAAGGGACAGCACTGGCAGCGCTTCCCACCGGACTTCTACACTGCCTGGTAGGAAAACAACAAAACATCGTGTTGCAGAGACCCACGCTTGACATTTTATATTTCTTGAAAGTTCCTGCATAGTTTGTTCCTACTTTTGATTCCATTTTTATGCATTTCTTAGCCTAAATATATGTTGTGTTCTACATTTCTGCTCCTATTAGTAATCATGGCAGATAGTTTGGACACCTTTCATTCAATCATTACTTGCTCATTTGGAAAAAATGCCTCATCTTCTCGTGGCGTATTTGTTTGGATGTTTCAGTGACCGGTTTACCGACGTATTTGAAATATCAATACATCTAAGTCACATAAATAAAAACACATATTGCATTACAAATGCTATAGGTGTCACATTTGCGAAAGTTATAACTATTGGCATTTTAAATCACAAAGCTATTAATTTATCTATTTTCAAAACCAACACATAAATAAAAAAATTGTCATTTGCAATACCAATAGCTCAAACTTTCCTAATGCGAGACCTATTGCATTGCAAATGCTTGTTTATACTGTGTGTTCTTAAATGACAAGAACAAATGTATTTATTGCACATTCTGAACCCCTTCCCCTTTTTCTTATGTTCCTCTTTTCCTGCTCCGATTATGCTTGGCGTGTTCTGTGATTCAATGATAATATGGATTGTATTGATGGGCACATTCTGTTTCTCATTTATTTGCTTTATCAAACTGTCCTTGTGTTTGTTTCTCCTTTAGAACAATCAATGAAGATGATTTGAACAAACAAATAAGACCTTCTGTGTTAGACATTACAGCATGGAAATGAGCAATAAACAATGAACAGTGAACAATGAGCAAGGTCTGTCTCTTCTTGTTTCTGAGCTGTACTGTCTAAAGTACTGCACTAACTTGGGGAAATATTGGAATAAATCAACTGATTACACATCGCAACACTGCAGGTGCATAAAACAGGCTCCCATGGCACACACACACTCACTTGTTAACATCATGCATGCACACACTTACACACACACTCTCTCTCACACACTCACACACTTACCTCCTTCTGCTTTGAAAACAGGGACTTTCTTTCGAATTTGGAGCACAACAGCTTATGTGGCCCCTGTTCAGGTCGGGACATGTGTGGGATATTTTGAGTCAATCATTTGCCTTTATATGTTCATCGACATATCAGAAAAAAGACAACTAGGCTACTCTAGTCTGATTCTGTAACCCCATAGACTCATATTGATCACCAACTCTGTTTTTACTTTTACACAATGATTATATTGCATACAGAAAGAGAACTAAATATCTGATGCCTTCCGAGGGGGTTTAAGGTCTCAAATATGATCCTACATGACTTTACCAAGGATGACCAAAAGGCAGCCTCCCCAGCATGGGGTGCATATAAAAAAGCTGTTGTTCTGTGAAAAAGAGAGAGCAGGTCAATGCCATATCTACAAACACCTGGCACTGCTTCTCTCATCCCAAACGCTGGTTTGTGGTGCCGCCTTGTGCCAAGCACACAACCTTGCACCATAGTGCAAAGGTATGTGCTTGAGGTTGGTAGGTTCTGTATAAGTGCAAAACACTATGCTTAGCCTAACTTTAAACATTTTCCCACTTTGTATATATGCTGCACAGCGCAGCATAAATGCAAATAGGGAATCGCTTGGAGAAAATAAAACGTTTACCCTGCTTTGTGCCTGCCTCGAGAAGCATGTGTTTTTTAGTGCAAATATCTGTCTGCAAATGTCAGTGGATGGCATGGAAATGAGCAGGCGTACCCTGCCGTGACTTCTCATCTCACAACAGGTGTGACATCATCTAGGGGTGCTGAAGCAAGCGGTGGTGCCTTTAAGAAGGAGGTGATCCAGGAAGCTCTGGACATGCTGTTGCTCCTGGACCGAGGAATCTGGGATAATGTAATATGTTTTGTGGTTTATTTACCTCAAGTCAATTGCTGTTCCATCTGAGTGTCGCCTGTTTTCCTTGTGTTTATATCTTGCATTTTATGACTGCCTCTCATTCACTAATGTTGTTTTTCCTTGATTAAACAGCTGTGTCCTGGAGACACCAGACAGTTTGAGTATGTATGTATTTTTCTCATCTTGGGGATGGGATGGTATTTGGCTGGCGAAGGTCTTCGACTTGCACGCTGTGAATGTGCGCATGCACCACCGTGGAAGGCCCCTTTGATGCAAAGTAGCACAAAGTAATGCATAGAGCTACTTTACGTTACTTTTAGGCAGCATTCCTGTAAAGTAAATCCTAAATCAAGACTTTGCACTGGTTTGCGTCACTTTTGGTGAGTGTGCACCAGAGCAAAGTGTTGATAAATCTGTCTTTACGTGAATGTAAGCGCCACAAGACTCTGGTGTGGGGACAGGTGAGTGATTCTGGTCTCTTTGAGCTTGGAATACAGCAATGGAAAGGTAGTAAACATTGTGCACGGGTCACCCTGCAGACTCCACCAGCTCTAAAGGTGCCTCTCAGACTCGCTTTACATAGATGGAATGAAAACAAGCATTTACAATGCAATGGTCTCGGCATTAATAAAGGTAGAGCTATTGGCATTGCTTATGACTTTTTTTTTTGAATCATAAATAAATGGCATTGTCATTTACATTGCCAATAGCTTAATCGCTCGCATATGTGAGACCTGTTGCATTTGCACCTAGCCAACTTGCTTAGCCACCTATCCCAAATATCATGTCCCACCAAATGATCAATTTATACCGCGGCATGCGCACACACGTGCACTTCCCTGTCCGTATCTGTGAAAACTTTATGCATTAGCATATTTTGCACGGCTGCGGTCAGTTTTCTAGAAGACACAACATCAATTTCAAAAGAAGGGGTCTTCTACATGCTCACCTTATTGCTAGCTGTTTGCTGGTGTGCATATTCTGTACACCCATGCGTATACAAGCGGCGGGCACCATCAGCACAACATAGATGCAGCAGCTTTACACACTGCACACAACTTACTATACAGCCTGCCCATTCAAGGAACAGGTAAACCCGGATGACGATAACACTCCACATCCTAGTCACAAAAACCACTGTCCTGGAGATCATTACATTAGTCACTGCCCTGCCAAGGAGAAATGATATATTGTGCATAATTAAAACATAAAAATAAAGCAAACAAACAATAAACCTAAACCAACCTCTTCGCCCGTCAGTGATTACAGAGAGCAACGTGTAGCTTCGGCACAGGGAACTCAACCTGCAGCATTTAATGCAGCCTGCAGGTCTCCCGGCTCCACGTCTCAGTGACGTTAAGATGAACCAGACAAAGGGACAACAGGCAGCCTCAGTGAGAACAGGGCGGCCCAGGTGCACCCCTGCCCCCTGCGGCGCTGCGTGACACAGGGGCGGGGGAGCAGAACCGGTCCATGGCTGCCAAGGTTTCAGATTGCTATGTGTGAAATTTTATAATTTTACTTGAATTATGAGTGACATTTCAAAGACTATGAGTGACACTTTGACGCTAGCAAAATCAAGTAATGAAGACGAGGGAAACGTAATTAAATATCAGAAATGACGCCCATTTGAGCAACGAGAAACTATAAAATATTAAAACTGCTGGAAAACACCAGAAATAAACGGTGCGAGGCACACATTACAGACAACCAGGAGACTGTATTATCCTTGACTATAGTAATGATTGTTCATCCCTACAAAAGTGATTACCAGCACTGCTGAGCGGTGTCCGCCCCAGTTGGAACACCACTGCCTGCTGCCCTGCCCCACAGCACCAGATCTACTGTAGGCTGCGAGTAAGGCAGTCCCAGAGCTACTGTATACAGGTTCTTGACTTAAACTAAGTGGTCTGGCCGTGCTGAAAGTTGACTACGCTGGCGCTGTCTGCACTGATTAGGGCTGCCTGGGCCTCCGCTCAGGCCATTTCTGTAGGAATCAATGTGCTGCCCACAGTGGTTTGTGAGATTGTGCCAAGCAGTTTTGTGGCCTGTCAGGATATGTTGGCTCAGATGGGTAGTGCATCACTGCCTGCTGCCCGGCCCCGCAGTGCCAGATTGTGCCGGCCGGTTGCGGCTGTCACAAGGTCATTCTAAGCTGAACACCGGGCAGTTAGCTGTCGCCGCAGCGGGCCGTGCGGAGAGCTAGACGGACCGGCGTTCATGTGGCTGCGCTATCATGGTTGGGTAAATGGTAAGGGAATCAGTCACTTGTTTTTGCTCCTCAGTGTGGCCGTGGCAACTACTCCAGTAGCAAGCGTCAGCTCAGCCACGATTCTGCGCCTGGCTCAGCAACTCTGCTTGCACTGTGGTGTAAACTTCTGCTCCAACACCAGTGCCTGTGCTATTTACGGTCAAATTACCGTAACTCGTTTAGGATGAGTCAGGGCTTAATAAACGGATGTTCACTCTGAGGCAAATGATAACACTGAAATGCATGCTCTTGAAATGCCTTGTCTTCCTGCGTTTAGTCCCGTGCTAAAAAATAAACTGTGGTTATACAGCAGTGTGTGAACTGGTGGGGGCACAGCTCACTCATCCGCCGGCACCTCGGACGGCTTCCTTCATTCACGTTGCTGGATTTTTATATAATTAATGCGGTATAGAAGGAGCAGCGCTGCCATTGCCAGTGTAGCTGCTGTTTGCCCAAACTTTTCAATTGAACTGGCTGCTCGTTGCGCAGCCGCGACAGCAGGAGGTCACGTGATCGCACCTCCTCCTATTTTGTGCCACAAACCTCACCCCAAGGCTACGTAGTAGTTAATGATGTGGGCACAAGACTCACGGCTACTGGGTGCCAACGATCCCTGTGCAGCGGGTGCAGGACATGGAATGCGCATGGCCGTGCGACGGCACACAGGAGGAGGTTCTGTTGTCTGGACGCGGGCGGGGCGAGGGTGTTAGTATAAAGCATGAACGCCGGAAAGAGGAAAGAGTATATGCA